>NC_090929.1:1021417057-1022042057 GCF_040938575.1 Ambystoma mexicanum | reverse complement strand
TTTATACAACAGAATTGTGTTTCAAAGCACCACAAGGCTAAATGGGAAGGGAACAGGGGAAATGATGGCAGAAAGGTAGGATATAGCCGTGGTCCTACTAGGTCTTGTGGCATTCAAATGTGCAAGTGAGCTGCATCGGATAGGAGGCCATGCGGGAGGGAGTATAGGGTCATGGCGGGGGGTGGGAGGGGAGTTCCTAATAACCCCAACCCAGCCTTAATCAGCAGAAATAAGAAGAGGGCCAGAAAGCATTCAGGGAGCTGTGGGCCAGAGAGGGACCGAGCTCCAGATGAGAAAGGATGGGGGAGGAGCACAATATAGTGGAAGAAAGGATGCCAGATGCAGCAGGAACTAGAAAGAAGGATAGACTGTTGGAGGACCTTGAGAGCCCAAGGTGCAAGTTGGGAGTGTGGCAGGGTTGTGAAAGTGAGTTGCGACTTGGCAGTATGGCAGAGAAAGTGTGTGTATACGGACTGTCAATTTTGGGAGTGTCAGTTGTGATGGAGTATTGGTGAATGGAAATGCTTGGGGGCGGGGGGAGAACGGGAAATATTGCACTACTACAACGGATTATGAATTGATAGTTAAAGATATAAAATAGGCACACGATTGTGCAGCAAAATGTTTATTCCTAAATTTGATGGGTCTGAATAACCCTTCACAGTATGAAAATATAGGCCACTCTGGGCTCAGCGGGTTCAGACATTGCTTGTGACAAACTTAAAAACTTGGTCCACATAAGCTCCTTATTCCCCTCATTGGAGGGACTTATAACATGACATTGAGGACCCTATCAGAGTCTGCAATCCTCATGCTTCAATCTCAAGAACCAGGCATGATTGTTCAGACTGGTTAGGTTCAGATGCAATCCAGGACCATCAGATTGCGATGGAAGGTCCTTTTATTCACAGGAAGCCTCTACTGAGAAGCAATCCACAAATCCAATAGCTGTGCCTACCAAGTTCTTGCTGCCTAGTCCTGAGCTACACAAATCATACTTGCCCTCCTCACCCTTGAAAAGATAGAGCCACAAAGTCCAGTAGACATGGCAGAAAAGCATATACCAGGGGAGCGATGCTGAGCAGCAATGTGTAGGGCCGCCTGATTGCAGAGCTACGCTCCCAGTGACAACCGAAGTAAGAAATATCTCATCTTTGCCCATTAAACCTGCAGATAATCATAGCGTTCGGTTACAGGTGAAGTGGTGCCATCGCTGCCCAAACCCCAACTTGCAGGGCGACTGCAGTACAGAGAAGGAGGCGGGTGAACCAGCGGTGCGTGCGAGGCTGGAGCCACGCATGACTGCCGATGCTTAGGCTGGCGGTGACGTGACAACCAGGCACAGAGGCGGCCTGATGGAAAGGGTACAGAAGAGGCGGAGGCCCGCTGCCATCTGATGAGCGGCTGTTGGTGTGGTGGGAGAGCTATGAGACCGCCGATTGCCTGTACATGTGGTTGTAGGGGTGCTGGGGCTCTTATTCCATTGCGAGTGGGCTGGCCGCTCTGGTGGGACCAGAGGTTGCCAGCATATTATCCTGTTCACTGCCTGTGAAGATTGTGTTGGGGGCAAGTCTGGCACCACCCCTTTGGTACTCAACTTTTGCATGAGCCTGTGGGTCCCCTACGGAGGGGAGGCCCGAATGCCATCTTATTTTGACAGGGTGATCGCAGATGTGGGGGCCGCTGCACATGGCCCCATTACTAACACTGGGGGCTTTTCTGTCAAAACTGCTTTGAGGTGATTTGGCCCCTGGGAATTCTGCGTCTGCATGGGCTGTTGGAAATCTGCAAGGAGTCCGGCTGCCAGTGAACAGCTAATTGCTTAACCCGTGCTCTCATGAGGTGAGAGAGACATGCCCTGCGCACATGGGTGTCAATTCAACGGACTGTGGTGTTGGGTGCAGCCATGTCTGGCTAGTGCCGCTTCGTTGTCATTTAGGAGGAGCTGCTCCACGGTCTCACCACACAGCCTCCCACTCCTTCGAGACCCTCTGCCCTACTGCAATGACCAGAGAAGAAATGTGGGCCGATGGACTCCTTCTCCAGCACCCCCTTAGGGAAGCACATGCAGAGCCTGCTTTGGATGGTGCCCCTACGGGTGACCTGGCAGCCCCTGTGGGTATGGAGCCCACCTATCAGCCATGCAGTATGGTTTTGCTTTAGTTAATATGAAAATGGATGATCTTGTTACCAATAATCGGTCCAGCTTGGACAAAAAAAGTGGGTGCATTACTGAGACTTAAACTCGGATCAGCGATCTAGATTACAAAGTCGAGTCTCACGACCAGCTGCTCAAAGGAATTAAGGAGCTTACTGCCATTTGAGCAAAGTGCAAGGATTTGGAATCAAGATATTGGCGCAATATCCGGATAGTTTGGAGTCCCTGAAAATGCACCAAAGGGGCCCATGGAGAAATGTGTGGAGGATCTCCTGAAATCTCCATTTGGGGAGGCACAATTCTTGGTGGAGCGCGCCCACTAGCCCCTACTCCCAAGCCTGGTGCGCCGCCGCGTATGATTATGGTACGGCTCCTGAACTACCGAGACCTCATTCTGCGACTATACAGGCAACGGGGGTCACTCCAATGTCATTCACAATTATCTTTACTTTTCAGCTGGGGTGCAGGCGGTAAGGCGATCCTTCGACCTAGTAAAGCTACTGCTACGCGAACTGCAAATACAGTATGCAATCCTCTTCTCACCCAAGCTGCACATACAGCATGGAGGCAGAGCGCATTTCTTTCAGAGTCCAGCAGAGGTAATACAATATATTGAAGCATCAATCCTTCTCCCTGTGCGGCAATCAGACAATACGTAACTAACTACTGGGTCCTTCTCCGTTATGTATCCTGCAAGAAGTTTACCAGCCTGCTAAGATGGAGTCTTTAGTTGGCATTTTTTTTTTTTTTTTTATAGGCCGAAGACCACCCCATGGCTCTCTGCCGTGTAGTTTTCTTGTTACAAGTTGAGTTAATGCTTGCACGGTTTTCCTTGAATGTTCAGATGGGGTGGGAGTGGGATTATACAGCCAAGTTGAGAACGACTGATGGTGGTGCGAGGTTGCAGGGGTTTAATTAAGAAAAGTTGACAGACGACTTGTATATTGCCATGTTGCAGGATATATTGACGGATGGGGGAATGTTGTGGGGTACCACTGACCATGTCGGGATGTGACAGTACTGGTGGGGGTGAGTCGGTTACCTGTTTTACTTTGACTGTGTAGGGGTGAATAACCTGGTCAAGGCAAGGAAACCGTTAGCTAACCCGACTAGGCATGAACCCAAGACCCTGATGCTACAGGAAACACGCCCTGTGATCTACACATGAACGATTTGCCCCAAGATGGGGGCATCAAAAGGTATTACACCAATTACTCCTCACAGTCAAGGGGTGTGCTCACTCTTGTACATCACTCAATCCCATTCCAAGTGATGAACATTTGCATTTATTTATTTCTATAGCGCTGCAGCCTGCAGGCATCAGAGCGCTTTCCATAGAAACAAGGCACATGGTGACGCGACAACACAGATATAAAGTTAAATCAGTATGAGGTGGTCTTTTCAGTGGATGATTTGAATAAGAAAGTTTTCAGTTTCTTTTTAAAGCTTTGTAGGTTTGTTTCGGTTCTTAGGGATTCAGGTAAGGTGTTCCATTTTGCGATGGCTTTGGTAGGGAATGCTCTACCTAATCCATTTTTTTTTGATAGCTTGGCCTGTAGTAGTCCTTTGTTCATGGATCTAAGATTTCGTGTTGGTTCGTATTTCTTAAGTTGTTTTTCGAGGTATATTGGGCCATTTCCATTTGCAGAGCGGTGAACTAGCATCAAGGATTTAAATTTGCAATAATGATGATGGCATCAAGGATTTAAATGTGATTCTTTCATCTATAGCTAACCAGTGCAGGTCTCTCCTGCAATGTGGTCCCTTTTAGTTTTGCCGGTGATAGTTCTAACCGCGTTGTTTTGAATCACTTGCCACCGATTTATGCATTTTTTGCTAGCTCCCAGCATAAATGCGTTTCCATAATATAATCTTGAGAGGATCGTGCCTCTGGTTGTGATGTTTTGTTTGTTTAAAAGGGGTTTCATTTTCCTCAGGAGTTTTGGGTAATATTGGAAGTTACTTTTGAAGTATGCTACCAGGGCTTCTGCTCCAAGTGATGCCTGCATGTAAATCCCTAAAGGTTTAACCTTTTCCGCCACCATGATTGGTGTTTCCTTGATGTTAAAAATGGCGTAATATGAATTTTTTCTGGCCAAAGGTGAGCCAAAGATCATGAGCTCAGTTTTGGTGCCATTGAGGCACATCCAATTTACCTTCATCCAGGCTTCTATGGTGTTGTAGTTGAATGTTAATGTATTACTGTCTTGGTTATAATCACCACTGAGTTCAAACACCGGCTGTGTGTCAGTAAATTTGTGAAGAATATACCAAGTTGGGTTAGTAATGTACATAGGCAAGGTAGGTACAAGTTAAACAGTGGGGAGAAACTAGCTCCTTGTGGAACGCCACAATCCACTGGTTTAGTAGTTGATGCTTGACCCTCGGGCTGGTATGTGATAGTGTAGGGAGGGCTGTTTGGTAAGAAAAGCATATACCAGAGTGATATTTGCATTCCGCAACCAAGGCAACTTCCAGACAAAGACAGAGGGACTTTTGTGAAGACTCGCTCAAACAAAAGATGTTACATTTGGAGCCTGAATAGAATCCAAGAACTTGAGGTAAGTCACATGTTGAGAAAAATATAGTTCCCATTTGTGAGAAGTCCATTCACCATCTACAAGAACATTCTGCTTCCTGGACAGTTGAGCTAGTAAGTTCAAAGGTCTTGAAAGAGCTCTGGCTACAAGAATCTAGATGGGGAACCTCACCAAAAAATATCCTTATGCATTCTTGCTGGACCAACAACAGAGTAAGGCCAGTTTCCTTGCCCCCAGAATTGTGACCATCTCAGCCAGATTATCAACCTAAGAGGTGGCATTTGTATTGTTCATCTCTGGTACTGGTAGAAGGCATGGGGCACGAAGCTTGGTAGCCTGAGGAACAGGGAAGCAGGGGCTTCAGAACCTGCAAAACATGATTAAAAGATTTCAAATTCCTGTCTGGGGGGGAGGGGGCAACCGACCCTCATGGGTTTCAAATAAAGTACTGGTAAACTGGTGTCTAATGGTAATAGTTGGGACTTTGTTAAATTCAGGTATAATCCCAGCGAGTGAGAAAAATCAGAACCCCCAACGATTGACGGCTTGTTAAGACAGTATGGCTTTGATAAGCCAATTAAGGAGGTAGGGCAAAACAATTATGCTCTCCCTCGCTTAGATATTCTTCTATGTTAAAAAAGCTCTTCTGAAGCATAGTTACCGTACAAGGTATTCTCCTGGCATTGTTAATCCTAACTTCAGCTGGGTACTAACTTGTTTCAGCAAACACCTTTGGAAGAGGAAAGCTTGAAACATTCATCTGATTTGTAGATCAATACCTCCATTTAAGACGGTGAGCATGTCACACAAAGATAACATACCTACACTTTTAGAAACGGAAAGAGTATTAGTGATGCAGATCTTGGTCTATGTGGTGCACATCATTGGACTCCCTGAACCAATACCATGCCAAGCTCCATGAACCACGCATAGATAATTAAACCTACGCTCTACTGACAGTCAATGCAATGACCCGAGAGCTGGAACAACATGTCAATTCCATGCAATCTAAACGGCAGATGGCCAGAATCATTCTGTGGTACATAGAGATCTGAAAAGAAACTTTGACAAGCCCAAGTATGCTGCATTATTGGAATACACCAGAAGAAAGCCAGGGCAATTGGGACCTGAACCCTACCAGTGGAGTTCAGAAGTGGAAGATTCTTTTCTCAAGGCACAGGTTGTACACACCCCCATTCACAATAGAACTACTGTGGACAGTAATTGTGTAATATGGCAGAACACCTATATGATTTACTAAAGAGGTAGGGTTGTTCCCAGCTGAGCAGGGCTTAGGTCAAAAGGCCATCAGCTGAGAGGTTTGCCTCAACCATAATTTCTTATCAGGCTAATTTTAAAGAGGTTTTGCATCTAGCTATGAATTGTAAAAAGGCTTTCTGTAAAAGGGGTAGTATCATATGTATGGAACCTAAAAATTAGTTTACATAACTGAATGTTGTGACAGCAAATGCCTTAATAAGCCAAATGAGGGGACAGACAAATATTACACACATGAAAATGCCAGAAAGCCGCCCTCAAGGACCCCGCAAGTCTAACAACCAGAATACAGAGTTGGAAGGTGGCAGAGACACCACCTGTGACAAGCCAGCTAGAAGGAAACATTCACCCAAGAATCATATCTCCACAACGTGTATCAACTGAGCAATGTCTCCTGGAAAATGATAATCAAGAGGCCGGTCGACAGTTGCAGGAGCACTGGTGCAGGGTTTGAAATTGAGGGGAGCTGGGAGCTATTTAGCTACTGCTTGTAGCCTACAAGAGCAGCTTAACTTGATACCAACAGCCACCAGGAGCTACTTTTGGGTCCCCAATCCAACTATTGCAAAGCACACACCCCTATGTGAATTTAACTTGTGTTTGGGACATCTCGAAATCATCATTAAGATACATCTATAAAACATTTTAAGCATAAGTGGTCATAAATAGACAAAATAATATCGGTGCATCTTATGTGGAAGTCGGATCATTAGCTCCTTGTCGTGCAATGGTAGCATCTGGTAACTGGTTAATGCTGGACACCCCGGAGCTGCCTTTAGCTCCTGCTTATTCAATCTTAATTTCGATCCCTGTGGTGCCATCTTCGTCTGTCTGCCATCTCAAGTTGAAGATGAAAGTGACAGTTCCACCCAGCGTACTAGTATGAAAACTGCCTGCAAAAGAACAAGGCTATAATGTGCTTCCAAAAATGTTTGCAGATTGTGCACCACAAACTAAGAGTTTTATCCATATATGACTGTTTTTTTTCTTAACCATTAATATATGGCTAATTGGGGATCAGCAAGAAGTCTAGATTGGCTTGGTCGGGGTGACAAGAGAAGACTGTTTACAGAAGGTAAACAAAAACAGTGGAAACCAACAGCAAAGTCATCTTATAAAGTTGATTACTATGACGTCTTATTGGGGCAAAACACGATGTAGCCTGTGGCTTGCCTTTGTATTTGGGCACTCCAATCAGTTGGTGCATCTAACTATCTTCCAGACATTAAGATCGTCCTAGGGAGGGTAATTCGTTAGCAGAATACATATTCAGTTTGAAATCTCCCAAAACAATTCCGTTCCAAAGGCAGGTCCATAGCAAAATCTATCAGCAAGCTCAAAAAAGACTGCTCATGTCCAGGTGGTCTGTAAAGCAAAAGGAAAACAAGAATGGGTGAAAAAGTGGAATAAAAAATATCTTGGCAAGCAAGAAGTTTTACCAAAATGCGGGGGACTGAGACGATTACTTCTCCATGCTCGTATGGTCCGTTAACTAATAATTTTAGAAGGGGGCTGGGGTAAGAGTTATGGAGGTTAGTGAAAGTAGGGGCAGAATCTTTAAGCAGAAATTCTTTAAAAAAGTAACACCAGTATTGTCTAAACTAATAAAATCTGCCACACCGGTAGTGTGCTTAACTGCTAAATGTACAATGATTAGGGAGAAAGAGAGGGTATGGTTTTAGACTGAACGAATGAATTGAGTAGCTCGGCCTCCAAAGCGTATGAAATGCTAAAATTGCTCTGTAGATGGGTCTGCCAGAGGAAAGCGGTGGGGGGTGGGCGTGGAGAATAAGACTGCTGCATTTTGTATATAAACAGATCGGAAGCAATTTAACAATCCCTACTAGAACTGCTATGCCCTACAAGCAATCTGTCACTTTTGACAGTGGAAAAGGCAGTCCAATATTGTCAGTAACCAAATACAAAAATAAGTTGTAAATGTTAAAATGAACATACCGTTCACTCAGCACTGCTGAAAAACAGAAGGCAGCCAAAACGGAAAATCATTTGAAGAGCTACCTCAAGCGTCAAAACATTTTGAAAACCAGCAGGGTGAATGTCAATTCACAAGGCTGAGTGATAACTGGCGGTAGCAACCTCCCAAGATGATTTACAATGGGTCATATGTATGATGAAGCGTGCCACAAAAGATCTGTGCCAACGGTGCAATCTTTAGTTTTCCCTTCGTGGGAAACCAAGACAGGATGAATAAGTCTAAAATAAGCAGCAGGCAATTCCCATTTTTTGGGTACCAGAAAGTGTCTTGCGTTTTAAACTGTCCTTCCGGGAGGCAGTGAATACATCTTCCTTCCCTTTGCAGGGTCATGTGATAAATCCCCAAAACTAGAGAAAAGGGTAACCTGCCTCTCTTTCCAGACAGCCTTTCTCTCAACTTAAACAGTCTCAGCGTTGCAGATTGACAATCTTCTCTTACAAGCACCCTGCTCCCATCCCCAGCTTCATTCACACCTTCTTGGTTCCAGTAATTACCCTGAAGCTATATTGCCACACCTCCAGCTTGGGATAACAACGTCACATTTATATCAGAGGACACAACCTTTAAGAACTTTAACCTCATAATTCAGGTGGATAGATTTCAACAGGGCTTGTTTCACTATAGAAAGGGTTTGCTTCTTGGCTTGGGTAATGCTTGTTCTTCTCGTCAGTTCAATAACTCCTACATTTACAGAATGCTTGTTCTTGAGGTTATAAGGTTCAATCTTTAAAAGAGAAACAGCTTTTGGTACATGTAGCCACTCTTTAAGATCTTTAACATTAAAGAACAGCAAGTAATTATGGTCCCACTTATTAACAGAGATATTCTCTAACTCCTGTCGGGAACTACAATTGTTCATAAGCGTCCTCTTTGTTCTTGTAGCAATTTGTGAAAGTCAGCTTTGGGGTTTCCGAGTGATTTGAAAAATGTTCTCCCTTTTAATTGGAGACACACGACCAATCTGGTAACATTAAACAGTTTAACAATGGGAAATGAATAGATTTTTCTTTATAAGTGAGCACTACGACTTTCACTAGAAGTGCGCTTGATACATTTCCACTGTCAGTAGGACTCTTCACAGTGACAAACTGTTTCTACTCGCTCCCACCCATACGCAAGTTAATTTAGAGCTAGCAACAATTACCAGCAAGGTTTTCAGAGTGAGCCTGAACACAGAGCTGGCTCCAGGAACACTGCGGTTGCAGGCGGCTTCCACTTCCAGACATCTACTACTACCACCACCACTATAGGCACGCTTGGGACCCATAACTCTCTGCAGCATGGGCATCCCCCGTCCGACCTCATCAACGGGGAGTCTTTCTTCTCCCCTTGGTCCCTGAATCAAAGCCACTAGGCACACCTGGGAAGAGCTTCAATTTCAACACATCTCTCTCAGTGCAGCCACGGCAAGGCAGGGTTTGTGAACAGAGGTCTCCCTCAGAACTTGCAGGTGAAATCTGCTTTCCTCGTGTCCCCGGCGTCCGACAAGTGATCACACTTCCTCACAAACTGCCACCTTTGTGCTCTTCTGTTACTACTGCCAGCCTTGCAGCTCCTGAAAATGATTTCATGTGCAGGCTATTACTGTCAATTGCCTGAACTTTGTAAGAGCCGTTAGACCCAATTGCCTGTCCTCCACTTCTACATGCCTCTTCGTCTCAGTCCCAATGCCTCTTCGTCTCAGTCCCAATCATTCTACTAAAATTAGTTATTTCTGCTTCTGTTATATCATTGGTAGATTGGATTCCCTTATTCATTTTTACAAAGGGGCTGCAGATTTTAACTCAATTAGAGGAAGATGTGGTAGAGAAGGCAACACTTGAGCCACTTGAGCCACTCCGTGTAGTGTACCTTTGATATTGAGGAGGACATTTGATTTTAGGGATAAAAAAAAAGATTTGTTCTTTTGGTATAATATGCTGTGGGGTTACAACCTTAGGCTTTAACCGCTGAGTCTTACCAGGAGGTTGAGAGATATCAAAATGACAAATAAGCCATAACCTCTTTTGGCATAGTAATAAGAGTATCCCTTCCAGAGGAGAAATACTGTGTCATCCCACTGCATCGCCTCACCACCCTGGGATCTGTCTGCACCCAGGTGATCCTCCTGTGGTACACCACCCCCAGGGTTGGGAATCGGGAAGAGTCAGCCTTCCCCTGGCTACCTGGGAGGAGCAGGTTTTTAGTGAGGGCTCCATAGGATTCTTTACAATAGTGTGTTCCTAATAGCGCAGCAGGGATTAGTCTGAGCACTTGTGTTTTGGGCCTGTCGTGCAGTTGGTTGCTAAATGGGCGCACAGCTGGTATTGCAATGAATTAAGTGGTGCGCAACCAGGTGACCCTAGTGAGATAAGATTAGTCTGATACTTCAATTTAATGCGTTACCTGGCTGGGCTTTCCTGAGTGCATAAATTGTGCGTGGGGTGCCTTTCCCCGATTGTCTGCCGATTGAGCGGTCTACTCTTTGCTGATCTCTCTAGTTGTGAAGCATGACTGGGTGTGGGCATCGGGTATTCTGGTCTTCCTGGATTTCCCCGAGGTTATCTGTGACCACGTCCCTTAGTGTGTTTCTTTTGGTCCGCAATGTTTTACTGCTGTTCCGTTTGTGCTCGTCATTGTTCATTGAATAACCAGGTTTTTAGTCGTTTCCTGAAGTAACAGTCACTATATCTTTAGCTCTTGTGGAAAGGGCAGTCTATATGTGTTGACCTCCGACAGCCTTCACCTGTGCCTCACATATATGTCACGAGGCTCCTGTTTTCTGTAATCATCTCTTCCTGAGAATATCGTCCCCAGTAACAGCAATCTAATTATCCCCGCCTGCGTTTGCCCACTTGCCCTACACCTTGTGATCCAGTCGCCAAGCCTCCTTGGAGCCTGGGAAACAGCTGCGTTCATCGTGGGGGGGTGTGTTCTAGAGGGGCAAGCGACAGCCTCCAAGTGTGTGGAGAGAGGGGCTTTCTTGCTGGTAGTGGTCTCTCTTCCTCCCCTCCCTCAGCTTGTCACTTTCCAATTCTTCCCTTGGTGTCCCTTCTCCTCCCAGCCCTTCTGCGTGTGCCCCACCCCCAGCCAACTTGCCTGCTGTTGATGTTCCGCCTTTTGCCCGCAGCTCTGTGCATACAATCATCCGCGTCCAGTGTAAAGTGCCCTGCCGGCAAGAAGTCTACTTCTCTGCCAGTAATAAATTGGTTCCCAATTTCCGACCTGAACAAAGACTTGTGTATGCATTGGGGTTCACCCACTTCAGAGTAGCCAGCCTGTTATTGTCAGAGGAGTGCGTGCGTGGGTGGGAGGGGGGGCAGAGGCAGTGGGGATACCGTCCACGGACATACACAATGCACCTTCACCAGGTCTGTTAATCCCAGTCCCAAAGCTGTGGCTCTGCCCGAGGCCTTCCAAGTACACACCAATTCACAGGACTCTTGTCCATACTGTTTCCACTTATGCTATCCACCTTCTTCCTCTTACTGTATATAGTTCGAGCTATTGATAACTGAGGTTTCTTCACCATTATATATCCTGTCTTGATTTAGTTCACTCAACACTTACCACACACTGTGCCTTATCACTCTTTATTAAGTGGCTTATCCACTAATCATCAACTTCCATTGAGTTCTCTCTGGGGTGCGTCTAACCCCAAATGTCTTTCTACTCTCAATTACTTGGGTCTCTCTTAATTTACACTTATGACCTACCATCACAACTTAGTAGTACAAGTCTTCCGGGCAGTCTCCCACCACTCAAGCCTACCCCGGGCACCTGTGTTACTCTGGATTATTCTTGCAGGGCTTGACACTTGCTCCGTTTGGGTCCTTGGTTGACTAACATCCGTTTGCTTCAGTTCCTCGCTTGCCTTTAGTCTGGTTTCTCGCTCACACTTGGTCTGATGCGCTTCTAGGCTGCTGCCTTCACTGCACAGTAGTCACTGAGAACGGGTGCCCAGCCCACCACAAGATGTCCGTGGTGACGCCATCACTTCAGATGCTCCTTGCTCGTCCGCTTGGCCAACAGCTTCCCCGCGGGCCAGCTCTCCAGCCCACTAGCGTCTCTGATGGGGCTACTCCGCTTCCCGGATTGCTGGAGTTCCACGGCCTTGCTTGGCTCCACCTCTCCAAGTCACTCTGACACAAGAGGGTGTCCCCCTGGGTACTGTTCTGTCACTCTTTACGGCTTCCTCATACTAATTTCATAGTGATTTCATCTTTTCATCTTAAAAGGGGTATCTCCCACAGCTTGCTTGAGCCAGCATTGTCTGCATCAAAATAGGATTAAGACACATTGTTTATAATATAAGGCAGTCCCATATATGCAGAAAAACTCTTCCAAAGGCAGTTACCCTTGGGAATGAGGGGGAGGGGGGGTGTTGTCCCCTAAGGGAGAGTCAATCACAGTGAGGTCCCACTTGCACCGACCATAAGGGAGGGTCTTGCATAGCAGCCTCACCTTCCTAGCCTCACAGGAAGGGGCTCCCCATTCTTCACAAAAGGCAGTGAGCAATATTGAAAATAATAAAAACCACTTGGAGGACTCGGCAGGCTGTGAGCCCAGCATTAAGTAACACAGTGGAGACACGGATAGTGACCCAAACCACAAAGGATGGACTGGACCTGATGACAGTCCGAGAACCAAAGACTGAGGGAAGAAAAAGTCCAGAGAGGTTATACAGGCAACAAAGGGCGACAGCTAGGGATAGGACAGAGGAGATCAAAATGGATCAGGAGATGATGGATGAAGGCAGTGTGAGAGAAGGCTGTGGAAAGGCAGAGGAAGTAGCTCAGCGGTGCACAGCAGGCCTTGTAGTACAAGACCCAAACACAAATGAGGAGCTAAAATAAGAAAAGCTGCACCAAGGAGCAAGGAGAGAAAGTTTCTAAAAGCAGAGGAGAGTATGTGAAACCAAACAGAAGCTGCAAATCGTTACTTTATTTCACACCATTTTAGTAACAACGCACTGTAAACACTTTTACCACCATTTTGCCCTGCATTTAGCCATTACTCATGGGGCTGGTGGCGCCACTTCTACCGTCGACACTGTCACTTCCGGTGGAGGTCACGAGACATGGCCTCGAAGAGCTGTGGGTGCCACCCAGTGCTATGCAAGCACAATGTAAATATTCCCAAGATCCCAGCCCACACAATGGATATTCCAAAGAACAACGCTGCAGAGGAGACAGTGTGAATTGGAAACCAAGCTTACTACATAGAGAAAAGTAGCAATCTTCAAAACCTTGCCCCTGGCCCCTCTCTAAAGAATCCAGCTGGTCTCACAGAGCTGAAGAAATAAAACCCTTTCACCACAGCATTAGAAAGGTACACTGGCTAACCCAAGAAGGCCCTCAAAAACTCAAAAAATACCCTGCACAACATAAACACCTATATCAAAGATCCATCCGTCTCAGCAGAAAAAACCACAATCTCAGCAGGCCTTCACAACACCTGATCAAAACCAAGAAGAACTTTGCTATGACTGGTCAGTAAGGAAAGCAGGGAATGATTAAAACTACCCTGAAGGTAAAAGATGGAAACCGATTTAGATACTACACTTGTAGGGCCTAGCTTCAGAACACCTGCATGGAATAATATTACCCAGCTGCAGTAGCCATATGGACAACCTGGACAAACACCCTGTGGCTCATGGAAAGAACAAAAAGCAATTGGAGATGGTAAATCTCGGAATCGTACAAGGAAAAATCCTGACTACATGCAGAACTAAGTCTTACATGTTTCAGGACTTCGTGGAGGTGGGATCCCTACATTCCTTCATGCATCCATTTAAACCCAATCAAGATTCATGTATGTGGTTCATATAGGTTTCGGTTTACAGCAAAACTGTACAACACAATCCAAACATCATTTACTCCAACATTCAAACAGATACAGTCGGAGGTCTACCCAGTGTGCAACATCCAGGCTACAGGATATGATCTGCAGCACTTATATGGTTATGTGCTGTTGCAAGGGTGTAAGTCCTGACAAATTGAGACTAGGACATGGTCCTTGAGATCGAGCAGCAGGAAGGTTCACAGCTAACCTGTCCTTCAGGTTTGCTCTGAAACCATAGCCACCGGCCATGGTGCTTTGACGACTGATCCATGCAGCACCACAATTCCGGTATCCTAAGAGTAGTAAACATTTCTATGCAGAAAGTTTAAGGAACCAGGTGATACTGGGTTAAGCAACTTTTATTTTGCATTTATTTCTCATGCGATAAAATATGCCAATCTGATGTTCCCGCTCAGAGCGGCTGCGTCGTATTGCAAGGTCTTGCTTGGCCAAGGTAGTGTAACTTAGCATTATTAAGAGGAGGAAGCTTAAAAACTTTACAACTGATTTTGCCAGTACATTGTGGTGCAGCCATCAGATCGTGGAGCGGAATACACGTTTGAAACTGGTTGGGCATTTAAAGGCTGTTGTACACATTTTCCCTTCACTTTCTACAGAGTAGCATGGGTAGTTATGATCTAATGTTCCAGAGGTTGATATGGAAGGGAAATAAGGAGCAGTTACAAGTCCAGACCATACATGCATAGTAGGTTTGCAGTTCTGGATTATTGAATATATAAAAGGTTAATAGACTGTACATTAATTTGCAACGGGGTACGTATTTCCTCCGGTGATAAAGGGGGAAGACCCCCCCCCCCCGCCACCACCCACCCAATGCCCTAAATAGTGCAACTCTGAAAAGCTTTGAAATCGTCTCACAAGGCTATACAATACCTACACATTACCAAAAAACTTCATATGGCGGTTCTAATTCCACTTGTATATAGGTCACTAGGTGCAAATGGGAAGGAGGGGGACAGCAGTCTGAATATGTTCAACTACAATTCACACAACTACTCTAGTGAGCAAGAGACTGGCATGGGGGTCTGACACCTTTTGCTCCTCAGATATTCTGGACAACAATTGCAATCAGCTGTAGTCAGCATAGTCCATGACTAGGTATCTTGGGAGTTGCATTTTATTTATTTTATTGTGCTATACAGTACAGTTTGTACTTTTAACACAAACACCAACATTAAAATATAACATTTCATAAAACCCACAATTACATAAGATAAAATCACACACTGCAAAATTATCCTCAACATTCTAAAACCAATCCATTAAGAAACTAGTGCACAGGCCTTTAAAAAATTCCAGTGTACGTATAAACAGACGGTTCATTACAGTTTATAATTCTCCACCACAGATCTGGCTCTGTGGGCATGAAGTTCAGCAAGAGAACACAAGTCCTCAAAGTCCACAGGCTAAGGCACTGCACACACAAGCGCTTTAAAGTCTCTATTTGTCTGTAACAGCGGCAACAGAGTCTCTGTTCCCGAGGGACATTGTTTTGGTGACCCAATATTTCTTGTGTTGGCACCAGGTTTAGTCTAAATCTTAGGATTTGCAGCCTAAAATGTCTTGATGGGTATTTTATTAAACAGGCTGAGAGAGTATTGAAGCTTTTGACTGTATACACAAAATGATCACCAAAACATTAATACTGTAACAGAGCATCCAGTAAGTTAGCCCATACATGTATAAAAAGTTTTAGCTTTGTGGTTTTCAATGTAATACCCAGTTCTTCCTTAGATGAGCCAATTAGTTGTAGTGCATTTAAACACTCCAAAGTCCATTCAACTAATACCTGGCATGACCCCTTGGTCCACACAACGTTTAGATCTTCATAAATTGAGGCTGGTGGCAGCGCTAGAATGCCATTTGCAATGTTCCCCAGTTGATCATAGTTTCAATGGGCAACTGGCCTAATTCAAACAATATCCCCACTAGTGCGACCGACTGGGGTAAACACAACAAACCTCTCCACAATAAGCCTTCCAGTTTAGACCATTCAACTCATGAGTTCCGTGATTGAGCCCCATATATTAGCTTCGGGACCATTTGCGGTTTATACAATTTTAGGGCTGGCAAAATCGAAAACCTTCCAAATTGCGTGTCAAAAAGGCTCAACTTGACAAGTGCTCCCAAAAAAATCAGCTTTCAGGTCTACCATGAGGTCAGAACCACATAAGCGGTCATACACAGGCGTCCCTAGGTGTGTAAATTTGATAACGACCTCAAGCCTAACTGTTTTTAATTTTCATGGTATCATTTTACATTTTATTTTTTAGGATCAAAATCTTTGATTTCCCTGTGTTTAAGGATAGATCTAAAGTATCCAGAAACCCTTCAACTGCAGTCAGAGCTCTTTGAAGGCCTATGGCGGTTAAATCATAAATTACAATATCGTCTGCATACAATAGGTGTTGAATGACCAGCTCTCCCAGCCTCGGAGGGTTTGTTCTTACTTTCTTCAATTGATTCAATATGCCCCATATATAAAAGCAAAATGGGAATGGGGCCAACACGCATCCTTGACGTAAACCCCTATTTGTCTCAATCCACTGTGTATAGCCTCCATACGCATCAAGCCTCACCCTAATTCTAGTGCTAGTGTCCATTGCCTCCAGTATGCCCAACAATGGAAGGGGGCAACCCTGGTCATGCATCTTTCTCCAGAGCAAGGCCCCATTTACATGATCAAAGGCCTTGCTAATGTCCAAAAAAGCCAAACACACTGGTCTGCCTTGTGCTTGCGCTTGACGGGCAAGCAAATCCATCACAAAACTATTTACGGCTGTCCCCATACCCTGACAGAAACCGGTCTGGTGAATATCCAAAGAATTTGATTCATATGCCCATTTTTGGAGCTCCTTCAGCAACATTTTAGCAAAGATTATATTCGAGGCATCCAGCTGTGATATCGGCCTATAAAACCGTGGGCATGACCCATCGCCTCCTTTGAAGATTAATATTATGGTGGCAGCCTAGCATGTTTCGGAGAATACTTTTTTTCCTCGAATACTGGAGAATAAATCAGATCGCAATTTAAACCAGTAATTTGGGTTGTCTTTCAATGTTAAATTTGAAAGGCCGTCAGGGCCTGGGAGTTGTATTTCAAAACATCTGGGGAGCAGCAGGTTGCAAACCTTTGCCGTAACATAACTTTGTTAAGCAACTTGGTCACTAGATATCTTCTTGTCATAGCCTCCATTTCTCACCCTTATTAGATGCAAGCCCCAGGGTTCTCCACACTCCAGTGACCTATATGTAAATGGAATTAGAATCTCCATATGAAGTTGTTTGTTTGTGTCGGCATTGCAAATTGTGCAGTGGATGGTTTTTAGCAGTGAGGTTACAGGGAAATCTTGGCGGGAGTGGAGTGCTAAAGAGGTAAATGTTGCACTTTCAAATGCCCGTCAGTATTTAGTGATTTCAGTGAGAGTGGTTCGTTTTTTGAGAAAGCCTAGATATAGTGCATATTTGTACGGTTGCTAGGAATTCATTATTGCATCTTAAAAGAAACCAAATGGCCCAACCCATCACCTTCCAGAGTAGGTTGTGGGGAGAGGGCCAACAGCCCTTATACCCCACTCAGTCATATTCGTACATACTGGGGTGGGGCGGGGGTGTCCTATCCAGGGAGGTGGTGGATGAAAGTGTGCGCAAAGTGGTGTCTCTGTTCAGTTTAAATCCCTATTTTTCATCCGTCATTGACCAAGTTACAGACCTGACCCACATAATACACTATAAAATTGAAGCAGACTGCCGAAGTCAAGGGTACACGTGGGTGGACTGAGTCACCCCCTAGGGATGTAACGGTATTACGGTATACCGTTAAAGATACCGTGAACCACTTAATTGAACAATAATAACCGTCACATTGTTTATACCGGTATACCGTTCATACCGTAAAGTGTGCTTTTCAATCTGATTTGGAAAGGCTGCAGTAAGCAAGTTCTGCGCAGTCTTGGTCTTGCACTGTTGGATGTGCCGTCTGCCAAGTAGTTTCAGTTTGAGCAGTTTTTAATGCCATTCCATAAACCACACGTGCCTGACACAAAATCAACATGTTAGCAATAGGAAGAATAAATACAGTGCCAAGAAGGAAAGGGGTTTACTTTTTTTTTATTTACATTTTTTTTTTAAAGCGCTCACACAGCCCCAGGGCATCGAGGCGCTGTTAAAGAAATTGGTTTTGTTTATTTTGTTGCGTAATTGTTTTTGTCTTAGTTGCTTATTTATAACATGCTTAAACACCCAGAGGTTTCTAAGCGCGGACCCAGGGATCGAACCTGTGTTGCTTCGTGTCGTCTTGCTTCCAAGGCACGCACGTTGCCGCTGAGCTATCCTTCCGGGACTTTGGATTTGCGGCTTTGGGGTTTATATATTTATAATGGATAATGTTTTCTAAACATATGACAATGGAGGATTTCCCTGGTTCTATCATTGAATTTACATATAATAAGTCACACTGCGAAATGTAATCATCTCTGTGGGTATTCCCTGCTGCCATACCAAAGGGTAACATGTCCGTGATTACTGAACACCTTTTGGCCCAGAAGTAAACTAAAGGCTGTAACGTAAAGAGAGAGTGCGTGTGCGTGTGTGTATGCGCACAAGCGTATACTACCATCAGACTCCATTGATCTGTGGCATGCAGATTATCAATTTGGCAACATGTTCGTCTTCACCAGTAGCCAGTGGGGGAGCTAAAAGCCTAAATGACCACTTAAGAAAAGCTATTCAGTTTGCTTTGCCAGTCGCAGCAGGGCCCCAATTCCCCCTCCTCTCCACATGTGCGTTTGTGTTTGGTGCAAGCAAGGGGTGGCATTTCAGTGGAAAGTATGTTGAAAAGCCCAATTCTGGCCCTGGGTGCATGGTTTTGTTTGTGATGATAAATCTGACAATTTATGACCTTTTAGAAAATATTTGTTAAGATTAGTTAACTCCACCTGCTATACCGCGATAACCATGATATACCGTCATTTGGCAAGAAGGTTATTGTACCGTCATAGAACTAATACCGTGACACCCCTAGTCACCCCCACTTTTTTCAGAAGCCCCCCCCCACTTCTTTCAGAGGGCACCTTGATATGCTAATTTCTGGTGACACCACATTCAATTGGTATGTTAATAAGTCCCCCCCCACCCTTTTTCTGGGACTAGACCCCTGAGGTCGGTTACCTTTAAAGTGTGACTTTCCTCACCTGCAAAACTCCCACAAACCCACTATTCGTGTATGGTCTGGACTCAATTGCTCCTGCCCTCCCTTCCATATCAACCTCTGGAACATTAGAAAAGAACTACCCATGCCACTCTGTGGAAAGTGAAAGGAAAAGGTGTACAGCCAGCCCTCCAGATAAGCTGCGTAATTGTCCATTTCACGCATGCAATTATGGCCATTACGGAGCATTTAATTTTCTTCTGCGTACCGTTTACGCTTTATTTATTTTCATTAAAAAGCCCACTTTCCTCCACTAGATGGCACTAGAGTGCAAAAGGTGTCTTGGATCTCCACCAACAAACATCTTTTATCAGTGGCAGAGCCTTTCATATGCATGATAGTTAAAGTGAGCAACCCAAAGCGCCCATTTCATTATGCGTTTATATTAACACATCATTGAATGGGCGCTTTATATATCGATGTCTGCTAGATTGACACGCAAAAAAATTAAAGTTGCTTTAAGTCACTAATCAAATGTTTTCAACATCATGAATAACAATGAGCTGGAGGTTTGTTGCAAAGAATCTCCATATCTGAGTTTATTATATAACATCTTTTATTACATGTCTTAAATCACTGAAAGTACTGTGGGGTTAACTAGATCTTTCAGGTTGACATTATCTTGCATTCTGGGACTTATAGTATACCATTCAGGGCGTGAACATTAAAGCCACAATGATATTCTTTTGGCTTAACACGTAGCTGTAACGATGTCATGTGGCGTTATTATGCAATTTGTGTTTTTTGCAAGTAAACTCTATAAGACATAATTACTGTTGGCCTTGAAATCCAAACTATTTGTACCAAGTAAACCTTGGAAGCTATGTGGTCAAATGTGCAGAGTGCATTAAAATCCCTGCTTCACAGTTCAGGCAAGGTTTGTGATCCTGGTCCCGTCCCACACTCACCCCCTTGCCTACCTGCCCCATCTGTCTGGCCACCCCACTTCGTCCTTTTTGGATGCAGCCAGAGTACCAGTAGTTCCTTTTTTCCACTTCCACCACTCTTTAATCCCCCCCGATGTAATTAGCGATTATGGGCTAAATTGGCTTGATGCGTGTCATGCCAGAGATGCAGATTCTTGACTATCTTGGAAGAAACCTATTGGGCAATCAAGACTGCTCACCTATGATGGAAGTAGAAGATGGAGGAAGGTACAGGCGAGTTATTAATACTCGAGGAGTTCATGTGAATTTATATTAAAGAAGCAGCAAGGAGTAAGCCACGAGACATACACTTTGGGCCTAATTCACAGAAACCTTTTATAATGGCAACAGCCCATTGGAAAACGCTCAATGAATTAGGCCCTTTGTCATTTACATTATATAAATTGTCACTACTATTAATGGTATAGTTCAAACAGTGCAAAAGGGGTCAGTCAGGCTTTTTTGAGTAGTAACTAGTTGGCAATAAATCACTTATCGACATTTCTGTTTCTGCTAAAAAGGCAGTGTGGCAAAATTAGTTGCCCAGGATCACACACTTTAGTGTTGAAGCAGAGATTTGGGACCAGTCTGCAACTCACGCACTTGTCTGCATTTCTTCCCAACTGTAATTGTCAGAATCATGTTTTTGGTTCTGTACACAATGTGGGGATCCACATTAATGTCCTGCAGCAGACAGCAGGGAATGTATTTTAGCAGGTTGTGACTGTTGCTGAGATTATGTGTGCAAGTTCCTGTAAGTAAATCATATGCTAACACACTCCCTCTGCAAGCAATACATTAGTCTCCATCTATAGTAGTTCTTAACAGAGTTTCTAGGGTCCAGAATTTTGAAAATGAAGCTGTGTATATAGCACGTACTTACAAGTTATTTTATGGCAGAACTCTTTTGGTCTACGGGTCCGATTTTACGGGTCTGATTTTGCGTATGCATTGGGTGTATGTTGGATACGTTTTACTCTCTTGCAGAGGAGAAAACATATTTTTACTCTCTTGAAATTGTATTTACTCTCCAATTTGAAAAATCATGCGTAAAATACTCCCAGCTCAAATTCTTATCTGGAGCACTGTGTACAGCAGCCTTTAAATGCATAACCAGTTTCAAACAAGTATTCCTCTACACTACCTGATGGCTGTACCCCAATCTATTGGCAAAATCAGTTCTAATATTTTTAGGATTTACAAGCCTGCAATAGCTCCCAAGTTCCCTGTACCTTACTGAAGCCTGAGCAGACTTCCCTAGGCCAATGTCACCATGACAAAATCAGATTCTCTACCAATATAAGACATGCATTACTTACCGTAATAGCATTTCTGATTGTATCTGCTTAAATTCACATGCTGTGCATATAGTCCGACATCTAGTGGTAACCGCAGAGTATTGCATCTTGTCTTTCGTGGATCGAAAGGGGACATCGATATGGGCGTCCCTGTAACACTATCCCTAACGTGACATGTAGTGTACCCAAAATCCCTCACGCGTTGAGGTCCCTCCGATTGTATTTTTTCTGGCGTGAGGGAGCCTTATGACTATCGTGAGTGAGTACAGAAAAGAGAGAGTAGTAGTAAGATGTCTATGTTCCTTCCATCCGAGTGGGGAGGAAGGCTGGGCGCATGTGAATCTAAGCAGATGCAATCATCAGAAATGCTATTACGGTAAGTAATGCAGGTCTTCTGATGCTTGTTAATCTGCTTAGAATCACATGATGTGCATAGACTAGCGAACAGTACCCAGAGTTGGAGGTGGGATGCGAGAAGGAACAGTAGTGAAAAGATATCTTAGTACTGCTTGTCCCATCTGAGAATCAGACCTAGAGTGAGCATCTAGGCAATACTGTTTTGTAAAGTACTCCAGGTTGCCGCTTTGCAAATGGACTCAAGAGGAACATTTGCAATGAATGCTATGGAAGCCCCAGTGCCCTGAGTAGTGTGCTCTAGGCTTGAAGGGCAGATCTCTTGGCAAGAGTGTAGCAGAGTGTGATGCAATTGACAATCCACCTTGAGATGGCTGATTTAGAGACAGCATCCCCTTCTCTACCAGCTGCCACTGAAACGAGACAGAGAGAGAGACGGAGAGAGAGAGACAGAGAGAGAGACAGAGAGAGAGAGACAGAGAGAGAGACAGAGAGAGAGAGACAGAGAGAGAGAGACAGAGAGAGAGAGACAGAGAGAGAGAGACAGAGAGAGAGAGACAGAGAGAGAGAGACAGAGAGAGAGACAGAGAGACAGAGACAGAGAGACAGAGACAGAGAGACAGAGACAGAGAGAGACAGAGAGAGACAGAGAGAGACAGAGAGAGACAGAGAGAGACAGAGAGAGACAGAGAGAGAGAGAGAGAGAGAGAGAGAGAGAGAGAGAGAGAGAGAGAGAGAGAGAGAGAGAGAGATTAGTGGGGTTCTGGAAGAAAGTTGCTAGTTCTATTGACTGGTTCACATGGAACTTAGAACCAAAGGGTCTAGAATTGAAGGGGCCTGTAGTTCACTGACTCTCCTTATTGGAGTGACTGCTACTAGGAAGGCGGTCTTGTATGTAAGCGCTTTGAGACTTGCCTTATGGGTAGGCTCAAAAGGGGACCCCATAAGTCTGTTTAATACCGCATTTAGGTCCCATCCAGGAGCTGGGTGAGAAAGGGGGGGGGGGGGTGAATTCTCCTAACCCCTTCCATAAAAGCCTTAATAACTGGGATCTTCCACCACAACACCTTCTGTTGGGACGTAGTGTAGGCTGAGAGAGCAGCTAAGTGAACCTTCAGGGAATTAAAAGCCAGGCCTGGATCTAGTAAGTGAGTCAGGTAAAACACAATATGGGTAGGTGAGCAGTCAATGGGATTGATGCTCTTGGAATTGCACCAGATGATGAAGTGTTTCCATTTATTGGAGTAGCAATGTCCGGTGGTAGGCTTTCTTGCTAAGTATGTCCATGCATCTCTGAGGAAGTTGGAGGTGCCTGAACTCTGACTTCAGGAGCCAGGCCGCCAAGTTCAGACTTTGCGGACATGGATGTAGTGCCCCCCACCCCCGTCCTGAGATATGTTGTATGGGCAAGGAAGTTTCGTCGGAAGAGGGACATCTCCATCAGATGGGAGAACCAGGGTTGGCGGGCCCACTTCGTGGGCACCAAATCATGGTGACTGGTTCCTGGTGCATCTTGTGCACAATCTTGTCGAATAGGGGAGGCGTAGTAAATAAAGCTCTCTGACCATGTTATCTAGAGACTGTTCCCCTTGGATCGGTTCTGAGGGTACCTGGAGGTGTAATCTTGGCATTGTGCGTTCTCTAGAGTTGCGAATAAGTCGATCTCTGGGAACCCCCATTCTGCGAAGATGTTGGTCTTCGTGTAGTCGCCATTCGTACTCTAAGGGCAGTGGGAAGTCTCTGCTGAGCATGTCGACTAGAAGATTGAGTGGTCCTGGAATGTGTTGAGACAACAGGAACATCTTGTGTTTGAGAGCCCATTTCCAAATGTTCTGGGACAGTTTGGATAGCCCAGGAGAGGGAGTGCCCCCTTGCTTGTTCAGGTAGCACATGGCCGTAGTGTTGTCTTTGAGGATCAGGACCGTCTTGCCCTGCAACTGTGTGTGAAAGGCCTTCAGTGCTTTGAACACTGACAACAGCTCCAACAGGTTTATGTGGTTGGCCACTACTGCTGGGGACCAAATTCTGTGCGCCGTCTGCTGAAGCAGGTGAGCCCCCCCACCCTATGAGAGATGCGTCCGTCTTGAGTAGCTTCTACTGCAGGGGTGGTGAAGGTCTTCCCCTTTAGGCGGTTTTCCCTCGACCGCCACTGCACAGAGAGAGCAAGAGGGCTCCCGAGACAACTACTAGCAGCGAGAGAACGAGGGCTGCCAAGACAACTGCTAGATCGTCCCATTGTCCGCTGGCCTGACACCACTGGCTGTTGAGCCACTCTTGCATGGGACGCATGCGCAAACGTGCGTGAGGAACCAAGTAAATGCAGGACGCCATCATTCCTAACATTCCCATGGCCTTGCGTACAGTCACCTCTTGACTGGCTATATACTGAGTGATCTGAAACAGCATGTTTTGGTCCCTCTCGTTGAAGGGGAAGACGAGGCTGTCTTCTGTCCGAATTATGGCCCCCAGAAACTGCTCGTCTAGGCTGGACTTCTCATTTATGGAGAATCCTAGATTGAATAAGAGGTCTATCGTCTTTTGGGTATTCAACAGGCATGTTCCGTAGGAATCCCCCGTTATGAACCAGTCATCGAGGTAAGGATAAACTGGGATGGATTACCTGCACAGGTGTGCTGCTGCCACTGCAAGCATCTTTGTAAACACCATTGGGGTTGAGGCAATGCCAAAGGGAAGGACCTTGAATTGGTAGTGCCTGTCCTCTATCATGAACCTTAGATATTTCCTGTGTGATGGCAACATTTAAATATGTAAGTATGTATCTTTCACGTCCAATGTTGCCATGCAATCCCGGGTCAGCAGAGGAACTACCTCTTGCAGCGTTACCATAAGAAACTTCTGAGGTTTGAAAAATGTGTACACTGGGTGCAAGTCTACCACAGGGTGCATGCGGAGATTCTTTTTGGGTACAAGGAAGTACACTTAGTAAAAACTCTTTACCTGTAGAAGAGGGACGACTTCGATGGCACCCTTTTCCTGCAGGATCTCGACCTCTTGCAGCAGGAGCCTCAGGTATTCTGGTGTTAGACGTCTTGATTCCGGAGGTATGAATCAAGGCAGTGGGCTGAACTCTATGCAGTAACCGTGGGCGATGGTCTGGAGGACCCACTGGTCTGTTTTAATCCCCTCCCATGCGCGTAGGACTGATGTTATAAGTCCCCTGATAGGGGAGGCATGGGAGGGGACCCGGATCTGAAAGTAATTTCTGACTGCAGGCCGGGGAGCCTCTGAGGGTGGCATTACCACCTCTTCCTTTACCACAACATTGTCCCCTGGGGGTGTAGGGGGGGGGGGGGTAGAGGAGGCAGACCCCTGTCCTGAGGACCAATTGTTCCTGGAACCATATTGGTTTTGAGGGGAGCGAGTAGGATTGCCCACGAAAGGAGCGGGGAAAACCTCCACCTCTCTGTTGAAAGGGTCTTTGAGTAATTTGGTTCAGTTTTCAAAGTCTTGTGTTCTTTTTTTGCCCTTTCCTGCGCCTCATCAACGGCCTTGCCGAACAGGTTGGGAGTTCTCCACCGGCTTGTTGATTAATGATGCCTGAGTCTCTGGTTTGAACCCAGAGTTCTTCAACCAGGCGTGACGTTTTAGCAGGGTACCCAGGGCTGAAGTCCTTCCCACTGTCTCTGCAGCATCTAAAGTATTCTTGAGAATGTTGTGGTTCACCTGCTTACCCTCAGATACAATTGTAAGCAGGCTAGTAAGCACAGGTTCGGGGAGCTCCTGTGGGCCCTACTGCAGCAGGTTCCATTGAAAATCCGAATAGCTGGCCAACAGCGTAGTGTTGTTGGCTATGCGGGTGGAGTATGCTGCCGCAGTAGTGATTCTCTTTCCCAGAGCATACAATTTCCTACACACTTTGTCAGGCGGTGCCTCGTCTGTGGATAAGGGGACACCTGCCTTCTTCCTTGTCGTCTGGGGTGTCCGGGAATCCGGGGTGGCATGCCCCTAATATAAAGGAGGTCAGTAAGGGAAGGGCGAAAAAGATTTTCCACCCGTGGATTAACAGCCCTGATTTGTGATGGCATTAATAATGAAGGGGCAAAGTGACTTTTAATGGAAGTAATGGGATAGCCTGGCTGGCAGGAGGCTTCTCCTTTGAAATGTCTCCAACAAATCAGAAACTGGCACTGCCTCCTGCGTGGCAATTTGGAGGTTTTCTGCTGCTTTCTTTAGGATGTCATTAAACGCCATCTGCTCATCAACAGGTGATGCCTGGCATAATGGTGTGAGTGGGGGTTGGGTGAGTCCATACATAAGGTCTCAGGGTCCGGGGTAAGGGTAGGGGACAGCCAAGGTGGGTTATCTACCAGCTGGTCGTCCCTCCATCACTGGGTCTGATCAGCGGGATCATCATCCTGTAGGTATGGGTCAATAGGAACTCCTCCTTGATCAGTAAGGTCAAAGCCCTCTTCATTAAGTAATTCAGAGGTCCTTTGGAACTTTGCTATGTGTGTATAAGGGCTTTGTTCACGAGGCCTCTTAGGAGCAAACCTTTCAGAAAAGTCTATAAACTTTTCCAGCCTGTCCATGCAATCTTCAAACTTTTCTCTGGTGCAAGATGAGGAGCCTAGAGAAGGAAAGGGCTCTTCCGGATGATGCTGTTCCCTAGAACATCAAGATTTCTCACACAGTTTTAGCTAAAGATGGGGGACTCTCAGTGTAATCTTTCCACCCTTCTGGAAGTTTCGACATGTCTTTCGACGTGTCTTTGGACCTATCTTTATGTTTAGCCGTGTCGTTTGGACTGTTAGGCGGTTGCATCGTGGATTTCGATGCAACCGGGGCTTTATACAGTGTCAGTGCGCTCTTCTGAGGCGTCTCAATGGCCGCCTGGCTTTTGGTGCTGGCGCCTTTATTTTCAGAATGCCTGGACGCAGGCCGCCGACGTGGTTGCGGGACGGGCTGGCGATCACACGAATCGGCGGGTGCCATCAAAGAATCGCTGTACTCGTTGGCACTTTGGATCGCTACGACTTAGCTGTCGAGGAGGTACCAGGGTTTGTGTACTTTGTCCCCCGAGTAGCAGGTGCGTCCCTGTCACCGGGATGTACATTCCCCATAGCAGGACTTGCGTCGTGCCTAGCAGGGCCGGGGACGGACGTCATGGAGCGCGAGCACGCCGATGTAAGGTCAAGGGCGTCCGAACTGGAGCCTTGGTTGCTTATCTGATCACATTCGGTGGCGGCGGGGAAGTTACCCTCGTCCTGCGACATAGCGTAGGCTGCCCACCGTTTCACTCGACGCTCCTTAATCGTCTTAGGACATAGGAGCTTACAGGGCGCTGGTGCTAGTCTTTCCATGAGAAGTTTCCTTTACAGGAAGGGCAAAATTTTAATTATGTCCTGTCCATAGCTCAGGAATTTCAAAGCGACGACAAAACAAAAAGGGACAAAGAGGGGAGAAGGAAAGATTCTTGAAGAATAGAAACCCCCGAACCCCACTATCCCTACTGTATAGGCAGGCGCGAAGGCCCGGCCACGCGGTCAACGGGGTTGGCTGGAGCCCCAACCGTTGAAGTGTGTTCTTTCGTTGTCTTTGGTGGTGGTTCAGGAAACAATCGTCGAGGAGGGGACAATAATATAAATATAACCGGAGGTCAGGAAATATAACAATATTGTAATTTGTTAAGAGCTCTGCATAAGGCGACCAGCTAGCTGGGTGGGAAAAGAAACAATCTGAGGGACCTCAACGCGTGAGGGATTTTGGGTACACTATACATCACGTTAGGGATAGTGTTACAGGCACGCCCATGTCGACGTCCCCGTTCGATCAAGATGCAATACTCTGCAGTTACCACTAGATGTCGGACTATATGCACAGCGTGTGATTCTAAGAAGTTTAACAAGCACCAGAAACGACACTAGCCCACTAATAACAGATCACACAAAAAGCACTGGCTGCCAAACTAGACTTCAAAAATACTTTTCAGTAGTCCAAAAGCAGCATCCCCAAATACTATGAATGCCTAACTAATGCTGTGTGAATCCTTAATTCAGAAGACAAAAATCAGATCACAATAATCATGAAAGTCCTCCATTGGCTGCCTCTTCAAGAGGCATTAAAACGCAGCTTGTACAAAATACCTTGAGACCAAATGCTGCACCATTCTAATCTACATGACAGCCGAAGTCCTGCTTTGCAAGATGCTGCCACCTGCAACTCTCGCCAAAGACTACATGGCATACATTAATCTCTTCATCTTCCAATAACCTGGAAGTTCGTACATTAACATACAATTTTAAAAATGATCCAATCTTAGCCCACAACTTCGTCAGATGATAAATCAAACCAACATCACTATCTTCACAAAATGCAGACCATACGAAAGTTAAATTAGGTTGACATGTGTCAACTCCAAAGTGATTCTTCGCATATCTAGTAGGGCCTCACACCATGACTAGATGTTCTGCGTCTCCAAAACACTTCCACAACGCAGTCTACAATAGCATTGCGTTACTGCCAGGCCCATCTGGTCCCAGATAAATTAAATCTTGTTGATAACTGTGAGGCTAAGTCGGAAGTATTTGCCAACAATGCAATTGTTTGGATATGCCGACAAATACCCATGAGTTCCAGAATAATTCATATATCATCCTGCCTCAAAGATTTAGTTGTTAAATTAGTAAGATGTTTCTCCTGATCTATTTCATATATCGCCCTTTTGTGTGTTCAAGTGACCTTATTAAATGGGTGTTCGTTTGAATTATACCGAAGTCGAAAAAACTATTTGAAGGCATCTTTCTAGAATTTGTACATTTTAATTGCTGTACTACCCACAAATTGAGCCTTCGTTAGCTGGTCATTTATAATTAATAATGAGCTAGTAGGGGTTTGGTCCAATTTCAAATACAAATTTAATTACTCAAGGACAGAGCACTATACACAGCTTTGCTTCCAATAGCACGAATTCCATGGGGACAGATGACCGTCTAAAAACTTAAATTGCAAAGATTTTCCATAATACCCAGTTTAGCAACATGATTAAAGGCCCAACTCTCAGCCCTGTATAACATGACCGTATTCATTTTGGGGTTCTACAAATGAAAGTAATTAGGAGGGCAGCCTGCATGTTCCCTAGCAAAGTTATAAAAATTCAACAGTCTAACCTTCACTTTCATTCTTTGCAAGTGTATATCCCATATTAGATGGAGGTCAATTGAAAGACATAGATAGTAATACAAAGTGACCTGCTCTATGGATTGTTCAGTAATCTTCAGCTCAAGCTTTTTCGTTGACTTGGAATTTTGTAGCACAAAAAATAATGGACTTAATTTTAGAAATATTAACTGAGAGTCAATTTAAATCAGCATAGCCACCAAGTTTATCAAGGGAACATTTTAGTTTGCCTGGTGTATAGTCAAGAACAGGATTGTCTGCATAACCCAGCCACTAGATTTTATGAGACCCTAACCTGGGAGGAAAAACCTTGTTCAAACTCAGAGCTTCAGTTAGATCCAAGATAAAGATTAAATAATATGGCGGCAAGGAAGCATCCCTGTTTAAGGTCGACATGGGTATTCAATAGATTCCGTTGTTACTTCAGTATTAGACAACACAATTTTGACTTTGGTATCCGTGTATAAAGAGAGAAGCATTTTAAATAGGTTAGGAGGGATCCCCATTTGAAACAGTCTGTCATGAGATGTAATGGCAAAAAGTGTACAATTGTCGCACTGAGATCAATAAATACTGCAATAAACGCGTAAGTGCGCTGCCCTCTTGTGGTCCATGAATATCTTACCAGACTTAGTGTCAAAATATTAGTTTAAGTGCCTGCACCCTTTTAAAAAACCTTTTTGACACAAGGGGATATAAACATCAGCAGCCCAGTTGTTTAGCAGGACTCCCGCAAATATTTTGCCTGGAGCATCCAAGATGGCGAGTAACCTGTACCCATTTGCCTTCTGTCCAGAGCCCTTTTTATGGACTAGCACACTTGTACTTTCACGCCATGTGTTGGGTATGATGCTGGTATAACGGATGGCTTTGAATAAATGAAATAGCAACAGTCCCCACTAAGCCGGCTTAAGCTTGAAAGGGCATTACATATGCCATCTGGCCCTGGTGCTCGCGAGTTAGAGGTTATGATCTTAATTAAGCCATGAGGATTCAAAGTGAATTCCCAAGTTGCTTCAGTAAGGTCTTGCTCAAAAGAGAATTGGCGTCTCACCAATGTTAGCTTTTAGCAATATCTTGCGATACGCGATACGCTCGGTTAATGTAAGCCATAGTTAAAGAATTCTACATGTGATCTTACAAGCTATCAAGAGTCTGTTACTCTTAATTTTTATTGATTTAGTAAGCACTTGCCATGTCTACAGTTTTTTGAGCCAGGAGGAATTGCTCTTTTTTCGAGTGCGTAGAAGGTCAGCTAGAACAGACCGTGCATGATTGCGTACAATAATATTCCGCAGGTCCTTTAATACCCTTTTAGCTTACTGGATTTCTCGATTATATCTAGGTTTATGAATGCCACGGTGGGCCTTCAAAGGATGATTAGATGCAACCGTGAGAGAAAAGGCTAGAATATCAAAGATTACCTATGGGTAAACTTCAAGAACAAGCTTGGCCAATAAGTCTAGATTGATAATGTTGGACACAAGACACTGTTTAAATATGTTGGTAGGCCGATTATTCAGGATGTTGTGCGCATTTATCTGGCAACCCTCCATAGTATTCTTGTGCAGCTCCAATGAGTCACAAAACTCAGTTGACACAAGATACTGATTAGCGATTTGCACATTAGACTAGTTTCCAGTGCATTCTATTCCATCCGAAGTTAGCGTCAACACTGGCAGATATTCAAGGGTAAGGGAGGGTAATTTGAAGCCCATCAGAAGCAACAATGGAAAGCAATCACTTTCTTCAATAGTAACAAAAAAGTGTTACAACTAATGATTAGGCCACCCTTTGGTAGCCAATTTCTGGGTAGTAATCCTACCGCCCAGTGGGACATCTTTGGTTAACCAGGTTTCCTGCAATACAATGACACTAAATGGATCTAGGTTGTTAAGACCATCCTCAAACAGATGTGCAAAAAAAGAGAATTCCAAAATAGCAGATTAAAGATATGGTCAGGGCGGATTAACAAAATTGATGGCAGAAAGCTGAGCAGTCAATCAGCAGGATTACATACTTCATGTACAAGAGGGTGGTCTACGAAGTGCACCAATCTAGATCCATTAGCATCAGTTGCTACCCTAAAGGAAGAGGCTAAATGAGGATGTCCTGGTTTATCATTCAGCCCCTTATTCACCGGCTTCAGAGAGTCAGGCCTATTGTTTTTTATTTTGTTTATTTATTGTCCATTTGTAAGGGGCTAAACCATCAAATAAATTGTGTTTCACAGGGAGGCAACATCGGAATGAAAGGCAAATATAACAATGATGGACAGAGGCGGTCCTACTAGGCCTGAGCATTCAGTGTGCCAGGGCAGAGATGAACAAGTTACTTTCTTACCTGGTAACGTTCTTTCAATGGGATGGTCCGACGACGTATTCCATATCTATGACAGGTAATGTCCACAGCTGTGCTGCTTTGGAAAATCTTTGGCGTCTGCGTCGATGACATCGATGCGCCGTCCCCGAGGACCTCCTCCGATAGCCGACGTCACCCGATGTGGTAAGTAGGACGCACAACGCCCATAGCCTCAGTTATAGTTTTTTCCCAGAACGTGTGCCACCAGTTTTCTGCCAGTCAGACACACAAGGTCTTGCGGAACGCAAGCTGCAATCACAAAAGAAATTCTGCAGCGGGGAAGGCAGGGAGGGAGCGATATGGAATACGACTCGGACCATCCCATCGAAAGAACGTTACCAGGTAAGAAAGTAACTTGTTCTTGGAGGGGATTGGGTCCTCCGACGTATTCCATATCTATGACAGACTCCCAAAGCAGTACCAAGCAAGGAGGTGGGAAAGAATTTAGAACACAAATTTAGCATGCCCAATCAAATTGCGGAATAGAGAACTGCCTTGCCAAAGGCCAGATCTTGCCCTCTGATGGAATCGAGGGAATAGTGACGTACAGAAGTATGTACTGAAGCCCAGGTGGCTGCATCACAGCTGCGACGAATAGGAACTCCCCACTGCAGAGCAGTAGACGCAGCCACTCCTCTGGTAGAATGGGCCCGCAAGCCTGCCGGAGGGTCCTTACCCGCCAAGCGGTAACACTCGTAGATAGCTAAAGTAATCCAACGAGACAAAGTCCGTTTCGTCACAGCTTGTCCCAAACGCTTTCCAGCGTAAACAATGAAAAGTTGATCGTCCACTCTGACCCGGGACATGCGCGAAATATAAAAGCTCAACGAGGATCAAGCCTATGGAGCCTCTCCTCTTCCTTACCAGGATGTGGAGGAGGATAGAACGCCGGAAGAACAACCTTCTGGCTCAAATGAAATTCCGAAACCACCTTCGGAAGAAAAGGAGGACGAACTCTAAGGACAACCCTGTCCTTGTGAAATACAGTGAAGGGTGGCTTAACTGAAAGTGCCTGTAACTCACTCAGCGAGCGGAAGTAACCGCAACCAAAAACAGTTTTCAGAGTCAACAGCCTCAAAGGGCAAGAATGTAAAGGCTCAAACGGAGCACCCATAAGAAACTTAATAACAAGGTTCAAATCCCAACCTGGCACCAAAAAAGGTGACGGAGGAAACACATTAGTGAGCCCTTTCAAAAACTGCAAAATCAAAGGAATCTTAAAATAGGAACACTCTTCAGACGAGCGCTTAAATATGGACAGCGCCACCAGGTAACCTTTAATGGTCCCCACTTGCAAGCCCCTGTGGGCCAAAGAAAGCAAAAAAGACAAAACCATGGGAATGTCACATTCAAAAGGATCCACCTTCTGAACTCTGCACCAGTCGCAGAACTTTCTCCAATGGCAACGGTACAACGACTTTGTTGCCGGCCGCCTGGCCGAGAGCAACACCTCCATCACGTCTTCAGGGAGGTCCCAATCCTTATACCTCAACCTTTCAGAAGCCAAGCGTGAAGATTGAGGGATCGGACCTCTGGATGGAGAACCTGACCCCCCCCCTCCCGTGAGAGCAGATCGTCTCGGTAGGGAAGACGACGTGGAGGGCAGATGGACAAGTCTAGAAGGTCCGGGTACCATGTCCTCCGGGCCCACGCCGGAGCAATGAGGATCATCCGGGAACCGAACCTCCGTAACCTCCGCAGCACATGCAGGATGACGGGGACTGGAGGAAACGCGTACAGCAGTGGGAATGACCACTCCACCACGAACGCGTTTCCTAAGGCTCCTTTTGGGGGAAATTCCCGCGAGCAAAACCTTTCGCACTTCCGGTTGACACTGGAGGCGAAGAGATCCACTTGAGGGGTCCCCCAAAGGGCGAAGATCTCCAGGAGAATCTCCTGAGCCAACTCCCACTCGTGAGAGATCGTGCTCTGCCTGCTCAGAGCGTCCGCCGTCTCGTTGTCGTCTCCGGCCAGATGAACCGCCGAGATCGAAACTTCCTGCTGGATGACCCAGAACTCGAGCTGCATCGCCTCCCTGAACAGCGGAAGTGACCCTGCCCCCCCCTTTTTGTTGAAGTAGTGCATGGCCACCGTGTTGTCCGTTAGAATCCGGACACTCTTTCCGTGCACAGTCGGCAGAAAAGCCTTCAGGGCTAGCCTGACGGCCCTCAGCTCCAACAGATTGATATGGAGTCTGGACTCCGACGGAGACGAACGACCGCTGACTGTTAACTCGTTGGCATGAGCTCCCCATCCCGTTGGCATGAGCTCCCCATCCCGTGAGGGATGCATCCGTCACGATCGTCACCTCCGGCCAGGGTAGCCAAAATGGGGCCCCCTTCATCAGATTGCCCTCGACGGCCCACCACAGAAGGTCCTGGGCTACCGAGGACGGCACCTGAACAGGGTCCGACAGCCTGCCGGAGGACTGAGACCACTGGAGCTTGAGTGCCCACTGCAAAGATCTCATCCGCAGATGAGCCTCTGGCACCAGAAAAATGCAGGATGCCATGAGGCCGAGCAGTCTCAAGAACTCGGACGCTGGTAGATTCTGGGCAAACTGAAACTTGTGCACCATCTGCTGAATGTGAAGAGCCCTCACCTGAGGTGGAAAACACTGCCCCAGGGACGTGTCGAGCACTGCTCCGATGTACTGGAGCCGCTGCGTCGGTGTCAAATGGGACTTCTTTAAATTGAGGGAGAAGCCCAGCCTGTGAAGGGAGTGGCAGGTGACGGACAGATGATCCAGGACTTGCTCGGGAGAGCTCCCCCTGATCAACCAATCGTCCAGGTAGGGGGTAGACGTGAATCCCCCTTTCCTGAGATGCGCTGCCACCACCACCATGAGCTTGGTGAAAACCCTCGGGCGGAGGTCAATCTGAACGGCAGGACCCGGAACTAAAAGTGCAAGTCGCCAACCGCGAACCTCAGGTACTTCTTGTGCTTGGGATGGATCGGCACATGGAAGTAAGCATCCTTGAGGTCGAGAGACACCAACCTATCCTGAAGTTGAAGGGCCTGGAGGACTTGAGAAAGAGTCACCATCTTGAACTTGTTCTTCCTGAGGAGTTTGTTCAAACCGCGCAAGTCCATGATGGGTCTCAATCCCCGTCTTTCTTTGAAATAAAAAAATAAGGGGAATACCATCCCTTGTTCCTCTCCGCTACAGCCACCAGTTATATGGCACCTTTCTCCAGCAGGGCTTGAATTTCCTGCGCAAGGAGCGGATCCGGACACTTCAAAGAGAGGTTCCCTGGTGGATTGTCGTGAGGCCTCTGCCGAAAAGGAAGACAGCCGTGGGTTATGATCTCCAGAACCCACACATCTGAAGTAATGGCTTGCCACTCTACAAGATGCTGCGCCAGCCTTCCCCCCAACCGGCGAACCATGGGACCTGGCCTCATGACTGAGTGGTAGCGGCTGCGGCGTTGCCTGAGGGTAAAGAGGCAACTGCCCGAGCGGCCTTGGCACCTTGAGTACCTTTATTTCCACCTCTGGCACTCTTACGATGGCCTCTTTGACTGGTAGCTCCCCTCGCTTTACTGAAGGACGAGTAATAGCGAAAGGAACCACCCCTCCATTGCTGTCCCCTAGGACGAAAAGGCGGAGGCTGGCGAATGTCATGATGCCTGCCCCCGGAAGACCAGACCAGGCCCAGCAGCCCCGGAAGCAGGCATCATGCCACTTGGAGCATGCCCAAAAGCCCCAGTTAGGGGCTGTTTGGGTACAGTCCTGGCGCCTATGGCACCAGGCTCAAAGATAAAGTCAGTCCTGGCGCCATGGGCGCCAGGCTCATTATTGATAACTTACCTGAAGCAGACCATGCTGCATACTCACCTGAGGCAGACCATGCTGCATGAAGACTCAAGCCAAATGAGGCTTAGGAGGGACTATTTTACTGAAGGGACTATTTTGTTACTTGGGTGGGGCTGTGGAAGAATACTTACCTGGATCTTCTTCCAAGGCTATTTAAACCACGCCCGGACAGCCACACGTGCTTCGCGTTATTCTGCTTGCTGCAGCGTAACGCTCACCGCGTTTTCAGCAGCTCCAGTCTTCAGCCACGCCCGCTTCAGTCCTGGGACTCCTGAAACAATAAGACAAAAAGGATAAAGGTTAGAACAGGAGTTTTAACTTTAATCCTTACCTGAATCCTGATCCATTTCCCCACGGAACTGAAAGACAGAAGTCTTTGAAGCATTGCTTCGCATTCCTACGGCGCCGCGCTGAACTCACCTGCTTGGCGGTACTTCAGCATTCCATCACGCTCTCTCCATCTCGCGGCCGCCCTCCGACACCTAAGGAGACAAAAACAGCAAGGGGACTCTCCAAGGCCATACAAGCTACCCCCAAGGACTTACCTGATTTACCACGAGAGGTACTCACCTCATTTCGGGTCGGCGCAGTCAACTCTGCTTCATCGCTGTACCCCGGCCCCTAAGGGGAAAAACACAATAGACTTACCTGAATCTTACCGAGTGTCATTTGGAAATCTTTGAGTGGATTAATCGGCAACTTGCAAGGAATCGGACAGAGTGAAGAGCAGGCATTTGAACTCTTATGAACAATTGGACTTTAAAGTCAATACTGGAACTCACCAATTCCTCTACGCCAGTGAAGTAACTGGTCATCAACACACCCCTGCGGTCGACGCAGGATGGAGAGCTCATCCTTCCAAACCATCAGGTGAGACTAAGGAGGGGACATCAAGAGTGATCAGTGGGAAGACAACGGGAGTGGGGAAGGTGGGTTGACACTCAATTCCACGGGTGGTTAATTCCTCTTCTCCTTTGCAGAAGAATATTCTTGCGAGCCAGACAAACTAGGCTGAGCGGGCTAGTCCAGTCAGTCATCTCGGCGCTACACGTCACGCTGGTGGAAAGAACAGCGGCCCAGTTCCGGTTGACGCCCCCGTGGGAACCAGGTGAGCGTAACAGCGAACTGCAGCGCCCAACGACTTTGCTGCAGCTTTGGAGGTCTGCAACCTCTCAAGGCTCTCGTCAGCCTTGCTGCCAAAAAGGTGTTCACCGTCAAAGGGCATGTTGAGGAGCCGGGACTGCACATCAGGAGCGAACCCAGACTTCCGCAACCACGGAAACCTGCGCATTACGGTGCTCGCCGCCATGGACCGGCTGACACAATCCGCCAAGTCCAAACCCGACTGAACGGCCTCACACATCGCATCCTTGCCATCCTGAACCATAGCAAGGAAACCATCCCGTTCGTCCCCTTCGGGAATACGTTCAGCCGCTAATGCAACAGTTCCACAGAGTGTGTGTGAAACGAGACAAGGCACATATGGAGTTGGCCGCCTGAAGCGCCATACCCCCTGAAGAAAACTCTTTCTTCGCCCAGCCGTCAAAACGTTTGTCATCCCTATCCGGAGGGATGGTAGGATACGACACCTGCTTTGCCAGGGACATAGCCGCCTGCACCACCAAACTCTCCGGAGTGGGGTGCCTAGACAAGTAGCAGGGGTCGCTACTGGCTGGATGGTATTTTCGCGACAAAGACTTGCCCACTGCCGGGAGACTCTCCGGAGCAGTCCAAGCCGCCGCCACCCTTCTCTGCAGAGCCATATGAAAAGGCAAAACCGGGTCAGTGGGGGGGGGCCGAGATCAAGGATGTCCGTGAGATCATCCTGAACGAACTCCCCTGGGGGAGCTGACCAACCCAAGAACTCGGTGACCCGAGACATAAGGCGCCGATATGAAGAATCGGCATGAGTGCCAGGCTCCGGCCTACAAAACTCCACCTCCGCAGAGGTGTCCAGTCCACTGGCATCATGCAGCGACTGCCGCAGATCATCAAACTGGCTATGGCCCGAGATAAGGTCATCTGGAACCGGAACCAAGCCCCCATTAGAGGCACCTGAAATGTACTCCAGGCGGGGAGAGGAAGACCTCTGTGGACCAAAGCAGTGACACGGGGCCCCTCCAACACCACCGCCTCGAAAGGCGTCGAGGGGGCCGAACGAGTCTGCGCCAGCGTCAACCGAAAAGGCGTTGACGTCAAGCGAATCGGCGTCGTTGTCAGCTGCAGCGCCGCCAGCATCGGCGGAGTCGACACAGGCCTCGAAGCCGGAGCTCCGAGCGTGTCTCGACGACCTAGGTGCCGACGACCCCCTCGGAGGCGGAGCCTCGAGAGAAATCGTCGACTACCTCGACGCCACAGACGTCGAAGACGGCACAGGATCACGCGGTCTCGAGCGCGTCGAGGACCGGGACCTGGAACGGGCATGGCGAGAACAGCTACCCTTGTCCGAGCTGGACCTTTCCCGCGAGCCGTGCCGAGCACCCGAGCCCGAAGGCGTACGGGCGGTGTCTCTCGACCTGTGCCGACCAACCCCACTCGGAGGCGCGGACGGACCGGTGCCCTGCGATTCAAGAATCACTAGCATCTGCTTCACGAATGAAGCCCATTCCTCCAGTGTCACTTGTATGGAGGGATAAGCGACCTGCCGACGGGCGGAGTCCTTGGAAGAGGACGGGAAGGCGACCTATGCCGGCGCTTCCGGGAATGCCGCGGAGGAGTGGCGAGACCGACTCCTGGAAGGAGACCCACTGGACTGCAGACGATGACGCAGAGAGTCACCCCTTGAGTCATCCGTCGAAAGCCCCACAGACCTCGACTTCCGGGGCTTAGACACCCGGCCTACCAACAGCTTCTTCTTGCGTTCCCGCAAGGCCTTTGCCGTGAGCGACTGGCAGTCGACACAGTCGTCCGTATCGTGGGCCTCCCCGAGGCACCAGAGGCAGGCGCCGTGCTAGTCCGTGACCGACATCTTGGACCCACAGTCCCCGCAGTTCTTGAAGCCCGGACGCGGGCCGGAAGATGAGAAAGACATCGCCACGAACAGGTCTTCAGAACAAACTGAACAGGTTCAACGAACCGAGAATTGAAAACCGCAAACTCCAACGAGTCGAGGCGTACCGAGATTCACAAAGCGAACACGTTCGCGGAAAAAACGGACTGAGGCTATGGGCGTCGTGCGTCCTACTTATCACATCGGGTGACGTCGGCCGAGGTCCTCGGGGACGGCGCATCGACGCAGGACGCCAAAGATTTTCCAAAGCAGCACAGCTGTGGACATTACCGGTCAGATATGGAATACGTCGGAGGACCCAATCCCCTCGAAAGGGATGGGTGGGGGAGGGGAGGTGGTATTTTCTAGGAGTAACAAGGAGGGAAGTGCTAGGGAATAAGTTGCAAGCTGTTAAATGATGAAGAAATCATTTGGTGAGTGGCCGACTGCCAATAAAGAAGTACATGTCTGTGATAGCACAGGCCAGTGGGCACCTAAGGCAAGAGCTTCTCGAGTTTGCAGAAATCAGGCTCAAAACAAAGAGGAAGGCTGTTCCTTAGGAGGGAGCCAGCAGAGGAAGATATCGTCCACCAGTTCAGTGTTTAGTGAGAGCCAGTTGTAGATAGCGTGGTCCTCCACCCCAGACAGCCTTATGGTTGATGTAGAGGGTTTTCAATGTAATCCTTGCAGCAACCAGGAGCCAGTGCAGGGTTTTTAGGGCTGGAGAGATGTGGTCCCTGGGCTTGAAGCCAAGGATAAGTCATGCAGACCTATTCTGGATTAGCTGGAGGGGAAGTAGAGAGGAAAAGGGTAAATTAAGGAAGTGGCTATTGCAGTAGTCAAGCCTAGAGAGTACCAGGGATCAGGAGACATTGAGCTTCTGGGGAAAAGTGAGGAAAGGAAGGATTTCATTGAGGAGGTGGAGTTGCAAGTGGGTCTTCTTGGCAAGGTCCTGGATGTAAGGGAGCAAGCAAAGAGGAGTGGAAGATGACTCCAAGGTTTTTGACTTCAGATGGAGAAGGTGGTGAACTCAGAGGGTGGCCAGAGGGAGGGGAAGAAAGAGGGGGCTGGAGTCACAATGGGAAGGATCTCCGTCTTGCTGGCATTGAGGCAGATATTATTGGAGGCACACCAGGACTGGATGGCAGCAAGGTAGTCCGAAATGATGAAGAAGGTAAGGAGAGGATCAAAGGGGAGTCTAAAGAGTTGTGTGCCGTCTGCCTAACACGAAGTGAGGGGAGTAGGTGGCAATTAGGTGTGTAAGGGTGGCAAGACAGGTGTTAAAGAGCCAGGGAGAAAGGTTGGGGCCCTAAGAGACGCCACAGGTGGAGATGGAGGTGAGAGGAGTAAGAGCCTAGGATAACCTGGGAGGGACATTGTGAGGAAGGTCGTCAGCCAGTCCAGTGCCCACACTGAAATGCCTAGGGTATTGTGGAGCCATTTTATGAGGATGGAGTGGTTGACTGTCAAATACAGAGGAGAGATCAAGCAGAATGAGAATGGCAGGAGAGTTAGAATCAAGAGATGCAACATTTCTTCACAGGGTGTTCAGAAATGCAGGTTCCGTGCCTCTGGATGCTAGGAATCCAGATTAATGGTTGTGTTGGCAACCCAGAGAATCAGTATGCTGGGTCAGTTTGGGGGGGTAGGGATGTAGTTAGCCGGACAGGTATGCCCAAGGTGTTTTCAGGAGGGGGCGCACAAGAGTGCTTGAGAGAAGAGGGGAACGACCCAGTAGTAAAAGAGTGATTGCAGAAGTCAGCAAGTGCAGGGGCAAGAGAGCCAATGTTGTCCTTAATAGTTTTGGAAGAACAGGGGGAGACCCGTTTAGAGGAGACCCTCAGAGCGGACGACTAATGACCTAATCAGATGGGATGAGAGAGAAGGAGGAGAGAAAGGCAGAGGGGGATGGGGAAGCCATAGGTGGTAGGGGGGCGGAGGGGAAGAGAAACAAGGGTGATCAGGATGTCCTGAGTATTTGGAGTTAAGTGTGTGGCCAATGCATTGCAGAGGCCCTGGGAGGGGAGAGGTGAGGTGGAGACTGCCGAAGGGTTGGCTAGTTCCTTGCATATTTTAAAGAGTGCAGCTGTGTTGTTGGATGCACCTGAGACACGAGCCTGGATGTGGGCCCTTTTCTTGGTGTGAATGGAGAGTTGGTATTGCCTTTGGAGCAGGCGACCCAAACGCCTTAGGTTCAGCAATACTCTTTAGAGTACATTCATAGCCCAGCATATAAAAGACCACCTCACATTGTTGTATAAAGTCAATCGTGGAGTCCTGGTAGGAGTGAACAAATCTAATGACAAGGTCAGTTATCAGGTGCCCCCCCCTGCGCACCCGTATGCCTTGATATTTCTTGTGGTAATGAGCCCCAGCTGAGGAATGGGATAGCATAGGTCCAAGAAAGAACGATTAAGCACAAAGGCATTATGCCAATGGAATAGGCTCTGAATTCTAACAACCCTTTTATATATCATGTGGGATCGACTCCATTCCGTTGGATGGTCTTCAGATATTCACACAGATCATTTGCTGTGTAGTTCATCTCCTTTAAGTCCTTGAAGTCCCTGGCTCTCACACACAAATGCCTCCACAACCAAGCCCCTCGTTATCTGGCAAACAGATTCTCTTTCCACAATTCCACCAGACCTCGCAGAGCAGCCCAAGCCAACTGCCTTGTCATCCCGCGTTTCAATCTCCAAAGATCAGGTGGAACCAGCTTCCCCATCCTGGCAGCCAAACTTTGGAACTCACTCCCCAATGACCATAGAGAAGAACCTTCCTTCCTGAAATTCAAACACCTTACCAAAGCTTGGCTATCCTCCCAAGACAGCTAATACCAGCTTACTGCCCTACTTGCACTTTGACCTACTTCGCATCCATTATTAACTATCCTGTATATCACTGCCTTATCTATATGCGCTTGAATGTATACTTTGTAAATTTTGTAAAACTTCTTGTAATACTCCTGTAATACTCTGTCACATGCCTTGTCTTGCCTTCATCTTGTTGTAACTAAGTTAAGCGCCCGGTTGCCCCTGGGCCTGGTGCGCTATAGAAATAAATAAAATACTAAAAAAAAAAAAATACTAGTGATGTTGCTTTCAATGGCAGCTTCTTCAAACATCTGAGATGCTGCATGTGCATTTTCCATTCAGCACAAGTAAGGACTGTTTCAATGTGGACAGTAGTGACCTCATCCCTATTTATTGGGTGGAAGAGTTTCCTTCCCCTTGCTTGTCGCCCTTCTTCTGTTTAAGCAGCATATTATGGCTGCTTTGCCGTGTGTTTAATCTGCCTCTTCTCATCGTCCGATATTAATGAATAGCCAGGAGCTGAGCTGCTTGGCACAGACATAGGGTTCTTGCTGTTCCTGCTTTCCCTCTGTTCCAATTGCTTACTCAGCAGGGGGTGTTGATATGCAATTCTGTTTATTTTATTAATTTGTAGCACATTATGTCAGGTTTTAGCCCTAAATGTACGCCTCAGAATATATATCTATTAGTCTCTTGGAAAATATGCAGGTGTTCTGGTTACTGCCCTGTAGAAAGATTCCATATGCACATCATCAGAATTTGGTGTTCATTAGTTAGTTTGAATTATAAAGGGTTTCAGAGTCCCTTTCATTGCTCTCCTTTCGTTTTTATGTTGCCCCCATCCTGACCCATCAAACAATTCTTGAGCGATTAATCTACTGCCTGGGCATTTCCTTCATCATGTTTTTGACTCTTAACTACATGCATCAATAAGTCAGTATGGCATTCATACCCTCCCAGGGATGGCTCAGTTCCCAGAGATATGGACCTTCCCACTGTCCCACTCCACTCACCCTTGCTGCATGGGCTAGAGATCTGCCCCCGCCTCCATGGAGTAAAGGGTTTTCGTCCAAGTGTGTGAATCTAGCAGTTGTCCTGAATGCTCTGCAGATCTTTTAGCCTTTGCGGGAACAAGTATAGCCATCACCCTCCGGTCACAAATTGTTATAAATCCCACTAGTCCTCCAGGAACATGGTCCTTCGTTTACATACTCGACCAAAGAGAAATGCACTTGCCCCATGCTGACGAGAGACAATATATTGGCCAGTGCTTTCTCTAAAAAGGTGCAGGTCATCTTAAGCACATTTCATATTTAGTGCAATGTTGCCACACAAAGGCCACACATGCACAGTACATTTGTTTTCAGTAAATGTCAATGTACAAATATCCCCATATGTGCCAACAAATGGTACTGTTCCTCCATTAAAAAATCTCCTCAATGAGAGTAGGCTAGTAGATCTTGGGAACCCTGACCCTGTGAAGTAAGTTTGTTTAGGAGCGTCTTGATCTTTCCTCCACAGCCACCCAACCACCCCCCAGCAAGTGGAACTGCTACTGTAGCAACAGTACATCAACAGATTGGCTATGGAGTGGAGAAGTCTGAATCTTTTGGGCAATACCTCTGCGTTTCTCAGTGAGCTACAACTAAATATTTGCTTGGTCATTGTATACATTACACATCACCCAATAATAAAACTTATGCACATGGATGACCACTTTAAGAGTGCTCACCCACCCAATTTAAAGGTCAGACCAAGCATGAAGAAATGGGTACAATATTTTAGAGTTTGAACAATATCTCCATGCAACTTTGGTGGTTTTCAATGTAGGGTACCTCAGATGATGGGCAGACGATCTTTACCGAATGGCTTGAACAGCAAAGACATATTGATTATTTGGGGAGGGGCTGGTTGTAAAAATCAAGCAGACCCAGTCAACCATCCAAATGCAGCTATACATTGGAAAGCATGTAGATATCCCCCACATTGTGTTTTGGAATGCCCCTAGTAACCAGTACATAGATTGCACTTGAAGTACATTAAACCAGAGTATTCTTGAACATTTAGAGGGCCATCAATAGAAATACATTGTAGCAATTAAGTTCAGACTGTGCGAATGCCCCAATCGGAAGCTGATCTGGCTCCGATTATTGCCAATATTAAACCCACAGGCTGTAAAGGGGATGTATGCCCCGCAATGACCATCAAGGCATGTGCTCCAGCTTTGATTGGGACCCTATGTACATTTGTTAATGCCCATTTTGCAGAAAGTCATGTGCCAGACACACTTAAGGACGCTGGGATCACTCCCCTTTCAAAAAAAAAAAAAGCCAAGTCTATGCCCTATAACACCGACCAATTATCAGCCTATCACCAATACCCCTTTTCTTTAAAAGATTTTGTTGCATACTTGCAGTTACCGGAACCATCTCAATAATTATACGATTTTAAATAAGTGGCAGTAGGGTTTTCAGGCAAGGACACAGCATGGAAACTGCATTACTTGACATGAAATCACGACTACTACAAATCATGGACAAGGGACAGACCACATCGCTTATGGCGCTTGATCTGTCCGCAGCATTTGTTGATCAAGAGTGCGATCCACCAGATCAGACTCCAAGAGGTGGCCGCTTTCTTAGACAAGGCTGCATGCTGGATTGAATCCTTCCTGAGTAACGTAACAGACGTTGCAGAATCTGTCGTGAGGTGGCAGAGGCTCTTCCAGCAATGTTGCACTATGGAATTCCCCAGGGGGCATGCCTGTTGCCTGCCCTCTACAATATCTTTTTGGTAGCCCTCTTTGATTTGTTGGAGGAGCAAGGTATTGGATTTACCAACTATGCAGATGATATGCAGTATATCATCCCACTTTCTGGTAATTATGAGGCAGATATTAAAAACAAATAAAATATATGAGTTGATTCAAGTGTGGATGGTTGAGAATGGCATAGCATTTAAGGAAAAAACTGAATTGATGGTGATAGGCATGGAAGAGTTAAAATTGGGACCAGACTACAAGTCCTTTTGGTTAGCAGGCTGTGAAATTAAGATTGAAAATAAGAATACATTTAAAACACTTGGGATCTTTTTTAGATCAAAATCCAAATATGCACGCCCATGTGTGCAGCCTGGTCTCCTCGATAGACTACTATATTAAGTTGCTAGCCCAACTTTGCCCTTAAATTTCACGGGCCAACTGCAAGACTGTCGGTAGAGCAATTAGCTGTTCTAAAATTGACTATTGTAGTAGCCTCTTAGAAAAGCTCAATAAATCAGAATGTGCGAGGATGCAAATCATACAGAATAGAGGGATTAGGTTAATTACTGGTCCCGTTAGGAGTGACCATATTTCAAATGCTAGACGCAACCTACAATGGCTCCCTTTCAAGGCCAGGATTAAATTCTGCCTCTGGCTGATTACACATAAATGCATGGTGGGCTCAAGTCCACTATACCTGAAGGATGCCTTGGTCAACAAAACAAAAACAAAAAAAAACACAAAAATAAACACAAGAAAAATCTGACATGAGGAACCTTCGAATTACTAATACTAATCAACTTAAGATCCCTAATTGCACTCTTACTCAGATCACCAAATGCACATTCTTTACGGCAGCTCCTAGGGCCTGGAATGCTATTCCTCCTGACCTTAGAGAGCTGAGATCCACAGCCTTGTTTAGGGAAAAAGCTGAAGACTCTGTTGTTCAGATGATTGACATGACGTTCCCTTTCCACAGTTGGCTTGGCTGTTTGTAATTGATTTCTGTTTACTTGTTTGTATGTTGCCCCTTAAGGCTCCGGGTACCCAGGAGCGCATTACCAATTTTTTAAAGTAAAACGCAGATGGTTGTATCACCTTGAGAAAGGACTCCCAGAAGAGTTTAGCACATGGGCGGCTATTGACCTTTCTGAGAACCCGTTCATTTTAAGTTGCAGTTTTTCACAAACACAAAGACTGCAGATGTACATTCTTGTGCAGATAGAGATATCCCAGCCTACTTCATTGTAGTCATGCACACTTCGCTTATGAAAGAGCAAACCCTAATCTGCCGGAAAAACCTTTTACTGTGGACTCCTTGTGACCAGACTGGGTTGACGGTCTAGACTGAAATGTTTACAATTGTCTTTTCCTATCGTTTTCTTGGGTTTCCTACCAGCCTGAATGCAAGTGGGTTTGCTTGAGTTTTTTTGTGTGCATCTCGCCGTCAAACGACAGTAAGAATTATTTTTTTTATGGGCCCCTGACTGAAAGTGTCAGCCAGAGTTAACGTTTACTTTCTCAGATCAATCTCAGCTATTTCAGACCTCTATCCCTGACGGATGCTATGAGCACATTTAATACCTGCAAATCATTATCCTAGTTTTATCATAGACCGCTTGGGAGTGGAGACGACCGCCACCCACCCAGGTAAGTGAAGGCCATTCTGGCAAACAATCATAGCCCAAGCCCACTCCCCTTCCACTGCAACCACAGCCCTACCAGTTTTTTTTTTTTTTAAAGCTCCACGGCCTCCCCAACCCTCCCCCTAGCCAGTTTGGTGCTTCGGGGGGGGGGGGGGGGGGGGGTTGTTACGTGACCCAAACCGCAGTCTTACAAAAGAAACTCCAAGGAAAGCCTTTCCCAAACACCCAGCAAAGGCCAGTGGTTAAGGGTGATTGCTGTTAATCTGTTTGCCTGGCGCCCTGCAGCTGCACCCTATCCTGAGGACTACAGAAAGGAAGGGACATCACAAAATTTTAACCACCAAAATCTGCGGTTTTTGAAGCCAACCACACTAGTATTGTACTAACTTGGTTACCGGCGCTTTGAAATTAGCCACAATAGAACTCTTCCAACTTGATTCACACTGCTTCTAAAATTAGCCACACTAAAATGTACAGATTTGTTTAGATTTAGTTTAGATGCCCCACTCTGCACACCATATACCAGGACCAACGCAAGCATAGGACAATTCGGAAAAAAGAACTGACAATAAAACTACTCAACACCCAGAGATAACCTGAAATCAACCACCTTTTCTTATCCACCCCCTCCCACCTCTCACATACTACACAATCCCAGAGAGCTGGTAAAACAAACCACTATAAAAACTTGCAAACCGCACACCCCTCTCTAATCATACTGCACACGACAAACAACTCAGACACTAGACGCCACCCTTACGGGCACAACAAAACACACCCAGAAAGCACACGGCAGTTCCTCCTGGTTCTACACACCAACATATGAGCACAAATTCAATCCTATTCCTCTCTAAATCACTTATCAACTCTACCCGCTTTTCTTAGAGTCACATGAGTGCCTGGAGACCATGCACATGGCAGCAGAGCGCAGTTTAAATCAACATAACATCCGTTCAGAGGAGCACTGCTTTTTAAAACTATTCTGTATTTCTTCCCCTCCCACCGAACCTACCCCACTGTTGCTGCTTCTTTCTTGCCTTCGGCCATCTCCCTATTGATTTTGCATCTTGTTGATTTCATTTTTCACTGTACTATTTTGTTTTCATGTGTCAGGTGGCTCTTGCACTGGCCACTGAATTTACATTACAGCATTCCAACTCTGCTCCCAGTCTGCAAAGACCCTAAACATAGCTCCTATATTTTATGGAGTAGCAGCTTGAGGGCTGGCCATTGCCCTGCTTTACCAACAGTGCTAGGAGGGGTGTGTCCTGACGCTGTACCAGCGTTTGGGTTTTAATAATCACAAGCTCACAAGAGCAGCGAAGCACTGGAGAAGCACCTAGAGGGCTGGCTGTTGCCCTGCTGCTGGCACTGCCCAGCATTTACTCTGAATACTTGAAGAGCCACACACATTTAGGCTTGCATGGTAAAAGGGCATGCCCTGTTGGCTGTCCTTATTTCGGCCTCTGGTGGGGCACAACCCTAGGAGAATCTACGAGATACACAGGTACAACTGCTGAAACTGTTCCTCCTACTTTTAGATCTCTCAGCCGCATTCAACCTTGTAGATCACAAAGTCCTATGTAACCACCTAAACTCTGCTGCACACTTCTGTAAAGAAGCTATTTCATGGGTTGAAACCTTACTCAGCGAAAGGACCATGAGGGTGTTCTCCCCTTCAGATACAGCAGACCCGGTACCCGTTTTATGTGGAATTCCTCAAGGCTCCTGTGTATCTCGGACACTATACAACATATTTACTAAGCCCCTTTTTGATGATCTGGACCTTCTTGGTATCACCTACGCTAACTATGCAGAAGATACCCACTTTCAGGGGATTACAATAAGGATTTGGCCTTGGTAAATAGGGTGCATCTCATAATTCAGGCACTGCCTTATATATCGGGGCCAACAAATACATCCCACATAGAATACTAATTCTACAAAATAATGCCTTGAGAGCAGCTCTTGGTATTTCTAGACGATCACATATATCTAAGATAAGGCATAACAACTGGCTGTCGACCCAAGGCAAAATCCTACTAAAAGTTGCCTCCCTTACGCACAAAGCCCAGAATAATGCAGCTCCACCTTATCTCATTGATAGATTTGTAGAAAGAAGATCCTCCAGACCCTCAAGAATCTCCAATGCCAACAAACTTATCATTCCAAGATTCAAATTGACCAAGGCCGACGGCGCCAGCTTCCCGGTCCGGGCGGCCCAAGTATGGAACTCACTGCCCCACCCCATACATGCTGAGAAATCCTACCTTAAATTCAGATCCAGTTACATCAACCATTTGAAGCAATCTATTAACTAGCCAGTGCTTCCTACCCCCCCACCTGCGTCTACATACCTTGCACCTAGTACCTATACACCCCGATCCCAGTCTATGAATGGATAGCTGTGACACAGATATGCCCTGTATATCTCTCTAATCTGTGCATTACCGGCAGTATTGCCACCAGTTGTACATTATCTGTGACCATGTATAGCATTATCTACATTCCCATTCTTATGCAATCCTGTATACTTTTACTACAGATATGGCATGTATATTGCCGATTGTTCTGTATCCTATTGCCCACATATTTCCTGTAACCTGTATAACATCCTGTATATAATTCACTGTATTATTGCTACAGCCTCTATATATTATTATTAGTAATTATGCAATGATGTAAACTAAGCTTTGCATATCCTGTACTGCTGCGCCCTCTTACCTTCGGGTCTGGTGGTGCACATTATAAGTGAATAAAACAAACAAAAACTTTTATATGGGGACTTTTAACCTGCTGTCAGTGCTTCTATACTTCTATACTTCTCCACTGTGCCCCACAGCTACAGCTCCCAGACCTCTTGCATTATAAAACTTGTGAATATTTTCATGCTTTGTTAACTCCCTGATTCCGACATGGCTTTTCAGTCTGTATAGATCGTGTGGGGAGGGTGTGAGTGGGGATTGGAGAGAACGACTTAAAACGCCCCTTGATCCATCGGGCATGCCCTACCCAATCTTGTGTGTCGCCATCTCTGGCATTTACTCTGCTTCATTTTGGCTGCTGAAGATTATCTACGCCAGTGCTGGAAACACCATTTTGACTCTTTCTTGACAGAGTGCATGATCTTGGGGAAACATTTTGGGACGACTTGGTACTTCCCCCATATTAAGACCTACATACTTGCTTGAGGGACAGCCTTTGCATGTCCCTTGAGCCATCAGGTTTGCCCTCCCTACCCCAGGCATATATATTTTTGGTTTATAGTCATAATGTCGAAAAAAAAATGTCGACAGACAAAAATGTCGACAAAAAAATGTCGACATACAATAATGTCGACATCCTATACTTATAATGGAAAAAGTCATTTTTTCGAAAAAAAAATGTCGACATTTTTTTTTTTGACATTATGACTATAAACCCTTAAAACTATCAACACCTCACCCAACACCCCCCTGCCACCCCCCCCACACACCCCCCAACCACCCTTTCACCCCTCATACTCAACACATACCAATTATTTATTTATTTATTTATTTATTTATTTATTTATTTATTTATTCAATAAATAAATAACCTAAAAATGATCATTTACTATGGGGGGGGGTCCCCCCCCAACCCCCCTCACCCAACACCCCCCTGCCGCCCCCCCACACCCCCCCAACCACCCTTTCACCCCTCATACTCAACACATACCAATTATTTATTTATTTATTTATTTATTCAATAATTAAATAAATAAAAAATTGTATTTACTATGGGGGGGTCCCCCCCCCAACCCCCCCTCACCCAACACCCCCTTGCCACCCCCCCAACCACCCCTCATACTCAACACATCATATATATATTTATTTATGTATTTATGCATACACTAAATTAATGTCGAAAAAATATCGAATAATGTCGACATTTTTGTTTGTCGACATTATTGTTTTTCGACATTAATTTGTCGACATTATTGATGTCGACATTATGACTGCACACCTATATTTTTATCATCACTTGTAGGTTTTTGCAAGTGTTTGAAATTGTCTGGCGGGCGGATGACTGCTCCGCGATTCCAATTTATATAAATTGGTTACTTTGTATTATTAGCACACTTTATCGACTATTTGTCTTAAATTGAATATCTTGTTGGTACTACTACTGCATTTTATACATATATACACCCGTTAGGATGCTTCATTTTTATAGCCACTTTTTGGCTATTTCAGGTGACACTGGTTTTAACCTAGTGGTAATTTGCTGCATGTACCACTTTCGGACTGTTGCCTTTTTTGCACACACTATTGCTGCTTTAAATATCCATTACATTTTTGCATTTGTAGATCAACCTAGGTTTTTGTAGGTGATCTTTATTTTAGGCAACTCGGTAACTTGCTGCTTATTGATAATTAGCTGCTAATGCTATATTTGCACATATTACTGTTATAGTAATCCTCTACACACTTGTATTTTTGTACATCAGCATACCTCTTTTTACAAATTTGACATTTTTCATAGAAACCTTCCACCCCACCAAATACTAAAAATCCCCAAAGATATACTTAAGGACATATTTTGCTTTTTATCATAGCCAAAAGGAAAGCCAATGCTATCTTTGCGGCAGGGAATATAGCTAAAAAGGTGGGTAATGAATTTATGAAACCAGTTAGGGAAGATAATGTCATAATAAACTAAATTGCAGATTCATCAGCACTCAGTTCTTATGAAGAAAAGTGCCCCCACCTAGGGTGGACTCCAAAAGAAAGTTTTAGTACCCAATTGTGCTGTCCCAATCACTCTGGTGCTTACAGATAAACTTAACATTAACCCAATTTTAGAGGCCTTGCCACCCACAGTGACCCGAGCCCAAAGCGTGAATTTAAATGGCAGTAAGAACAAGGGCAAAGGGAAGAATCTGCTTGAAGCTTCTATGGATAAATATGTAATTACTAGGCCGGTGAACCAAGAGGGTGTGAAAAAAATATAACATCCAAACAATGTTACATCAGGTAGCTCCCCCGAATGATCAGCTCCAGAAGGGGGAATGTGAGGAAGCTGATGGGGGGAAAAGTTGAGCCCAAGGTAAACTCGATTGTTGACATCCCCATTCCACAATATATTCTCTCCATTGTAGGTGGTGAATTCCATTACACCCCAACATATTAAACAACCCGAGTGCGAGACAGGAAGCAGAGTCTGCTCAGGGAGTTATGCAGCCTACTAATAACCTTAGTTGCACTAAGAGTAATCCAGAACCAGTGACTGGGATTAATGGAACATCTATAAAGAGATTATGTAAGGAGCAAATGCGCTTAGATTCTAAAAGAAGTGGGCTTATTAAAAGAATTGGTCATGGAAATGTGCAGAAAAGTAAAGGCTTTATGTGAAGGGCCTGCGACACCTTTACCTGCCGTGAATCCTAATGGCGGTGAATCCTAATGGTGGAAATAATGACCACGGCAAAACCAGAGTTAAATGGTACTTCTCACACAATATTCTGGCCCACGTCAAGTAACCCCCATAGAGGAGAGTGCGCAGAGAGAAAGCACCTTAAGATATAACGGCAATCTACTTGATCGGATTTGTCCAACATCTACCGGACGCCCACAATTACAAAATTGTGGCTTTCTGAATACAGTCACACAACCAAGAAGGATGGGTTAAATTGGTAGTGACGGGCAAAATACAGGCGAGTTTGACCCCAAGATGCCCAGCCACCTACTTCACTGGACCACCAAGTAAACAAGGGCCGACAGAAGTACCCAACCTGCCTAGACTATGGAGAGCATCAACTGAGAGAATGTATATTTATATGCAGTGTGCTGAAAATGCCTAGAGGCGCTGGGGAGAACGTTTCCTCCTTGACAAATGCATACATTGGATTTGAAACAAGAGGATGTTTTAGCTTGAAAACTGAATGCCGTTAGTTGCAGTCGATTGTATAGTGCTGCGTGCACTTTATTTTAAACTTCAAATTGCTGCTAACTCGTTTAGGGTGCTTTTAAAAAATATTCCTTTTAGCATTCCGATAGGTGCTCGGCTCTCCTTATTTAGGCAGTTTTAATTGTCACTCACCACTTTATTTTCTATCTTGCTTAACAACTCTGCTGGGAACTACAACTCCCATCTGTTTTGCAGTTCGGGGGGCAGTACTTCTTTGCTAATCGGGTACTCTGCCGGTTCTTGGCATCTGTGCTACTGTGCTTGATACTGTCTTTCCATCCTGTGTGTGAGCTGATTTGAGTAATTCTACCTTAGCAACATTCATCCGTTGAAAGCAAGTAAACTTGCACGAAGCCAAATTCGTAAGAACACAAAGGATTTTCGTACACTCCCGAGGCACTGAAGTACATGGAGACTTTAAATGCCTCATTCCTACACCCTTAGATATGTCCCTTGTGGTAGAATCACCCAATACTGGGCCTAGATCTGTATTAATTAGTCTCCCTCTTGTGGAAAATATTAGCACTAACTCTATAAAGATTATACTGATAGTAGAGAAACTGGTAGAGGAGACTAACCATATGCTCTCTACCCAATGCCCTTTGAATATTGCTCTGCTTACTAATACACGCTCTTGTTAAACACCGCAGAGAAATAGCCTACCTTATAGTGAACCAAAATTTTGACATCTGCCTTACAGAAACTTGGCTTTTCGATATACCTATTACGCTGCTTCTTTGGCTGTACCTTCAGATTTTAGATCTTTTAGGACCGACCGCCAACATGGGATAGGAAGGGGTACGGCCATTATCCTCAAAGATACCTTACTCCAACTACATCAAAATAAAGGTTAATTGCAAAAACACGATAGGAATACTTACCTTATACAGACAATATGTCCACACCTCTTTTTGAAGTACAGCTCTTGTCACTTATTGGAGATTTTATTAAACCCTCCTCTCACCTTTTAATACTTAGTGATTTTAACCATTGGGTTTATCATGATGATTTACAAAAGAAGTCTGGCCCAAAACTGCCCCGACCACTACCTGCACACTCTAGGAAGAGTGTGCAGGTAGTGGTCTGGGTAGTTTTGGGCCAGACTTTTTGTAGGTTTTGTTTACAGGGACTTAAGAGTCAGTCCCTTTTATTGACCAGCACCTCCTTAATGCATTATATAAGTATACCTAACTGAATCTATTCTAAATTGTTGCAATAGTGAGTGCAGCCCCCCCCCATTTTTAGTTCTCATCATGATGACCATGTGGCCGGATCTCTTAATGATTCCTTGGTAGCCATTGGACTTAACCAATAGATCCTACCCACAAGGAAGGACACATCCTGGACTGGGTTCTTACCTTTAACCTAAATATTACTTTACCGGATATTTCGGTTTCCCCTGGTCTGATCACTTTCTGATCTCCTTTTTATTTGTACCTCCTGGTAAGCAAGCCAAAATTAACACTCCCGAGAATTTCTCCTAAAGTTAGAAATATTTAGCTCCCCCCTGAAACCTTCAGTAATACCATTCACTCCTTCATTGATAATTTTACTAATAAAGTCACAGCAATTATGAAGACTTTGCCGGTAAAGTATTTTATAATTGCTGTGCCTTTCATTTTACGTTTTCTCTGCTCTCCTGCACCTTGGGAGCACAGGAAACAAAAAGAAAGTCAAGGCAAGTATGGATACTGTGGCAACCTCTCTTCGTGTAGCTCTGGTCTCCGGCAGCAGTAAGCAAAAGCTCCCAGTAGGGGGCTTTTGATTGATTAGTGCAGCGAGAGCAGAGCTTTAAATTAACAGTAGAGGCTGCTTCATGTCACAAAATGCATGCCACCATGCCTTGTTGTGAGCCTCATTTCCCAAAATGTTAGATATATATAAAATCATGGCCCACCTTTTTTAACAATACAATTTTTGAGTGAACTACCCCTTTAAGGGAACACACATTGCCACGCCTTCATACAGCTCCTCCCCAGCCCACTACACTCAATCTTCAAGCCCTTTATCCATTCAGACTTTTGTCCTTTTTAATGCAAGAAAGCAGGGGGACATGGGGGGGATTTGGCAAAAGTAGCATTGTCACTGATGGGAATAATTTTTTATACTGGAGTCATTTACTTTCAACCATACTTTTTGGGTGATACACAAGCATGAGTAGATAACAAGATTGTTCCATGTACATGAACTGTTATTTACAAAATAAACAAAACATAACAGTACTGATCAACATAAGTAAGTGGAAAAGTCAGTATTTAATCCAGGATCATTGGCAAACAAGCTATGCCGACACGTGTTTCGACCTCATCTGTCTTTTTCAAGGCAAATTATTCAATATCTAATCAAGATATTATATCAACATAAACCATTGTACATATTGGTATCAATTAAAGCAAAGAAAAACCAAATAAATTCCACATTGCGTAAACAGGTGAAAGTATGGCCATGTTGCGTTCCAAAAATCAAAAGGGGAAAGAAAAGAAAAAGAATGGGAAGAGGAGGAAACAAACCCAAAACTGAATTGAGAATATGTAAAAATAAAAACAAATAATACACTTTACCATCTATTGTATTGTTGGACATACATTGGAATTACCCATGTCATACACTATGTGACATTCAATCGCACATTTTTATCGCCATCAACTTCCCGGCCTTACCAGAAACATACATACTATGGAAGTCACAAAACTCAAAGCACTGAACTGAGAAATGGCAAAAAGAAACCCAGAATATTTTTAACTTATTACTTGACTTGAAATGTGTCTACAACATCAATGTAACTATCACCATAGAAAGCTAAACTTGAGCATAACAGGACATTGTATACCAAAGATATATGGCAAACTTGCTGTATACAAGCTCTGTTCCTTACCGACTGATCACGTGTCCTTGCCAAATTGCACAGAAAAAATGTCATGTACTTGTTGCTGTTGGATTGCAGAAATATGGCGCAACATTGTCATAAATGGTTGCAGTATTATGTCGGTTGATTACAACCTAGTTGTCTAAGACCGGCAACTTACATTCTTCATGAGGGAAAACCGTGCCTTTTTCTAATCCAGCGCTCGCAACCAGCTATTCTAGTTGAATTCACTATTTATTGTAATAAGCCCTTTGTATGGGTATTCTGCACCGCATGCTACCGGTTAACCATAACTTTGACATATCTGCAGATCTTTAGTGTTTTTATGCGCAGCATGGATGGCCCATCACATCACTCCATTAGCAGCGTACAACTCTAATGCCAATCATCAGCCAACAACCTTTGCTTGCATCTTAAACGGGCACAACTTGGGTGCAGTCAATGTTACCCAATTTCTTTTGAGACGTATTCGCATGCCTGGTCTATGCATTAACAATACATCAGACACAAACCACATTGACACAAGGGTTACAGAGGTAATTTAACTTTGCAAGCAGTCTTTACTGAACCCATTTTTTGTTTCCTTTCCTAGCGCCATATTTCTGCAATCCAATAGCAACAAGTATATGACATTTTTGTGCGCAATAAAGGACATATGTGCTCAGTCGATAAGGAACAGAGTTTATATACAGCAAGTTTGACATATATCTTTAGTATACAGTGTCCCCTTATGCTCAGTTTGGCTTTCTCTGCTGATAGTTAAATTGATGTTGTACACTCATTTCAAGTCAAGTAATAAGTTGAAATATTCTGGGTTTCTTTTTGCCACATCTCAGTGCTTTGAGTTTTGTGACTTCGATCGTATGCATGTTTCTGGTAAAGGCGAGAAGTTGATGGCAATACAAATGTGCGATTGAATGACATAGTATGACATGGGTAATTCTAATGCATGTCACAACAATAGAGTAGATGGTAAAGTGCATTTGTTATTTTTACATATTCTCATTTACTTTTTGGGTTTTGTTTCCTCCCCTTCCCGTCATTCTTCTTTTCTTTCCCCTTTTGATGATTTTTGGAATGCAACATGGCCATACTTTCATCTGCATACGTAATGTGGAATTTATTTGTTTTTTCTTTGCTTCAATTGATACCAATATGTACAACTGTTTATGTAGATATAGTATATTGATTAGAAGTTGAATAATTTGCCTTGAAAAAGACAGATGAGGTCGAAACACGTGTCGGCATAGTTTACCAATGATCATGGAATAAATACTGACTTTTCAACTTACTCATGTTGATCAGTACCGTTATGCTGTATTGTCAATTTCGTAAATAACAGCGCATGTATGTGGAACAATCTTGTTATCTACTTTGTCACACTAGGCAGGGGTAGCCTAGAGTTCCATAGTCTGCAGCTGATGGCACAAAAGACACACCGTTTCCTCATCCACTGCTCTAGCCACAGCGCCCTCATACCTGGTTTCCCCAAACTTATTTACCTTACCCAATGAAGGATGCACGTTTACTAATCTGCCCCATGGAGATTCAGCTCAACCAAATGCAGCACTGCTGCTCAGATGAGTCAAGTACATAGTGCTTGCATAAGGAGAGGTGTGGTTTAAGTGGCCATCTTGCAGTTCTCTTCCAATGGAAAATGTCTAGTTGGCACAGAGGGTGATTTTGCCCATAACAAATGTGCAGAAATACAGTAAGAGGGGGTGGGGGGCTTTGTTTTTCAACTAGTTGTTATCGAGGTTGGGGGTAAGCAACCAACAATAGTCGCCATAGAGACTTCCGATCCCGGTTGGTCACAAAAATGCTGTATGGACTTTCTCTTTTGAGGAAAATATTTTAGAGCCCTTGCCCTGCCCAAGCAGAGCAGCTATGTCCGTCTCGGAGGTGTGCAAAGGAAAAAAACATAGGCAAAGAGATTTCTTGGTTGAGGAGGGAATTGGACAATTTTTGGCAGGATAGAAGAGTGAGCCCTAAGAACAATTTGCATCTAGTGAAGATTATGTGCACAAAGCAAAGAGCCTGTCATTTACCAATTCTAGGGGTAGACATAAGGCCTACCAAAAAAAACTCAATAGTTAACAAGCTTAGGCCTTAGTGTCATAGAGGCCATTGGTTCAATGGGTTTCAGCATGAGCAGCAAGTTCAGGTCCCAATGAGCGTTGGATTTTCTTTGCATTGCGTGGGGAGGGTGGGGGCGACGAGCCCATTAAAGCACCCCTTCAAAAAACGGGTTTGCAAGAGGTAGTCAGCAGTCTCACGTTTAAATATGCAGAGATGGAGGGGAGGGGGGGGTCGCTTCTACAGGAGCCCAGAGAGTCACTGGATTCAACTAAATGAGTCCTAGAAGAGGGCACTTTTTTTTTTAGACTTTATTTTCATTTTCAACAATAAAGAACATATCACATACAAACAAACAACTAAGTCGCTAACATATCACCAAGTGTCTCCTATAAGAAATTTCAACCAAAGGAAAAAAATAATCGCATGTCTATTAAAATCTATTAACCCTAACACAATTCAATTGCAATGAACGACCCCACATTCACAACCACAAAAGACCACATAGAACAAAACACAAACACCCACCCCCACCAGATATTTCTTAGACTAGATCAATCCTTATACATTTCTTTGAATTAAACAATATTCACCCATAAAGATCATTAAAAGTTCCCCATTGTTCCTCATAACATGTTTCTTTGTGCAACTTACAAAACAGTCTTTTCGTAAGTAGAAAGAACTTGTACATCAAAAATCCAGACTTCCACTAAAGGATTCTTCCTTGTCTTCCAGACTTTCAATAAGCTACCAACAAAACCTTAGTAATCCAACACAATGTTACTCAATCGATTTTATAATCATTGTTCAGTAATTGCAGAATTGTAGATGGGTTCCTTGGGTAGGTAATGTCCCAAACGCCAATCAATCCGATCAACCACATCACACCAAAAGTTCTTAACTCTCTCACAGCTCTACCACATGTGAATCAAAGTACCTCTTTCCTTCCCACAACCCCAAATAACTATCACAATCAATCATACCCAAGGCACACATACAAGCTGGAGTCCAACAGATTCTACCCAAAATCCTCTGAATATAGTGCAGTTGCAAATCCACTTTAGCTCCAATTGAGACCCTCCAGACCCTTTCCCATTCAACTGGCATCAATTCTCTACACAGTTCTCTGTCCATGCTAACCTCAATTTTTCCCATTAATCAGTCCACTGCACATCCAATTACATAGCCTTCAAAATGTCAGATACTTTGTGATCCACAGCCCAATAAATTGAGAACCTCAGGTTCCCGCAATAGCAGAGCTTCCAACATTCGAATCCTTTCAGATATCAAATCCACCAACTCACTATACCTCCTTAACTCTGTTTTGCAATCCAAATTGTTCCACCAGCCTTTCAAAAGACTATTCCATCCTCTACCCAAATATCACCAACTTTCAAAATACCCCTACCAATCCAACTTCTCCAATTCAAAAATCTATTATTAATCTGCAGACCTGGGTTGTGCCAAAGGGAGGCCTCCTTGTAGATAAATAACCCTTGGTCATCACCCACTATTAGTGATGTCAATGCATCCTTCATCGGCAAAATAGTTTTCAATGACCTCAATTTCCCAGGCAACTTCCCAAACGAATACAAACCCTTAATGACGTATGGCAAGATTTTTTGCTTTTCAATCTGTACCCACCAAGGCGCCTGGTGCAGATCAACAACAAAATAGTTAGACGCCATTTTCAAAAGGGTTCTACGTTATTTCGCTGCGGTATTTCTCACAGGTTTTTTCATCGCCGTTTTTTTTTTTTAAAAACTTTTTTGGGGGGGGGGGGGGGGGGGGTTACCCTGCCGTCCCTTTTTTTTATTCCCTTAAACCCACAACCATATATTTAATTTTTTAACCCCCCCAAAAATAAATACGCTTTCGAAAAAAAAAAAACGGCGATGAAAAAACCTGCGATGAAAAATACTGCGCTGAAATGCGTGTATACCTTAGGATCTGGTATCCAAAACCCCCATCATTGACACTGCGAATCATAATATAATGTGGAATTTTGGCCCTTTTCCCCACTCCCCAAAGAAAATCCTGAAATAATCTATCCAACCGCCGCAACACCTTCCTTGTGAAAAGTAAGGGCAGTGATTGGATAACATACAGGGCCTTTGGCAATAACATTATTTTGATTGCATTGACTTTAGCCCAAACGGTCAATGTGAATCGCTCCCATCTCCTAATGACTCTACGAAGAACCTCTATAATCCTATCTACATTATAAATGAACAATTTACTTATATCACGAATAATGTGTATACCCAAGTATTTTACACTCACATAGATTCTTGAATCCAGAGGTCCGATAGCATTACGAGGACACCAGTCGGAAAAACAGGCCGATTTACTGGTGTACTAGGATCTGATCAAGCTCTTCCTTGCTGCCTTGTTAATATCCATGTTTCCCTGAGACACTTGAATCACTATAATCTAGGTCTTTAGGTACTATGCCGCTAAAGCGAGCAGTTGAGGGCAAAGGTGAAGGCTCTCACCTCCCCCGGTTGATGTAAACGGTTCAGACAGCCCAGGGCACTTTATGTCCCTGATGTGCGAGTTTTGCACTATTAGAATGAGGTCAGAGCCCAACATCCACTTCAGTTTGCATGGAACCTTGCTTCTTGGCAGTATGGGAGGTAACGCATGCAATACTGTGGAGATTTGTAAGAAAACTAAGGGTATTCTTCCAGGCAGACATCAAGAATCCCTTATTCAGGTGGTCAGGGAAGGGCTGGTGCTCTCAGATCTCAACCCTGGGGGCTTACAAGCGGGGGGAGGATCACCTGGGTAGGGGAGCCCAGGGATATGCTTGGAATAGCCAAGGAGAGATGCTGTATTCTACCAGGGACAAAGTCCCTGAGGCTTTTTTTGGTTATTCCATATCCACCTCCCTTCCAACCAAAGAAGCTCCCTTAATAAAAATCCAACCACCCCGTTGCACTCAAAAACCACAACTCCCAGAATGCTTTGTTTTCTATTACCTCCCTGAATACTCCCGGTAATTCCTTTTGACGTCCCTCCGATAGTGCTCTCTCCAAACCCCAGTACACCGCATTGACATCACACTAACATTCCCATAATCCACCCCCAAGTTCAGGTCATGGTCAGAACTCAGGTCATTTTCTTTCGTTCCACAACCCCTACCAATTTCCCTCTTGCGCACTTACCCAAACCCCAAGCAGGAAGCCTATACTCCCGTACAACACCTTTTCTCCATCCTACCCGATAGGATGCTCAAAAATCCTACCACCCTCTTTTTCCAACACAAACACTTTCGAACACCACAGTCAACGGACTAACACCCAAGCCATTCACCTGACATGTCCCAAGGCAAGGGTCAGGCAATTGATCAAAACCACACAGCCGACGGCCTTTCCTTTCCCCACAGGAATAAAAGATGGAACACAAGAGCACAGAACAAGCAAGGCAGCCTGCACGACGAGACAGCTATCCATGCATGGAAGTGCAAGAGGAGGAGAAAGGCAGTCAATATCCAAAGGCTGACGAGGAGAGAAAAAAACCTTGCCCTTTCCGACCCAGACCTGTGAGACCTCAGCAGAATCGTAGGACCGCGGACAATAGCTCGAGTGTTGCAGCACATGTCGACCGTACACAGAGCGTGCCTACGCCGATGAGCAGGACCGAGGGAAGACGCCTGCTACTGTGGTACCGCCCTGGACTCCAGATACAAGGAAAGTCAAGGGGTTCCTCACAGCCGGTGAGTCGAGGGGAAAGCCAATAAGAAACCGAACTGTGTTGAAACCCGAACAGTGTTGAATGAAAGTCGCAAAGTGTCACATTGTGAAAAGTTCAAAGAGCTGAAAATTGTTAAGGGAAGACTAGCTGCAGAGGGAATAAGCACCACGCGAGTGCTCACTCGAGAGACTCTGGTTAATCCCATGTTGAGTGAAACTACGGATAACAGAAGGCTGTAGGAGAACCGCTGAGAAAGGTCAAAGTGGTCATACAGGGGTCTAGCAAAATCCCTGTACAGTCGAAAGTCTGACCGATAAATTGTAGAGAAAGCAGGGCAAGTGAATCCTGCATCAAGAGAAAGCCAGAGGAAATATGAAGTGGCATGAGTGTACTCAGCAGAGGGATGCCAATAAAGAGGGGCGAAGTCTTAAGTCCCAAGAAACAGTGTGTTGACAAAAGAGAACCCGGCAGAGGGCGGTCCACGAGACACTGTTTAAAAAAAAGACAATAAGATTTGTGAATGCCAAGGAGAAGATATCTGTGTAAAAGCCTGAGTGAACTCGAAAGTGGGAGGCAAACAGTCAAGAAGGGTCGAAGCCCGGCAGAGGTGGATCCACGGTGAAAGCCATCACCCAGCGACAAGTGGAATAGATAGGCAGAGTGAACCCGACGGGAGGGAGACTGATATTTCAGAGGGGTCTCCGCCCGGAAGAGGGGGACCCAAGTGTGAAGAATCGGCACCCAAAGTGCAGTCCGAAAGAACTTAATTTTATTATTTGAACTATCAGATCCTCGGGAGTAGGAGCGACAACCTCCGAAGACCCGGATATTGATAAGAACTGTTTATTTATTAGCATTTATAGAGCGCACAGCAGCCCTTGGGCATCGTGGCGCTGTTACAAAGACTTGTTGGTTACAATGAAAGTGGTAAGCATAGTGGTTACAGGCAAAAGCTGGCATATTGGTTCCATGCAGAAGCTAGCATATTGTTTACAGGGCAGCTGCTTTAGTGGTTACAAGAAGCATGGTACATATGGTATATGCAAAGTTACAGTAGGGATTAATTGCAGTTGAAATTATATACATACTTAACTTGCATTAGGGGTAGTTGTTGGTAACTTTCATGACTTTTAAGTTATTGGAGCAGCAGAGGGGCATAGTAGTGTTAATGCTAGAGTAACGAGAGAGGTTAGTTGAACAGAGTGGTTTTAAGGGCTTTGCGAAAGATGAGGGATGGTTCTGCTCGGAGTTTGTTGGGGAAGGTATTCCTTAGTTTGGCAGCAATGTGTGAGAAGCCTAGACCTCCGGTGTTAGCTCTTTTGATAATTGGGACTTGCAGTTGGTTGGCAAGTTGACTTGTGGGATGGGTCGAGCTGACTGTTGAGTTTGCACTAGATAGGATGGCGCTGTGAGAATGAGGCATTTGTGCGTGAAAGTTAGAATTTTGAATTTGACCCGTTCTTTAACGGGTAGCCAGTGAGCAGCTCGCCTGCTGGAGTTATATGTGCTCTTCTGGGTATGCTGAGAGCTGCACGTAGTGCATTGTTCTGAACTATTTGGAGTCGGATGAGGTTTTTGGCTGAAGTGCCTGCAAGGATGGCGTTGCAGTAATCAAACATAGCTCTGATGGCAGCACGGGCAATGGAGAGGCAGTTTTGAGGGGAAAGGAAAGGTTTGATGGCATTAATGAGTTTAGTGGCATGGGCCGAGGCAGAGGCAATGGCGCTGACCTGACGAGTCATGGAGTGTTGTCTAGATAGACGCCAAGGGTTTTTACGGTGGATGAAACTGGGATGATGGTGTTGTCAACAGTGAAGTTGTCATATTTTTTGTTTAGTTTGGGCAGGATTGCATTGGAACCCAAGAGTATAATCTTGGTTTTGTCCCCGATGAGGCAGAGGCCATTTATTGCCGTCCAGGTTTGCATGGTGGTGTAAATTTGGAGGGCCGCTGCGTCTTGGTCGTAGTCACCAGAGAAGGGGAGCAGTACCTGTGTGTCGTTTGCATAATTAGTGTATGCTATGCCGAGCGAGTCCAGTAGGTCAAACAGAGGCTTGGTAAAAAGATTGTAGAGGGGGGGGGGCAGTGCATGATCGTTGAGGTACTCATCAGTGTATGGTGTCAGGGGATGCGTTGGCCTGGTCGGAGTAGACTTTCATGGCACAGCCTTCAAGGAAGGAGGTTATTCAGGATGTGGCTTCTTTGGAGAAGTAGGCAGTGTTGGAGAGGTGGGAGGTCAGGATGTTGTGATCCACGAGATCAAACGCTGCAGAGAGATCTAAGAAGTAGGAGAGCAGGTGGTTTGCCCTTGTCCATGATGTTGGTGATTTGGGTTTTAAGATCTAGGAGGGCCGTTTCTGTCCCGTGACCTTTCCGGAAGCCTGATTGTCTATTTCCCAGGATTTCATTGGTTTCTAGATAGTGTTGGATTTGGGAATGGATGGATTGTGAAGGATTTTTAGGAGGAAGGGTACAGTGGTGATGGAGCGGTAGTTGTTGGGGCAGGTGGGATCAAGGGAGGTTTTTTTTTTTTTTTTTAAGAGGGGGCAGACCCACATTTCTTTGAGGCTTTGTGGTACAGTTCCAGATGAGACGGAGGCGTAATGATGGGGGTAAGAGTGTGAGCGCACTCTTTGATGACGGTGGGAGGGTAGATGCCTCCTTTGCAAGTGGAAGGTTTGATGTGTTGGAGGAAATCAAGGACTTCGCCTTCAGATCATACCAATGGTACACAAGGCACTCTATAAATGCAAAGTAACATAACATAACTTCCCTTTGTGTAACGTCTCTGAAGGAGAAGAGTGGAGTGTCAGGATGAAGGGAGGGTGGGGGAATGAGCGGGAGCGAGTTTCCCTGGTTGGGTAAGGCTTTGCGTTGAGTGGATCTTTCCTTGAAGGAGCTTAATTTTGTTGAGGAGGGCTGCTTGAATGCTGGAGCACCAGGCTCCATCTTTCAATATTTCGTCTGATTTGGTGGGAGGGGAGAGGAGATCTTTGAAAATATTGAACATTTCCTTAGCTTTGGAATTGGCATTAGTTACTCGGAGATTAAAAGATTCGGATTCGGCTTTGCAAATAGCTTTTTTGTATGTAGAGGCGCTAGCTTTAAATTCCGATAGGGTGGAGGGAGTGGGCGAAGATTGACATTTAGCTAGGGCAAGGCGTTTGTGGTTCCGCAAGAGTGCCAACTCGTCTGTAAACCAGGAATTGGTGTGCATAGACGGCTTTTCTTTCTTGTCCTCTAACGGAGCTATGGTGTCAATAGCATTGGTAAGAGTGTGGGAGTAGATGTTGGCGAGTACAGTGGGGTTGGTGAAGGGTGGCTTCAATTTGGGAATGTCTAGAAAAAGGAGGAGGTTGTCCTTGTTGAGTTTCTTAGAACTTCTGACTTTAGCAGGAGGGGCATAAGAGTACTTTGGTGGAGGGCTTAGCTGGGATAGTAAATTGTATGCAATGGTGGTCCGTCCATGGGAGGGCTGAATTATCGCTTATGGTAACTGAGATTCTGTGGGAGAATCCTAGGTCAGTGAGGTCTTTGGCGAGTGAGGCGGCCGATTTGTCCTTGGGGTCATGAAGGCCTAAATTGAGGTCTCCTAGTAGAAGGGTTTTGGTGGAGCTTTTTAGGTTTTTTCCAAGAATTTGTAGTAGGTTCTTTTGGTAGTCAGGGGTTGTGCCAGGTGGACGGTATGGGACAATGATGAATATGGTGCAGTTATGGGAGAGCGTAAGCTTAGCATAAATGAGGTCTGTTATTTTCCCATTGTTGGTTGCATAGTCTGATGGAGAGCATTTCTTTGGCGATGAGGGCTACGCCTCCACCTTTGGAAGTCATGCGGTCTTGTCTCAAAATAGTGTAGCCTGCTGGTAATGTGCGAGATAGCTGGGCCTGAGGCTTCATGTAGCCAAGTTTCAGTGACTGCTAGCAGATCGAGGTCAAAGGAGCTGATGAGGTCATCGATTTCTATAGCGTGCGCCGAGAGAGAGCGTGCGTTAATGAGGGCACAGGTGCCTGTAGGATTGCTGGTAGTGGAGGTGTGTCAATTGCTGTCTGGGGAGGGCTTGAGGTCAGCAGTGGAGGGCAGAGGGTACTGGGCTGAGAGAGGAGGTGAGCGGGCTAGTAGGCGGGAGTGCTTGGGTTGGGTGAAAGCTGGTGTGATGTGGGTGCGAGAGCGGAGTCTGGAGTTTCTAAGGAGTGTGGTGAGGGGGGATGTGTGTGTGTGCTGGGGTCCGAGCGAGCCCTAAGCCTAGAGAGTCTGGTGGTGAGGGAGAGGTGATCAGTGGGTTTGGCTGAAAAGTGGTTGCGGAGCGAAGCTGGCAAGGTGGTTGTCCATAGATGGGGCGGAGGATTTAGAGAAGTAGTGTGTGAGTGAGCGGGGGGCATAGTGTATGAGAGCCAGAGTGTGGGGAGGATGAGAGTTTGTGCGATGAGGAGGAGTGGTAGTAGTGTTTGGTATTAGGTGTGGGTAGGGTAGAGCTGGATTGTGTGTTGATGGATGATGCATTTGTGGGGGTGGAGCGATCAAGAGAGGTAGTTGCAATTAGCGGACAAGTCGGCAGGTGGGGCTCAAGAAGTCAGTGCAATATATATTGAGTGGCACTAGTAGTGTGTTGCGCTGAGTGCAGTCAATGTATAGATTGAGTGGGACACAGAGTGGGCAGTACACAGAATAGGCAATACGGTAGTAGCTGTGCAATCGGTGGTTCAAAACAAAGACAATTCAGTTGAATCACTGCGTGCAGCGCTCAGGAATGAGGCGGTGCAAGTAGCTGACATTAAAACTAGCAGTGCAAGAATACATGTGCATAATGCTAACAGTAGAACATTACTATCAGCAGGTTAGAAGCAGATACTTGTGCATAATGCTAGTGGGAAAATATTCCTAGCGAGAGGTTAGGTGTCAGATATACATATGCAAGGTAATGACAGTAGTAGGAAATCAGGCAGTAGCGCTGAAGTGCTTTTTAGAGCACTGGATTTATCTAGGGTCGCCTATGGTCAGGGGAGTCGTACAATACATGGGTGTATAGCCTGGTGCTGTGCTCTAAGAGGCGATTAGTGAGAGGCGGTACCTGCAGCGTAGGTGTGGCACAGGAGGGTGGAGCTCATGGAGAGCCTTAAGATATACAATAGGGGTGGCAATAAGTGGAGGCACATTAGGAGGCAAGGAGAGGGTTACACCTGGGGTGGACGTTATTTTACAGCAATGGCAAGTGCAGGTAGGAGGTTTCCAGGACTGCAGAGTTTAGGCGACAATAAAGCATATTGATTGGACATGCTAGACAAATACACTTTGGGGCAAGGGAATCGTAGTGTTCGTGCTGACACGGGGAGGGGAACAAAATACAATTGTCGGTTGCAGCCAGTTATGATGGCGTGGGCCGAGGGATCTGTGCCCGGAAGGGTGGACCCATGGGTGAAGCCATCACCCAAAGTATATTTGGAACAGAACTCCTTTTGTTATTTTTTAAACCCATCAGGTCTTTGGGGCAAGAGACTTTCTTTTGTATAGAAAAGGGACTCAACCACCGAAGGTCCTGATACGCAAAACCGAACTGTCGTCTTGTGCTGTGAAAGCTCGAGTGTGCTGTGCTCAGGAGTAACACCTTGTCCCGTGCTCAAACCGTGGGGAAGGGAGAACCCCAGCTAACACATCCTGACTTATCATTTGTGAACACTTTCTTTCTTTTGAATCTTATCCCACACTCTTTATTGTATTTAGCGTAAGGATTGGCAATAGTTGTTACTTAGAATGGGCCCTTTTATTTGACAACGCCACTAGGGCTGCCTTATTATTTGATGGTCGTAGCTTGCTACAATCTATGATTTGGATTAGGCGTTTTCCACACTACCTATACATTTTAATAAACACCCTTGAATCACTTGTGTCAATACCATGCCTTCCTTACATATTCAAGTCGTGTTGCGCGCAAGACTGACTAATTCACAGCAGATTTCTATTGCAAGAAGCCATAGAGAGCATGATTTGGTCCTCGCAGAATATGGCTGTGGCGTTGTCTGTATACATCAATACCAGAGGACTCGTGTCATGACTTACTCTCCCTCCTATTCTCTGTGGCATAAATGGAAGAGACCGCAAAAAGGGAGTTTGTATCCCTCCTCCAAGATGGTGCCACCTAGGTCAATGTTTAAGATGTCTGTACTGTGGACTATTTCTCAAAATGGCGCCCAATCGACTTGTAGCGAGCCAGAACATTGCAGGCAACTTAATAAAACATAATGCAGCAGGCCGCTTGATGCGTCACTTCACTGAAATAGTTACGCTCCTGTTGACTTCACTTGCTTTCCTGGATTTCTCTGTTATTCCTCCTTACCCCTTCCAATCTTCTCTTGCTGTTCTTTCTACCCTGTTGCCTTCTTTTCCTTATCCTTCTTACCGTCGCGGAACGTCTGGACCTGCACAGTATAGCACAACACATTCACCACTTTGCGCTCCCTTTTGTCAGAGCTTTTGAATTATTGATTACCTACGCGGGATATCAGAACTTAATGCTCCTTGTACCAGCTTCCATACAAGGTACGCTCCCTTCCCGAAACCTTGCTTGTTCAGTACGGATCTCCCAATCCAAAGTGCGCATTCTGCAGCGTTACCCCTCCCGTTTACCCCGCTATCATTAGCCTTCCTAGCTCCAACTATATATTCTCATTTCACTGTCGGCTACTACCCCTGGGTCTGTGCAACTACCAAGGGATATTGGAACAATCAAAGCTGCATTGTGATATCCCATCATCAGGTTTGCCGGTCATCCTGACTTCGGTAACCCCCCCCCCCACACCTCCCAAGAAGGTTTCCCAAATTCCATACAGGTCTCTATGTACAATCCTTGCAGGGCCTGAATGGGATTGGGGAGGCTTTCTAAAGCACCTTTACCAGTTTGCTTAACACCCAGGTGAGTGTCCATCCAGCTCCCAGATGTTGTGGGATTCCCAGTGGTCCACCACAGTCCCTCAGCCAGACAGAGCAATCTGTTCACAGGCAACTCACAGGGGGCAGAAGGATGAGAGATACCACCCATGTGGATAGTTGTGTTTAAACAGCTGATAGCAGCGGGTTGCATATTTGAAGAAACCACAATGAGCACGATTTGAGGCCGAGAGTCCTGTGACCAATGAGAGGCAAGTTAAGTTGAGAAACGTGTGTGCAGCCTGGAATGGGGAATCACCCAGCTACACGTGGAGTGCAAGCCAGAACCTACTCGTCACTTTACAAAGCATCCATGGATCAGAGGTCACCTCCTTCGAAGATGGTAAGTGAAGGGATACCCATACCCCCTCCCCGTTGTCCCCCAGAGGGTTGACATGCTGCTGGAACTCTGGGCTCCCAAACTTTGTTTTTGTCCCTCTGGGTAGTAACTGTGCCAAAGAAAACTCTGTACGGGGTCGCATCAGCTGGGGAACAGCCACCTACCCTCTGCTCTGCAAGTGGGTTAGGAAGCCCCTAAAGATGCGAGAGACCATGCGCCAACTTTTCTCCTGAGCGGAAAGTAGATTTAAACCTGGCCTGGTGATGGCTGAAAGGCTTTCAATGGTTCGCATGTTCGTTTCCCCTTGTTCCTAGTCTATGGAGGGATGGAAGACACGAGTCGGTCAAAAGGGAGTGTCCCAACATGCACCTAAACTTCTTAGAGGAGTTTTGCACTTCTGAGAAGGGTTTCTTGGTTGAAACACAGTCTTGTTGTATAAAGTGCCTTATAAATGGCCAATTAAATAAATATAGGCCTAAGAACATCCCTTTCGAGGCTGTGTCAATCAGTCCATTTGTGGAATCCAGTATGTCGTAGGAACTGCATTTCACCTTGCTTAGCATTGTTCCTTTCGGTCAACTGTCAGGTCAAATGCCAAGTCCTCCATCTGCCACCAGACCTTGCTATTGCAAGAGGCGAGCATGGCATCAAAATTAGTTAAACTCAAATCAAGAGCACTGTTTTAGTATACTTCTATTGGCATATTGGGCCTTCTCCCTACCCGAGGGGAGACGCCTGCTACCGTGGTAGAGTGAGGTAGTTTACGACTTGTGCTTGCCTGGAGCAAAGGCAACCAAAACGACCACCCATTTAGTGGAGGGGTTAGACCCCCACACAATTTTTCGGAAGGGATCCGTCTGTAATGTGTGTATAGCTTTGTAAGTTTGCACATATGTGGGTTCTTCCAAATTTTCTAGACCTCCCATCTGCCCAAAAGGGAGTTCCTCTTCTGTCTGGCATGCAGGACAAAAACAAATGCAAACACTTGTCTCCACCGGAGTGGTGTTTGAAAGGTCTCTTGTAGAGAAACCCCTCAAAGCTCACACCAGACAAAATAAAACCCACTAGGGAAACAGGCCCAGCACAACTCTTGCATGGAGAACAAGGTTTATAAGTACGCAATAGCAAAGAAATCTGCTGCCACAGAGCACTTTTTAAAAGGGAGAAAGCGTCACAACTCACATACGTTACAAATGCACGCAGCTGGTTGGTGCGACCCAATACATAGGTGGCCTGCTCCATAGGAGATGCCAGGCCATTAGTCCCAGCTTCATCTGCTCATCTTTTCACGTGGGATTCTTCTCCATACGTAATCAAGTGCCGAGCTCCTAATTGCAATTAAAACCAATTCAGCACATCTGTGGCCCAATGTGCTGCAGACATGGGGGCAGAGGCTACTTTTGATGTCACCATAACTCTAAACAGCTGCTCGATCCCAGACGCGTCTGCACCGCTCCAGTTCTTCCCACCACAGGCACACATTTTTTACTTTCCCTCCCGGGCACCCCGCATCACAAATCACAGGGACCGGGCGGGGTAAACTTTCCTTTCAGCTATCATCTCTGCAATGGCATAGCACACTAACAGTTTTATGGTCAAGGGTTGACCAGTACACTGGCATGCTGAGGTCTTGTGGGCATCTGTGCAGTATAACTTAGGGTTTGGAGTGGTAAAGGCCAGAGGCTTGTGCCCTTCTCGTGGGATAACTTTGCAGTGCACCCTCAGCCCCCTTTTGGCCTTGCAGAGAGCATTCGTTCGAAGATACAAATGATACAAATGCTAACCGTGTGAAACAATGAAAGGTTTATGGATCTCAGCAGGTTTGGTCTTTCTCACCACTACCTACATTACAACCCGGCCCTGCATATACACACACATGCTTCTCTTTTCTGAGCCCCGGCCTACCACCCTAGCTGCAGCGTAGCGCTAGGCCTCAATTCCAAGATGGCCACTATTTTCTAAGATTTTCTAAGATGGCGTTTAACTAAGCACAATCTGCACTAAAACATAAGCTGATCATGGGGCATCTTCTACTGACACCCCATATTCCATTATTGGCTTCCAGAGTGCTTACATTAAAGGAATGGTTTGGGCAGAAAATATTATTGTCCCTATGGTTCAGCCATGTGGTTTTAACCATAATTCGATCGATCGTACAAACATTTTCTATGAACCTTGCCCAAGTTTTCGTCTCTTGAACACAAGCAAAATCAGGCAGCAGGGCGCGGCCACCTTGTGATAATCTCATCACTTTCCGCATCGCCCTGGGTGACCTGTGTTTGCGGCACTAAATCATATCCCGCCGCCCCTGATCCTGACATCCATCGACGCGTACCGCCCATTTCACAACACTAAAGCACGTCTCGTGTCAACATTCTCTGCGCCTCAGCTAATGACGTGTCGCCATGGAAACCGCAGGAAGCCTCTTTCCTCGATAAGTATAAACAGAGCGTTTCACAACACACAACAGCAGATTTTCTTTTCCATTCCTCTCGCTGTATTTCTTTGAGTATTCTGACTCGTTTCTGTGCTCTGTTCAGCTACCTTCGTTGCTTGTAGCCCGTGTGAAAAGATACCAGTACGACCGCTATAAATTATTTTTGTTTCTTTACCACACAATGGCAACAATGATGCCCTACCTGTACGAGCACGAGTATTCCGAGGAGGAATTACTGGAAAGAGCAAGCTCTGTAGACGATGGGGATTTGGACAACAGTTGGGCGGATGTTTCAACAGATGAAGAGCCTGGGCCTAGTCGCATGGACGGTGTTTCCACCTGGTGTACCTGCAATCGGTGCACGATAATGCCAACCAAGGTGGAGAACTGCTGCTGCCGAGAAAACTCTGGATGCTTGTCCTACATATCGCAAGGCGATCCACAGCCGCAATGCGTTACCGAGCTGCCATACTTCACAGCAGTCTGTCTCACACGATCCGTGTTGAGGATTTTGATGGTGCTTATGCACGAACTTCGCGCAACAGTTCGCCCTCGTAATCCAAGTAACAATTAAGTGTAGTCTGGTTGTGATGTCAGTTAGGCCACTATTTCACGGTTGTCCCCTATATTCTCGTAACTTCAAGATATCATTGTCATATCCGTTTAGTCTTGCAATTCTCTAGTAATAGTCGCATAAAAGTCGTTGAATATTGTGCAGTGTCTAGTTAGCATTTGTCCTGGCAAAAATGCCATTTCATACAAGAATTGTCATTGACAACCAAGGTTTAATACACTTATCTTCGTCATTTAAAAACAGATTGCATCTTTGGCTTTCATAGGTGGTCTATCGTTCGTACACATGCTGGCTTCATGGGAGGCTTGGACACCGCGTTCGAAGAGTAATACCCGCCTGTGTCGTTGGCGCCATTAGACAAACTTTCCCCGGCGACAGTGGTCAGTACAGGGGATTTTCCCTCGCCGAGCTGCAACCAGACCTTTACAATGTGTAGTATTTTTGTGCCATCAAAATAAGAAACCAAATAAAATATATTTTATCATCAATGGTTGTTTTAGTTTTTTAAAAAATCAAGTGCGTTTCCATTCAGCAGTGTTCCGGTGCCTTGTCTGCACGCCTCTCGGCCCATCCATCCCACCCCCCACTATCAAAGGCAGTTCGCACCAGTGGATGTGCGCTGCCATGGGGGGCTGTCAGGGGTGCAAACGGACAAGGTGCCAAACAACATGTATACTTCAAAAGGTATCCCACGCCCAGGGGCCATTGCTCACATGGCCTCCTCAGACCCCGTGTCTCCAGGCAGGCCTCCCCTGAAGCAGACCGCGCCCCTGCAATGTACATAATGCCACAACATAATCACGTTATTCATTCACACAAACACCCCTTCTTGTTATTCTTTATAAACCACTGGATATTTACCATGAGAACATCCTTGAGCACTGCAAGTCAACTCATCAACGTGCTACTCTGTAACCGCTTAGAGTGAACTCGTCAGTGTGCTACCTGTGAACATCTCCCTGTTCTCCTGCCACTAATTACTCTGCTTGCTGAATCCAACGGTTTGTTGACCAAGGTAAGGACATATATCCCAATCATATCTCCTTCATTTGTAAATTTATATCTATTCCAAAGTATCTAACTCTGTAGGGCTATGTTAATTTGTATCATTGCTATTGACGAGTTTCTTTTGTTATGTTATCGGTATATCAATTTTTATCATTGTCAATTGGCATCGTATTGCATCCTTCACGGACCGTGCCTATAGTATAAGCATGTTTCATTTTCGTGCATGATAGAACATTCAAGGGACGAGTAACATGTTCTCATTTTCAACACATCAATGAATCGCTTGTGAAATGTATCCTAGAATACAGACGCACACGCTGCACTGGTATTGCTGTGGTGCCCAAAAGAAAGCGTGCATCGAACAATGTATGGTCCAATTCATTCTTTCTCACATGCTTATGCAACATTTTCTAATAATGTTGACCTTTATTTTGCAGAATTTACAACAATGCCTGCATGTTCTATTTTCGGTTGCCCTTCGAAGACCCATGACAAATCCGAAGGCATTACAATGCATGTATTCCCCAAGACTGTTGATCAAATAAGAGAATGGGTCAGATGTTGCGGATATCCACTGGAAGACCTTGAAAGTAGAGTCAACCAAGTCTTGGAGGACAAGAGGGGTCATCGATACCGCATCTGCAGCCTGCACTTCTCACTGGATATGTACGACACTTCCTTGTACACAAAGAGGAATCAACCGAGAACAACTCGGAAATTGCTCCCAAACGCTATTCCGACTTTACTCGTGGAAATGCCGCCACAGCTGAGTCACGCTTCCGGATTTAGCTTTACGCCTGTATTTTCGGTGTAAATGCCACTTATAGTACTTTCCATATTTATGTGATTGAATAGCTGTTGAAATAATGACTTTTTTGCTAAACATCAGTCCTTGTTTTGTAGAACCCACTTAGAAAAAGGATTTATGGGGACGGATAACTATGCTATATTATGCGTTTCAATAAGTGCAATTTTCTCGTATTCAGTCTCCTTACATGCCATTTTGTAATGTTGGAATTTCTAAAATCGAATAATACTTTCCCTTTACCACTCCATGACTATCCACCGAATACGAAGAACAAGATTCAACATCCATGTCTTGCCTGGGGATTTACACTGAACATCCCTTTTCCTATCTGTCCTGTAGTTGCCCAATCGAGTACGGACTATGCAGACACAGACAGCGATACAAATGACAGATGCTGCTTGCTAAACTGTTTTCACCATGGAACAATTCATTGAGGCGCATCGTGTTCACACTCGAGATGCCTATGTTCAATGGCCAGAAAATGAATTTAATAAGACCGGCGATTCCAGCAAAGTGTTCTTGGCCCATTGCTCAATGCGCCCGTTCCGCCAGAGGAAGGTGCAATTGAATTTATAGAAGATAGTTTTACATTACTCGATGAGCACTTGACACAATCGACACATGCCAAAAGAATGCCAGCCAAAAACAGTCCACATTGATGTTTTCTCCTATCCATCATCAAGTAACAGATATTGAAATGACAGAAACTGAAGCATCAACACTATTGACCGAGGAAACAGACAAAGATTTCGACTATAGTATGTCCTGTTTTGCTGATATGTCCACCACGGGTCAGTACGAAACAACAATGTTGCCTGATGACAGTATTATAAAAGAGGCCAAATACATAGTATTCGACAGCAGCTTAATGGAGATTATAAAGATGCTGAAATGTATGCATTCAGTGGGAGGGGGGGGAAGTATGTGGAAAGCCATTGGTGAGCGTGACTCGTCTAACACAAGGCAGTACCTGAAAATACATGCCACCTGTGAAAAGTCACAAAGCATTTTCATGGTCCGCTTAACCGATGCTGGGGAAACTGCCAGCTGGCAATCTACTGTGTGCAGCAGCTTTACTTTTCAGTGGCTCTAGTTTCACGAAGTTATCCAGTTTTTCAGTTTGTGGGACTCCATTTCATTTCCAAAACGCAATACTACAAATACCAACTAGATTATCTGTTCCCTGCCCATCAGTGATGCTTGGAAAATTGAACAATTGGCTATTGAAAGTACATTCCCTGACAAACTGTTCAGGCTAGCCGGCGATGGACAGTGACAGCCCCAGATTTTCTGCTAAGTACTGCACCTACTATCTTCAGGACATGGAAAGTAAGAAAATTGTGAGTTTGGTGGTCGTGCAGGTGTCCCAATGTAAATCCTCAGTGGCCATGGAGAAACTTGGTTTTATAAAATCACTGGAAGATCTACAAATCGAGGGGAATGCAAATTGAACTCGTAGCCACGGACAGACACGTTTCAATAGCCAAGACAATGAGAGAGCAGTATCCAAATACTAAACATCAGTTTGATGTATGGCATGTTGCCAAATCAATTAATAAACTAATCTCGGCTGCAGGGGGAAAAAAAAGGTTTTGAAAGTATTTCGCAATGGTCCCAGTCTTTCAGCAACCAGCTTTGGTGGAGCTCCAAAACATGTGATGGGTGTGTGAAAATTCTACTGGAAAAATGGCGCTCACTGATGCACCACTGTTTCAACGTTCACTACTGGACAGAAAAACAACATTTCCACCAATGTGAACATGGCCCTTTGTCCCCAGAGCAGGCACGGAAGAAGAAGTGGTTGATACCATCTTCACCTCCACACAAAGCCCTTGAGAAGATTGTGTTTGATAAAACTATCAAGAGATCTGAAGGGACTCACAGAATTCTGTCACACAGGAGATTGAGGTGTTCCACAATATGTGCCTAAAGTACAGGCCAACGAGATTGCATTTTGTCATCCAGGGGATGAAATGTAGGACTTTACTAGCGCATAACGAGAATGTGGGCCGTGAACAATCTAGGACAGCTGGAAACTAAGGATGCTTCGCTACAATATGGCCTTTACAAAAAGAAGCAAAAAATGGGTGGTCAAGCCAGTATATGATGAAATGGAATTCGATTTTGTCAAAGATCTCATTGTTAATGTCGTCGAGATGCATAGTCATGGAATCGCGCACAAATCTGTTCAGAGCACACATACATTGCCACAAAACATTGCCAGCGTGCCATGTCCACCCAAAGCAGAGCTTGTTAAAATCGCTCAAATCCCGGTTGAAATGATGACCGTCCGTTTTTATTTTTGCAAAAAATGTTTCTATAATCTGTATAAATAAAGTATGCATTTTGTCTTTTGAAATCTATCCTCTCAGTCCTTTTCTTAAAAATATATTACAATTATTACAATTGCTTTCACATTTCACAGTTTAGTTGAGATACTGTGGGACCTTCATTTTTCGTGTTAATGAACAATGGGTAATAGTGTGTAAGAATATTTGGTTTTTGGCAGTTGACTTGCAATAAAGTTCTGCAAAAAGCTGAATAACTGCTGGACCTACAAAAGGGATTAGACCTAGGCCACAAAACATTCTAGGCACACAAGAAGTACTGACTGAGAACATGCCATGGGGTAGGAGGCCATGTGATAAACAGAGGTGGCCCTATTGGCAAATTTCAGCTACAGCTGAGCAGCGCCACAAACAACGAGCAGCCCCCCCCCATTTCCTGAGCCCGTGTTTGATAATTAATTTCCTCATGGATGTGTTGACACAGGATGTTGCAAAGTAAGAACGTACGTTCATTTTGAGTGAAGGTCACCAGCTTTGAATTTTGGCTTGGGAGCTGAGGTCCCACGCGTCCCTCGCACAGTATAAGGTTCTATTGTTTTTTTACCTTGAGAGAAAGGGACCATTCCGAAAGGGATTGAATTGAAGGGGGTGTAATAACGTGTGATATGATAAGGTTGCCCATTCCGAAACTGCACCTAGTTACATATAAGTTCAGTTTTTGAGAAAACATTGACACGAACGGAGGATTCTGCATCACGGTCTGCATTACGCCTAGAGAATGGAAATTGCGAATATAGAGTTTCTCTTTAGAAGATTTCATACCAGAACTAATCGAAATACGAGTAGCTGACCGTTACTGATGGGTGACATTGTACTTGTTCGTTCCGTTTGGCATACTGCAATAAAGTGCTAGTACTTCTATCTACCGGGCAACAGGCAGAGGCGTAGACAGGGTAGGGCTGGAGGGGCAAGGCCCACCCTAAATTTGTAGACGTTCACTCAGCAGCACTGTGTAGGAATTTACAGATGTTAATGTCACTGTGGTGGGCCCAACTACATTAGCTTCAGACCCCACTTGTTAGACAATCCTGGCCACGCCTCTGGCAACAGGGGCAGGCCAGCATTGAGACGCATGTAGACCACCACTCGTTTCTCCCTGGCTCTACGTTAATAAATCATTACATTGTTTTTGCACCTCAAATTCTTGCCCCAGTTTACGCATTACGTTTAGAGCTCAACATTCTCATTCGCACTATCTGCGGAAGCAAATAGCAGAGTACTTTGATATTCCATGTTGTATTCTCTCGGTTCACATTGTGTCACCTCTGCGCTAATAAAGGAAATGAATAATTGTAAAAAAGATCGGCTACTGAGACACTTTTCAATTTTTATCTTTTGCAAACAGGTGCATCGTGCCGTTCTGCAATTGTCATCTATTCCAGACCCCGACCGATGGCTTCTTCAACCGCCAGCTGCAGCTACATGTCAATCGCTGGATCTACTTGACTGTATTTTGGGATGACAGACAAGGTCCAATCTGTCCGTAGGAGGTACCGGCGGTTAGGAGCAACATAACCTTTACGGTGCTCTAGTGCCAAATTGAAGCACCAGTCTTGCAATTCACCGTGCGACCAAAGTGCTTCGGTTACCCAAAACGAACACCCTGTGTACCCAAAACGAACAGCGCGTGACTCACGATAAACATTTGCGGATTTATTAAACGAGAGCAAAGAAGAAAAGTTCTATTTTAACCGATTAGGTCACACGCCGATTGTTAGCGAAACATTTAATGTAAAATAAATGTACTTTACCAATTGTACAGTGTTTCCTCTTAAAGTACAGTTTCATAGTCCTAACTGTGACGCGCCGTGCTGTGAGATGTGTGTTTTCCGGGTTCCGCGTCTAGTCGCGTAGGTGACTGGGCGCTTTTGGCCACGCTGCCCAGCAACGTCACAGACGCAGAGAATATAAATGATTTGGTGAGGTCAGGCTCAGGGGCGGGGGATATGATTTAGGGCCTAGGGCGATGCGTCAAGTGATAAGATTATCACAAGATGGCCGCGCCCTGCTGCCTGATTTTGCTAGTGTTCATGAGACGAAAACTCGGGTAAGGTGCATATGAAATGTTTGTACGATCGAATTATGGTTAAAACCACATGGCTGAACCATAGGGACAATAATATTTCTGACCAAACCATTCCTTTAAACTCTTATGCCTCCACCCAAGGCAAAACCTCTAGGGGGGCTCCCCAACAGTCTGCAAAGACCTCCATCACATGAGTGATGCTTTCATGGAAAATCATGAACGAAAAAGAAGACTAATCTCATACCAAACGGAAGACAGAAGCTTGGAGGGTTTTCATCCTTGCCATCTACTGCTACCCTCGGGGGAGGGTGTTCTCTGTAGAAAATGTGCAGGAGCCACCATCAGAGCAGGGCTGGTGGTGACCACTGTCCGGTCTGCTTTATTAGAGGCCACAGATTCAGGAGGACTTCCATTGTGAGGTAATTAATGAAGGATCTCATGTCTGACTACATAAACCAGAACCGGCTAATGGGTGGCTGATCTCCAAAGACTGGAAAGGTCCTCCGACATACCCCTGCAGAGTATATAAGTTGTTGAGGGAGGGCCTGTGTGCTTAATCTCAAACAGAAACCTAGTCTCCTGGTGCATTTAAGACAGGGGGCCAGAAAGGTGAGTTCAGATAAAGTTCACGTTCAGGCACAGATCCTGGAACATGTGGTGAAACGGTGTGCGTAATGGAGGCCTGCGCCATGCTGTGCGAATCCTGAACAGGCAGTATCTGATCAGTACAAGGCCGAACTGGTGGCTCACGCTCGTCAGGAATGTGGTTGCCATCCCAGTGAGGCAGAAACGAGTCGGACATGGCCCTTCTTGCAGTTTTCTGCCATCCATGCACCTGGATGTGAAAGCTTGGTGCGGCCATCAAGGTGTACAGCAACATTGCTGATTTTTGCCTTTTGCTGTGCTCTTGGGCAGTCAGCCTGGCTAGTCGACCAGAGTACTGCAGAGATCTTTCCCTGTGCCCTATGGCTTGTGGCATGATCCTGGTGAAGCAGCACAAGGCTTTCGCAGAGGAGACAGGCCACAGATCCTAAACCGTCTCTAGTAGGTCTGTCGCTCTCTAGAACGTTAGTCATCCCTCCCATGCATGTGTGGGGTGGACTGTTTTGCTCAAAGTGCCCACAATACTCCCAGGCAGGCAGCCAAGAATGGAGTGGGGTGGGGTCCTGTGTGGTCTGCACTGAAAGGGCGTTTTCTTTTTCCTCTCTCAGGCCAGTGACTCTGTGAAGACCAGAGCCCAGCCGTCTCCACTTGAGTGGGTGGAAAAGGGTAAGATCCCTCTTTTGTAGGGGGCGTGGGGGGAAGTGGTGACGGCCCAGGATGGAGCCCCATGTGTGAGAAACACCTGAGAGTAGAGTGGTTGGATTACCCTAGTCTTCAAGGCAATGAAATCAACAGTTCTTTTGGACAAGCAACCCAAAAGGCCCCCCTCCCACCATTCGTTTCTCAGTAACAAGGAGGGGGCAAGAAGTCAGTCCCCAGGCCAAGGTTGTGTGCATCAGTAAGGGCAGTGCTCCATGGATAAATCACACAACACTTGAACCTGTTGGGCAAGAAACATGAGGAATAGCCAAATTAAGTGCAAGAAGGCAAAGCTGCATGGCAACATTCCCCACCACCCCCCTCAAATCAGATGCAGAGAAGTGAACTGGAAGTTGGATGGGTCATTTAATGTCATCATTCGTAAAGCACCTTTCACCATAGGTATGGTCCCAACGTGCTTTAAGTTAAAGCCTCGCAGCGACCAAAGTCCAAGTGGGAGGTGCTATTATGAGTGTGCATAGTGGCCATGTCCCTGCTAGCCACCCATGTCTAAGCGACATGTAAATGAGTAGAGAGGTAAACTAGAGGTTTAAACTTGAGGGAGTGTGCAAGAGGATAGTCACTTAAGTGTGTAGCTACAGTTCGAATTTGTTATGAAAGGTAACTGCGTTCTTATGGTAGAAGTGTTGTGCAAAGATTCATTAGAGTTGTGTGCGAAAGCGGACGCTTGCAGACGTGGGCCTGCGCCTTTGGCTAATTCTATAAATGCGGGGTGCAAGAGGAAAAGTGCAATGGCTATATTCAGAGGAATCCCTAGAATCAGCACAAATGCAAGATTCTTAACAGTTTGGTAGATAAATTAAGGTCATCATTCTACATGCATTCAGCTATCATAAAGTGGCTACCTTATAACCCAAAATGACCAGAGGTTTCATTTTGCCAACCTGCATTCCATGTAATGGACACATTCTACAATTGCCTAGAAACAATAAAGTGGCCACCCTCATTCGACTAGCTGCAGCATACAAGCCAGCGCCACAGCCTTTGAAGTGCTATGTGGAAGTTGTTGCATGAGATATTCTAGGTGCAATGGTTGCAATCTGTGCAGTTCAGTAGCTACCCTCACAATTCTTCCGAGAGCAGCACCCAGATCCTCCTCATGAGTTACTCCAGATGCATCACATTGGCCACCCCCTCAAATCCTCCAGGTGCAACACGGTTAATAACCTCATGGATTTCATAGAGCAGTACCATGCTACACTTATAAATCATCTAAGTGCTAGACATGGGTCACCCTTCTGGATCATCTAGCTCACCACATTGTCCATCCCCAAAATCCATAGAAGTGCAATACATTTCCTATCCCACATAATCTTAAGTGCAATACATCGCGTATCTCCCAAATCCTAAGTGCGATAAATTGCATACCCACAAAGGGGAGGAGCTGAACGGGGCACTTCCACACGCGAGCCTGCAGTGAGGATGTGCTGGAAAGTTCTGCAACAAGCTCTGGTCCATCCCAATTCCAGACATCCCAAAATTAAAGAAATGGTTCGCCCAAAATGTTTTATTTCAAAAATAGATAGGCAATATAAAAAAAAAAAAAGGATTGGCATTTTTTTTTCCGAAGTCCCTATGTACAATTTTGAGCAATTCAAGCTCAAAAATTGAAAAAGCAAGCACATGGGCGCATCCATTTTGTGAAATGGCTGCCCACCTGTGCTGGCTTTTGCTTTTGCGCCACTAATGAAGGAAAAGCCAGCCAGCTGTAGTAAACAAAAGCTACCACTGGGTGGCTTTTCCTTCATTGGTGCCGGGACGCGGACCGGAGACTACAGGCAGAAAAGCTCCTGGGGGAGCACCGGAGACCCAAAGTGATAGCCACGGCAGGCAGAACTACAATGCGGTTGTGTTTGAAAACGCTGCAGTTTTTCTTTCTGAGTTTCTCAGGCTCCTCCGAGCCAGAGGAGCCTGAGAAACTTAGAAAGAAAAACCGCAGCGTTTTCAAACACAAGCGCGTTGTGTTCTGCCTAAATCTGCTTTCCCATTTGGGGCTCTATGGCTCCCCACGGGGAGCCCTAGAGCCCCAAATGGGAAATCAGATTTAGGCAGAAACACTGCGGCATGCAAACACAACCGCGTTGTGTTTCTGCCTGCCTTGGCCTTCACGTTGGGTCTCTGGTGCTCCCATGGGGGAGCACCGGAGACCCAAAGTGATAGCCACGGCAGGCAGAAACAACACGGTTGTGTTTGAAAACGCTGCGGTTTTTCTTTCCGAGTTTCTTTGGCTCCTCTGAGCCAGAGGAGCCTGAGAAACTTAGAAAGAAAAACTGCAGCATTTTCAAACACAACGTATTTATGTTTGCGGTCGCTTCAAAAGCTACTGCAAACATAAATACAATGTTTTTAAAGCTGCTGTTTTACGCAGCTAGTGCTTATTTAAAAAAATAAAAATAAATAGCACTTACCGAGATGCAGCTGCAGCTTTTCTACCTGTAGTCTCCGGTCCGCGTCCTCCGAGTCCCGGCACCAATGAAGGAAAAGCCACCCAGTGTTAGCTTTTGTTTACTAGAGCTGGCTGGCTTTTCCTTCATTAGTGCGGCAAAAGCCAAAGCGAGCACAGCGGTGGGCATCCATTTCACAAAATGGATGCCCCCATGTGCTATCTTTGAACTTGAATTGCTCAAAATTTTACATAGGGACTTCGAAGAAAAAAATGTCAATTTTTTTTTTATATTGCCGATCCATTATTGAAATAAAAATGTTTGGGAGAACCATTCCTTTAAGTATGGAGGAAAGGGGACAGGATGCAAGAGTACCATTTATGGGTTATCTGGCTGTGCAGATTGAGTCCAGTTTGGCAGATGTAAATGTGCTCCATTTTGCCATACCACAGCAATCAGTGTACAAAGTAACTGCAGAGTTTAATGTTCTTAAGCTAGCAATATAGACAAACCCCAACTCTGTCACTTTTAGGTTACTTAAATATACAGAACCAAAGTGCTTCGAGTCAGATTGTAAAAGTGTTTTCTAGTAAATGCCATTTTCTATAGAGTTGTAGTTATTCCACATTATATATGGAGTACAAATACAAGAATGCAATAAGCGAGCATGAAAGCAAGGGCTGGCTGATTATTTCACACTTGAAACGAGACAAGGGGCCACCTCTACTTACCGCGATTACATGTACCGCTTTAAATAAGTGAAGACACCAGAAAAGTAATTTAGCCACTGCCTGACCTGGGCATGCATCCACTTCAGCTTGAATCCCACAAAGACGGGAACACAGGTTTTATCAACCAAGTAGACACTCAAATAGGCATAGATAGAAAAGCAAACTGTGGTCTTGAAAAGCCAAATAGAGCACCCAAATGCCATGAACAATTCTGTGAATACGTGTCCAAAGGAATAGCATCAGTAAATTCTACCATCATTTCAGTCCCCATTAGCAGTCATTGGCCACCTCCTCCAAAAAATTAATGTTGGTGTTGATCTGATGTACAGCGGGCTGCTCCTATGTGCGACGTTTCGATTGGAGAGGACTGCAGTGATATGGCCAATATGTGAAGGATTGAGGGCAGTGAACCTGCGTTTGCAGTTGAGCAATAAACAAATATCTCTGGCAGTTACCCTGTGGTAGCCTAGATGTCAAACAAGACTGCTGCAATTTATAAGCAGCCCTTGCCCACAGCAGCCCCTTGCATAGATCCATTTGCTGTAGTATGGTATTAATATTAGAGAAACGCAGTCTATTGTCGGAACGCATGCCAAGTTTGTAAAAATCTACCTTTCAATTTAGAAAATACAACAGTATTAAATTCAAGTTGACTGTAATCAGCAGTTTTTCATCAACCAAGACATCTACCAGACAAACGTGCTTTGAGGTACTCTGGAACAGATCAGCAAGTTGACGGTTTCCTGCTAAGATCCGTAAGATCTGCAGATCACAAGTTCTAATACTGGCAAAGCGGACTCAGCCTTTGATCCTTCCGGGGTGCTAAAAGGAGCACCAATTTAACATTGGGAATAATTGTATATACAAATATTCTATGGAAACTACTTTTGTGAAGGCGCTATATAAAAACAGATTACACAAAATAAACTGACAGGTTACTAACCTGTCAGGAATCGGTGGAACAAAACTTCTCCGAAACAGCTACCAAGGAGGCCAGGGTAACCATCAGAGTTGGTGCCTGAGGCAGCAACATCCCTCGGATGATATTCCGGAAGTAACACCACGTGGCCAGGAACTTCTCGATAGCTGGAATGTATCAAATATCTGTCCTTACGTGGAGTTTGAGGAGGCAGGGTCCATCTGGATCAAGAGGGAAGGACCCATGAGATGCCTCTACTGCCCTACAGCTACGAGTATGCAAACACCAGCGGTGAAGATGAGACGTCAACAATCCCAAGGGACATTCATGTCAAAGCCAACAACTACACATTGATCTGAACTCTAAAGAGGGGGGCACTGACGAAAAGCCTGAAGGCCCATGCATCTTAGTGCCTCAGTCATAAAAAGAAACAGCCATTTCATGACCTGTCCCTGCCTTCCCCCATCTTGTTTGACTATTTGGGATGCTTGTGGACTTTACGGGGAGCTGCTGCTTTGATGGAAGCTTTTTCCACCACGACACCCTTGGAAGAGTAGAGGTAGACTTAACCCCTTTGGGAATTTGCCCAGATTTAACCCAGGTGTGGGGAACGTCCGAAAAGGCTCCAGTAGACAAAGGATCACTGATACCTTCCCAGTGTCTCTCCTCATATGGAAGGAGTCAAATGGCCAGAGCACCATACAGGAAGGAAGGAAGGAAGGAAGGAAGGCCCTCTTGCCACTTCACTGCCGGGTACTCTGAGGTTTCGGCTGAACTCTAGAGAGGCTCTCAAGAGTTAAGGGCGGCGAGTTACCACACAAACGGACAAAGGTGTTGCAGCACCAGCAGCAGTCTTACCGATGTTCTGGGCCCAAACACTTACGGCAGAGCAGAATCTGCAGCAGTGACCTCTTCTGGCAGTAGGCACACGCTGTAAAACTGGCATAGGCGAGGGAACTCGAAGCGCTGCTGCAGGCCAAAGTAGAGAAGCCCCTCAACACTCACACCAGAAAAAAAATACAACCCACTAGGGAAAGAGCCCCAGCACACCTCTTGCGGGGAAAACAAGGTTTATTCTCAAAAAACAAGTATGTGAAAGCAAAGAACTCTGATGCCATGGAGCGCTCGGACAAAATCAGCATGAGCGAAAGCGTCACAACTGACTTACATCAGTTAAGTTACAAATCCAAGTAGCCGATTGGTGCAACCATATACATAGACAGTCTGCTCCATATGGCATGCCAGGCCATTGGTCCCAGCCTTGTCTACTCTTTCTCCACTTAGGATCTTTCTGCAGACGTCAAGAACGAGGCTACTTAATATGCAATTATTGAAAAAATTCAGTACATAATTCTGTGGTCTAATGTGCGCCTGGTACTGCAGACATGGGCGCAGAGGCTACATTTGAGGTCACGATAACTCTAAATCCCTGCTTGATCCCAGACACATTGGCACAGTTCCAGTTCTTCCCAACCAGAGCTCAAATTTTGCCTCTGTGGCACCTCCTAGCACAAATCAAAGATACCTCAGGTGGGGTGAACTGTGCCTTCTACTGTGATCCTTCTGGTGGATTAGCACACTGTTTTATCGTCAGTGGTCTGGGGTTGACCAGTACACTGGAAAGCTGGGGTCTTGGGGCAGGGGCATCTGGGCACTATAACTTACGGTTTGGACGGGTGAAGGTTGGTGGCTCATGCCCTCTTTCTTGTGGGATAGCTTTTCATAGGGAGCTTTTGGCCCCCTCATGGCCTTGCAGGGCACATTCCTTCTGCGATACGAGTGCTGCTAATATAAGACAAAGAAAGGTGTACGAGTCTCTGCAGGTTTGGTCTTTCTCACTGTTACCCAAGCTACACCCCGACCCTGCATGCACACACATCTCTATGGTCTGGGCCCAAGCCTACTGCCCAGGCTGCAGCGCAGCGCTAGAACTAGATTTCAAAATGGCTGCTATTTTCTAAGATGGTTGTTCACTCCTAGCGCAATCTATACCCCAACGTATAAGGACCTGTTTATAATGCAAATTCTATTTCTCTCCTCCTACAACCTCAACAAGCACCTACATCACACAAGTATGCCTCTGCCTCATCCGGAACCTTTTGGGGGACTGGGACGATCGTTGTCGTTCCCCAACACCAGATAAAGTCGTAGCATACCATGATCAAAAATAATAAAAAGTGGGGGTGAGGGGGCAAGGAAAGCAGAGCGCCCAAGCACCCTCCTGTCCAGAGCTGAGAAAAGGACTGGGGGCGTTGCCTGTAGAGGAATGGCCGCATATACCCAACCAATCACACTTGAGGGATTTTTTTTGTTGCTATGAAGAAAAATGCTCTGGTCCCATTCCTGCGAGCAAGAACTCCCATGTATGAGTGATGGGGGATAGGCGGTAGGAGAAATCAATTTTGTTCACTGCTTTTCTAACAGGTTGCAGGTGTACAGTTTTTCATTATATAATGAGTGGGGGAATGAAGATGTAGGACTGCTTGTTTCAGTGGTTAAAGTGACTGGGTAGCATTTAGAGAGCCAACTAATTTAGCCGTTCATGGGAACCACAACTCAAGCATTTGCAACGCCATCACTTTTGTCATGCTGTATAGGAAGGGGATGGGTATTTTCCAGGTACTGTCATGCTGCCATTTCATCGCCATAAATGGAGACAGTTGGCAAATGGTTTTAGTACCGGTGCATATGACAGCACCTATGCAAGAGCCAAAGCTGTTGGCTTGGTAAACAGTGCTTGCTTTGAAAAGGAATTCAGTGCAAGGATACACTTACCACTTAAATATCATGCTGAAGGTACTCAGTGAAGCCATTTTTATTGCACCAGAAGCTGGTTTACAGCAATAATTAAGCCATTACCTTTCAGAAGACAACTTCAAAATAAAACGGGCATCACCTTAAAAGCACAGCTCTAGCTCAAAGCTCTGGATGGGGATGGTGGGGCAAGTAGTAGGTGGGCATAAACTGATTTTAAAGACAATGAACAGTCAATAGGTGATTAAACCTACTAACACCACAGAGACGCTGTGTGACCCCCTCTCGCATTCCATGTCCCTCCTATCTTCACTGCCAATGCCAATAGTCTCGGCATACAGGCAACGCCAAGACTGCCACAAGTGAAAACAGGTTTAGCATAGTGTTCTCCATGGAAGATTTACACTTTCAAATACATCAATTCACTGTAAAAAGAGCCGAATACTGGCGGTACTTCATAAGACGCTTGCTGTGTGGTTTAGGGTTTTAAAAAGCGAATACCAACAGCTAGCTTCAACGGGTAATCTATACGAAGCAGAATCATTGGTCATAGGCCTCCGAAATATTGCATCCAGCGTGTGTGCTCCTCTGGCTGCCAGAACAGAAGATCTTAAACTAAAAAAATTAAAATAAAATCACTCGACAGGTCCACAGAAGGTACATCAGTGCCCACAAATCAGAGGTTCAAAAGACTCCCAGGCGAGAACCTTTTCTCCAAGATCAAAACACAGGAAATATCTTAAAACTTCAGTCTTGTACATATCCACCCGTGCACCACCGTCTGCTAAGTTTCTGTCTAATAACACAATTGTTCATGTAATAATCACGGAACATTAAACAGTCACCCCCATCGCTATGCCAAGAAGCAATCGGACATGTGGCGCTCTAAAAACTATCAACAAATTATGCTGGTAACAGAAAATAAGTCCGCAACATACAAAGGCAGCATGATGTCATTGCGGCTTCAGAAATGTGCTGTACAGGCTAATGTGTGGCGACGGCTATGACATCAATTAGACTACAAGCTGTAACAACACGTATTGTATTCCGACAACTGCTGTGGAGGTCGCGTAAAAAGAAAAAACATGACTAGATATGGTAGACTAAACACTGCTTCAATCTAAAGAGCAGAACTACATAAAACACGCCATTCCGAACTAACGCGCACTCAAGGGCCTTGCAGTACACAGATGGACATGAGTATAGCCGTAGGGAACGTGCATTCCGCCTTGGTCAAGATGCATTGACCGTTGCTTAAAAAAAAAAAAAAACACATTTCCAACGGATGGCACCACTGTTACAACAGAGACGACCTGGAGACTGCCCTTGAATGGTAGTGGTGCGCGGGATAAATCATAACATGTGGGAAGAAATTCTACCTATAATGCATATAGAGAAGCTGCCTACTGTTGAGTACAAATAACAGTTTTCATAAAAACGACTCTACTGCTGAATCCATTTCCTCCAAACACATGGTTGCAACAAATCTTTTTGGCACAGCAAGAATCCCCACAAGCAGGGACCAAACCGGCATTTCCCACGGAGAGCGATTCATGCTTTTGAAACGCAAAGTGTACTTCCGGTGGGGCAGAAAGGTACGTTTGGCAGGCAAATGCATATGTTTTTGAAAACCGACTTGGCATATGAGGGCCGGGGGCTGCTCCCTGCATACGAGCTCTACACCGATCATTGCAAAAGCAGCACTGAGGTGCCAACACATTCTAAATTAACCCCATAGTCTTTGCACGCCAATGTTTAATCCAAGAAGGTCAAATGCAACCAATACTTTTAGCAGGGATGGCAGGAATGTCACCGAGAAAAGGGGTCAAGTAGTACATTCGTTTTTTAAAAATGGTGTCATGGTTTATATAAAACTCCCAAATACATAAAATACAAAACTATTGTTAAATTCTTTACACATACAATTTATCAATACATTGTGAATAAAAGTTTGGTTCATGAATCTATTCACTACCTGCAATTCTACAAAAAGAGAAAAATAAAAACCCTTTATAAAAATATTTCTACAAAATGATTCAACAGGGCAGAACACCATGTCACAGGGCCCTATCATTTTAAAGTTTCCTTTAAAAACCTAGGCAAAGCTAGAATCAAAGATGATGTTCCTGCTCTCAAATGGTACCAAAGCGTGAACGTTGGGAATTTTAGGCAAAGTTTGTATGCAGTACCCTTTGGGACCACTACACACAACTAAGGACTACAGGTTTAAGCAAAACCAACCTTTGGTACAAGTCTGTACTACACAGTTTTTGGTAGCAGAGCTGAGCAGCCAGGCTCATCTCAAGTGGGAATGTGAGCTGTAAGGATGTTACATAGAGGTCTACAATCACAGGTGTACAAATAAAATCTTACACAAGGTTTCTTCGTTAAACGCTTATCAATTTATTCAACAGTCAGTTATAAAACATTCACTAGACGGAGGCAGTTAAATATCACACACAAATACACTTCAGTACTATACTTGTTTCTGAGGCATTCAAACTACTTTGAAGGAGGAGCAAAAGAAAATAGGTTCAGAACATTAAAGGATTACAACTTCTTAGACAGTGCAGATACTTTGAGTTCACCAGAAGAGTCAATTCAATTCAATAGGCTAGGCCAAAGTCAATGGGCTAAAGTCTTGGATAGGTAAAAACGGTTCGGGTAAGTAAACCGTAACGTCTCTGTAGAAGTTGTCAGAAGTAATTTGTAACAAGAAGAATTATAGGTTGGGTCACGAGCTGATTAGGCCTGCGAGTTGCGAAAGTTTCAAGCACTTTCACAGCGAGAGGTAAGTACTCTCAGTCTCATTTCACAGTACCTTACAAATGAAGAAAAAGATGCAGCTGATTACTTCTGTTCCTGGCAGTTCCGGCAGATCTCGCTGTTCCTGAGCCTCAGTCGTGGGGACAAGAGTGAGGACGTCGGGGGACTCCTGCACTGGTCAAAAAGCAGGCAAATGACAAATCTTCAATTCCGGTAGCTGTAGTCAAGCACACAAACTGGTGTCCCTCTCCCTGGTTATTCGGTTTCCTGCAACACTCTGAGGAAAATACAACTAGCATTTGGGTCTCCTAGGAGACTAAGCACAGGGAGTTTCAGGCACCTCCCTCACTCCCTGCCCACCTCAAACACTCGGGCGCCAGAGGCGGTCTTCAGTCCTGAAGCGCGCCAAAGGCTAATGAACAAAGGAACCAAACCTGGTTTGGCGCACAGATCAAAACTCTAGAAGGACCTTTCCACAAAGAAATGGCGAAAAAAGAAGACTGGAGCCTGTTTAACAAAGGGCGCTCAAGACACCATCTTGAAAGACATGGCTCCCGCGATTTAACTCCATCGGTGTTCGCGGTCGGGAAAAATCATGGTAGTTTGTTGTAAAACCACTGCCACCAGCCATTTCGATAGGAAAGGGTAGCATTTGACTGCTACATGAGCATCTAGACACAGGGGATACTAAGTAAACTCTCCAGCACTCTATTGTAAGATAGGTTGTGCTGGGTCTAGGAATTTAAAAAGCCTAGTAAAGTCAATTTCACTTTACTCACTCTGGGAAACAGTAGTTTATCCCAGAGAAGGTATTTAAACCTTGGAAAAGCCTGAAAAGGTTTCCCTGTGCCACTGCACTGAGGGTGCTGTGTGACACACATGAAAAGATGATGCCCATGGAGTTCTCTAAAACTCCATAACCAAAAGAAAACACAAGAGTAAAACACATTTCAAAACACATGAGTGGGGAAAAGGGTCACACTCTCACCAGGTAAAATAATCAAGTCTTGTCAGTAAAGTTGCTGGGGGTCTCTAAGGTGAAGGGAATTGGCACATTTTGTTGAAAACACTGAATCCTTAAATGCTGCAAAGTCTGACAATGAAGAACTAAATATTTCAGTGTTTCCCGTGCATTCATGGAGGAAGGTAGGCTCCCCGCTATTTTGCAGGTTATATCTAGGTTCTAAGATCTCCAGAGTAGGAAGTAGGTTGAATCTAAATCTCATGTAATCAGATTTTGCTTTAAGGTAAGAAAACGTCACCATAAAATTTGGTACAGTACCTACTTTGGCCCCTCCCCAAAGCACTGAGAAAAGCCTGTAGGTTTAAATTTGAGTATGTGTGCGAATCCTGCGAAAGGCGCATAATTTCTATTTTGTAGAATTCAGATTCTCCAGAAAACTAGAAGTTGAAACATATAATGGTTGAAGTGTAAACTCACAATAGTTTGTAAAAACCATAATTGAATGACAGTCTCCTTTAAAAATCACCTGCAGATATTCTTAGAGTATTCTTTGGGGGCAGCATTTTACCATTGCTCCAATGATCTTCAGAAAACGATCTCTTGGAGAATAGCCCAAATTCATGTTGTATAACAGCGACAAGAACACAGTACCGATCACCAAATTTAAGATCTCCATTTCAATTTAAAAACTAAAAAGTGTGTGAAACATGGCTTTAAATTCCAACCCATACACGTATTTAAGCTCACACTTTAGTTCATGAAGAGATTAGGGGACGGAATGAAAATGCACAATATTTGGATTTAATTTTCTTCATCTTGTCGATCGATGAGTGGAACAATTTTTGTTTGTAAATGCATAAATGACATTAATTGGGTCCGTTCATGATAAGGTAGCCCAAATAACTGAATTCCTCCAACAACTAACAGAATATGCCATCTTACTTTCCTTCCATTTTTGACTCGGGAAGGTACCAAAAATGTTATCTAGATCAGTCAAATCATTCATTGTATAAACTTGTAAGGCATTTAAAGATCGCTGAAGACCAATTGGCATCTGGTCTAATAGTCGGCATATACCAAACATTGTAGACGCAAGGTCCCCCCAACCTTTTGATTGCCGGTCTTCGGAGCCTCCCATAGGTCTAATAAATAGAAATGTTAAACAAGACAGGTTGCAACAATACACCCTTGCCTTAGATCCTCTTGATGTCTATTTGATCATTAAGACTGCCTTTTGTGTTCGATCTAACTTGGAGACGTGTCTGTATGCAAAAGTATGATTAATTTAAGATCGTCCAGCAATCCCCACTCATTCAACTTTTGCCATAAGACCTTTCAAGTAACTCTGTCAAAGGCTTCAGCAAGGTCTATTTTCACAAAATGTAAACAGTCTCTAGACACCTCCATCTGCAAATCATAATCAAACAAAGAAAGTACCTTGCAAGCTATTTGTAGTAGCTCAGTGTTCAAGATACTTCAATAACAATGAGGCAAAGGCCTTCCCCAGCTGGCATGTAACAGAGCAATTGGACTAAAGTTAGATGGGTTTGCTCTTTCCCCCTTTTTTTTATAAATTGGGACAATATTAGAAAAATGCCAGAGGTACATTAGTTACTTCAGCAAGTGACATTTCACCATAATTTTAGGCCCCATTTCCACTATACTGCTGGGAGATTTCATGTTCTTAAAAACTGACTAACTATTGGTCCTGAAGTTTGAGTCAAGGAAACAATGCTCACAGGATGCATCTAGGTTGGATTATGTGGCCGTTTTGCACACGAGACCAAGAGGAACAAACCTTTGTATGGCATCAGACGCTGCTTTTAACCTAATAGGCCCAATTGCTGGGAGTCAGTCACTCAATACAGAAAGGTTAACTATGCATCCAAAAATGCAAGTTATCCATTTGCAATACATTCTGTAAAGTTGATTGCATTTGCATTAGCAAATCTGATTCAATTACTTAAAACCCACTTAAGTGACTATTCTCAAGTGACCAAAAATATATTCAGTAGTCCCCATTGTGAGGGATCAGAAACGTTAGGCACACTGTCAGAACTGCCATTTTATTAAGTAATAAAGGATGCGAAAAACTCTTGTGTCTTTCACTATCCTAACGAGGATGTCCGTAGCTGGAAACTAAACTAAAGAAAAATAACCGAGGGTCCAAAAATCTTTGACCCTCACCCTAATACAAACAAAATAATGCAAGAAATATTTGGTAACCTTTAGTTCAACACCCCAGTGGAAAAGTTCAAATACACATGTTTGAGAGCACTCCTTGTGACCAGGGCTGTGCACCCTTCTCCAGGCTCAAAGCAGGAATACTCGATTCCGTTTCAATAAAGTTTGTTTAAGTTCCTTTTCTCCCAATAAAACTTTGCCTTGGGTAAAAGTAAAGGTAACACTTTATTTCCAAAAACAAGGCAGTAATTGTTATTCTTCACAATTTCCTTCTTGAAAAGGCAAATATCTATCCCACAACACTTCTTCCACTTTCAAGCAATTGATTCCCCCCACAAAATCCTTTTTATCAAAACCAATGCCTTTCTCACCAAACAGCAGTTTATGATTTTAGGGACAGTGTTCTCTTCAAGACAATTATCAACGTAGCATGCTTCTTCCAACTGAATACTTGGAGGATGGCACGACAACCCAACAGTTTGTAAAGGATTGAAAACAACTTCTAAAGCAACAGTTTTTGGTAAAGAAAGGATTGTTGAAGTAATTCTTTCTGCCACACTTATTTGCCACCAATATCATGTTTCAACTTCAACTTTACTGGTCCACTCTCCAGCCAGGATTAACTACTATGGGTCCGTTTCCTGGTTTACTCTCCAGCCCAGATAAAACTCCAACATCTACAATTGTTCACAGTAGAAACACTGGTTCTCAAGACTAGCCACACCAGCCTCCCATAGGACGAGAGCTGAACAATGGTTGCCCTTCTCTTCGCTGTGGGGTTTACAAACTTTCCCCCCATTGGTTTCCCACCAAAGAGGAATTGAACCCCTGTTGCTTCTTTGTGGCCTCTGTACAGCTTCTTGGCTGTGGGAAATGCAGGTTGTAGGTTTCCCCCAATTGGTCCCGGTTTCTTATATGCTGCTTCAGTACATCCTCTTGGCTGTGGATTAAGGCGCTATATAAATAACACATCATTATCATTAATGTAGTCGATATCCCATATAGGAGGAATTATGCCCTGCTTGCCGTAGTGTTACTTTCTTGGTGCAGTATTCAAATGATCTTTCATCATTAACCAGTCTTTACGGAGCACCATGGGTCACCTCTTTATTTTATTTATTATTTTAGCATTTATAGCAGCGCACCAAACACTCCGGCATCATGGCTCCAATTAGGTCGACTCACCGTATTGACTTGGCATCTCCACTACTTGAACATGGAATGCAGCGGACCTCGCATGGTCTGCCAGCATTCCCGACTATATCCGCTTAGCTTCAGTCGACTGCTTCTTCTGCTGTTGGAGCTCTTCATGGCTTCACCTCGCTCTCCACAGCAGCATCCAACTGAATGGAAGCAGGTCTCTCCTTCAGATGGCTTCCCTCTTCTGATGCCGCTTTGCACTGCAAACACTCTGCACAATCCTCCGGTGGTTCCTTTACCATCAGCATCAGCTGGGCTTGCTTCTACTCTCACTACGACCTCAGCAATTCGGTCAGCTTCAGCTATACCTTTTTCACCTTTCTTCAGCTGCACTTAATTTCTCCATGTTAATGCCCCACTCGGGTTTTTTCCTTTGTAGCAACTACACCACTCATTCAGATCTAGTTGCTCTTTGGATCTTCACTACCTCTGTGCCCCTCTTCCTAGTCTCAGTACTAAATGCATTCTGGACCTTGTAGTTAGTAGTAGTATTGACCCTTCTGTATTTATTACATTCAGATTGATTTATGAAATTGAAAAATAGTTTATTTTCTATTTTTGAGATTAGGGCCTCTATTTGAGATTGTTTCACGATAATGAGAGGGTGGTGTTGTGACAAATAAACGTCCGAGGCACCAGTGGTCCAGGAATGAATCTTGGTTTTCGAAACTATCAATCAGCCCCACACCTAGTACAACAGAAGGGATCCTAACAGATTGGAAACACAAGTAAATTATAAACGTTCTCCAATTTTGTTAATGTGGACGGAACAGCAGGCTTATCTCGGCACGATCATGGATCGTTGGTTAGTTGCAACACAGCGAAAACAATTATTACCCAGTGACCAAAAGGAGTGTCCAGTCAAGGTTGTATAAATATATCTACTTCATTACTATAACAGACAGTTCTAGTACACTACAAAATGCAGCCCACTCTGTAAAGGAACACAGAGAACAGACCGTTTCACGAAGGAAAGGGGTGCACTCTGGATACTGACCATAGTGGTGTTTCCACTAACCTGATAGTTAATCTGCGGGCTATACGAACTGGTATAGCCCGCAGATTCATTTTAGGTCATAAAAAGCTTTGCTTACGTCCGACGGCATTATAGCCCAGAGTTCAATCGCTGCTGCTGCCACCATTTACCATATCAGGCTCCTCTGATTACGCACAAGTTACCTTGCTTGTTGCTGTGCGTGCCTGATGTGGCCCCCACCCCCTCACAGAAGCGAAAGGAATGAAAGCTTCCTTTCACTTACAAGATGCTGTAAAGACCTAAACAACACCCCCTAAGCAAACTGCTACAATCAAAAGGTAAAAGCACATTATTAAACGTTTCTTAACAGTGCCCACGTCATTTTAATACTCCTTAATATTTATGTGCAAAGCCACAGTTGCATTTCTTATTTTATATTTCAATATATTTTAAATTTACACATGCATTCCCCTTCCTGCTAAAAAGGAAATGCAAATGCTGAAACCTGCACATACATTTCACATTTAAAATCTCTTTCCACAAATACTAACTAGCTGCCTGGTAAAATAAATAATTATAAAATAAAAAAATAAAATACATGTAAATGCCTTCCACATAGCTTCTACTTTGTGCTCCTATACTCTATGTACGTTTACTAAAATGACAGATATAATTTATCCTCCTGGGAAACCAAACCCTAGATGCAAACTAAATTTCTTGTAACTGGTGCTTGAGATGATAATGCTCGACAGCATCTAGTCGGTTCCAGGATGCTTTGCAGCTCCTGTGACAGAGCTCAAGATGGGAGACAGCTGCGGGTATCCGGCGGCAGGCAGTTCGGCAAGCGTGGCTGGACGGATGGATGCAGGCTGGGCTACATGGCGGCTCGAGATCAAGAATCGTTGCCTCCGTGATGGTTGGCGGATCTGGAACACTGGTCGAGGCGTCTCAGATGGCCTGAAAGACTGCAGTGTGACACTCAGTGGTGCAGCCGGTCACGGTTTGAGGGCTCGACTGCCTCGAAAATGTCCTTGAAAGATGGACGCTGGTTGATGCTTGTTGTGGCAATCCTCCAAGCTTCTTCGCAGGGCTCGTGTCGTCCTTTAAGACAGATGGCCCAAACCTGACGAGAGTGTTTGCAGGCAACAGCCCTGTCCTTTGTTCAGAGACTCTGGCCACTTCCGACCTAAAAACCTTGCTGGCAGAACATAGCAGGGCACTCTTGTGCTGGCTGGGTACTGGGTCTGGAGCTGCTGGACGGGTCCTCTGAGCCCGGTATCTCCCTCTGTTCCCTGGGAGATGTTTAGGGGAGGGATCTTGCTACCCTCTTGGAAATTCTGGCCTTCCTTCACTGGGGGAAGCTGAAAGGCAGACTGTACCTTCAGCCACGGTCCAAATGATCCTTCTTACTCCTCTCAAAGTTGTCAGATCAAACAAAACAGGGGCTCAACCCTCTTTTAAATGTAAATGAGCACCAGTGATAGGTGCAGGCTAAGCCTACCTTAATGAACCAATCCTGGGACCCCACCAACAATCTTCTGTTATGTGTGAAATCATAACCAGAGTGATTTGCAACAGGAAAGGTAAAGGGGTGACAACACAGACTACAAAGTCCTACCCATCTTCCTGTCTGTTGTGGATCAAAGGGTCTCTCTGGTTAATTGAGCTTTCTGTGACTCCTGATCAAAGTGCAGGTCTCCCTTGAAGTTTGTAGCGAAAACAGGCTGTCTCCATCAAATCACATACTTCTTCCCTATGAAAGAGGGTTCCCTACAGGGGTTGCCTACTGTAAAGTTGTCCCAGACATGACATTCACTGCCCTTCATACAGAAGAGCGAGAGCTAGCTTCAAGTTGGCACAGTGCATATCAAGGAGGTGTTAGTTTCCTGCCCTTTGTGTTAGTTCGGTGACCAAGCCTCTTTGCAGGCCTGCTTTCAAGCAACTGTCAACCGTATGCGCTACCATCACACAGAACTTAGACAATAGAACTGGGCAGATACATTGAGCCTTTCATATTTAATTAGGCTGGCCTTGGCAGTAGGACGGTGTTGCCTTCCCCCTTCCTGAGATGCTTTGATATACTCCTGGCTGTCATATTCCAGCTAAATGTGAAAGGGAGGACTGAACCTGTAGGCTCTGGCCCCCCCTAAACCCCTCCGGAGTACACCCAACTATGCGTTTGTTGTGCAGCAAGTAGGAAAATGTGTGTGGATTAGCCACCCACACATTTCTGCGGTTGATCTCCCATCACTGCATTTCTTACAAAATTTCAAAAAAGCCCAAGCGAGCGCACAATCCCTGTGCGGATGGTCCAATTCCTCACAGTTGTATTCAGTCATGAACCACCAAAGTGTTCCTGTAAGCATGATTATATGACTTGTTAAAACATTTTCCCTGGGTAGTTTCATGGGAGGGAATTGAACGATGAAACATGCCATGAGGTATCTGGAAATTATAAAATTCTCGTCCTCAATAGTGCGTCTTTTCTAAAGGAGTCACCACTTCCCCCTGAATGCCATATACTCCCTGTGATCGTGATCCTCCCTCCTTATACCACCCCCAGGGTTAAGATCAGGCAGTGGCTGCCTTCCACTGGCCACATGGGTGGAGATCTCAGACTGGGGGCCAATGACGACTCCACAGGATTCATCACAGCATACAAAACAATAAATTAGCGAAGAGGCAAATACACAAAGTGTTCAGGGGCAAAAATTCTACCTGAAAGCTACGAGCCAGTTATAAAAAAAAATAAAAGTCACTCACCACCTCAATTATACATTCAACTAGTGGCTATTCTGTTCTCTATGGCTCCTGGATGGGCAGGCTATCTTCGGGAAGAGTAGGAGGTAGCCTAAACAAGGATCTTCCGCTTGCACTGCATGTAGAAGATAATAGCTACTGCAGGCAGCAGTTTCAGCTACCTCTCAACTCTGCCCCCAAGCCCTGCCCTTAACGCTACCGTAACCAACTGGAGCCCTGGGGGAGGGGCAAGATTTTTATTTAAAGGAACACACTGAGATGGGAGGGGGAAAGACAGTATAGACAGCCAAGCACCACCTTCCCCCCCAGGACCAGAGATGCAGTCTATGGAGCCCACATGTCAAGGCCAACCTCTGAATGGCTTTTACCTGTGGGCCCATACTGTGCCAGAAGGAGGAGGGAAATGGATCATACCAAAATCTTTCTCAGTTGCTGCCTGGTTCAAAAGCACTGGGCAGGTGAAAAATGCATAAACTTCATGAAGGGACTGAGGGAGGGCAAGAGGCATGTAAAGAGCATCAGAGACTACTGACACAAAGTGCAACCAACGTGAGGAGGTAATCACAGGCCGGACTCAAGGGGGGCGGCAGAACTGGAACGGAGAACAAAAGCCCGCCACATCCCCAGGGAGCCCACCAAACATGCTTTTTCAAGCATGTATATTGTTCTACAGTAGAGAAACTAAGAAAAGAAAATTAAAGAAAAATAAACCTGGCTTTTACAAGTATACGTACGTTATTTAATTTGCTTCCATTTACTACAATCAAGTCCTAGATTATTAATCACTAAAAATTCAAACCTTTGCTAGTTGCCCTTAGTCAAACGTAAAACGGTCATAGTGTTGAATGTGTGTCTACAAATGGATCCAACACTACATTTCTTATGCTACTAGCTTACATTTACAGCACGCTACAAATTAGAATTATATATAACACGCTTAATAGCGGAGAGGTACCTCTGCAAGCTTTTGTGTTTTTATGAAGATCTCATTTGCATGTAGACGGTTTACGAGTGTATTCTTCTAAAGTCAAAGCAGACTCCAAAAGGTCTCGTCACAAGCGGTTAGCACAGCCAAATGTCCACAGCAGACGTGACTGTCAGTATGGATGTTTAAAACTAGCCACCGTTTTCAATGACCTTCGCTTGAAGAGTTGAAGTGCCATCAAAATATCACAAGTGTGGCGAAACACAGTGGAGCGGAGCAGGCTCTACACCCCCTCTCCCCCGCCCTCAAACATTGGACTATATTGACTCGACCTGGCTGACCTACAGAGCCCTGGCCGGACATCACAACACTAACGTTAAATGGTGCCTGGGCTGCTCTGTTAAAGGCCCTGCAATTGCTAACGTGAAGCGTTGAATAGATAGCACCGGCATTCATATGCATACATTTTTGGCAATTTAAAACGTTACGTGGGGGTTAGTACTTGCATGCAAGGGGAGTGATCGGTGGAGGGGGCGGGGGGGAAAGAAGAGACATCTCATTCCCACAGCAGTTCTTAAGCGAGTGGTTACAGACGTGAAGGGTAAAGAGTTAACTGTTTGTAACATTGAAGCTTCACCAGAATAGTCTCATTACAACGTGTAAAGAAGTTCTATGCCACCAAGCAAGTAAGTTTGCCCCTCCCCCTAAAGTCTCTGAAGTTAGCGCCTCTCCCAGCATTTAAAGCCCCCCCGCCCCCACAATGTTATCCTAAATGCACCCCTAAATGCATTAAAGCCACAGGCCATGGATCATTTACATCTCGTAAAGAATAACAATGATATACAATGTGCCTTTTACTCTACATTTTAAACACACGTTTCACTTCGTGCCCAACACCAGCGCTTATGGGAAGAGAAAAGGGCTGCTCTGGCATCCAGCTACGCCTGTTAAACAGCACGGGGAATGTTAACTCCCCCAGCCCCTAACGGCATTTCTTTACGCTACGCACAAGCAATGTGGGTGAAAGATAAGGGAAGGTCTCCCATCCCCAGCCTTGGGTCAACCAATCCAGCGTGTCCGGGCTTGATAGCAAGCACGCAAGGGGCCAGGGACTAAAACAGATCAGCTCACTCCCACAACAGGTGTAGAGGGCCTCCAGCCCAGAGTACGCTTTCACAACAGGTGCCCCGTACGGCAGCCTCTAGTATGAACACAGGCAAACTCAAACCAGAACTCATTTGTACAGACTTCTCTGCCCTCTCGCATATCAAAGCCCGTGTATGGATTGTCTGTCTCTGCAAAAGTATTCTGGCCTCAATTCCCTGCCCCCACATCAGTTCGACGTGTGCTGGCCACACAGACAGCTCCACAGCACCATTGGCCACGTGCGCAATTCTCACTTCTTTCTGACACCAAGACCATGGCTGGCAGGGCAAGTTCCTCTGCACTAGCCATGGACCTTTGCAATAAAAAGTTGTTCCTTCATACACTACTACCACCTCTCGACTACAGGTGCTTAGTCGCTCCACCTAATCGCCTATACCAAACACAATTAGTGCAGGCTTCAAAGCCCCTACGTCATACTTTGGGTGGTGTAGACCAAACTCACCAGAATGCCAGGGCAGAGAAACTCCCCATCATATTCAATGTACTAAGGCATACAGCACCTGTGCCCCCAGTGCAATTGAACCCATGGGTGCCACTTCTCTGCCAAACTAAATTACCCAAGTACTCTGTGCACACCTCACTTCCTCCACACCAGTGCCTGTGTGTATAGACCACAAGTCAATGTGTACATGCTTTGCCGCTCTTAATGGCCATACAGCAGCGTCCCCCATACCACTAAAATAGAAACCTACTGTGCCAGCAGTCTTTGGGGAGGCAGGTTTGGCGTGCAGGTTAGGTCCATGCTTGGGGTAACCATACCTGGATCGGGTGGTGGGAAGGATAGTGAAATTAAGAGAATGGGGTGGTTGTGACGAGATCAAGTTAATGTACTGTTCGGTAATATACTGATCAGGTCTCAAGCCTTCACAGCTTCCTCCCAACCCAAAACACGTGCGGTGCTCACAGTAAGCTGTACCCTGCCCAACGTGCACGACCGTGTGCTGAATTTGCCATGTGATTGAATTGCATGTGCACAGCCCACAGCTACGAGGTCTGCAACCACAAACAGGAATTGGCGCACAGGGATTGTCCATTGGCCCTCGAACGCGAGTGAAAATGCTGGTACCCCATCCCGTAAAGTATGTGCATATAACTGACAGATGCAGTGCATTTAGACCAGATAGAAGACACGTGCGCGCGCACTCTTCCCCACTCACAGTAGAAACGTGCGATCGTGGAGAATTCCCCCGTGCCCCCTTCCATGTACGAGCACCCTATGAGTTATCACTGTATGTGGGCAAACCACCCAAAAAAAGCCACTAAATGCCAACCATCGCAATTGGTTCTATGTGAAGGGTGTTCGCAAAGAACCCCCGTCCCAAAACGGACATAGGGGCCACCAGGATCGAACGCCCTACTCAGTTTTAGTCCTTAAATTGGTACTTAACCACGAAGTCAAAGCATTCGCCGAGGTAAATGCGACCCTAAACGGGCCAATAACCAACAATGCTTGGGGGTGGGTTGGCGGTGGGGGGGGGGGGGGGGTTAAGGGGGGCGGACCGACAAACATTAACGATTCTAAAAGGCATGGAGACAGTTCCGTTTATAGGGTCTACTACCGCATGATTTATGTCCGGTAGACTCGCAAAAACTGAACATTAAGGCTGGAGATCCTTAGGCGTGTCTCGACCGGACCCAGCACTTCTTACAGCTGGGCAGTGAGGCGTGCGCTGCAGCCAGGTGTACAAGGCAGTTGGACGACTGTGATCGAGAAACCAGTCCAACGATGTCCGGCTTCGAAAACTGTCAGGACAAGCACATGCTCTGGAGAGAGAACATTCTAATGACAGTACAAATGAAACACAGCGCCCAACGAAGTCAAACATAAAACTGCCCAACCTGCTGAATTCACGGGAAGGGTATCAATACGCATTTGTTTTGGTGCACTGTGCTCCGATACCGACATCAATATATTGCATCACGCAAACTGAATTATGCAGATTTAAACCGCTCAGTTGCCTCTTTGCACTTTAACATTGACAGTGCCTATTGCATTTTCGGCACTGAATCCTGTCCACGATAAGTGCACATGAGCAGCTCTGCTTAGCCAGCGGAGCAGTGCACAGACCTACGCACTCAAGCCGTTGCAGTGCCCACCTGCACCTCCCAAAGTACCCCGCCTCATGCTTTGGTTCCCTCCATCTGACCTCAACTGCAATATGCTGTGCACCCAGTTCTACAACCACCGTTCGGTATCGCTCCCCGTGCAGCAAACACTCAGTGTTGTCCTGCACCCCCTCACTCCTCTCCCACGGGTCTGACCTGAGCTGCAACATGCTGTGCAGTAACTAGCAGAATGGTGCACTCCTCTCCCTTCGGCGCGTGGGTCCAGAAGCCGCCGCAGCTCCGATGTAGCCACTGCCAAAAGCGACAGCCCGGCCCCTCCTGGTACAAGACGAGTCCATAGGCTGTCTGCTGGCGGGGACTGGTGTAGTGGGCGTGGAAAGAGCAGGGACACGCGTCCTGAGGCTGTGGGCGGGTCTCACAGAACCACTAAAAATACAATCGCACGCACGCACGCGCGTGGCAGAAACATCACACAGACAGCCATGTCATGGCCAGGCCGAGCGTCAGGCGCGTCAAGGGTTGACAGGCGGAGCTAGGCGTAGTTACGCTCTTTCGAATCACATTGGCTATTAGATACGACCAGGCTCGTCTTCAAGTCATGATATTCAGACCTAGTCACTAATTGCATATGAAAATCGAAACATGTTAACATCACCATGTTGCATGGGCGTACAGGGGTTTAGGGGGACAGCAGTGTTTGCCCCCCCCCCACCAACTATCATGCTTCACCATTTTGTCTCCATTCATTTGGCTGGGGCACCTTTTCTTCAGATGTCATCTCCCCCAACATTTTCAGCAAAGTTACTGCATATATATTGAGCAAGGTTAACAGTATAGTTTAGAAAAATTATGAATGCAGTGTTTCTGCCCTTATGTCCCTCCTCCCAGACATGTGTTTACTGAGTATGGCAGAATGCTAGGGAAATAGACTCGTGGAAAAAGAAGCGAATAAAAGAGGCAGGTTTATGCATATTTATAGGCCATTGTAAAATAATCAAGCCTTGTTTTTTGGTTCTTAACTTGCTTCATTAGTTACATGAGAAAAGCAATTTAGGAAAATACATATCAGTGAAAGTTATCTTCACTGTCATGGCACATCTAGTCCCTGGCAAGTTCATCAGTCTCTGTGTGCTGCGGAGCTGCTGTTTGCCCATTCAAGGAGCAGCGCTGGGAGCTGCTTCTTGCTCCGTTGCGCCCTCTGTCTCCCCGCCACCGGCTTCATGACTACTCCATATTGATGTTCTAGGAGCATTGCTTCCAGGGGGCCAATAAAATCCAATCTTAACTTTTGCCACACCCCTTATGGAACTACAGTGGGTATTAGTGGCGCTTGTCTTGTCTTCAACCTCATCACTGTTTAGACACTAGTGACATCCGCCAATCCTCGTTCGTATGTCCAGAGACATAGACAAGGTGGGGCCTGAGCGGGCAAGGCCCACCCAAAATCCATAAATGTTCACGCAGAAGCATTGTATGGCATTTGCAGATGTAAATGTCACTGCGGTGTGCCCAACTACATTTGCTTCAGACCCAACTTGTTGGACAATCCTAGCTACACCTCTGCGTATGTCCCGATCCATGGCAGGCCACCAGTATGCCTCACACAAAGTGTCACGTCATGGTACTTCCTAAATGTCCTGAGTGGGCCCTAAATAGAATCCATTTTTCTCATGCCCAATGGTGGAGTCACTTGATTGCCCTGGATTATCAATGCTTCCTCGAAAATGTCTTCAGCCACTTTCCAGCATGGCCTGTTACGCTCACCTGGTCTCTGCGGAGGCATTGGGGCAAGGTTGCAGCCCTCACGGGGGCAAGGTCGCTCGCGTCAGACTTCGCCCTCGGCGCTTATGTGGTGACTGGTGGTAATAGGTGATGCAGCTCAGGAGTACTTATGCGTGGAGAATAGGGGGCGCGAGTATGCCAGCTTGTGCGCCTGATCCCCTTCTAGACCTTCTCCCAAACCGTGGTACCCCTGGGATGTGCCATCCCTGGAAAGCTCACCTGTTGATTAGTTTTGGCGAGAACTCCGTCCTGCTGCTTCTGGCAGGGGCACTTGTATGATCTGGACAGAGTTCCTTCACTGGTCCCTTACACATGGTAGTACAGCCCTGCTGTGACTAAGCCACTATACTTCAGCTAACTGTTCCTGTTTGCCTTTGTCTTTCCTCGTCTGTTTTTGTTGTATTGTAAAGTTTGTCTTATATTGCTGTCCATTCCACTTTTGATGTTTGCTCTTTTGCCTTCTTCCCTTGCAGGTGATGTTGCCGGCCCGGCAGAAGCTGCGGAGCTCGAGGCGGCAGCCGGAGGGAATGAGGAACGAAGCTGCAGCTGTACAGTAGCTGGTAAATTGTTAACTAGGGGGTGCGCAGATTCAAATGCGGCGCGGCCCTAGGACAGATGTTCTAACCTTGTCTTTCTTCTTCTTCGCAGGGTCCGAGTTCGTAGATGCGGAGTGCGGTGCTGCGGCGTCGGGACCAAGATCACTGGATGTCAGGCGATGAGTCTGCAGATGAAGCGATGAAGCACCGGTTTCCTGGAGGTGAGTATGCAGGAGAATGCATAGTTTCAAAGGTAAGTAAACTGGTCCAAGCGGCGGTGAGCGTCACATTGCACGCAAGTGCATAGTAACACGAAGCACCAGCCTTAAGGATGGAGCAGCTTATACAGCTGAGCTTCTGCAGCCACACCCATAAGGTTCAGCCTGCCTGTCACACCCTGCCACACCCGATGAGTCAGTACATGAAGACCAGGCCTAGGGAGCCACACCCGATGAGTCAGCACATGAGGATGTTCTCTGGAATAAAGGCTTTCAGCTCCTGGAAAGTTCTTGTAAAATATAAGCACTCCTGCACTGAAATAAAGTAAAAGCACTCCTGCACTGAAATAAAGTGTTCCTGCTCACATCTCTATATGAGCCTGGTGCCAAAGGCGTCCGTTTGGGCCCCTGTGTTTATGGGTCCCCAAAGGGACATGAGTTAGTCAAGTGACTCATTGCCCCCATCATTAGATGGTGTGGTTTTTGTGTTCTGGGGCCTGTGGCCATGACAGGCCTCATGCCCTCTGGGATGGCCCTTTCCTCCAGCCAGCCTCTCCTGACCCATTCAGTGAGCCTCACCATTGTGGGATCTTTGCTCGGTTCTTCATTCCAATGACCCTCGCTAATTTCTAGGAATTCTTTACTCTTTAGATCCTGAATGGACACCACAATGCACTTGTCCTCAAGGAACGTAGTAGCCTTCTCTCGGTTTCCCGGTAGTCTGCACATACATTCTGCTTGGGCGTCATTCCATCCTGCAATGTTCGTTATTTCATAAGTATACTCTTGTAGTTCGCTGCAATGCGCGCTAGTTGAGGCATGGATGCTTTTGTCCCTCCAGGGCTTAACATATGGATCAATGGTTTGTGATCCATGACTAACCTAAATTTGGAGCCCCATATGTATGAAGTATTCCACTGTTCACGCACAGGGCAACATCTTTCTCCATCGTCGAGTCATTTTTTTCAGCGGTGGACAATGCCTTGGACACGAATGCCACCATGTGTTCTGTATCTCCCTTCTTTTGGGTCAGCCCGGCTCCTAGTCCATAGGCACTGGCATTGGCGGTGATGACTGTCCCACATAGGATTGAATGGTTGCAAGCATGGAGCTCTCACAATCCTTCCCTTTATGTATTCGAACACCACTTTCTGCTCCTGTGACCATGCAAACTCAGCTCCTTTCTTGAGCAATTCTCTCAACGCTGCAGTGACCTCCGAGAAGTTGGGGGCGAACTTTGCGTAATATTCACCAAGCCCTAAAAAGGATTTTAGCTCACCCTTGTTACCGGGTGCCTTGTAACAGGGTTTGCTGGGGACGGATTCCCCGATTGGATATCTTGTACCCAAAGTATTCCACTTCCTTGCCTCTCAGTACATGTTTATCATAACTCAGCTTCACCCCTGCATCTTGTAACTTCGTGAGGACTTAGCACTGCATCGTTGTGTCCGGTCATCTTAGGCGTATACTAAGCTACCATCTTAAAAATACAAGACATTTCCCACATTGCATAGGAATGAGTCCATCATCCACTGGAATGCAGAGGCTGCAGATGATGGGCCAAACGGCAGCCTTGTGAAGTGAGATGTGCCGAAGGGGGGTGATAAGTGCAGTGAGGGGCCTGGATTCTTTATGCAAGTATATTTAGTGATATGCGTTCCTCATGTCCAGCTTGGAAAATGCTTTGGCTTCCTTCATCATTAGTATCAGTTTGTTTATGCTGGGGAGAGGGTAGCTGTCTGTAATAACCTCCAAATTTAGACTGCAGAGGTTTATGCATACCCTCAAATTGTTAGAGTTCTGTTTTTTAAATCAGCACAACTGGACTCAACCACTCAGACGACTCACTTCGTCAATGGTTCCCTGCTTCACCATCTTTTCTAGTTTCAACTTCAACACGTTTCTTGCCGCCACGGGCACTGGACCCACTTTGTGCTTTATGGGGACTGCATTGGTTCCGACCATTATCTTGTGCATATAATTCTTGATTCTACCAGACCCTTTCGAAAACAACTTGGGGAAATCTTTGGACACCAGCGCTCCTCCTGCATTGACCACTATTACTTGGTCCTCCCTGCTGGAGTCCAGCTTAATTTTCAGTTTGGCTTGAACGTCCCATCCCAAGACCACTAGACCATCCTTCGCAAAGTAAACTCTGGTCCTGGCTTCTCTTCCTTTAAACTTAATGACACAGTTGGCGTACCCCAACAAGCTTACTGAGGCACCTCTGAATACGGTGGGCTTGTGTTTGGTGCTTAACACTTCTACATTGTCACTTCCTACCATGGCCTTACACATGTGGATGGGTATTCTAGTCAGATCTGATGCCGAGTCAGCCATAACTCATTTCCTTACCATGCACCTTGATGACGCAATGTGGCTTTTCCCTCCTGGCTCTTGCGCTATTAACCATTATTATGGTGGGTCTTCCTTCTTCGGACAAACTGTTTCCTTCCTCCCCTTCTTCAGCTTGTATTGCCATCACTTTTTTGTTGTGCCACTTACATGCAACTGCGAAGTGCCCGAACGTCTCGGAGTTGGAACACTCTTTGTCCCTCACAGGACATTCTATGTTGTTGGCTAAGTGCTGTCTACTGGCACATATATGACATTTGAGGGGTTCCCTTCTCCCCCTCTCCGAGTTCAGATGGCTGCTTCTCCTCCTTCCTTCTGAATGCTACTGCCTGCACTTCCGCAGCCACTGAGCCACCAGAAAACTCCTTGCGTCTGCCCATAGTCTCTTCTACTGCTCTTGCAATTTTTCCAGCCTTGTCCAACTGAAGCTCTTTCTCTGGGATAAACTTGTCCTGAACCTTTCTGCTGTTCGTGTGAACCGGGAGCATGTCGCAAATCATATTCTCAGCATAATTGCCGAAATTGCAAAGGGCAGCCAACTCACGTAACTGTGACTTAATCATCCCCGGGTTCAGCAGGTTCTTGTTTCCGGCTGTAGAACCTTAATCTATGTAGCACTGTGTTCTCCTTACTGGAAAATCTCTTAACAATCCTCCTCATGGCTTCCTTGTACATATTATCGTCGTCCAAAATCACCTCTGGCATAAAACTGGCAAACACTTGTCCTTCCACTCCAAATGCAATGAGAAGCATTGCCCTCCTCCTTTCAGCCGTGGAGTCCACACCACCCAGCACGTTCACATATGTTACAAACAGGGGCTCCCACTAAGGCAATGGCATAGTGGGCCTACCTGGAGTTTGTAGAAAAATGGTGGTGGTGTTGCACCTTGCATCTTTGATCGTGGGGCTTCGCTTGATCCTAGTCGCCAATTATGTTGTATAATAATCAAGCCTTGTTGTTGGTTGGTAACTTGCTTCAATAGTTACATGGGAAAAGCAATTTAGGAATATAAATAGTGACCGTTATCTTCAAGGTCATGGCACATCTAGTCTCTGGCAAGTTCATCAGTCTCTGTGTCCTGAGGAGCTGCTGTTCTCCCATTCAAGGAGGAGCGCCGGTAGCTGCTTCTTGCTCCGTTGCTCTCCCTCACTGTCTCCCCATCACCCGCTTCCATCAGGCTCCCTTAGCACGTGTCTCGTAAGAACGAGGTGCTGCAGAGTCTCACGATTGTGTTCTACATAGGCATCTGACAGGAAAGCTCTGTTATCAATACAAATAGTAGTCCCTTGCACTAGTTACTTTTTATAACCTCAGGGGTTGAAGTGTTTCAAAAATGTAGTGGAACTATGTCCCCTTCACCCCCTGGCCCCCAATTCAAAGCAAATACCTGGGTCCCTCCTGTCCTCCATTCCACCCCACACTGCTGTGTTTTACAACAGTACTTGCCAAGATTAGTGTCATTGTCCCCTTCAGCATGCAGATTTTAGCAGCCTCCCACTTTCAATCACCCACCATTCGCACCGGGACTATCAACATCCCGCCATGACCTGTACAGACACGGTCTGCAGCAATCAGTGCTTAATTGCACAAAACAAACACAGATCACTGCAGAGCGAGGCTTTGAGGAACCTCAACAAGTAGTCTATACAAATAAACAAATGCAGCAAGATAGCACAGTATGATGTGACAATGGAGTATTACTAGAAGGGCACAGGTATGAATCCCCATGAAGGGAGGAGTAAAAATCAACAAAGGTGCCCTTCCCTGCTGTCCTGGAACAGTGTTCAGGGTCACTTGAAGTAAGGCGGCTTTTTCCGATAAAGGGAACGTCACACCCTTTAGTTCACGCTCACTTTAATCTTTGTATGACCTTGATTAAACTAATCAGTAGACATTCTGGGGAGAACACCGACCAGGCTACAGAGTAGTGCAGGCAGTGATGGGCAGAGAGCTTTCGCTGGGATTGCCCCCTTGCTATTTTTTGCACTGCCCAGCACACTACAAATAAAAGACCCGAAAACTCTCCCTTTCAGTGCAAGTGTAGAGAGCATAGATTTTTGAGGTGTCTGGATGCAGCGGGGCTAAGCTAAAATCTTGCTGTTGGTCCATTGTACTTACCATCAAAACGATTTCTAGGGTCAATCTGGAGACTGAACACAATGAAAACGTCACAATCGTGTCATGATTGTTCAACATATGTCACCTTCCACCAGTTTCTAGGGTCATGAACCATGAGCCTACCATGTGCACTCTAGTCACGTGAACTCTGTGCACATTGCTGCTAATGTGAGCTGCAGTATGATATGACAATACACCTTGCCAGATGTCTTCCTTACTTCCTGTGTGTTTTGGCTTGCTCGAATGTGCTATATTGAGCAACTGACTACTGCATATGCCAAGGCTAATAACTTAACAATTAACTACAACAAAACGAAGATCAAAAAACAATTTGAATTATTAATGGTTTATGGGCGACAATTATATAGAATGAGTGCATCACATCGTATATCTTGGGGTGCTCCTTAGTACTGTGGGCACAAAGTTCTGCCTTCAGGACAATGTGACACCAGATCGCTAAAAAAAAAAAACTAAACATAAAAAAAAGACGTTTACTAAAAAAGAGCTTCACTCGCACTTCATGCAGATCCTCGACCAAAGGGATGCTTAAGATATATAACGATAAATAAATCCGTCGGACTACATAAGGGACTCCCCATCAAAGCAATAAAATTAGAACTGGTCTTGGTATTGCCGACTACCAGCCATTATTGTGTAACCATTCAAACTGAAATGTGAGATGCTGTTTTTGACACTCTCGGATCCATGATCTAGAAGATATGATCTAGGAGATAGTTATACATTATTAACAATGTAGGTCTATTAAATTGGTTCATTGTCCTCAGCAATTGTGGCATTCAGGATCCGAAATTCCCGGCCGATTGGCAAGGCCTCCCACTAAGGCTGTCCGCTTGAAAAATTGAGATTCTGTAGTAATTGCCTGCTACTACCACTAGATGGGAGCAGAGCATCAAAGAAGCTTAGATTTGTCAGGAAACTGCAAGTACCGACCGATAGATACACTTGTATCCATGTTTGTAGTGACTCAACCGAATTAAGACAGACCCATTTCAACTTCAAAAGATACATTATATTTCCTCAGTCTCACAAGGATATCTGAGTTATCCATTAAACTTTATTAAAGCTTGAATTGTATTATTAGCTTAATTCGGCGAGTGCTGACGTGCAAAAAAATGTAGTGTGTACTTCAGCATTCGTATGAGTCTGCAGTAAAGGGAGCCAGCCCAGGACCATTTTATTTAGAAGCTGCCGCATCCGAGAGCCGTCATAATGGCCCTGCAGAAAAGTGTTCCAGCTATTTTAATGGGCACTCTGCAAAAGTGCCTCAGCATGTACTGCAAATCCTTTCCTCCACATACTTTGTTTAAAGCAGTACGTGTGTAATTGGACCCCAGTCTTAGGTCAACTACAGCAGAGAGTACAAAAGTTGTAGGAGGTGCTCATTTCATCCAATAAGTCTCATCTCTTCCTATTTGTGTATAATTGTGCCATTACCCTGGGTAGGACAATTTGCCTTTCAATCTGTGCTTGCTCTTAAGTCAATTAAATGACCAAGCATTGTTAGAATTACATGTCTTTAAAGCCGACTGGTCAATGATGTCTCCTTGTGCAAAAACAGTAGTGATTCCAAGGAGTTTGTAGCCTGCATTACCAGTTTTAGTGGGCTATACAATTGTCAACTGCAACAGTTACTTTGCATGTAGATTATTATTGTGAAGCAGAAAAAAACATGACTGTAAAGTGGGTTCATCTCATGGGGCCAGGTACACATATCTCAATCTAACAAGATATGCAAACTGCACAGATGTGTTTGAGTTCTAGCAGGGCCATCCCTGCCTTTCTTTCTTAAGCAGTCAAAATGAGTGTCATTTAGTTTGATAATGGTGGTAACTGGAGGGATGGCCCGACTACGGCAGAACATTGGGCTGGAAATACTAGATCAACAATGGGGGCTGTTCTGACGTATAACGTTTTCTGGGGACTACTGTTTGACTTGAGTAGGCCTAGGTTATTTCTATTATGTCAAGATAGATACAGAAACACTTTGAATGAGAAAATGCATCAAAACAAGTTTCAGACACAAATCGATTTCAATCAATCAGCTTTTTAAATTTATTTTGCTGCTGGATGCATTTAATAATCATGCATCAATAGTTGGGGAAATAAGTATTTGTTGAAAAAAACACAATCGGAAAATACAAAAAGTTCATTCACAAGAACAGAGTTTGCAAGGAGGTTAATTATTAGTCTTAACTTTTCCTCAAGCAACTGTTTATGGCAAGATAGTGGCAAGTGATTAGCATGTCCACTTGTTAGGTCACCCTCCAGCCTGGCTACAATAACCAAGAGTTTTCTCATTCATTGCTTTTGTCTTGGTTGTTATGTATGGACTACATGCTAATCATTGTCACTATAGGTGGTGGTTCCACAGTGTTTCTTTCAAAACACTTTTCTATTTTGCAATTTATCTTGCCATTGTTTTGATGCATTTTCACATTCAAAGTGTTTCTGTATCTATCTTGACATAATAGAAATAACCTAGGCCTACTCAAGTCAAACAGTAGTCCCCAGAAAACGTTATACGTCAGAACAACCCCCATTGTTGATCTAGCATTTAGTTTGATAATATCAACATTAGTTATTCGCAATCCAGTGATGCTACTGGCACTTGTTGTGATGCAGTTAAGTTTATATTGTTACTCAAGTAAGGCCCTAAACTGTAGCAATGTTGTCAGAATCTGGAACGAGAGATAACGAGATGGCCGATTATGCCGCTCTCTTTTTGACCATGCAATGGGAAATCCAGATTCCCATAAAAACAAGTATTTTTCAATAGCTGTTCCCACTCCCAAAGCCCCCCAAACACCATTACCTCCAATCAGTCCTCCAAGCCCACTCCTGCCATGCTGACCCATCCGATATTACCAATGCACTTTGCTTATGTAAAAGGGCAAAGAAATACATTCAGCTACTTTTCAAACCCTACCCTGGATCTTCTTCCAACAAGAGAGGCTGCAGCAGAGAAGCACCAGAACATGCGTTTAGCATAGAAGAGGCAGCAAGAAAGAAAATTAACAGGGTAGTGAAAAGATGGCAACAGAGGATCGGGTATTGACATAGATGCAGTCACACCGATGCATATAATGGCAGACAGATTAGGTAAAGACCAAGCGAGAGGTAGAGAGACATTTTCCCAAGACAGAGAAAGTAAAAGTGAATTTATTGTGAGGCAATAAGGCAAGCGACAGAGGAAGCCATAGATACTGTCAGGAGCAGAGTGTGTAGTGCATTCATTGAAGGCGCCTTGAGCAGGACCTCCTTAAGTTCTGAAAAAGCCTCAAGACCTTTCTTTACCTCTCCCTCACTTCCCTGCTAATCATACAGTAGAAAGATTTATGTGCATGGCCATTGTGTATCCTCAGGGCCCTGACCGCCAACATCTCTCATCTCAACTGCCGCCTATTTACTGCACTTACTTAGGCTCACCCTCCCCACGGGAGGTTGCACTTACATTCCTCGCTTATTAGCACTTCACCCCGAGTCCTTCTCCACGAGTACCACAGCACCCATCTCTTACCCCCTCCCCTCTGCACTTGCACATTCTGAACACTCACAAGGCATAGGAGGTCTGGCTCCCCCTCCGTTATTCTCATTGCTTGTACTATTAATTCAATTATTTTTCTTCATTGTAATTCATGGTCTCCCTTCCCCTTTCCCCACCCTATTGCCGCTTTCAAACAGTTGTTGATAATTGTATAAGCGCCTAACAAATGACCAATAAATAAATAAATAGGTGGTTGTCACAATTTATAAATAAGATCAAGTTACACAATTGTCCAAGCACTCTGCAGTGACTATTCCGACAAGAGTGCATCTCTTAATGTAAAATGATTACAAACATTGGATCAGTTTCTAATGTGCTTTTGCCGATTTTTATCTCGTCCCTTACACATACACTATTGCAAGAAGACATTAATGACATTTCATTTTAGTAGCTCCTGGGTCAAGTGAGTAACTCCTGGTCAGAGGAAAAGCCCTGACCCCTGGGCATCGATTGCGCTATATAGCTCATATGGTGATGCCATTAGTGAAGGGTTATTGATGTGTTTATGCATTACATATTATAGTTGAAGCATGATTGCATGAATTAATGTTTATGAATCAAGCACAGCATGAAGTTATTTGATGGTTTTTAGGATTTTGAAATGTAGAGGTGGAGCAGAAAATGTGTATTTTTACCAACAAATGTGATGTTTTATGTAATAAATGTAACGTTGCTGCAAACCTAGACTCTTTTTTTAATAAAATTAATTCTAATATCAAATGAGTACGAATGTATCCCAAGTGACATGTTTTGTGTTTAGAATTGTAGCATACCCTAGTATCTAAAGCTATAGTGTAACCCAACATTTGTTGATGTTGCCGACTACCATGCAGACAATAAGGCACAGCATGTTCTAGTTAACGATGATTACCATGAATGACACTTATTGTGCTATATTGGGATATGGAAAAAGCAAGGGTACAATTTTAGAAAAATTCACTCACTCTTGCATGCGATTTCATGACCAAATTAATTGGCCAGGTGATTTGACACTGCACCTATCCTAACACTTAAAACTCAACTAAGGGAAAAGGCTGATTTATGGGATTGGGCAACTAACACAGATTATGTACACAGCAAAAAAAAGTGTGGGTATTTTCATGCAGAAATTGGATTACCTAGCCCCTGCACTATATCTACTTCTTTAACTTCCTGGAGCAATGCTAAATTGAGATGTTTCTTAATGTTACTGCGCTTCAATTTACTATCATCATAGATATACATGGCTAATTGGCCCTAGGCTAAACATTCCACATGAAGCACGAAAATACAGGTAATGCAATTTGTCTTTGGAAACACCACATCACATACTAATGGAGCACACACATTTATATATGTTCTTTATATAAGCATTTATACTGTCTATATAACCTATAGTCGATCATCAGAAATGCAAGTACATTGAGAGTATATCACGTCGGGACGTTCTATTATGCTCTCACATATAGTTTGTAAACCATCTCATTTCCTGGTATACTGGCCTACCAGCACTAACTACTATTGGTCCCATTCCTGGTTTACTCGCCGCCAGGATAAAACCCCTAATACTGCAATTGTACTCTGCGGTAATGCTCCTTCCAAAATTCTCCTCACCAGGATTCTAAGTGAGGAGGTTTGAACAACAACTGCTTCTCTTGATAGTCTCTCGACGCTTAGGGTTACAGCTCTTCCCAAATTGGTATTGTTTCTGTGATCACCTCTTGACTGTAGGCCGTTGCTAGGGGGGTGGCTAAGGGGGCTATACCCTCATGTTTTTTGGTTGTACCTCCAGATAGAATCTCAGGAGCTACAACCAAAAGGCTAGCTAGCCCCCAGCCCTGACCGTTCCAACATTAGCACAGTCCCGGGTCTTTTCCAGACCTAGAAACACCCCTAGCTGTAGGTAATGCAGGTTACAGTTCTCTCACCCTTGGGTATCTCATACAAGGAGGGCTTTGCTCCTGCGGCCTCATTTGTGCAACCTCTTGGCTGCTGGCAATGCCAGCTACAATTGTCCCCCAATTGGAATCCATTGTTAGGAGAGTTGCACCCAGTTTGCCCAGATATCACTCTTCTGCGGCTTTGGCAATGAGGGTTACAATCGCCCCCCGCACCCCCAAGTAGTATCCCTCATCAGGAGAGTTGCACCCAGTTTGACTCAGTTCATTTGTTTGGTATTCAAAATGATCATCAATTTCACCTAGCGGTCTCCTTCGGAGCACCCCGGGGTGGTCACCGGCTTTAGACCAACTCACTGGTATTCCTCAGCATCTCATTCTGACTCGCTGGTGTTGCTGCGGGACTTCTGCTAGCTCCAATTCGACTGCCGTGGTCCGCGCAGTCCTTTATGGGAGCTTTGATAGCTCTGTGCCATCTCCGGTGCGACCTCCGTACCAGAGCAGTCCACGGCGTGTCAGGAGCTAGTCTCCCACAGAGCATAGCTTTTTTCAGAGCTGCTTCCCGCTGCGCATTCTCTGCAAGGCCACACTTCCTCTGCATCTAAAGCATCTCCCGCACAGCGTCCTGCTGCTGCCACTACGACACAATCAGCCTCTGCTTCCTTTTGCACCTGGAACCCATTTATATATTTAAAGGCCCCACACTCGGGTATCTTCTATCACAACAACGAGACCGTTCATGCTACTTCATCAAGTCCGAGTCCCTCTTCCTCGTCCCAGTACTACAAGCATTATGGGACTTTTTAGGATCAATTAACGTAAGCTGGTTTGTTAACAGAGTGGTCAGATTCATGTATGGTTGTTAAAAGAGTGGGTTACCCTTGGTTTTACACCTCTGGATAAGGCAGAATCATAAGTTGTGCTATTAACTTCCTGAGCCCCCAATGTACCACTTTTATGCTGGGTAAAAGTTTATGTTCTGTATTTTGGGTAGTACTAAGAGAGGGAAATGTTAGTTATCTGGGTATTACGGGAATTAAGGGAATTACATGCTCAGAAGAGGTTGAATACGGCGTCTTTACTGACTGAGTCACCGCTTCCCCTTGACAGCCGTCTCCTCCCAGGATATCCTCCCTCATGTTACCACCCACAGGATTAGGATCAAGTAGCAGTTGTCTTTCTCTGGCCACAGGGGATGAGACTTTAGGCTTAGGTTTACTGATGACTCAGCAGAGCTCATCACACTGTGCTCTCCCTGCCTGTACCACCTTACCTGGTTGTAGCTGTATGATGTTCCGTCAAGCTTCCAGTGTGAACAGGGCAAACAGGGATGAGAGCTGTCCTAGGGAGCTGCACTTTGCCTCTGGCCCTTAGGGCAGCCTTGCCCGAGCAGCCGGCTGGTTTCCTCCTTTAAGAGGCCAGCTTCCTAAGGAAATCACAGGCCGGGGAAGCAGGAGAGAGGCGGGAAGAGGACAGGGGAGGCAGCAGGTACGTGGAGCGGGCAAGTAGGTAAGAAAAGTCAAACAAAATGGAATTAGGCTGGAGTAGGGCATGCAGGCAGAGGGGCACACCCTTCAAGGGACAAAACCCAAGCCGAGTCAGTAAAGTAGGAACAGCTCACACGGGCCTGCAGAGCTAAAAGACTGCCTTGGTCTCGGGGTTGTGGGAGGAGCAGGAGCTGGGAGGGCTGCAGGTACAGGGAGCGGACAAGAAAGTAAAAAAAGTCAATCAAAATGGTAATTTGGATGGAGGAGAGCACGTAGACTAGAGGGGCGCTCAAGAGCAATAAATAAGCCAAGAGGGTAAAGTAGGGACTATTAGACTTCATGCTCAAAAATGTTTTAAAATCATATGTTTTGCTTTTCTCTTGGTGCTGCTAATGTATCTTTTCACAGGGGCACAATAATCCATAAACTACATATTTTGAATTACAATCAATACTGTTAGTAATGTTACGTTATGTTTCTTGGCATTTGTTTAGCGCCTTTTACCACCGTTATGATTCCAAAGTGCTGTGGGTTGAACGCCCTCGGGGACCACAGTTCAGGTCAGTGGAGAGAATGTAGCAACGTGCAGAGGCGAAAGCATTGCGCTTGACAGTGCCAAGAAACCATATATTCTACCACAAGGAGCACCATGTGGTTATTCGAATGTTTTGCTGGTGGATCTTAAGGACACACAAGAATGATCGTTGATCGTAATCGGCTATCATGAGGAACTGATAAACCACATTCGAGTCCTGCGATGTTCGTTAGCTATAAATTACATGGAAAAACAAATACCATTAATTTCGTGGACGTCGTAATCTCTTGTGAACGTTCTTTAAGAAATAAAAGCATTTGTTACATTGCAGACTATTGATGTTTTCTCAAAATAATTCTATATTCCAGTGCTATTTTGGGCAAGAAAGAGAAGGTACGCTTTGTGTGAGGATATCAGTGTTTATCTTCCTGGTTCTGCGGGCGTGGGTGATGACGCGGCACGTTTGGCTACCCTGGCCATGAACGTAATGAAAATAGGTGGAGCAGATCGTTCGGACAAGTGATGTCAGCTACAGGGGCGGGCGATCTGTATTATTGCCACAAGTGCACTTGAACTTAGGGTGATGCATTAGCACAAGATGGCCAAGCCCAACACGTTTTCGCATATGTAAAAATGAGGAAAACTAAGGTAAGATGCATAGGAAAAAATGTTATGATTGATCACAGTATGCATGCCCGAATGATCAGGACAGTAACATTTTTGAGCACACTTCCCCTTTAAGATTGTATTCCCTTCACATTTAGACTAGGCAGGGAATTCCTCAGAGTAGGGACAGTATATTTTCTTTAATATTAAAATGGCATAGATCTTGAAACATTTATCCTTCTCGCATTACTGACCCCTCACAGAACCCAAAAGGTATGCATACTAAACAATCGGGGGTGCCTAAACCAAGAGGAAGATAACTAATCATAACAGATTGTATGAAGAATATTGCCCAGGTGTAAAGAATGTCATAAACCCACATTGGTGGGTCAAAGGGGCACCTCTTAGCTTCAAACTTCAGTTGAATCCAACCAAGATGGAAATGATTGCATTTGGCTCCAAAAAATAAATTGGCAAATCTTTTCACAATAATCCCCTGTCTGACACTTTTTGGAATTGCTTCCAAATACACAGAATCTGTAAAGAACCTTGGATGCATTTACCAGACCAGATTGGGTTGCAATTTACAGGCAAATCATTAATTAAATCTATAGATTTCCAATTGAAGCGTCTCAAACCTCTTCTCCCTTTTATATCCGAGCATGATCGTTCAGCGGTGGTAGGTACTCTCACCAATGCCAGGCTGGACTATTGTAATATGCTCCTTGTAGGCAGTCCAAAATATCAACTACTGCGCCTTTTAGTGTCCCAAAACTCAGCAGCACAATTTTCTCTCTACCATGGAAATCGCCAGTGTCTGAGTTTCGCAGAAGTCTTCACTGGTTGCTGATCCCGCAGCGGATTCAGCTTAAGCTGCTGTGCCTCATTTTCAGATGCATTTGTGGCCTGGCTCCAGCATATTTAACATCAAAAATTATGATTTACAACCCTACACACTCCCTGCGATCGATGGATCAAGGTCTTCAAATAATCCACCCTTCTAAAACCACTCAGTAGGGGGGGGGGGGAGATGGGTGTTTCTCGGTGGCTGGTCCTCATGCCTGCAACTCACTCACGCTCTATCTGCAGCAGATCAAGTCCCTGGATATTTTCAGGAAGCACCTGAAAATGCACCAGTTGGCATAAACTTCCAATAGCTGTTGTACTGTATTCCTTTCTTCCCTCTATATACTAGATCTGGGTCTAGATGCATCTTGCCGCTTGGTTCCTCACGGATATGCAAAATACAAATTCCCAAATCAATGCCAAAGCCAAAGAAGTGTGAAAGAGAGGAAGCAGTATTATCAGCATTTGATTAACAATACAAAAGGTGGAATAAGAATGGCATGAAGGGGTTATGACCCTTGCCCCTGGCTCTCACTGGCAAATCAGCCTTCCAGTTAGCGCCAGGTCTAAGGCCTTAAAACCTCATCCAAGACTCTTGGAGTCACTCCTGGTGCCTTTGCCACCAGGCTCATAACCATCATGAAGACCAACATTAGAATGGGACTATTTACTTGGGACTATTTAACTTGGGGGCGGAGGGGGGGGAAGGAGGTCCAGCCAACATGGAGAAACACACATAGCTCAGTTACAAGGAACAGAGCTATGCGGTCTAGTCTTTTGGGTGTGGCAGGCCTGGGACTACTTTACCTGGAATACTTTACCTGAGACTATTTAAACCACACCCAAACAGCAGAACATGCTTTGCGTTATTCTGCTGTGGGCAGCGTAACGCTCACCGTGTCCAGTTCTTTGATGCCAGTTTAGCTGAAACCAAGGACCTGCAGAGAGAAAGAACACTACGAAACTTACCTGGAACAGTATCCTGTCTCAATCCATCGCTGACTTCTATTCCACTCACCTGAAGGTACGAACGCCATCATCCGGCACCGCATGCATCCTGGAATACCATAATCTGGAAAGAGGAGAAAGAAAGAAAGACAGCATTAGTAAGCATTTACTCACATTTCCTCCCGAATGAAGAAAGCCACACAATTCTTACCTGGGTAGTCATCTCCTGGTCAGTATCATTGCTGGAACATTACGCCGCTCAGCGAGGAACATCGCAACCTGCAAGGAGAGAAAAGACACAGGTTAGCAATATAAAAGGCAAAACGGCGCAGCGCATTAATCACCGGACAGCATCGCGCACACCGCGCTTTTGCCTACCGGCCCATGCTCATCTTAAAAACTGCATGACACCAAAATACCTTTCCATACCTAAAAGGAAAGAAGCAAGACATTATTATTCGAACTAAGAGGAACATAAGAACTGCATATAAAGACTGTAAAGCAGCAAACCTCCAGAGTCGCAGCAGGCCTGGATTCCCACAGGGGGGCTTGCACCAGTGAAGTAACTTGGTCGCTGCTCGCCGCCCACATCTACGCGCCCCTGCCATGAGGAGCAGGACGGAGAATCCACCTTTCACAATATTAAGGTGAGGAGAAGGCCCAAGGGGGGAGGAAGGAGTTGAGGCCAAGGGAGGTGGGAAAACAAAGACAATCTGTCATTGAATCCAGCCTCTCCTATATTGCAAACCCATCTTTAACCAGTGGCCTTACCAAGGGACCGGGAGAGGGTTTGAGTGTGCAAATCATCCAACCAGGGCTGGATGGCGTCCCCGTGAATACCAGGTGAGCGTAACAGAAGACTCTTCTGATAAGAGGTTCAGGAGGAAGGAAGCATTGCCTGTCTTGAGCGTTGCAAGCACTTAGGTGTAGCAAATAGCACCAGTGGATTCTTGTGTCCCCCGAAGAAAATCTGAAAACCAACTTTGTGAAGCAGATAACATTGTTAAAACTTTTGAAGTTGACACTTACTAAAGAAGTACTTAGAGTTAGTAGTTGGGCCTGGGAAGGGTGTATACCAGATCTTGGAACTTTGTGCCAGTTGGCTCTGTTCGGGCAGGAGAGTATACCCGTACTGAGAGAGTTTATCTCGGTAGACGGAACAAGTTACTTACCTGTAACTGCTGTTCTCCAGCATGGGTCTGGCATGGATTCACATGCTCATGAATATTCCCCGTCGTCAGGCTGGGAATCCTCGGTAAAAAAAAAAAAAATCAGTTTAGTTTCTGATCTGTCTTTCTTAGTAGTAACCGATCACTGGTCTCTGGGTCATACTGTCCCCAGCCAATGACAGCCCTCTCCCTAAGCCCCACCCCTGGCAGCCATCCTCAGATTTGGTAGCAAGTAAAGTGGCAGTTTGACCAAGTGAAGAGCCGCAGAGGGGATGGAGGGAGGGTTTGCATGTGAATCCATGCCAGACCCATGCTGCAGAACAACAGTTACAGGTAAGCAACTTGTTCCTTCTCCAGCATGGGGTCTGGCATGGATTCACATGATCATGAATATAAGAATACTTAGCAGTACACACATGCACAACCACAGGAGGTGGCAAGGATGATCAACATTAAGCATTACATAAAACTCAACATTAAGCATCCCTTACCTCCTCACCAGGCTCACCTTAAGCGAACAGGTTGCGCAGCACTGCCTGGCCGACTTTGGACCCCTCCCTGGAATCCCGGTCGACGCAGTAAAATCTTGTGAAGGTGTGCGTCGACCTCCACAAAACAGCCCTGCAGATGTCCAGCAGGGGCACACAAGACAAGAACACCGTGGTAGCAGCGATCGCTCTGGTCGAATGGGCACTGGGACGGCCGGGCAACAGTCGGTTTGCCAACCGATGACAGTGCATGATGCAGCCGGAGAGCCATCTGGAAATGGAAGCCTTTGAGAGAGCCTTCCCTTGGTTCACAGGTCCAAAGTTCACAAACAGCTGTGATGTCTTCCGAAAACTCTTCGTTCGGTCCACGTAGAACTTCAGCGCTCTAGCTACATCCAGCGAGTGCAAAGTCCTCTCGGCCGGCGACGAAGGCGACTGGAAAAAGACTGGTAACACCAAGAGTTCGTTGAGATGGAAGTCCGATGGCACCTTGGGCATGAAGCACTACCCTCGTCTCGTGAAAAGTCAAGTATGGAGGCTTGCAGGATAGGGCCTGAATCTCTCCCAAGCGTTGTGCAGAGGTGATGGCCACAAGGAACGCTGTCTTCCATGACAGGAACTTCAACGGAGCCGAATGCAAGGGCTCGAATGGCGGGCCCATGAGCCTGGTCAGCACCACTTTGAGCTCCCATGCCAGGGCTGGAGCCTTCACCGGCGGGTACGAGCAAAACAGTCCTTGCATGAACTCCTTCACCAGGCGATGAGACCACAGGGACAACCGTCCTGCAGTTCTGGTGTATCGGGAAATCGCTACCAGATGCATCTTGATGGAAGCATGAGCTAGTCCAGCTTTGGCAAGTGATAGTAAGTATGGTAGCACTTGAGGGGCTGTAATCTGTAGAGGGTTAATCTTCTGTGCATGGTACCAGACAGAGAACCTCTTCCACTTGTGTCCGTAGCACTTGAGAGTTGAGGACGCCCTGGCCTTTGCAAGAACCTCTCTGCAGTCAGCCGGGATATCGTACCCTCCAAACTCTAGTGCTGCAGGAGCCAGGCCTGCAAGTTCAGCGACTCTGGGTCATGATGAAGAATGGCGCCTCCTTCTCTGGAGAGAAGATCTGCGTCCGTCGGCAGTTTGACTGGTGGGGACGCTGACAAGTCCAGAAGGTCCGGGAACCACATTTGTCTCAGCCACCTCGGTGCAACGAGGATCATCCTGCACCGGGACCTCTTGAGTTGGTTGATGAGCCTGAGCAGCAACGGCAACGGAGGGAACGCATACAGGAACAGGCCGTCCCAGGGGAACGAGAAAGCATCGCCCATGCTCCTCGGCTGGGGGAACCTGCTGGCGAACCTCTGGCACTTGGAGTTCGTCGCCGTCAGGTCGATTTGGGGTTTGCCCAATCTCCGGAAGAGTTGATCCACTTGATCCTGGCGTAGTTCCCACTTGTGGCACGAGCGCAGCTCCCTGCTGAGTGAGTCGGCGATGGGGTTTCTTTTCCCTGCTAGATGAAAAGGTACCAGAAACATCCCCTGGGCAACGGCCCAGTGCCACAGATCCTGGGCTTCATTGGACAGGGCTGGGGATCTGGTTCCTCCCTGCTTCCAAACGTAGAACATTGTGGTGGTGTTGTCGGTGAAGATCCTCACCACATTGCCCTTGAGGGACGGGAGGAATGACTTGAGAGCCCAGAACACTGCTCGGAGCTCCAGTACGTTGATGTGGAGCGGCCTCTCCTCCGGGAGCCACAGGCCTCTTGCGTGAAGATCTCCGGTGTGCGCTCCCCATCCCTCCAGGGAGGCATCCGTCGTCACCGTCACCCGGTATGCTGGGGTCTGAAAGTCCGCGCCCGCTGCAAGATGCGCGCGGGTGCCCCATCATCGAATTGCTTGGCAAAATACTTCGTTGAGCGAGATCTTGTCCTCGAAGCTGCCCGTCGCTTGAATCCAACGGGCGTCGAGGAACTCCTGCAGAGGGCGCATCCGAAGCCTGCACAGGCACACCAGATAGATACAAGAGGACATCATCCCGAGAAGGGACTTGATGGACCTCACTCTGGCCACGTACGTGGCCAGCAGACGCTGTACATTGCCCAGGATGGCCTGCGTTCTTTCATCCGACGGCGAGGCCAGTCGCGCCACTGTATCGAGCTTGGCTCCCAGAAACAGCGCGACCTGCGACGAAACCAGGTGGGACTTCGGGAAATTGATGGAGAATCCCAGGTCCGTGAGCAGCCGGACGGTCTTTGCCGTGTGTTCGACGGCGAGTTCCCTTGTCCCCGCTCGGATGAGCCAGTCATCCAGATAGGGTAGACGTGGATCCCCTGCCGGCGCAGCTGCGCCGCCACTGGTGCCAGGCACTTGGTGAACACCCTGGGTGGCGACTTCAATCCGAACGGGAGGGCCTTGAACTGGTAGTGCTACCCTTGGACTACGAACCTGAGAAACCTCCAGTGTCCTTTTAGGGTGGGGATGTGAAAGTACGCATCCTCCAAATCCAACGACGATAGGAAGTCGCCTTTCTCCAGCTGGCCCAACACATGCTGGAGGGTGACCATCCGGAACTTCTGTGCCTTGAAGTATTTGTTTAGCCGACGCAAGTCCAGGATGGGACGCCAACCTCCTGTCTTCTTCCTGACGAGGAAGTATCTTGAGTATACTTCGGAGCCCCGGCGCTTCTTTGGGACGAGCTCGATGGCTCCTTTCTTGAGCATCGCCCTTACCTCTAACAGCAGTTGAGGGACGTGGTTTTCCTTCCTGGCCACTGGAGGAATTCGGGCGCACTTCTTTAGAAATTCCAGAGTATGCCCGTGGCCCAGGGCATCCAGCACCCAACGGTTGGTGGAGACGGACTCCCACGCGCTGACTAACTTCGTCAGCCGGCCTCCCACCGGGGTGCTTCGGTGGGGGCCCAACGCAACGGCCGGTTCAGTCTTGCTTGGAAGCGGCCTTACCGCCTTGGCCTCCCTGGCGACGATGGCGAGATCCACCTGACTTGCCTCGTCCCCTGTAAGCTTCTTGCAAAGAGGAGCAGGCCGCCTGACGGTACGTCGAGGAGCCGCCGCCGAATCCTTTGGAGGCACCTTTCTTGCCTCCGGAGTTCCGAAAGGGCGGCCGCCGTTGCTGCAGAACTCCCAAGGCCCGAGCCGTCTCCGTGTCGGTATTGATGGCCTGCAGCGACTCATCCACTGTCTTTCCAAACAGATTGTTCCCATCGAAGGGCATGTCCAAAACCTTGGCTTGCACGTCCTGGCGGAAATCCGTCACCTTGAGCCACCCCCGCCGTCTAAGGCAAACGCCATTGCCCAAATGGCAGAAACCGGTGTCAGCAATGTTCGTGGCCACAGTTATGGCGTGGTCCGATGCCACCTCACCCTCCTGTAGGATCGCCAGGGTCTCTGCCCTCTTGTCATCCGGGAGGAAGTCCAACAGGGGGGCGATCTTGTACCACAATTCCCTGTCGTAGCGGGCCACAATCGCTAGGGCGTTGACTGCCTTAATCGTCGTGGCCGACGACGACGACCAGATGACTCAAAGTCCCATGGCGTCTAGCTTCTTTCCCTCACCATCCGGTGGGGAAGTTGAAGATGAAGCCGATGCCCCCCCCCCCGCTTTCTTCTTGAGTGCTGCTGAGACGACCGAATCCGGGGTCGGCTGTGCCCTAAGGCACAACGGGCCGGCGTCAGGGACCCGGTACTACTTCTCGTACCGGTCCCTCTTGGCAGGTGTCGTGGATGGGTTCTTGAGGAGGGCAAGTCCCTCGTCCCAGATGTCATCCAGCACCGTCTTCCGCTTGGCCTCGCGCCATTGGTAGAGGAAGCCTTCCTTCCTCTTCTCTTCGGGGCAGAGCTGAAAAAGCTTGGATGCCCTGGCAATCATGGCGTGGAAGGAGCCAATCTCGTCGGGCGGGGACGCCCGAGGACTCGGAGACGGGAGGCCAGTCCTGTCATCACTGCCGTCGTCATCCATTCACGTTGTGGCCGTGTCTGTTCCTGTGTCATCCCTCGGGACCAGGGAAGGCGACAAAGGCTGAGAAGGCCGCGAGGGCTGAAGGGGCACTGGATGAATTCTCCTCCTCTTGTTTGGAGGGCTTCCCGATGGACCAGGTTCAGCTGGGTCGTCCGACGGGGGTAGGGGCAGTCTCATCCTCATCTCCATGCATAAGGCTTGGATTGCTGTCAAAATGGCCGCCGAGTTGTCCTGCGGCTCGGGCTGCAACGGGCATGCCAGGAGCGACGGTTGTTCCTCCTCCACGGGAACCTTGTCATCGTTGCCACCCTCGCTCTCGTCGTCCCCATCGTTGGGATTCCTCCTGTGAGACCGGGCCTCTTCCAAATTCTCGGTCAGTTCCTCCTCGGAGGTTGTATCCGTGTCCGTAACGGCCACTGCCCCCCCTCTTTTTCCACCGGGGTCTTCTCGATGGGATTAAACGAGGATTCCCTCCGCGGAGGCAGGGAAACTCTGGGCCCCGAGGTTGCCTCCACTGGGATAGCCTCCACAGGCTTCGCCAGGGCTGCAGCAACTCTCTCGATAGAGGCCTTAGCCGGGTGAATCAAGGCCTTCACCACCTTGGGCGCACTTGAGGCCTTCACGTTAGGGGGAGGGTCACCGCCCCGCTCCCCCTCGGCCGGTTCCTTCGAGATCGACCAGGGCATCTCCAGAAGCTTAGCCGGGTTCTCTGATTTTCTCTTCCCCGAGCCAGAGCGTTGGCTCGTGGTCGATGGCGTCGGTGAAGGTGCGCCCTGCCTGGCAGCCGAGGAGCCCGACCGTTCGGCACTCCCGGTGCCCGCGGACTCGCGGTGCTTTGCCTTCTGTTGGGCCCCTGTCGCCGGGGCGCCCTCACAGGCCTTAGAAGACCACTCTGACTTCTTTTTCTTCTCCTCACCTGCTGGGCTCTTGCCTTCCAGCCAGTTGGAGAGACGGGTCCGACGATCCCTCATAGTCCGATCCGACATGTTCATGCAAAACGTACAATCCTTCTCCATGTGCGTTTTGTCCTCGTGGAGGCAGTAAAGGTATTTCGAATGCTCGTCCTCCCTGAACACATTTTGTAGGCTGCATCCAGGGCAGATCCTCAACAGTTTGCCGGGAGTCAAGCTCCCCTTCTCCTGGGCCATGTTCTTCTCGTCCGCGAGGTAGGCCTCAGAAAGCAGAAACTTCTGGAATCCTCCAAGAAGCATAACTCAACGAAAACTTCAGCCTTGAGGGGCGTAGATAAATCTGAAACGGGTCCCCGTAGATCGGAAGTAGAAACGGTGGCGCTTGAGGCTCGATTAAACCAATAAATTAGATGAAAAAGTGCAAAACGCAGTAAAAGCTCGAGAGCTATAGCACGAGGACTCCCAACGCTTGAATGTGCGGTAAAAATCAGAGGATGGCTGCCAGGGGCGGGGCTTAGGGAGAGGGCAGTCATTGGCTGGGGACAGTATGACCCAGAGACCAGTGATTGGTTACTACTAAGAAAGACAGATCAGAAACTAAACTGATACTGATTTCTTCTTTACCGAGGATTCCGTGCCTGACGGGGAATATTCATGAGCATGTCAATCCATGCCAGAGCCCATGCTGGAGAAAGGAGATTATACCAGACCCAGAGCATTGGTAACCATTGGTTCGGTTCTGGCAAGAATACACCAGAGCAAAGGTTTTGTAGAAGTGGTAAACCTGGCATGAGAGTGAAAGGTAGAAGCTCAAAGTACTGGGGTGGGGTAAAGCTTATGACAAAGTGGTGCCAAAGTATCCTGACAAAGACATTTGTTTTGAAGTTAATGATGTTCTGAATTATTCACTGTTGATGACAAGAAGCTGTCTCCGGAACTTGAGGAAAGCTTTGTTAAACAATCGTGAACTATCCTTGGACTTCAAGTTGGAACTTTGTGTTGTCAAGTTGGATTAGAAAAATAACTGAAGTGGAACGTTTTGTTATGACACAGGATTTCCTTATCCTTTTTGAACATTTAAAGAAAGACCTGCTTGAATCTGGGGAAGGGGAATTCGCCCAGGTTATCAGAAGAAAGTTATTGTGGTGCGACTTATACTGTTCTATTTGTTGTTGTTAAACTACCATACATTTCCTTATTGATTTGATGTGTATATAAGTGTGAGGGAAAGAAACCTTTTGTTAGAGTGTTTCCTTTAGTTTATTTTAGGCAGGGAAATCCTTGTCAGGGTAGGGATAGCGAGGCATTTATTCAACATTTGATTTAATGAAAAGGGCATTTGTTGAGAGACACTTGAAACAGTTGTCCGCCTCGCATTTCCGACGCCTCATAGGAATTTGTATGATTATGTGTTAATATGATTTGGATCCTAGCACTGTCTACTCAAACTTTTCTCTTTCTGAGGTCGAGAAATTACTATTCATTCTGGTTGCCGGGTAATCATTTTATATGAGTACTGTATTGTGCTTTGGCGAAAGCTTTATGTAATAATAGATTACTACTTAATAATGCTTTAATGCTAGCCTCAATTAATCCAAGGATACAGTCAGAATATTGTCAGTCTTATATGAGTGTTGCTTGGCTCGCTCTGCATGTATGTATTTTTTAAAGTTGGGAGGAAAAGGATCTTTTAGAGAGTAAAAAAGTAAGTCCCATTCCCAATTGGTGAATTTTAATAAGCAAGTAAGAAAATATGCTTTAACTGTAAACCAGGGCTCAAAATGTGTACTAGCCATAGACTAGGTATAATTGACCTATGGCGAGTAAGAAATTGTGTGTTGTGTATGTCTAGAATTGGAGGTGGCAAGTAACTTTTTAAAGCTGGCTAGTAGCTGGCAGCTTGACAGTTTGAACACTTGCAAAACAGAAATGTTTTGTAATAAATATTTCTTTGTCCCAAGTTTTTCATGCACATTGAAAGATACCTTTACCTCTTCAGATCAGGCAGTAATAATAGAAGAGCTTCTTCCTGTGGCACTACTTGTACTGCTTGTTCAAACATGTATTAATGGATCTGTATAGTTGAAAGCAGGGGGATAGTTTTCTGGTACCGGTTTCCCTTTTTTGTTGGTAGTATTTTTTCTCCCCATTTTAATTTTTGGGGGAGTATTTGCCTATTTTTAAAGGAGTTCAAGAGGTGTATACACCACTTACCTTTAGGGATACACATGCCTGTTACAAATTATAGCTAAGTGATTCTTTGTTTCTTTGGGATATGTGTGACTTGTATTTTATACTAGTATATCCGAAGCTGAATGAGATGGGGTTATAAATGCATGGGAGGAGCTTGCTGGGAACAAAAATCAGGATATCAAGCTATACATGGTTTTATATATATGTTAGAGACTTTGTTAATATTAACAGCAACTGTAAGTGCCCACTAACCCCCCCCCCCCCAAAACCTGGACACACCACTGTTCTGTCCCCATACTCATCGGATGATCCATGAAACATCAGAAATACCTACAAAATGAATCCTCTGAACACACTTCTTTGTGAGACCTTGATACGGCAGAGGGTGGCAGAGGAGGGGAGTCATAGACAGTAACAGGGCCATAGCTGATGCAGGAAGCAGGCCTTCCAGGTCATTCACAAGCTGCAGAGAATCTGGGTGGCAGGGAGGTGATCGCTGTGTGCATAGAAGCCAAGATAAGGGCACAACGGGAGCTGCAGGTATGCTCTTTTTGAAGCCACCTTGCCATGTCCCACATGGAGGGAGTCGAGAGGCGGTAAGGTAGAGGCAGAGGGCTACAGACTGATAGCACCAGCAATGTAACACCTACCTTTGAATGTATCCAAGCTAAAGAGCGGACACATTCAGAGGTAGGTGTAACAAATGCACTGAGATTCTGACTTCACAATGGGAGTGTCTCTTACAGTTTGTCTTTCACTTTGGTCTCTATTATTAAGCTTGTCATAAAAGACTAGTCTCTAAGCGTGGGACCAGGATTCGAACCGTTGTAGCTCCGCGTAGTCTTGCTTCCAAAACGCACACGTTGCCCCAGAGCTATCCTCCCAGGCCTAAGTTGGAGAATAGAAACAGTAGTAAGAAGTCAACTGCTCCCGGTCAGGTTCCTCGCTGACCCCTTGCATTTGAGAACTAACTGATCTAGTGTAACGTATATACACTCTGCTGTAGCAGTTAAATAGCTCTGCTGATTCAATTAAAATGACGATGGCCCTCAAGCTTGCTGAGCATATCTTGAGTATGGGTGCAGGGTCCTGCGCAACCCAACTTCCTCCATTTTCACTTTAATTAGCTAAGAACCTTCTTGCCGATTTTAGAGCTAGCGACATCACATACCCTTAGCATTGCATCTTTCCACGATGTTGCCAGTGACAGGCATAGGCATAGGTACACTTTTCACAGGCTCTAAATTGTTAGTTTATTTTTTTATGACTACCCCTGTGCAAGCTCTACCACTCATTGAAAATACTTTTTCCGGACCACAGGCTACGGAGTGTGTAGACGGTCACAACTTCGATTCAACATTTTCTTAAATCAGTAGTTTTCCTGTTTCTTTCTGCCGTCATCTCCTTGATGGGTTTTTTGCACGTTCACAAGAAAAGAAAAACTGCATAGAGAACAGGGGTGTCAGACAAGGTTGGGCGGACACCAACGTTGCAGAAGGAAAATAAAGGCAGGCAGGTCTGTGTGAGAAAGGAGACACGTGTAGGCAACACTTTTTAATAGCTTTGAAGTAGTGGCAGCCGCTGGGCGAGTAGTACCTCCAGTGACACGGATTGTCACAGGAGCATCCTTCCTATTATCCTGTATGACAGGTCCTGCTTTCAGGCACTGTCAAAGGCCCTACCCCAGCATCCCGAACAGTGCCAGAGTGAGGACGGATGCCTCGTATTGGTCCTTACCTGAAGGATGTCGGGTAACAGGGCCAGCAAGGACCCCGCCGCAGCCAAAGGAGCAGGAACTGCAGCAGGGAAACGCTACAGCCACTGTCAATGCTATGTCGGGGGTGCGGAAAGCATGACACCGGCCCGCGGAGAACGCAACCTGGGCAATAAACACCAAAGGGTGCAGCGGCCGCAATAACACCAGCAACCCGGGAGGCTATTTATTATTAAACAAACGCCCCACAAAACCCACCAGGGATTATTTGGGACAAAGGCAGGCCTCCAGGAAGGCCTTCAACAACTGTCCGGGTCCAGTTACAAAGCAGTAGCAGCAGTGGTGGAAATGGAAAAAATGTGGTGGGGGTTCCCACAACACAAGTGCCGGGGTGGGGGAGGAGTTTGGGAGGGCAGTGCACGAGGGGTGTGGTCTAGAGGGGCGAGGCTCCTAGTGCACATCCAGCAATGCTGGAATACTTAAAAAATAAAAAAAAAGCGACAGCAGCATTGCCTTTTACGCAGCTTTGGCACTAGTGTGTAATGCACAATGTCCGCTACATGCACAACTGAAAGGAATCAGTTGTACTGAATGCTGCCGTTTCGGGTGCTTTTTTTTAATTTTAACTTTTCTTTAAGTTTTTCAGCGCAGTTCATGGGCTTGGGCGCCGACTCTGGCCGGATCCCGAGATCTGCAGAAAGCCAGCCCAATGACCAGCACTGAGCAGCAGCATGGTGAAGTGAGGGGGGTGGGGTTCACAAATCCTTTTAAGCCTTTCCCAAGCCCTTCCTCAGTCACACCCCTTAAGACAGGTAAGCTATTGGATAAGTTAAGTGGCCGATTCTGGGAGGGAGTGGGCTATTTAGGCAAGTGTGGGTGAGTGTGGCTAGTTGGGCGAAGAAAGGAGTTGATGGAAGACATCCAAGAGATCACAGTAGGAGAGAGAGCAACCGGAGTGCGCAAGCTACTGGAGAGAGGGGGTCTGAAGTATTTGTGGGTGAGGGAAAAGTGTGAAGAGTAGAGGAGGAGTGGGACTAAAGGGGCGTAGTAGTTGTGGGAGAAGTAAAGTGGGAGTAGGTGGGAGTAGGTGGTAGTAGTGGACGGTAGTGAGCCTTAGTGAGTGGTAGTCACAGTAGAGAGGGCAGTAGTAGTGAGATAGTAGGGGTAGAAGAGAAGCGATAGTAGGGAATGGGAGAATAGGACTAGTAGGAGTAGCAGAAAGAAAGGAGAGGCACTAGCAGTACTAGTGGAAGTATAGTAGGAGCAAAGAGGGAGGAAAGTACAACAGCAGAGGTAGCAGCTGAGTGGTAGTTGGATGTTAGATTGATAGTAAGATCAGGAGTAAGAAGAGATGTAAGATCAAAGGATGGAGGTGGAAAGGCAAAGTGCGCGATCGGAGGCACATTATTGGAAATGGAGTAAAACATCTGTTAAGGCCTATTTAGTAAAGGGTCAAGTAAGATTGTGTATAAGAGACGAGACGGTGACTCGGGTGACAGAAGGTACCATCCCTATTGACTACCCTAGAACACTGCTAGATCAGGGCAAGACTAGAAGGCCCCTAGGGAGTCAGTCGTAGTTTTAGAGGAAACCGCTTTAGTCATTGCTAGAAGATTAGCAAGTGCTACTTGGCAGTAGCAACTGACGCCCTGTTACGGAAGCATGGGTTAGGGAGGAAGGAAAGACCTGGGTAGTTTAGGGAGAGGGACGGCCTTAGCACCAAGAACCACAGACCTTCAGTTGTCCCCAGATTCCCACGAACTTCATAGACAAACCATCTATATCAAGTTCAATGAGGACTTTTGGAACTCAACTTGGAAGTCAGAGTGGTTATTTGTAGCGGGCCTCCCAGTCACACCTGCTGGAATATTCATGGTTGCTGAGGAACTCTTGAGATTTCCCGGTAGACCTCTGCACCATGAGCTACTTTTGATTGGATACCAATTTTAATTCCACTTTTTCCTGTGGCAGATCCCCCCCCTAAATCTTTCTTAAACGGGTTTGGATTGCTCACCAGGTGTAATATGGGGCCACTTTGAAAAACGATTCCAGGGCAATTTTTTGTTTCCTGTCCACCCCTGTTCCTATGCTCCAACTTCATGTTTCACAATCTTTAAGGATAATGGCACCAACCCTTTCCCCCCAGTATAAATCTGGTTGGATGCTGGGCACATGTTGAGTGTCCTGCACCCTTAATGTGTCCCCCGCAAACAGCATGCAACCAAGTTGGTGCCCTGCTTGCATCCGTAATGCTTGTTGGTTTTTTATTTTTCCTTGACTATCCCAGACCACCTCCATGTCCACCTCAATGGCGTTAATGTTCCGTGCCCACATTGACATTGACCTCAGGGTTTGAAATTGCCAGGAGCTTGGAGCCATTTAGCTCCTGGTTATAGTCAAGAGGAGCCTGGTTAGCTTGAAACTAACAGCTACATTTGACTCCTGTGGCAAGTGGTGCAATGCAAACCTAGCTATGTAATATTAAATATGTATGTTTGGGGATGTATATAAAGAACGATAAAGAACACACTTAACGGACATTCAGAGCATATTGGTTAGGATGAAACGAACAAAAGGTTAGAGTTGGCAGCCTGCACAAAGTGATTTGCTGCGCCATCTGTACAAGCTCCTGGTTCCCCAGAGGTAGCTCATGCCCAACTAGTTATGCCGGAAACCCAGGCGATTGCCTCCCATATCACAGACTTCCAGTTTAGATTTTACACTGCAATTGATAAACCGATTCATTCTTCCTACAAGCCTGTTGTATGTTCTCTAAAGCAGTGTTCAGAAACTCCTCTTGTTAGGAATAGGATTGTACCACATTATCTCTGACCAGTGGGGGTATAGCATCACTTTTCAAAACCCTTCCTAAGAACTTGATGAACCTTTCTATGGCGAGTATACCCATGTGGAGAAAAGGAAGCATCCATCATCATGTTAATCACAAAAGCACCCCCCCCCCCATGACAAAAATGGTACCATGATCTCCAAGGCAACCTTTTTCCCAGACCCCCTTTAGGAACCACTAGGTTGAGATGTGGACACACTAGTATGACTTGTCACTCATTTTACAAGGTGGGCAATTCCTTGCCACGTCCTCAAATTCGGACTCCATCCCTGGCCATGAGTGAAACTCGCTCAGCCTGTGCTTCGTCATACTAATGCAAAGGTGCCCTGTGTGATTCTGTGAGAAACCTGAAGGTGTCTCACCCGCTAGTCCCCAGGGATCGGTCATCCAGGTGGCCAGGACACGGCCATCATTTTTGGATCCAGTTCCTGGGGGTGGACCAATGCGGGATAATCACCTGGATGAGGGTGTGTTCGGGGAGCGGAAGTGGGACACACGAGGGTGAGATGCGGTAGCTCCTTTCCTATAACACGCTTTCCCCATCCTACCAGGCACGATACCTAGGAACTCAATCTCCCTCTTTCCTGACACAAACACCTTCTCACGGACAGTTCACAGTGAGGGACAACGGTCTAATACCAGAGCCGTATACCTGACATGTCCCAACACCACGGTCAGGCAAGGTTAGGCAATTACAGATCATTACACACACCTGACTTCCATCACACTTCCCACATGGATAAAAGGCGGAGCATGAAAACACACTGAGCGAAGCGAGGCACACGAGGCAACAGCAGTCCAAGATGGCAGTTTAATACAAGGAGAAAGACGAAGAGACCGGAGAAGGTTGCAAAGAGGAAAGTACCCTTGAGCTTTAAGGACCGTTACTTTCGGAAGACTTGGAAAGTGAGAAACCCAAGACCAGGAATTAAAGCTGGTCAAAGCAGTACAGTGCGTCGGGGGCACCCAGGGCTCTCCCGCGTCAATAACCAAAGCAGGGTGGAGCGATTACCGCTGTGGTACTGTCCTTGGCTCCTACAACAAAGCAGCATCCAAAGAGACAGACCAGCCAGTGAGTCAGAGACACTGATATCAAACTAGCTTGTCTATTGAACCAAGGTTGCAAGCGGCAACATTGTATAAAGTGAACAGTGCGTGAGGCGTTTATAAAGAACAACGTGAATAATTGGAAACCAAAAGGAGTAGCCAAACTTTGTAATTGAACTTTCAGAGGCCAAGAAGAGATACAATACACTGAGTGGTCCGGTGCCGTGTGGGCGCTCAATGAAAAGTCTGTTAGGTATCCAACTGATGCAGAGTGTGAGAAAAAGGAATATTAAAATTGAAATGGTGATGCAGCAGGACAAGCCAAACCCTGTGCACATTCAAAAGTCTTCAATAGTTTCATGTACATCACAATTTGTATGAGCCTGGCTGAGGGAGACTAATTGAATAAGTGAAAGGGATCTGAGCCCGGCTGAGGGGGATATAGGGTAAACACCCAAATTGAACACAGAAAAAGCAAAGGAGTGTGTGCGTGTTAGTATTCTTTTGTATACCAGGCAATGTGAGTCAAGAGACTTGCAAGAAGTAAAGAGACTTGGACACAGAAGGTCCTGAACTGTGAAAACCGAACTGGATCCTCGTGCCGCAGAAGTGTGTGCTTTGCTCGAGTGACCCGCCTTGCCCCGTGCTGAAAACGTGTGGAAAGGAGGCCAACGGCCCGAACATCCTGACTTATTTTATGAGCACTTCTTTCTTTTTTTGTGAACATCACCCCCACATTATTTATGAATTAGTAGTAAGGATTGGCAATAGTTTTTTTAAAATAAATATTCTTTTTTAGTATAGGCCCTTTTTATTTTGACTAGACTCCACTAGGACTGCATTATTATTTGATGGTCGTAACTTGCTCCCATCTGTAGATTTAGGTTTAGATCGGCGTTTATCACAACCTTGTGAAAGTTCAATAAACACCCCTGAACTGTGGTCACTTGCGTCTGTCTTACTGTTGATACCATGCCTTACCTTACAATTCCTAACAGCTTCCTCAACATGATCAGTGGTACGAGCCTGTACCCTCAACGCTCCCACAGGCTCCATCTGCCAGTTCCTGGAATACCTGGCTGACAACCAGAAGGTCCTTTCTCACTGCATGTCAGCCTTCCTTCCTTCAACAACTTGGGGATCCACCTGGATCCTTGATCATTGTTGCTTTCCTCCATTCACACCTCCTTACATACTGCTGGATGTGTAATAGCTACCAGTCGTTCTCCTCCTCAATGGGATCTGCTAGTTTTGCTTCCTTTTCTCCTTCCTCCGTGTTAGGCAAAGTTTGTGTGCAGTATCCTCTGGGAACACTACAAACAACAGGTATGGGCAACCAAACCTTTGGCATAAGCTTGTACTACACTGTTTTGATAGCGTCGAGCAGCCTGGCTTATCTCAAGAGTGGAAATGAGAGTTGTAGTGGAGGAGTTACACAAAGATTCACAGTTACACATATTCAAATAAACTCCTACACTCAAGGTTTCTTGCATAAACAATTAATAATTTATTTATCAGTCAGTTATAAAGCTTTCTTCAGAAGGGAGCAATCAAACAGTAACACACAAATATACTTCAATACTGTACACTCTAGTTTCTGGATCAGACAACCTACACCCACAGGTGACGTCAGTAACAAGGGTGCAGGGGACATCAATACCTTACTTTTTGGCATACAGAATAAGTAAAAGGCAAAGGTTATTAGAACGCAAGAACTTACAAATAGTTGACCTATAACTATTGGTTGACCTATAACTCATTTGTTATTTAGGTATCTGTAAGACACCAGATCACTATTGAGTGCCCTTCTTTGCTTTTTAATAGGATTACACCAAGATCCTTCCCACGCCTGGCGTAATACTAGAAATTCGTGTCAGTGGAAATAATTATCCACAGGTAAGCTGGGGCCTCACAGTATTGGATTTATTCCTTTGTTTAAATGATACACGCTCGAACACACTCCCCTGACGAGTTTTTCCCTTTCCCCTGCAGCACCTATTCCACCCCGTGCAGCACTTCGTCCTGATGAAGGCCGTACATATGCTGGGACATAATTGGTCCACCTAAACGGCCGAAACACCTTGGTGTAGACGCACCCCGAACAACAGTGCATTGTCACTGTCCACTACCAATTGTCAATTCACGAACCCCTTTTTTCTGTTGTTGCTTACTTTGTCTAATTGTGTTGTTTTATACTGAAGTATATGAATCACCATAACAAACTATGTATTTTGATTGAGTTTGCGTTACCTACACGACTGTTGTGTCAAACTATGTGACCCCATGTGTTTGTAAATATATCCTATAAGCCTGTACGGTTGGTTTCATTAAACCGTGTGATGTTATGCTGTTTGGAGAACTGTTCACTCTATGTTGATTTTTTCAACTGCATAGATAAACAAACTATTATTTTCTCCAAACAACAAAGAAAGTGAGTTTCTTTCTTTTTCTCCTTTAATGCAGAGGGTAATAAGGGGCGAAACAGTGTGTTTTCATTAGAGCACTCTTCTTTGTACCTATTCAATTGTAATTTTTGTCTTAAAGTAACCCTCCTGGGTAGAATAGGTCCATAACCAGGAGCCCATTTTTTGAATCTAATAAGCAGGGCAAATACTTTCAGATAGCAAGAGAAGAATCATTCAATTCAATAGGCAAAGCCAAAGTCAACAGGCCAACTTCTTTGTATAGAATGCAGCACTTCATGTAAGTAAATGGAAAAGTCTTTGCACACGTTCTTAGGAGTCTTTGGTAAAAAGAAGAAACAAATGTGGGGCCACAAGCCGATTAGACTTGTGAGTTGCAGAAGTTACAAGCACTCCCACAGTAAGACACAAGTTCTCTTAGGCTAGTTTTACAGTACCTTAGTAAAGAAGAAAAAGATGCAGCTCATGACTTCTGTCCTGTACAGCTCTGCAGATCTCATTGTTCCTGGGTCTCAGTCGTGGGGACAAGAGGGAGGACTTTGGGGGACTCCTGCACTGTATTGGCACCATCAAAGCTGGCAACCAGAAAACGACTTTCTGTGGCTGTTTCGCGTTTCAGCTCCTTGCGGTACAGCAAATAGCAATAAGTGTGGTTCCTAGCTGTCAAGGTGGACTTTCCTCACATCTGAGGTCCCACACTCAACTGAGGGTCGCCAGGCTTGGTCAGTCCCGCTTCGTGGGAGTCCGGAGGATCTTCCAAAAGCTTTAGCCAGCTTACAAGCAACGCATACAATCTGTTGTCCCTCTCCCTGGCTCTACCGTTTCCTGCAGCAACTGAGGAAATTCAACCAGCTCCGAGATGGGTGTCCAGGTGGCTTACCTGGGAGTTGATTGGTCCTACCAACTCAAAAAAGGTAGAAGTCGTCCTTGCAGGGCTTCTCTGTCGATGCAAATTTGGAGATTCAGACCTGCAGCAGGGTTTCACAGGGCAAACCAACGGTCCAGGAGTTGCAGCAGCCGTCCTCTTCAAGTTCTTCTTCGGTTCCTTCGACCAGTGGTCAACTCTGCCTTCCAAGCCAAGAGATTCGCCTTTTATTCAGTTCTCTCCCATTCATTCCAGCCTAGCTGCCACTCACCCAGCAAGGTGGCTGTCCTTGACGGACAGACAGCCAGCCAATCGTCACAGAGTGCATTTGGGTCTCCTAGGAGACTAAGCAGAGGGAGTTTCGGTCACCTCCCTCACTTCCTGCCTACCCCAGACACACTGGAGCCAGAGGCGGGGTTCACTCCTGAAGCCCGCCAAAGGCGAATAAACAAAGAGACCAAACTTGGTTTGGCGCACAGAGAAACACTCTAGAAGGACCGTTCCACAAATAAATGGCAAAAAAAAGACGACCAGTGACCATTTTTAACAAAGGAGGCTTCCGCGCCATTTTGAAAAACATAGCTCCCGCGATTTAACATTACCGGAGCTGCGAACAGTTCGCGATCGGGATTAATCATGGTAGGTCATTGCAAAACCACTGCCACCAGCCATTCTGAGAGGAAAGGGCAACATATAAGATGTTAGATGAACATTTGGACATATGGGCTACTAAGTAACCCCTCCAGCACTCTATTGTAAGATAGGGTGTGCTGGGTCTAGCAAGTAGAATGCCAAGTAGAGTCAATTTCACGCTACTGCTCTGGAAACCAGTAGTTGATCCCAGAGAAGGTATATAAACCTTGGGAAATCTGGAAGACTTCCCTGTGGCACTGCACTGAAGGTGCTTTATGACACGTGTAAAAGATGATGCCTATGGAGTGGGTTTGACTAAATAACCAAAAAGAAACCAACACAGAAACAAATAGAATTAAAAGTTCAAAGTCCAAAAGTTCAGCAAAAGAGCTGGGGGTCTCCAAAGTTGAGAGGAATTAGCACATTTTTGAGAATTCTGCCTAAAACTCCATTAACCTTGACTAATGGTATGTCGCCACTGTGTGGTTCTCTGAGATTCAAAAATGAAGTGGAATGTATTCCATTAGTTCAAAAATCTATTTGCTGATGCAGGGCGATTCTGCTGATCCTTCCTAGTGAATTCATGGCTTGCAGCAGTCCATCATCTTTTCAGTTGTCAAACCCCATATCAATCTTCTGAAATGCTTCATTGCCTAGTTGACTGCCAAGGGTTCTCTTTCCCTAGTGGCAAAGTTCACCTCCGGTCAAGAAGAAAAAGCAATGGTACTTACTATTCCTTCAGGCCCTTGCTCAGCAGTGCACCCAAGCCAATATCACTTACATCCACTGTGATGTACGTTTTGTGGAAATGGCAGTCTCCAAGTATGGACCCTTAACAGCCTTCACTTGTATTTCACTTTGGAAAACAAAATGAAAAATACTGAAAACTCAATATATTAAGCGACTTTTTGCTTTTCCCAAATGTATTTTTCATCTTGCATTGTGACTGCATATTTCCCCCCCCCCCCGCTGCATTGTGACTGCATATTTCCCCCCCCCCCGCACCCCCAACTATGAATCCACAAGACTCGCCCCAAACTACAGTTTCTGTGCTTGTTTATTTTGTGTGACGAATCAAAGGAAGTGATCCTTTTTCACCCCCCCAAGCCCCACGAAGGCTAGAGGGGTGAGCCCACTCTGCAATACCATCACTAGGGGTAGAGGCAAGTGGGACCTCACCGGGAGAGACTTTCCCTTTGGGCACAAGGACTCCAGTTCCCATGGGGAACTCCCAAGAGGACATTCCAAAATAACATCGTTTAACCTTTTTGATGACAATATGTGTGAAGAGAAAACCAAAATGTGTTATTGCCAACATGAAATAGAAAACCACCTTCTAAACTCCCCTTCCACTGGGAAGAAAAATAGGATGTTTGAAGGAGAAGAGAACCTACACGAGAAAGAGAAAAAAGGACCAAGAAGTATGCAGGGGAAGCCCCGTGGATAAGTCACTCCAAGAAGAGGAGGAGCCTGCGGAAGTGAAGGAAGAGCCTATGTTTTCAAAAGGGCCCAGACACTGACTTCAGAGAGAAGCAGAAGCGGGGACGCGCAGAGTCCTGCAGTCGTGAGAGACCGAGGTGACCAGCATGCTACAGTCAGTAACAAGAAAGTCGGGTGAAGTGAAGCTGGATGTGTGGGGTCCCCGAGCAGAGACAAAGAAGGAAGCGAGACTTGTGGTGGACCAAAGGTCCTCGCAACACCACCAAAACCATTCTGCCACAGCAGAGTCAGGACAAGCCGGTACATAAGCTGCCGGAAAGCCATCCAAGATGTACCGAGGGATGAGATCTGATGAAAAGACACATGATGCCAGATTAGAAAGAGGTAGCCGATGTTAAACGAATGAAAACCTTGGTGACGTTAAGCCTAAGAACAGAAGATAAGGATAATGGGAGACCCAGGGGTGTGAATGAGAACCATTATTGGAACATTCATACTCGTCACAGTTCCAAGGAAGATCATATCACAAGACCAAAAAGAGGAGTGAATGAGACTCATTATTGGAATGCCCATACCAGCCTCAGTCAAGAGAATGAAAAATGTAACAGTACCAGAAATGAGAGTGAATGAGAATCATTATTGGAAGGCTCATCCTCATCTCAGTCAAGAGGGAAATATTGGGAAGTCAATACAAAGAGGCGAATGAAAAATATTCTGTGAGGAACACAATTCGTAGCAACCCATACCAAGAAAGCCCACAGTTAAATAGAAGGTCAACGTATAAAAGAGAAATCTCACAGCAAGCTGTACATTCTAGATATATCTCCAGACACAGAACAAATGGAAATCAAAGAGTATGAACTATTCATGAAACTAAGAAACAGTCTAGGCACAAAAGATACTTGTTGGTTAAGTTCACAAGAGGAGTAGAAAAGGACCACTCCTTATAGAGGAAAGAAAAAAACAAATGTCCAAAACAATAATGAATGAAACTGTACAAACCGGTGAAAAAAAAAGTGGTTTCTATAGACAATCTAAAGATCTATTGAAAAGTGGTTGAAGGATAAGCTAACAAACCTCGGGAGAAGAGAGACCCTCTCCTGACTTTTAAATTGTATCATTAAAATAGTGGTAGTGTCAGATAGGTTAGAGTCGGACGTGGACGGTTTAATTTCTAGACATTCAAGGATGACTGACTAGCACCGCAGCTAGTTTTGTTAGGTAGGGACGCCTTAAAGAATAAGGAAAGATGGGCTTTAGTCATATTCTTCGATAAAAACACCAGTGAAATGTCTGACCAGTGGTCATGTCCTCCTTTGGACCTACCACATTTGCCAGTACATGCAAATTTCCCAGTATTCTATTTCTGTTCATGACCATCCATGACTGCATTTCCTGCGATTGTGGTTTATCTCTGCCAAGTGCTTGCCTGTTCTTCTGGGTTTGTATTTTGTCCATGACAGAAGCCTGGTCACTATAGCCTGAATCTCCTTTCCTTTGTGTTACTTCATGTCAGAATCTGTATTTGGTTACTCCATTGACACTTTACTGTACTTGGTTTCAACATTAACTGCTCACTCTGTTTTGTACTTTTACTTTATGATCTTTGCAGTTACACGACTCCTGGCATACTGGACATTGCCCACCTTTTACCCAGTGTTCCTGCACTGTATGGATAGCAGACATTGTGACTTTGGTATGTGTGCATTGTGACAAATCTGACGAAGACATCACTAGACCTCGGCGAAGGGTCTTCCCCCATGTGGCCAAGGAAGGGCAGAGAATACCCGACTCCACGGGGAACGCCGAGGCAGCCAAGAGAGAGCGGTGAGCCCACATAGGGAGAATGGGGCACTTTGAGGTGTACACCACATGCCAATTGAAAGCAATTGGAAAGCCTTGGGGGAACTCGGGCAGGGGAACTTGGGGAACCTGCCAACCAGGTGAAGTTGTGAATGAAAGGTGTGCAAAGGTCCAATACGCGAATGGACAAGAATATGAACATACGAGTGTTACAAAATTGCCAAAGTCATGGCAGGAGAGGACGCCAGGCCCCTTTTGTTGATGAGTTAGGAGACTCAACCCTTAACTGAGAGAGAGGGAAAGAAGAAAAGAAAGACCAAGCAGGGAAGGGGCAACTTCTTGGACTCTTTCTTTTGTTGTGAACTTGGAGAGAGAAAACCACTTTCTACCAAGAAAGTAATCGCTCCACAAGGCAAACCATTTCCAATTATTTAAAAGTACTTGAAAGTAAGTAAAGAAAACTTGCAAATGTTTTAAACCTCAGGGAAGAGAAACAACTCCCTTGAAAGGAGAAGAAAGGCAATCTCTTGATACAAAATCCTTACCATATAGTTGAAAGTGGTGGAAAGGCTTAGATGAGGTGAATACCCTCTTAGTGTTCATCAGACTGTGAAAGAACCAAGAAACTTAGAGGAAGGGACCCCCCTTCCAATAATGCTGAAAACTTTGGCTGTTTATTTCTTCGACACCCTTTTGGAACTTTGAGTTTAACTTGTGAACTACATCTGCAGGTGGCAGCTAGAGAACATCAAGCCCTTTTGTACTTCAGGAGGTTTAGCGTGGGGGTCAAAGGGCTCTCGACCATTGAGTACTCCTACTGTCTTCTTGCACGAATGTTGGTGCTCCCTATCAAAACATCTGGATAGCGACCCATTCCTTTTCCGCGAAGCATCCATTTGGCTGAATCCATTGTTAACAAAACATGAAAGTCTTGTTTTGGCCATCCTGGTATATGGGCGGAATTCGTTACATTAAAGACCTTTCTTAAAATGTAACGTGGATTCCCTTCACAAGTTTAAACAGGGAGTTTGGTTTGATGGACTACAGTTACGCTTAATATAGACAACTGAGAGGTCTAATATCTACTAAGCTTGAGCTCACACCACAGAATATTGTGCAGAGTGCTGCCTGGTCAATGCTTGAAATCTGTGCCAGAGCAAACCATCCTGCTGCCACCTTGTACAATGTCCTCATATCTAATCGTAAGGGGGTCTCTGAACTTGCTATTGTCTAGGCTGGTGAATTGGGCGAAGAGATTAGTCCCGAGTGTTGGCAGGGGTGCTGCTACAATGCCGCTTGTCAAGCATGGATTGGGGTCTGAGGGCCTGGCAGACTAAACTACTTTTTAGGGCATATTGGACACCGGAAAGAATGTTTAAGAGACACCTTTCAGAAAATGACCAATGCTGGAAATGCAATCGATCAGTAGGTACTTTGAGCCACTTACTTTTGATTTGTATTCAAACGAGAGACTTCTGGGAAGGTGTGTGTGAGAGGGTGGGCCTAGTGCTGGAGTGTTGAATCCCTAGAGAGGCTTCCCTTCCAATTTTTGGGGATGTCACCCTATCAAAAGGCCTATCCTCTCTGAAGAAAATGTGGGTATTAAGATGATGCATGCTTGCTAAAAGGAAGGTCCATGTGCGTGGAAATCCCCCAACTGCTTCACCATTGATGACTGAGTGGAGGAGCTGCTAACTGTGTCCACATATGAGAGGGAGAATCTGATACATGTAATGTTCTTTGGGGTCTGTTCCTGAATATTTATGGTTAACTGAAATATGTTTTAATTAAATTCTTTCTGAAATGTCTCACAAATATGATTTTGTTACATTGCTGCTCCTACATTGTAATCTATTGTGTGGGTAATACACATGACACTGATGCAACATGTTATGCGATTGATTTGATTTTAATTTTCTCTTTTCTCTCTCTTTCTCTCTCTCTCCTCTCCTCTCTTTCCATAAAAGTTTGATGATTCCAATAACCTAGCCATTAGATTTACACAGTTGTATCACTGGTCCACATTGTTTGCATGGATTGTGTTTGCACAATTGCTTTAACCTATTGGTGTTAAAATACATTTTTTAACCAGAACTAGGACTTGGGACATTTATTTAGATAAAGTAAGGGGTAAGGATGCCTCTTTTTTGTTTTCAGAGATCCGAAGACGCAGGTAGACACTCTGACTCAGCACAGCAGAGGAAAGATACGAAACACGGTAGACGACATCAAACTCCGCCTGCCCCCACCACAAGGAACAAGCCCAACCAGCAGTAAAGGGATCTAGGACCTGCAGCATAAATATAAGCGTGGTATTGACGAAACACTATATGTTAATGTTGCATTCTGGAAAAATTACATGTGTGATTTTCTGCAATCATGCAAATTGTAGCCTTTGTTTAGGCAAACATTTTAAACTTCTAGTTTCACGATAAATACATTGTTTATATCTGTTGTAATAATAAGAGTCATTGATCTACAACTGAAAAACACAGACCAATGAAGTGATCTGCGACATTGGGGTGCACCATACATACCTGCAGGTGTTAAAGGAAGTGGTAGCCTATATCCCTATAGTATTGTGGAGCCTTTTAGTTTAGAAATCTTGACAGACTGTAGTTAGTTTTGCTGAGGCAGGGAAACCCTTCTTAGGGTTAGGGAAAGATGGACTTTTCTCAAACCCATTTGTTTTAATAAATGTTCATAGCAGTCAAGAGTATACATCTGTGTCTGAGTCTTACTCACAATACCTCCCAGTATGGGTAACCCTGCCTTGCTATGTGTACCTGTGTTGAGTTCCTGCTATTATGTTTAGTCTTCTATTCTTCTACTCTGCATTCCCTGCACTGTGTGTATACGTGTATGTAAGCATGGGTATGTGTGGGGGTTGTGGAACTCCAGCCATGCTCTTGCCCACACAAAAGCACTCAATTCCCTCCAGAACCCAGCCAACCCTCCTGAAAAACAATACTTGTTCCCAGCCGAGGCAACAGCTGCCAGGTTTACAGCCAGAGTAATCTGGAGCCTACGGCTGGCCGTTTCATCTCTTCCCAAGAGCTTCCTCCGCGCCCCAGTAACAGCAAACTAACAATGTGGCCTACCCCTTTCATCTATTGACCCTGCCTGTGTCTGCCCACCTGTGCTACACCCTGCGATTTCCCTCCTCCTTCCTGCCACAAAGCCTTCTTGGGCCCTGGGAACAGCCGTGAAACCAGGTCCCTCTGTTGTGTTCATCATGGGGGTGAGTGTGGGTGGGCACTTGAGGGGGGAGTGACATCCTCTAAGCATGGGGAGAGAGGGACTGGGGGGTCCTTTTTGGGTGTCAGCGGTGTGCTGTATGTGTGGGTGGGAGCAGAGAAGCTATGGAGGCCCTTCAGCAGGTACCCATCTCCCTGTCTGCCCTTCTCCCCCTCCGCCTCCCCTTCCCCTGATCGGCTCTATTTTTCCAGCAGTGAGAGAGTGTCTCTCTCCCCAGACCGCAGTCTCTCCACCCCTGCCCCCTATCTCCCCACAGGCACATTTCTCGCTCTCATCACTACCCAGCTGCCTAGTCTTTTCTTCTCTCTCCCCTCTCCCCAGTTTGTCTCAGTCTCTCTCCACCTTCCCAGCCTTACCACTGAGGTGTCCCCACTCCAGCCCTTCCCTTCCCTTCCCTTCTTTCCTTGGTGTCCCTCTGTGCTATAGTTACATCACAACTCTTCCTGTATGGAAAATACTGAGATGAAGATGATCATAAGAAGCCTATGGGGACACAATTGGCAAAGCTATACAAGTACTGACACAAGGTGGACCACCAAAAGCATGTAGAACACCTCAGAGATTGTACACTATGAGGTTGGAGAACGAGGTAGGAGCCATCAACTTGTATGTTTGTTGTCCTAAAATAGCTCCGTTTGGATGTTACTTAGCACCAAACACATCATGCTGCTAACGAAGTGTTTTGCAGAAAACGTTTTTAGTATCTCTCAATAGAAAAAAAGTCAAGGTGCATTGTGTGGTGCATCCAGCCCTGTTCCCAAGTTGCAGGCAAAGGAAGGGGCGTAAATGGAGTAGCCAAAGAGGGTAAAGTCGAACTGAGAAGCTTCCACCATCTTGCTTTTCTGTTTCACTTTTCTCCTGGTCCTATCCATTTCCTGAGGAACAAGGGACTCTGGGTATTATGCAAGAAGGCAAAAGGTGACTTGTTACATTAACAGGATTTGATCCCCACTCTCTCTTTGATCCTTTCCTGGAACCCTGTAGGATACACAGTGCATGCCAAAGTCCTCTGCCATAGAGGTGAATGCGGGTGCTATCCAAGACAGAAATCTCTCCTCCCCAGCAGTCCCCCTCCACCCAAGGCACATTGGGGGTGACTGCCATCTGAACCAATGCCTGCCACTTTGCCACCTGCATTGTAACTAGGCTCCTCACTAGAGGTGAAGGAACTCTTGCAGGCACCAGCCAAACTACCTTGGCTGGGAAGAGCAGAGTAAGGAGAATGTACCTTGTGCTGGAGCCCCTGGACTGGGATTCCCAGAAGCTGAAGGGGGGTTGGAATCCTGCTTGCATAGCTTTAAACACCATTCAAGCCAACATATCCCCATATTGCTGCTCTTGGCACTTTTGCATCTTCAAACTGCTCATCTGCATCTTTGAAACAGCTCAACCACGTATCAAATCCAACACTGGCTCAACACAGTGGACGTCTTCATCTTACCACTTCTTCCAGTGCTGGTACCTCCAGAACAGGGTACCTCCAGTCGGCAAGTATCAACACAACAGCAAAAGAGATCTTGCATTTTCCTGTCTTGCAGGACTTCGCCTCAACAGAATTTGAACCACTGGAATCAATTATGTCACGCATTGACTCAACCCAGTGGTAACAGTCTCAAACAGACACGACCACAGCCCCGAGCTCGTTAGACCCTTCTAACCGCATTGTTTCAAATGCGGCAGGGAACAGCAGGAAGCCCAGTTTATTAATCTATTTCCCACCTGCAACAACAGAGCTACTTGTGCATATCAAACCAAACACTATACTTCTACTACCAACTTCCGTACCACACATCTGGTCCATGCATCTGTAGATTATCCTTTACAAGCAAAATGATCCCCACTTTGTGAGTCCCTCAGCGTTTTTTGCTGGACTATTGGATTTTTGGACAGATTTCCCAGAGTGAGTGGGAACCCGTTTTCTCACTCATTCTTTTACTATGACCATGGGAACCCTTTTTATATATTTCTGATACTTTTTAATAGGGTTTTTCTTTCCTCCATATTTTCTGGAATTTAAATATTATTGCAGCACACAGCACTTTCTGTGCAGTTTTGCTGGAAGCTCCATGACCTTTCTTTTTTATTTTACCTGTGTTAACACATGTTACCAGGGCAGGGGGACACACTTTTGTCCCACCTGAATTTTATTTTGCAGGATCAGCACACCCCACACCTTAAGTGGAGTGCCATGGGGAAACTAACCAGTACCAAGACTAACAGCATTTTGCGCCCTCCATGGAAGAACTGCAACCTCCAAAGCCTGCAATTAACCAATGCCAGGGGCCCTGCGCCATTTTTTGCTGTTCAACGTCTTCTGCAGCACGGTTTAGTCTGAAACTTTGCAGGCATCCTTCTGGAACTCCAGAGACCGAATCCCGCTCCTCAAAGTGCCCTCAGCCGAGTCAAGGGTCGAGAACCAGAGGAACGTCTACCGCACAAAAACACGTCCTTCAACCGAGCCTTGAAGAAGGTGGGGTTTGGTTTACTGTCCATCACCAACAATTAAGAACTCTTTATAAACTCAAGGTTTGCGCAGCTTGTGCAATCTTGCTTGTAAATAATCCTTCACACCAACGGAAATGGTCCCAACCTTGTGTTTCCTTGAGCCGGCTCCCTCTTCAGAAAGATGAAATGACAAACCCTTGAACAACCCTATTTGCAGGGACGTCATTTAGGGGTCGCCAGAGGTCGCAACTGCAAAAGACATTTTTTTTTTGGTAATGCAAGCTCCTGCGCTGTGGCCAGCACCATGGGGCTCTTTACTTCTGGAGTGGCTGGCTTTTTTGTTCAGGATGAAAAGAAGAAAAATAAGAACAGGAGTGCCACAAGTCTAACACTTTTAGCACTGACCCTAAATAAGAAAGACTAGGAATACCAAATAATGTGTCTTTCTGGAATTCTATACAATAATTTCTAGACTCAAAGGTTTATTTCAGGCACACTTCAGGGGGGATGGTGGGGGGAGCCACTGATTTAGTCTGTTCTTAAATGCCGCAACTCAGCCTTTCATCCTTCTGAGGTCGATAAAGGAGTACCAACATAGGTTGGGTGATATTGGGTGTATATTTTTTCTATATAAAGCGCTTAAGCATAAGTGCTATATAATAACATCATTATCATTTGGTCATGGACGTCTGCTTGCATTCACAGTAATTTGGTAATATAGGTCTATACACACTGATCTTAACGATACATATGGCGATCCATTCTTCTATGAAATGTACATCACATTATAGTGATAGCCTAACCATATTTTTTGTAATGTACAATGCTATGTGATGTCACTTCCTGTTTTGTCAACGGGTGAAAGGTCGTGTTCCATCGCTTTCCACGATATCACTTTGGGGTGGGATCAAATGACCACTTCCTGTGATGTCATCAGGGGGTCAAGGGTGATGTGATGTCACTTCCGCTACCCCTGGTATTTTGGTGAAATGACGTCCCTGCCTATTTGGTTGTGGAACCTGGCAGTGTACTCCTCAGTCAAAGATTCCTTGTTCTCGTCATACAGGACACTCTGGATGGGAATTTACCTTCTTAGATGCAATTAGATTTTGAGAGCACCATAGTCAGTCCAACCTGCCACTGCTTGTCCCTCCTCCAAAAAGTAAAGTTTACACATCATCAACCAGACTCAAACCTAAAGGATACTCCACTTGTAGCCCACCACAACGAGGAGGCTCTTCTCACCTACACAAGGAGGAATGTCTTCTCCATGCAAAAACCATTAGCATCACCTCTTCTTTTCATCCACAGCTCCAAGCTAGAGTATCGCCCTCCCAATCAGATCTTTCTACCTGAATCAGCCATACTCGGTCTACTAGACACTACATCGTAGCAAGATTCCCTTTGATGCCAGCTTGCAGAACTCGCAGCTGATCACTCTGTCACTGCTCCCAGGGCTACTCCATCTTTGTTACCTGCTCCTCCTACTAATGGCAGCTGTCCCCCAACTTAAGCTTGGCTGTTGTATTGCCTTTTACTATGCAGAGGAGGAGTGCTTACCCCAAGAACTGTAAGAGGGACATGCCCTGGAGTGTCTCAAAAACCCTTTAGTCATGCTAATGTGACATTTTTAATTACCTTTTCTCTTTTGACACGGCTGTGGCTTGAGTGGGGTTGTGCTGCTGTGACCACACACTGGGAGGCAGCTCTAAACCAACACCAGAGCAGCGCGGGTGCCATTATATGGGGTTCACCAAGCGGGCGAATGCCCAATTCCCGCCCCCAGCTCTGATATAGTGTTAGGATGGTCAGTGACTACATAACGCTTTTTGATTTGCAATGTCGTCTCTGGCTGACCGCACAGTCAGACTTCTTAAAGGTCGTGCAACGTCTACAGCTCCTTTAAACTTGTGTACCCTAGCTTGCTACAGTTTTTTTCTGTACACTGGGAATGGACGTGTGTAGTATTAATTGGTCCCTTAAATATCTGTCTTGAGCCACTGTAAATTTACACGTGGTCTTGAACCGCAGGACAGAGTACATGCAGTTGTCAGCCCACTAGCCTGCATTTTGTGAATCTGACTTTTAGGAATTTGGCCGTTTATCCCCCACACTGCCTATAACGTAGAAGTGGGAGGGGTGGGGGAAACCCCCGCAGCCCATTATACCGAACTGCAAGATGGGTTTAGATCTTATCTACTATGCCGAATGCGCACTAAACGTGCATTCTGCATTTTAGATTCAATCTTTTAATTTCGATACCATTGTCTACACCCTCACCCTTTGTTTGTGCAAACAAGTTGCACCACAATGGTCTTAAATTTCACCAGTGCATTCCTACATGTGGATGCACTGGTCATTTCTTTACCCTCCACCTCATCAGAGACCTCGAGGACAGGTAAACTGGAATATTTGCATACCTTAATTTACCAAACCGTGTAACAATGCGGTCTTCCTTTGATGGTCACCAAACCTATGTCCCTCTGCTGCCCTCAAGAAACCTAAAATCAACCCACAACTGTGCTGATGTAGTAGGTTGACCTGGGACTGGTAAAAATGTCTCACACTGCAGCAAATCCAGTTCCCTAAAATCCTCACGCCTAGGTCGTAAACTGTGTCCTCTGATTGCGCACAAACAATGGAGCCGAGATGGCACAGCTGTGACTGGTTCACTCTTTTGGATTGAAGGTGCACGTTTGTTTGAATACGGGCTACAGGGCAATGCTGGAAATAAAACATTAACTGTCGGATTCCCAACAACTACGCGGGAATGGGGACATTTTCATTGCAGGAGATTAATTATTAACACCTGGATAATAACCAAAGAGAGGAGGAGTGTGTCCAATGATGTTCCAAAAAAAAGTATAAAGGGCGCACATCATTTAAACCTACATACAAAGCTTGTTCATTTTTGTCTGTAGATTGTACCCTGACCAGAAGTTAAAGTGCTACAGTGGGTAGGTTTCCTGGCTTCCATACTAAAGGGCGGGTGTTCCAAACCAGACTTCTCAGCAGCGCAACAAAGCAAAATTAAAAACATTAAAACCCTTGAACGATGTAAATGGTTTACCGAGATCCAGGGAGACTTATTTTGCCTCATCTCGGATCCAGGAAAATCCAGCCCAATGACCAGCACTGGCCAGGGGCGTACTCTCTAGCAGGTCCCTTTTTCACATGGAACTCCATACCTTAGCCTGCATGTAACAAAGTGCCACAGAATGAAACCGCCAAACAGGGTTGACTGTAGATTTCCCATTAGCCTCCCAGACTTTGACAGATCGCACTCTTCAATAGAAGAGTGTGAAGGGCAGCTCCTTGCACTCAAGCACTGCTTATCCCCTATGCCATCCCTGGCAGTAACTGGTTGGCCGTGCTGCACTACTAGTGGGCCCTAGGCGTGGACACAGTGCCCACTTATCGAATTTAATGGCGAAAACAGACAATATGAAGAGACAACTCTTTATTGGTGTGGAATACGCCAGCTTCCAGGCTCAACTGGTGACAGCTGTGGTGACCTAGTATCAGTAATGGACAAGAGTCTTGCTAGGTGGGAAAGAGCAAAACAAAAAGGGATGATGGCTGGAAGGTTTGGAATTAATCTTAACCGCTAGCATTGCTCTGGGCAACCCCCCCAGACCATCGTTCTTCGCCTGCCAAGCCATTACAAAAGGGGAAGACAATATGCAAATCAGCCGAGAGACCCAAGACACTCCTCACAGAGGATGCCGAAACATGTCGGGGGATGCTTGTGGTCTTGTGCAGAAGGGATGTGACCTAGCAGTTTGGGCTGGACTGCGCCTTTCGAAGTGGGTTCAAGCCTGATTTGGATATGATCTTTCCCCTTTCGTAATGGCTTGGCAGGCAAAGAACGATGGTCTGGGGGGTTGCCCAGAACAATTGCCTGAGGTTTAAGATTAATTCTAAACCTTCCAGCCGTCACCTCTGTTTTTGTAGGTGGTGTAGGGGAGGAGTGGTCCAAGGGACCCCCCTGGCCTACATCTCCACCCCAGGTGAGGGCCATGGCTCATCGGGCGTCCCCTCCTTACCACCAGGGCCCAGGTGGTGGATGGTTCACCCGCTGAAGACAATGCCCGCACGTATTGAATTTAGCTAGGCCTCAGAAACCATTTTGTCTACCAAAGATGGTGTGAGCTCAGCGCATTGTAGCGCGGCCCCCACCTTCGGAAAGTTTCAGTTATCCCTGTCGCCGCAGCACCATGGCAGATCCGCTGCGAGCCCGTTCCCACCAACAAGACGGACATGAGCTAGCGTAATATGCTAACATTGTAACAGTTCACCTTCCGCAGTGTATTATCGCTCCCAGTATGACCCGGCCAACAGGCCTGGGCAATGAAAAGAACAGTAAAATGGTCATCAGATGGCAGAAAGTCACTACATATTAATGCCAAGACCACTTGCAAAGTATGCTTTTCTCCACAAAATCCCTGATATTACAAAAACCTGTAAAATATATAAACATAAGAAAGCATGCTTCCATGATATAAGCAATGGCGAGCCCACACCATTGCAGTTGGGCACCAGTAATGAAGGAGCGTTCCAGGGATCTATTCGTTACGTGTATCACTGGGAAACCTACACTCCATGGTTTCGCGCCATAACCAAACTAATGCTGCTAGAGTACACGAGAAGACGAATGTAACCATACGGAGGGCTCATGTGCAGGATACGCGAGAATGCACTTGTCATGTGTGTATGTCTAAAGCCCCTTATGTACCACCACCGTCACGTACAGTGGCGGGTTACTTTCTATGTACTCCACCAACCCCGCTACTACCTCACTTACTGCAAATGTATATGCATATAACTAAATACTGTAGTTGTTAAAACATAGTGTACGAATAAGGTGCCCAGACTGAATATAATCGAGGCACATCCAGCAAAGTTGAAATGCATGTTTTAAAGTGATTTGAATAAATACTATAGAGTGTTCAAATGTTTGTGATGTTTTTACCTAAAGTCGGCAATACACGAGGGAGATACCTTTGTGAATATGTGCAAGGCCATTCCCCCTCCCACCCTGCAAAGACTGCCAAACATGAGAGCAGAGGCCCGCGCCGCGCTGCTTGAGCTCCCCCCAACCAGACTGGAGCCGCTTCAAAGATTTGTAGCCCCCTCTGCAGCACCCAAGGCCGCGGCCCGCCACCTGCATTATTTACAGCACAGCAATAAACCTCTGCCTGAACGCACACTTCCAAAGGCGCCCCCTCGTAAACCCCACAACCCACCGGATCATCTTAGACCTATGGCCCTGTGCAATCAGGACACCCCATACTTTGACAACACATAGCGGCACATTTATAACCACATCTAACAAGACAGAGAAGACCTGTACCGCCCGTCCCAGGCCCTGAAGCTTAGCACCTCGACCTATGGCCCTGGTCAACAGGACACTGGTAACCATGTCCTGACGTATTACCAACAGACCCCTCACAAGGTGCATTCCTCCTGTGTTGCATTAACTGTAGAATAACCTATTGGAAGATTTACTAAAGAAGATAATATTGCAATGACTGAATGACTGCGGTGTGCATGGCCTAGGGCAAATAAGTCAGGAAAAGACATTCATCTCTGACACCGGCCGGGATGGCACAACAACACCGCCCGGATGAACTCTGCCAACCTACCAGGCCCAGCCCAACCCACGAGGCTGACCAGTGACGTTCTCCAGCCACGGCCAACCGCATCGCAGCAGCACCTATAGTTAGTCATCGCCACCCAATCCCATTGAACTTGTGCCCCCTATAGTATGTAGGTTCTTATGACGTTTTTTGTAAATATATACGCCTGTCTTTGCTATTGTCAGACAGAGCGCTCTCGGAGTTTGCAGAGTTCTTTGCATGCCCTATTCTAATTGATAAACTCCCATTTAAGCTCACCCGCACTCTGTCTTGGCTTTATTCCCAACCTGGGAGAGTCCGTCATTGTCTCTCATTGCGGGGAGGATCGTGCTGGCTGGGGACGCTCGCCTTCAGTGGCAAAGAGGTAATAGTAGAACAGTGTTCTGTCCCCAGTGCAAGGGTGATGAAAAAGAATACAGAGACATCCGGTACATTTCCGGTTTACATTTATCACCCCACACGAGCAGGGGCCACAAATTCAGTGTACCAGGTCTTTTAAGTAATTTGTAGGAGCCTGAGGAGGGGTGCTGCACGTGGGTCTTGAGACTCAACGGGTGCATGCTGCATCACAGACCCCCTCACTTTCGTGGCACACAAAGGGCCTGTATGAGACTAATAGCGGGGAAGTTAGGGGGTTTGCGATACAGCGCTGGGCATTGAAGGCGTAACGAGTACTACCACGAGTACTACAAAGTTTTTGGTTTAATAGCTAAAGTTGTTTAACATAATCTATGATGCAGGGAAAGTAGTAATACTAAATACATACTACTGAAAGTCCGTTTTAACTGCTCCAGGATCTTAAGTTATTCATGTTGCTGTTCATGAAACAGCATGAACCCCTGGGGGACTACTCCCCGAAACCAATATTGTGTTACTCACAGCACCTCCCTCGGCTCCCCTGGTGAAATGGGGGCACGTTGCTGAGCGGTCTTTAGCTACCACTGCAGCTCCGAGAAGAAGCAAATATTAGATTCACATCACTGCAACAGCTCAAATAAACTCGAATGTTTAAAATGGATCGCACATAACCCTATAACCGCCAAAGAGGACTCCTTAAAATAAAACAAACAGCCAATAATTATGCCCCCTTCCTACAAATAAATCCAATAGTAACCAAATCACGCATCTATCCGTAAGCACACTATACATACAATGACCCTGACAACACAGCAATCACTCAAAATCTTGATACAACGTCCATCAAGAATGGCACTATGCATCAATACAGAAGATTCCACAATTATCCAACAATCTCACTCTCATAAGCGACTTGATTACATCTTTTGCCTGCTACCAGGAAGCACATATTCGTTCGACATGAGCATGAAGTTAAATTTAATGTAAATCAAAAACAATGTTCAATGTACCAAGATAAACAGCAATTTTACTCTGAATTTTGACAGATCACATCATACAATTCAAATTTAATCCATGTAACAACGCACCATATTGAAGACCATGATCAGCCTACTCTGCATGTGCCTAGTTTTCTGAGAATCGGGTCTACATCAAAGAAAGCCCAACCCTACTTTCTAAGCTAAACCATGGGGAGGAAAGTCCACAAGTGACAGGGCCAATCCCACAGTACTAGTGTGCACAATACAATGTATTAGATCACACAATCAAAACAATTTGGTTCCACAATAATCACTCTCCTGCTTCCTCAGGATAAATATAGTTTGAGTCTCCAATTTCATTTTAAGTTGACACCTTTCGCTTTACATCGACAAAAATCTAATTAATGGAAAGTTGAATTAATTTGCAGGGATCCTTCTCTTCAGTATCCAGGCAAAGGGTAAACTGACAGTATTCTTCGGAGTGTAGTCCACTGCTGGTGTCTTATCACTCCTATCCCTTCTCCATTAAAAGAGTAGATTCTCTTTGCCAGTTTTATCGCAATACAACCTGAACTACCCTCATACAATACCACAATGACACCCAAACAACATCTGAAGCGTTTCAATCATGGTATGAGAAATGAAAACATGTTCTACCCTTAGCACCGAGCACCTGGGGCACTCCTGAAAGGACAAAGCATTACTATAATCAATAGAATTTTAAAATTCAGCCTGATCTAGAGTTTTACACCAACTGCCAGTAAGGTGCTTGCAGTTAAAGTCTGCCATCATGGAACATCCTTACTGGCTTCAAGAAAGTCACGCCACATAAGCTCAATTTAACATTCATTCCATTCAACTACATTGCATAAAATCGCCATCAAATTCCTAGTGCACTCTCCTGCTGCGAAATGTGCACCCTGCTCACGAGCGTTCTCACAATTTCAAATACTTCAACTTCCCCGGCCCCTCCTTGACCTATTCAATGTAATCTTGTTCACAGTTTGGTATTCACAAACCCTTACATTCAATTTTCCCAGCCTTCAGGTTATCGTAATGTCAAAGGTCTTTCTTTTCAACTGGACCTGCCGAAACCAAGCGGTTCACTCCCGAGCCTCCTGAAGACATTCAAGCTCCTTTCACTCAGCGGGTACGCTGCATACCGGCTCATCGCGCCTCTGTTCCAGGATCTCCGCCACCTCGTTGTGTAGATAAAGAGTCCTCCCAACTCCTGGAGGTCTGCAGACCAGCACTACCCCCAGAGACCTTTCCCGCTTCCGCAACTCTGCAGCTGGGCGCTTCGCGTCTCCCTGCTCTCACCACTGGTTTCTCCTGCAAAAGGTCCACAGGCAATCTCATTAGCCTCACCTCAGCGGGCCATTTACACCGCCCTCCATGCTTCAGATGCAAGCAATGTTCCTCTGCTGCATAATGGTCATGGTACTCGGCATCCCTCTTCCTCGCACAGTACCAGAGTGGTATTTGTGCCTGTCTGAATTAATTAAAAAAGGATGTATGACTCTGGGTCTTGTCTCAGCAACTGACTGGTGTGTATTGCGAGAGTGTTTTCTGGAATAATAGGGAAGCGATAAGTAATATCCCATAAAGACTTGAGAGATCTTTGACTCCTTATAAAGAGGGAAAAGGGGATACTGTGTCTCACTGAAGGGTGCCTCATCCCCACTCCGCAAGTCTCCTCCACCCAGGTGATCCTCCCTAGCATATCCACCTCCGGGGTCAGGAACCAAAAGAGACAGCCTTTCCCTGGCCACCCGGGAAGAGGATCTATTGGGAAAAGAAGTGAGGACGCCCTCAGATTCCTCACATATAGTATCCCTGCCCCAAAACATTGCCTGCCCACCAACTCCAAGCACAGACACCTCAGGGTTTTACACAGTTTTGCACAATGAGCTTCATACAACAACAAAAAAGGTCAATGTGATATATTTGGACTGTTATATTGACAATTAAATTTTTACAATACATACTGGGGGCATAGTTTCTTTGCATGAGCAACTGAGCCTGGTGCAATTCCCCTCTGTATGTGGTACTCAGCAGCTAAACCAGTCTTCATGACATAATGGCGTGCAGGTGGGCGTACCTGCGCCTCATATGGGGACCTACATCAACCTGGCACACCTGTAAAGGTATTTATGCACTTACCAACCCATCACTATTAGTTCCGCGCCACTGCTGTTTCTACATCATTGTCATAATGATGGCTGGCGTTCAGTACAGTCCTAGGGTCATGTCTGTCCATATAGCCCTAAAACACCACCAGCTTCGACACCTCCCAGGGTCTACCTACGAATCTGTGTGTACAAGCTGGACGTGCAACAAATTCGGATGCTTGGGTTATGCCCAAAATGGTCTTAACTGGACCAGCCTGGAACCTGCTACAGTCAGCTAGCCATCATATTGAATGGCCAATGGCATTTAGGCCATCGGTTTTAAGGGGGTCAGCACTATAAAGCTAGTAGCAACCATCATATCTGGTAGGTCCTTGGTACAAAGCTGTGAAATTTTCAGCTGGTTCCCATAATGGAGTACACCACAGCAAAGGGCCCACATGCTGAAGCCGTTTCCTTTTCATTGGCTCCGAGGTTCACCTCCAGTAATACGATTACCACTGGACCCTGGATCTTGTGCGTTTGCTAATGTGTAAAAGGTAAGAAAATGGGGACTCATTTAGAAGACAAAGCAAAATATGTCATGCATAAATGGACAAAAGATTGCATAGTAGGCATATGGTGTCGAAGTCCGATTCGGGACACACAAAATATTGCTTTGTACTAGCTTGTCGTTCCCCAGAGGTAGTTCCCGCTTACTGGGTGATGTCCAATACCCAAGAGCTGCTTTTAACTCCGGCTCAAATCCTTAGTTTGTTCACTTAGAAAGGCTATCACGGCGGACTGTGACAAAGGGGGCAAATGTTGCGACGGGAAAAGGAGTGTGTGGTAAGGGAAGAAATGCGATTAAGGGGGGAGGACTGAGGCAAAAGGGGGCCTGTGCGGAAGAAAAGGGGTCACACAGGGGAGAGATTGGGGGCGAAACAAGTGGAGCTGTGTTCCTGCAAACACCTCCTTAACGCTGTGCGTTTCAAAGCTGCCGCGATTCGAGCACGACAAGCAACATTTACAAACCACCGCTGCTCACCCAGAGAGCCCACGCTCACTCAGTGAAACGGTGCACACGTTTTACTGTCATGAATGATGGCTATTCTGACTGATGAAATGCGCACCACACCAAGTGTACTGCATGCACAGAGGTTATGTACGTTTGAATCACTATAAATTGGTAGCAGGGCAGCCACATTATTCAACATCTATCTCACGCCCTCAGTCCCGCCCAGACCACCGACAAATCCCCCCCCCCCCCTCACCCCGGTAACGTACTACCCCCAACCCTGTGCGCGAAGCGTGGGATGAGGAAGTGGGAGTTCCCACAATAACTGTTGTCCATTTTCAGCGCTAGGGTAATTGGATTGGGATGTAAAATCCTATTTGAAGGCAAAGGCCAAAATAAAAAAAAATGTAATTTTTTTTAAATTAAAGTATAATCTCATGTAACGAAGCTTTATCATCGGATTAAAACAAACGCTTTATTTGCACGTAATCGTAGCAGGAGCGCCGAATACGGGTTTGCTACGTGAAAGTCCCCAATGGGAATTATTTTCGCCGCCGCGCCCCGGAATCGGAGCATTGTCGCATCCCTAGCTCGAACATCCATCACCGAAAACGCACAGCATTCACTGGATTGCAGATCAGTAAAGAGACGTCATTTATCTTAAGAGATTTCAGTTTCTTATATCTTCCCATCTATTCCGGCGTAGGAGTAGCTGGAGAGCGGTCGTGGATTGTTTAAGAGCCTGAGTCCCCCTTTATGCGTTATTATCAAAACGACAGCAAGCCCGTAAATGCTGTTGGAGAGTTCCCACGTCTTAGTGCTTGAAGGTGGAATAGGAGACGAAAGAAACCGATCGAAGAGCGACCTCTGGTGTCCGAAAACGCCAACTGCAGTTCAGTCAGACTATTTCTAAACTTTTCGTCGTCCCCAGCGCCCCCCACGGCACGTTTTATACTTCTGCGCCTCAAGCTTTCCATATGTATTACGTAATGCGAGTAATAACTGTCAGCATCCTCTCAAACAGCACTTTCCCATCCCATCCTGCTAGAAATGACTGGGCCTTCTACCAGCTTGTCCTCTAACAGCACCTGCTGTAAAATTCTCCCGCCAGACAAACCAAACTCTAAAGGACTTTGCTGATCGATCAGCTAATCTCACGTGTAAAAAATAAAAAAGTAAAATACATGGACTGTTTTCGTGGGGGCTGACCCGGTATGACTAGCTAGCTGCCAAATGGCCCATGTCATGTATGTCAAGCCAATGCTGGACATTGCATGCTGGAACATGTAGTTTCGTTCCCCCACTTTATGTATGGGTCTACAATTGCCAGCATGCAACTAACTCAGGCTTAGCTCAATGTTACACATACATCGTTAGTCACAGGATGATAAACTATATCAAAAACAAAGTACAGTACTCATGCTATGGTCTCAAGGATGTATCCCAGTGGATTAAGTGGGACAGGATGTACACCCAGTGGATTAAGTGGGATGCTAAATCAACAGGGGTCTCATTGGGGGTGGGGGTACATTTGCGTGTACTTACGCCACGCCCTCTGAGAGCTGGTGCCAACTGGTGGGGAAGGGGGGCTGATGAAAGCGGGGGAACTGGGACACACTGGCATTATTACCTTTAGTGCAGAGGGTGCGAAACCAATGTGCCGCAGCTCATACACGCAGCCAGCAGCCACTTCGTTCAAGGCGCTGCGTGGTTAAAAACCACGGGCTCCTTGACTGAAAGGGCTGCGTGATGTACTGCGAAACAGAGGGCTGGAGTAAAGAGACATCACAGTATCATAAATCCTTATTTAAAAGGCTTAGTGCTGCATGATGGATCTTTACTGAGGAGACAAAACGAGAGAATCTTCTGTTTCGGATTTCAGAGTCATTTGGCAGCCGTGTAGCCGAAGCCACGGTCACACCTGCTTTCTGCCGATGTCGGTACTTCCAAAGTGCTGACCCCTGCAGGCAGTCCATGTAACTGTGCAGCGCTTTAGCTACACGGCTGCCCGAGTTATTGGCATGGCAGGGGCCCGGCTCGGGAGCCCTTTGACTGCCAGGTCTTGGCTTCAGCCCACTTAAAGCCCTTTGTACACCCACATTAGACATGGCCTGCTAATTACATTCCACGCACACGGGGGTTTAATAACCTGGGCATTTGTCCAATAGCTATGCCGTTGTATCCAACATTACTCATTTTGTCAGCCCCTTTCGTTTCCCCTCCAGTAAGGTGCTGCATGAGACATTTCCTTTGATTTGGCATAACAAGGCCGCAGATTTATTTTTACATATACATAACCACTGTAAACAGGTATTAAAAATTAGTTCCAAAAGGTGTGGCGACTGCTCCTCGTCCTGCTTCCCCCTTTACCTCCATATTGTTTGCAGGCACAACTCCCCCAAGGCCTTCGAGTCTGAGAAATAGCCTGCCCCTGCAGGTCTTTGCGGACTGGGGGAGCGCCGTTTGTTGGGGGGAAGTTGAGCCCCAATTGCTACCGCCAGACACCCCCGCCGTTTAGGCTCCCAGGAGGCGCGGTCTAGAATGGGCAAAGCCCCTTCCGGTTTAGCAAGGCTCATTCGGAGTCTTTGTCTTATCATAGGTTGCCACAACCCGCCTGTCCATCCTGCGACAACGACGTCCAGGCTCTGTCATAACTGTAGGGTGGGAAAATGAAGTCCTCCACTTTTGGCGGGCGCCCAGCTGCTGGAAGAGCTGCAAGTGCCCCTGCGCCGGGCGCCCGCCGCTTTTATGTCCCAAGCCCCGCCTCCTTCCTTTGTTGCCCTTCGCGGGCTTTCCCGGGCTCTTGTCACCCTCTCCTCTGGCTCCTTTGCCGCCCTCTCCCCTGCCCCTGGGGGGGAGGGGCAAGAGAGCATCCAGGAGGAAGGCCCCTGCCCCGGTTATCGGGGTGCCTCCTCCACTTGCTGCGCTCTCCGTTCGTCACCTTCAAAGAATACCTTAAATACTCCTGCACGGTTCTCACTGAATTGTAAATTACATTAAATGAGGAGCTGGTTATCGCACAAGGTGTTCTCTGGATTGTAAATCTATGTCGAAGGAGGGGCGTGGACTACTCAGACTGCCCTGTCAGAGTTGTAAACCTATATTAAGGTTCACACCTAATTAGACGCGCCCCCCCCGCACCACTTACATCGATCACGCCAAACACTACGAAACAGACGTAAAAATAATAATAAATAAATAAAAATAACAACAAAAAAAAGAAGGAGCTGCCAAAACCACACAGGACATCTGCATTGACACATCTGATACGTGCCCATTCAGATGGCCCTTTTCACCTCTTTGCACATTCGTGCAAATTAGGGGGTGTTTCTGTGCATTTAAAAGTCTAGCCAGAATTTACAAACAGGATGCACTTTTAAATGTGCAGAAAAGGAACGCCAATGAGCCTGCTTCCAATAGCCGCAAGAAGGTGCGCACTGCATGACAAGGGCTTTCCTTAACCGGTCATGCAACTTTTAAACATTTTATATGACACAGCACAGGTATGAACTGCTGCTGTCTCACTTGCATTTGTGTGCCTCAAACGGAATAGAAATGCTTTTATTTGGATCGTATTTTACAGTGACAGGCCCCTTAAGTGCCCGTCACAGTGAAATGCATTGGGAGTTTGTTGAACATTGTTGAGAGAGTGCTTCCGAAAGTAATTTATTGAAGGCAGCTGGCCAGCGCATCATATGAGCTACAGCTCAGCTTCATGAAAGTGGGCAGGTCATTTGAGAATAAGGTGAGCTGCTCATTTCCAAAAACGCTCTATTTTTAGATCCCCAATTTTTTGAGGATCTGGGCCAAAATCTACATTAAAAAAGGAAATAGTCACATTATAAAGGGGAAAGGAGAGAGAGGGAGGGGTGATGGGACCAACGGGAAGTGACAGGCAAGAGAGCAGAGGTAGAGCGTTGGGCAAGAGAGCAGAGAAGAAGTGGTGGGCGAGATGTGGGGCAGTGGGCCAGAATGCATAGTTGGAGGAGCGGGCCAGAAAACAGAGGAAGCGCGGGCTACTAGGAGGGCCAGAAAGCATAGAGGGAGCGTTTGGCTGGAAAGAGGCAGCAATCTACAGATTGAGAGAAAGGAAGCGGGAAGTGTGCGATATAATTGGAGAAAGTATGCATATTAATAGCAAGAAAGAATGAAGGACTGCGGGAGGAATTGGGCAGTGCAAGGTCTGACTTGGGCGTATGGTTTGGAGAGTGGCAGAGACTGTGGAGTGAGTTGTGACTTACATTGTGATGATCACAGGAGCATGAGCATGACCGAGTGGGAGGTTTAAAAGGGTACGTTGTAATGGGGAAACAAGTCAGTGTGAGGGTGGTGCATAAGTGTTTGGGGACTGGAGAACATAGAGGGGGGAATATTTTCACCAATAGAACTGGTCATAATCAATAAAGTTAATATTAAATAGGCATGCACATTAAACCAAACAATTAAAACAAACCGTGATCTGTCAAGCAAGGGACAACATCTGAGTCTCTTCCTATTAAATGTATACAAAAGGTGTAAGCATGCCTCCAGATAAGGTCCAGGCCTTTTTACGCATGAAAATTGTGTGAATATACATGACAGCTTTATTAGCAGAGGGCAGTACAAGAGTCAGGCTACTTGACAAAAACTAGAACACTTTTGATTTTTTAAAAATCTACATGGATGTAATTGCAAGCCATGGAGAAAAACCTCTGAAACAGAATGCATTTCTCTGAAGCCTTTCAAAAAAGAAACTGCACACTGTGATAAAAGGAGTGGTTTATTTCCATTCAGCTTCTGCTGTGTTGTGTGTAGATGCTCATGCAGCAAACAGAAGCACTGTGCATATTTATTTTTACACGTATAATTTAATGTACACTTGAATTATAAAAACAGTGTGTAAAATGATGAGGACACACGGTCTAGTTTATATCCATTCAACCGTGCAGTCAATGGGGTACATCACTATAAATGGACAGTGGCAGCAGAGTCTTTGCTCAAGGGCGAGTGATTGTCATTACACCAACAATCACAGGTGTAACAGCAGCAAGTGCAAGCGCTGTTCAAAAACAAACAGAAGTTACATTTGTAATTGAAATAGAAACTCAGCAAAACCTGTCCCTGTGATAAACCAGATAGGCATTTAGCTTTATGCAGCACTTCATCTATGGATCGTCCCTCAGCCGATGCTCAGTTTACTGACCTCTGAAGGATGTTAGCCAATAAGATAGCTCAGCCAGCTGAGCACTTGTTGCTGCAATCTGTGGGTTGCAGGTTTGAATCCCAGCAAGGCCAGCTCAGCCCATTATCCTTTCGAGGTTTATAAAAGGAGTACCGACTTCGGTTTGGGGACAAATATGTTCTATGTACAACACTTTGCCAAACGCGCTATATAAATAACCATTTGACCACGAGATGAGGTATAGAATTTAGCATGGATTCCTTGCTTCTCTGCACTGTTTTAACATAACATTAGGTAATGAGGATTCATAAAACATCAAGGCTATTCTGCTATCGAACCTCACAATACAATTCATGTTTGCTTTACTATCTAATTGGCTAGGTTTTTGTGTTTTCAACATTTAAATAATATATACAGGAGAGATCAGATGGCCAGACCTTAGAGAAATAATGCAAGGTGTACTCTGTCACAGTGCAGAAAGCTGCCCCATGGTAATAATTTCCATACAGTTTTTGCACACGTCGGCTTATGTCACATACATTTTACTCTCTTGCAAAGGAGAAAAGTCACTTATACTCTCTTGAAATTACATTTACTCTCAAAGTTTAAAAAATAGGGAGTAAAATACTCCCACCTCAAAACTTTATTTGGAGCACTGGGTGCAAGTATGACAACTGGCTCTCTCGTAGCCTCGCACACTGCCTCTTCCCTGCAATGTGCCAATCTTAAACCCTCCAGTCAATAAAAAATGTGCCACAAAAAAATACAATTTTATTCCACAAAAAAGTCAATTTCATGCTGCATTATCCTGGAGGGTCTGCCTAATAGACACACAAAATCATCAATGTAAACAAAGTTACACACCATGGTAACTATGCAAGTCTCTGCTTTTGTCCCTTACAGTTATGCACCAACAAGCAAGTGCTCCGGTACTTGTGGCATTTGCTTTGTGATTGAGAGTACTCACATTGCTACAAATGTGACATTTCTTACAGGGCCGGTCTGATGTCCATATTACACAGTTATCTCCATTACTCCTGGTCCTACTCTTCCACGTCCCATTACTGACTGAAGGTTGCCTGTATCCCATGTTGCCTGTTACTCCAAATTTTTCCAACTCCTACCAGTAACCAGACTTTAACTCCCCTCTTCAACTAAACCCTGCTTTTAGGTGGTACTAAAAGTGCTGTCTATAAGCCTAGACTATTGTCATGGGAAGTGAAAATATGAAGGAGAGATACGATGTTTGGGATATCGCAACCTGTGAGTGTTTGGTTATTTAACCACCTGTTGACCACCCATAGCAATGCTGGTCCCTATAGCCATCACCCAGTAAGCAGGAGTTCCCGCAGGAGGTAATGGGAAAGACGGTAGTGTTTTTTTCTTGTGTCCGTTAGGTTTGGTCTTGTTCAGAGAGCATTTTCATTAGTCAGCTCAGTGGGTTGCTTCTAAAATGCAGGTCGCAGGTTCGGATCCCGGCATGGTTGAATCAACTGTAAATCAGTTTGGGGGTCATAAAATGGATACCACTTTCGTTGGGCGACAACGATTTTATACAATCATGCTGCACAACAGCAGAACATCATTGACATAAAATAACTAGTTCCATTGTAGTCATGTTCTTGAACAAACTAAAACCTTTCAGTATATCTCCCCGCCCCCACCCCCTCCACCGCCAACTCCCAAGAAACCAAAAATCCATATGGATAAACTACTCATAAACCCTTACAATAAAATCCAGTCCTTCTGCACTCACGTGAATGGAAGTTGTCCAGGTACTGATGAGCGCTTGGCTTAATGTAAGCTCTCCCTGTTCTGCTAGATATCAGAACCAAAGGGCAAATGGGTGCATTTACTTGCCACCGGTCACACACAGTGACTGAGGGTTATCCAGCAAGCTGTGTTTTGCCATTGACTCCCGGTTATTTACAGCGATGCTCCATCTTGATCAGAGTCCATTGGGGCTTTTATTAAAGGGGGCGAGGGGTTTGAGAAAATTGCGACACACAACACACTTTCTTACTCGCCAAGAGTCGATTATCACTAGCCAATGGCTGATTGCGACTTCACATTTTGCACCCTACAGTTTTGGTGGCACAGGTTGAAAAGAGGGGCGTTTGATGAGCAGGGGCTGGAAGGGGTTCACGCTTTATGACTCATTGCTACAGTGCTATAGCTGCCCTGGGTGTAGGCTCGGTATAGAGAGAAAGTCAATTGCTTATTTCAACAGAAGATGCCCATTTGGGCAACAGCTAGCGTGGAGAGGAGGTGAACTTGATGCAATAACAGCATAGTCATCAGGGAAGGGCACAGCTATCAAGGTAGCCGACTGGAAGGGTCGGGGCATCTACGAAGCTGCAAAGCTGATAGCCCAGGGAAGGTGGCTCTGGTCAGTGGGGAATAGTGCAAGGGGGTGTAATGAAACCTCAGTGAAAGGGGCTCAAGGGTTATGAGAGGGAACCACTGCAAGGCATGTCTGGGTTAGTAGTGCTCCAGCATCCCTCGGGTACAAAGCTGGGGTAGTGTGGGATCACCCAGCTGCCAGCGTAACTGCTATGAAGGCGGCAGGCGGTACAACAGAAATTTCTGCATTAAATGTGTTCTAACTGGCCGTACACGTGTAACGAAGGTGCACAGCTCTCGCATACTTGTGGCAAATATTTACACCACTCCAATGATAAAATAAAAAAATAACCAGCCACCACTGAGCTGGGGTATAGTCAGCAGCTTTTGGGAAGCAAGAGGATCCTTGTGCTGCTTCAGAAAGAAGCACCAACTCATCAAACAACGCCCATTATTTCTATGGGAGCATGAACAAAATGAGCCAAGCAACAGCAGTTGAAGATGTGTGTATGTTGGACACCTCATTTCTTTACATCTTGCCGAGGCGCTGGCACATGCATTAGCGCATAGGCGACATCGGCGTCGCTGCAGACAAACCTTTGAGACGCTTTCACATGCAACTAGGATTTTAAAGGGGATGGGGGCCAGATTATGAAAAGTAAATAAAGATAATAATGCATTACTTCATAATTCTGAGATGGCTCTCTATGCGAGTAGCAGGCCTGGTAGTAATGTGTGCATTTGACTTTTATCCCGTTAAAATACACTAACACACAGCTTAGGACTATTGTATTATGCTTGTCAATTTGAAATTCTTCCCGTGTTCCGAATGGCCCTTTTTTCAACGCTCTAGTGTTTTGTGGGTTGGGGCATTCGTTATGTTATTGCAGACACTCCTCACTCACAAGTGCATAAAGGGAAACAAATTAATTATGAGTAGAAAAAATAGATCTTTGTTTTTTGTTTTTTTCAAAAAGTGCTCAATCCCTGGTGTACCCAATTCGTACAGTACCAGGTGCTGCAAGTACCCCAACTAAATAAAAATGCCCATAATATATTATCAACCATGGAGGGATGAAGGTTTAAATTGGGCATTTGGGATCACTGTGGCACACACGTTCCTCACACTTCACTCTCCATGCTATATTGGTAGGACTGGAACTAATCTCCTGTAGGATAAACCTGGATCACTGCAGCAAACATGCAACTCCATGCGTTTACTGGGATTGGAACGTCAGACTTTCCTCCAACACACACAACCAGATAAATAAAATATATTGAAAAATATAATGAACATGTTCATACCCATCACTGGATTTAAATATACAACATAATAGAAATACATGCTTACTTCAATATCCAGAAACAATTCTTATCAAATACATTATAATACAAAAATATCAGCAGACAAATCTTTTAAAATAGTTAAAATCAGATAATATTCCACATGGTGAAATGTTATGAAGTTAATATCATTCCCTTCCATTAGCCCTTGCCATATCATTTCTGTATTATCAGACAAACAGGAATTCTATCTTTTCAGAGATTTATCACGCAGCCGATTAAGACTTAGCAAAGGTGGTGTTTAGCAGTCTCTATATCTCCTGTGCCACATAATCTACAGAGTCTCAAATTTCTGTCAATGCCAATTTCAGAACCTAATATCTCCATCGTGTCACATCTCTTAAATTTGAACAAAAAGTAGGATCTAACCGGGTCTTCATGGGGAAACGCATATTGGTATTTGGGTTTCTTTGTTTTAGCAGACCAATATTCTAAGAATTGCCTACCAGATGATTTAGTAGCTAATTGTATCATATCTCTTTCTTTAGCATAACAGTAAATAGATGATTGCAATAAACATTTCACCTTATCCTGAGATTGATACAGCCATGTCGAGACATTATCCTTTGCCCATCTAACATATGTCAAATATAATGCATAGATTGATTTAAGATGTCGACATTTTTCTCTCTTAATACATATTTTCATCAGTTCCACCAGAAAAGACAATTATCAAAATGTACAACGCGCTCAATACCAAAGCGTGGAATCAGGATTTGAACCCGTGTTGTTTTCAAGACAAACACATTGCCCCTGAGCGATCCTTCCTCCCCAGCGGCAGATGTAAGCCCTTAACAATGTCACTTTCCCTGGATTTTGTAATCTAAAAGTAATATATTTATTTCATGTAGTGCAAGCAACACATTCGCACAGTTTCTTAGCAATGGAAATAAGGTTATATTACCGAATGTATGGAACGCAATTTAATCGACCGCTGAAAGATGAAGAGCAGAGTTGGCCCGTAATCGAACCTGTGCAGGGCAGGCTGGCCCCATAACACAGGCCAGTACTTTACTCCCTGAGCTATCTGCCCAGGCAAGTTACATACACATCTGCAGTGGGTGCCCATATCCCCGGGGCTGGTAAACTGGTCTATGTACCACGGCCCACGTTTGGTCGATGAGCCATCCGACCACAGGCCATGAGAAACATGCAAAGCTTCAAACAAAGTAGACACAACAAAGTTAAGAATTGTAGCCAAAAGCACGATATTTAATTTGTCCTTTGCGTATATTTGAGAACTTCGATCTACACTGCATTACAAGCGGGAAATGTGAAATAATGCGGTACCAGAAACCAACACCCGGACCAGCAGGTAAGTTACTTGTAGGTTTATTGGTAGGTATATGCCAGGAAGACACCGGCATATCCCTCCATGCCAGCTTACACTCTCCAACTGTAACTGTTGGAACTCCTGTTCAGAACATAACACCATAGCACTCCACACTCACTGACATCACAACATTCCAGGATCGGTGATGTCACCAGCACTCAGAGATACACTACAACACTTCTCCCTCCATACATTTCAGAAACAAGAAAGATCTCACAACTAAAAACTTCGACCCAGAACAATCCCCCACATGTACGTCTGGCCAGCACATAAATGCACCAACACACCAGACCCCAAATTGACACCAGTAATATACCTAGAAGACACTGTCCACCTGGAGCTCGCTCACAACCCCAAAACCAACACAGCAGAATATTAAAAGACTGGATGCCAACCAACCTAAAACACACACTAAAGACCCTGCGCCTCACTTAACACCAAAACCACAGCGCAACCATAAACCTACGTGGCACCCCAAGAATCTGCTCCTTAAACGTGCCAATAAATAAAATGGTACATAAGAGTTGCACTCTACTAGTAGCGAAGAAGAATACATTGAACTCCACTCTGTCCCCACAAAGCCACAACCAATGAGGAACCCACCGAAGTAGAAAAAGGGCTAATGCCTGCCCTAAAACCTGAACTGGAAAAACACTTGAGGACCAAAAATAAACTACGCACCACCACCCGCTTCAAGCTGCCCCTTGAAAACGTAGGACCTGCCACGCCCCAGCGTTCCCAAAAAGTACATTACACTAACACTCTAAACCTTCCGTGCACCAACAACCTTCCACCCTAGTCTGCACCCTAGGGCACCAGGGCCAACACCCCCGGGCACTATCCCAACTCAACAGGGAGCAACAACAAGCACATCACCACCAAAATCAATCCACAACAACGCTCATACAGAGCACACTAACACACGCGAACACCATCAAAACCAAGGTCAACCTCAATAGCGCTAATCATACGCCGTAAACCACAACACCACAAGACCCCAGGTCCTTGCCAACGGTCTACGACAGTACACCAAACACACCACTAGGACCCTAGTCCAAGCCAACTGCCCCACCGCAGCACACCATCACTACAACCCAGGACCCCTAGTCCTTGCCAAAACGTCACACCAACACACAACCACAGGACCACCTCGCCCCAAAAACTGCCCACAGAGGAGCAACTAACCAATATGGAAATTGTTGTATTCTTATTGGTATGTTTACTTTGTCCTGGCTCCCTACACTGCGTGAACGTGTGGAATGTTTGGATTTGGATGAAAGGATTCGATCGGGCGGTTGGAGAGCGAATGGAGTCGATAAGGGAGTAATTGAGTCACAGTGCAGGGCGCCAGGTTTATGACCTTAATGTAAATAAATCTTGTTTGATTTACCTGCTGTCCCTTGGATACTTCAGAAATGGGACCCCTGGCAACAACCAAGCTTCCATAACCCACACTAACCACCACCAAATTTCACTGCAGTACCCCAAGACTGTCTCCCAAAACACTACCAAAACACTACCACCCCAAGACTGCCTCACTTTGTCTCATTAAGCCTCTCCCTACATATGTTGTAACCAGTTTCCAGATAGTTGTACAGGACTGCACACTACAACTCAACTATGAGTCACACTGTGCTACCCCTGCCCAGCCAATGCTCCGGTCAGCTTGCAAGCACATGCTATTCTCTGACCACTGTGTTGTATGTAACTCAGTCACTAGTGCCTACTGAGCCCATGTTTTTTTTTCCACCTGTACCATTGCGCAACATTGCCATTGCAGACTACTGTACCTACGCTACCTGAACCCTAGTTAGTGCAACTCATTGTGCCTACGTTGAACTTTGCCCATTGTACTAGTGCGTAATTTAATCATTGCAGCCTATTGTGCCTATGCCTTTGTACTTGAACCTTAGCCACTGCAGTTCATTGTGCCCATGCTGAACCTGCCCATTGCGCATCTGTACTTGAACCTAGTCACTGCAGCTCATTGTGCCTTTGCTGAACCTTGCCTATTGTTCCTTTGTAATGGAACCTTTGCCTTTGTACTTGAACCTTTAGTCACTGCAGTTCACTGTGCCTAAGCTGAACCTGCCCATTGTGCCTTTGTATTTGAACCTAGTCACTGCAGCCCATTCTGCCTTTGTATTTGAACCTAGTCACTGCAGCTCATTGTGCCTTTGCTGAACCTTGCCCATTGTGCCTTTATACTTGAACCCAGACACTGCAGCTTATTATGACTATCCTGAACCCTGCCCATTGTGCCTTTGTACTTGAACCTTTAGCCATTGTACTCGAACCTTAGGCACTGTAGCTCATTGGGCCCATGTTGAACCCTCTGCCCATCTGAAGCAGCCTACTTAGCTCACTGCTTCTATGGGAATCTAGCCCCACATCATGCCTAGCACACCCGGCAGCCTGCTAGTGTATTTATTTCTAATTATCCTCCTCCCAAGAGAGCACAACAGGTACCCCACAGCGCTCATGAGAGGCTTACACAACTTTTCCATGACCATCCTATCTACTGATACCAGTATGGAACATCCACATCCAAACCCCCCAATTGAACTTCCTAGCAACCCATGTAGTCTTGTCCACAGAAATTCTAGGTTGAGAGCCAGACTCTTGAAACTCCATGAGCCTCTAACTAGAACACTACCTCCCTCCAACAAAAGAACCAACATCCAGAAGGCCAATATCGTCCATCTCAATAGCCGTAGACCTCTCCCCACCTCTTCTAAAATTGGACTGTCTCATCTGACAGCCCTACCCCTCAAAGGGGGATTAATAAATGCAAGATCCCTGATTGCACATGCAACAGACATCTGCGATCTAATAGTGCTCAACAACCTGGACTTCATCGCCATCATAGAGTCTTGGCTGCATGACGCTGCAGGACCCCTACTCTCTCTACTCTCTTTAGCAATCCCAGAAGACTTCACAATACTTAGACAAGACAGAACCAATACACGTGGCGGCGGTATTGCTAACATTGTTAAGTCTAGCCTAGGTATGAGGATTGCGCCTACAACAGTTTCCGATTCATGCGAAACACTCACCATCAAACTTCCTTTGGCTAGCTCCCAAACATTGACTATCCACCTCATCTATAGACCACCTGGACCCATAGGGACATTCGAGGAGGACCTCCATAACTTACTCTCTAATAACCTTAAAACCTCCTCCCAACTACTTGTCCTAGGGGACTTCAACTTGGGTTTCAACAACCCTTCAGATAAAAATGCCACTATCATTGCAAACTCCCTTGCTAACCTGGGTATAATGCAAAAAACTATAGAACCTACTCATATCAAAGGGAGAATCCTTGATTGGCTAGCAGACTACAACTGCACTGCCAACATCAAAGCCATCATCCCCCAACCATGAACTGATCATTTCTTCTTGTCATTTGAATTATCTACCTCCAGACCACCTCCTCCAGTATCAATCATGGCCCTGCCTTGTCCAACAAGAAATAAAAAGAGCATCACCATAGACAAAGTAATCCCGGCCATTCTACCCATCCTTAATGGTTTAGAGGCTCATTTAGACCCAGAAACATTAGTCAAGGAATATAATAAAATTATGCTAACTACAATTGACAATATCGCACCTATGAAACTTAGACAAAGTAAACCTAAATCTCACTTAAACAAATGGTTCACTCCTGAACTAAAGGACTTGCAACTACTCAAGAGGAGTTGCGAAACAGCATGGAGGCTTACCCCTTCAGAAGATCACAAAAAAAAACTAACAGAAATCTCCTCCCACTATAAAAAAGAAATCTATCTGGCCAAACAAAACTCATTCAACACGCGTATCGCCAATGCCAATTCAAGCATGAGAGAACTGTTCACCATCCTCAAGGAACTAGAGTCACCCATCCCCATTCCAGAAATATACTCTAAAGATAAAACTTGGTGCTCCGATATCCAGCAAGCCTTATCAAATAAAATCTCCTTACTCCAAACAAAAATAGCAAATAAGAAAGCCTCCCTTACACAGCCACCTAAGACCAATAACCCAATTATAGACCCTGCCCTAAAGGTATAGGACCCAGCAACACGATTTACATTTTCTAAAACTTCCACCCTTGAGGTGGAAAAAGTCATCCTCTCTCTAAAGCCTTCAAACTGTCAGGGAGATACCTGTCCTGCCCAGCTCATAAAAGATGCTGCTAGGGATCTATCTCCATTTATTGCAAAACGTGTCAATTTCTCATTCACGTCTGAAACAGTGCCCACCAATCTAAAACAATCCTGCGTACTACCACTGCTTAAAAAGCAAACGCTAGACCCTCTTATACCCACAAACTACCGTCCCATTACGACAGTCCCCTTTCTGCTTAAAATTCTGGATAAGATTGCCTATAATCAAATTCAAAGTTTCCTGGATCAACACAAACTCCTAGGAGAGCACCAATCAGGATTCCGCCCTCAACACGGCACAGAGACCGCCCTCATTGACCTGAAGGCACACATAGACGAACTAAGAGATAAAGTAAAAATGGCCCTCCTCTTACTGCTGGACCTCTTGGCAGCATTTGACCTCGTGGACCATGGGGTACTTTGCAGTCACTTAGACTCTGCTGCACATTTCTCCAGTGAGGCTATAACCTGGATCAAATCCTTTCTTAGCAACAGGACTATGAGGGTATTCTCCCCTTCGGCAGCGGCCGACCCAATCCCCATCCTGTGCGGAGTTCCTCAGGGATCGTGTGTCTCCCCAACTCTGTACAACATATTCACCAAGCTCATTTTCGATGATCTGGACCTTCTCAGCTTCACCTACACTAACTATGCAGATGATACCCAGATTCTCCTCCCACTTTCTGGGGATTATGGTAAGGATTTGGCCTTGGTGAACAGCGTGTATACCATCGTCCAGGCATGGATGACAAACCACGGTCTATGCCTGAACGATGATAAAACAGAGCTCATCATCCAGGGGACGCACCCCAACCTTAAAAAACTTAGCCAGGACTACACTTAATTTGAAATTGATGGCAATATCATCAGGGTGTCTAAAGAAGTGAAGACACTTGGATTCTATCTGGATGCCACTCTCTCTTTCGACAAACAGGCCAAGTCCCTGGCATCTGCTACCGCTTACACCTGTAAGCTTATCAGAGCTGGCAAGCATTTTCTATCTGACAACTGCCTCATCTTAGCGAGAGCACTAATCCTCTCGAGGCTCGACTATTGTAATGCCCTCTACATTGGAGCAAATAAATCCATCACCCACCGCATTCAAATTCTACAAAACAACGCCCTGCGAGCCGCCCTCGGTATCTCTAAAAGATCACACATTTCAAAGATCAGACGCAAAACAACTGGCTGTCTACCCAAAGCAAAATCCACCTCAAAGTAGCGTCATTGGATCACAAAGCCTTAAACAACGCCGCACCGAGCTATCTGACCAATAAATTTGCAAAAAGAAACCATATGCGCCCAGCTAGAACCGCTAATGCCAATAGCCTCATCATTTCAAGATTTAGGCTAACTAAGGTGGGGGGGTAGCAGCTTCCAGGTTCAAGCAGCCCAACTATGGAACTCACTGCATAACCCTCTACGTGAGGAACAGCCCTTTCTGAAATTCAGAACCAACTACATCAACCTGCTGAAGTCTACCAATGATTAGCCCATTGGTGCACAAATATCCCCAGACTACCCAGTATTTACATACCTTGAGCCTGCTCCTTCTGACCCTTGGATCTCTTCACTCTGCCCTCCTGGTTGAGGAGATAATGTTCATCCGGCACCTGGATATTTTACTGCCCCTACTATACTAGGACTGTATATATACTGCCCCTACTACCATCCGGCACCTGTATATTTACTGCCCCTACTATATAACTATGTCTTGTAAATTATAAATGCCTACTACTTGTGATATCTGTATCCTGTATTTTGTATGTAACCTTTACTACCTTGTAACCTAAGCTTTGCATCTTCTTGACTGTTGCGCCCGTTACCCTTGGATCTGCCGCGCATTACAAATGAATAAAACAAACAAACTACACAACTCCTCCTCAGGGCCTCAAGCCCCTGCCCGACTGCACCAACCGCAGTACAACCTCACTGTCATACCACGATGTGGGACCTCTTAATCGAGTAAGGCCAACACCTCACACCAGAACCCGAATATGCATCATCCACACACCCTCTCACCACGCACTAGACCGATGATACATTTAATCATAGCACAGTGTAATCTCACTGGACGACGAAAAAAGAATCCAGTTCTCCATGTAGGAAAATGACTTTCTATAATGAATCAGGGAACTCCTATAGCTGGACAACAACAAAAGAGGAACCTGCACCCACGAGTACGAAACCCACCCGCAAGTCCAGGTCAGAAAGACCATTTCAGCCCCATCTGCAAGGAAAAATATTATAAAGCACAAACAATCCAGCATTTCGTTTGTGAACACAATGCAAAATGGAAAACTCAAACCCGCAACCCACAAGTCCAAGTCCCTCATAGTCCAAGCCACCTACAATAAAATCAGGTTAAATACCAAATACAAAATTGTATAATCGTATTATAAACGCATTCCACTCAAACAACACACACAGGCCGCAACATAAACACAACACATCCATACTGGCCCTTAACACAGATACACCGGTGAGCTACATACAGGCCACAACACATGACGAGACACCACACTGACTGGCCATACACATGTTACTTACAACTGTTGCACAACAATGACAACTGTCCTTCTCGCATGGAACTCCCAGCAGTCACAAACGGACCCGTCCCGGGCTCCGGAAAGCACTGCCACACAGAGCAAAGAAAAAAATGGAAAACTACGCCCACCTTACTGGCACAGTGCGTTGTCCCAAGTCCCTTCCTCGCGAAACCAGCAAGGCAATTCCTCCTTGTGAGGCATTGCAACATTGTGCCACCTCCCGCGCGGAACAGATAAACAGCACAACTCTGACCATTGCTCTTCACACACAGGGCACGTTCCACACTACCTCGGCGCTCCAGTTGCTTTCTGCGTTCCAGCCGTCTACGCTGGAATGCCTATCTCAGACACTCTGTCCTCCGGCGACCTGCTCGCAGTCCATAGCAGTGAATAACCTCACCAGTGCCCTCTATGGCCACGGACACCCTCACCCAGGACTCACGGCCCCATTGGCCACTCCGGCATACAGCAGACGTCCACTACTGTCTACCGCTTACCGCTGTTCACGACTTGCCTCCTACCGACTGGACCGCCCGGCCTCCAGCCACACCAGTGGACAATAACACAATTCCTCTACTCTCCCACACTTCAGGATGGAATAGTCCTGAGCGCCCCTGTAATACAGGCTACGTGCAGACTCAGACGCTACAGCTGCTCATGACAGCACAGCACAGTATGCCTCTTCCTCCGCCAGACCACTTCCGGCCACGGGTCTCTTCCAACCCGCAAAACCCCTTGTCCTTCTCCTGCGCCACCACAACGGGACCGGTCCTCAGCCAAACCGGTCGCTGGCTCAGCACAAACTCAGGGCACCGCCTCAGAGCTCCCGTCACCCCGGACTCACAGCTGCGCAGCTCCCAACACAGCACATAGGTAAAGTTTAGTCCTTTCAGCACCACCCGGCCTGCTGAAATGTAGCCCCCCCAGATCCCTGTTACTGGAGCTAAGACTGCTGGCTGAAACCACTCGAACGTGAACAACTGGAGGGTGATGTTCCTGGCTCAGTTGCTGTCCCCTCGATGACAGGATCCCATCCTTGTCGCCAGTGAAATAACGTGATACCTGAAACGAACACCCGGACCAGCAAGTAAGTTACTTGTAGGTTTATTGGTAGATATATGCCAGGAAGACACCAGCACGTCCCTCCATGCCAGTTTACACTCTCCAACTATAACTGTTGGAACTCCTGTACAAAACATAACACCATAGCACGCCACACCCACTGACATCACAACATTCCAGGATCAGTGATGTCACCAGCACTCAGAGATAAACTACAACAAAATATTTGTTAACGTGGCCTGGATGCCGCATGGCATTTATAACGTGCCTATAGCTGCTCCCGAAATCTTGCAGCCCACGGAAAGGAGTAAAACAAAAAAAAACAAAACTTAGAATAAACCACCGAGAAAACAACGAGTTAATCAAAACAAACATCAGAAAAACAATTCTGTCCCTCATGACGTTTCTGGGGATGGGGGAGGAGTGCATATCCAATCAGCGGGTGGCATTGCCCTTCTTGCCTCTGCACCTCTCTGTACTGTCCTTGGAAGTTATTATTAGAGCAGGAGCCAGCGCAGCACATAGTGTCAAAGTACACTTGGCACCGGCACTTAATGGCGGCTTCCAGGCCCTTACAATACAGTCTGAAGCTACCAGACTGTCTCTACATGTAGCCAGCTCCGCAGGGTCCTTCGAGGCAGTCTTCGAAAGCAGTTAGAGGACGTGGAGTAGAGCAGAGCAGATGATGAAAGATTGTGCAAGTCAACTTGTCAGGCTTGCAACACAGTTAGAGTGGTGGACCTGAGCCACGTGGCTGACCTCTAGTTTAAGACAACTGGTCACAGAGCTAAGCCAGCTTGCACGTGTAACAAAAACTACCTTTAAAAAAAAAAAAAAGGACCATCTTATTTTGCCATGGAAGGAAAGAGTTTGCACGACTTCCTATCCCGCCGGACTAGCCCCTTCAGAGGACATTACAATCTTCACAGCAGTGCCTCAACTCAAGTGGGATGAGAATTCGAGGGGAGCACTATAAAAGCACGAAACAATGTTTGCGGGTGGCACCTTGGCCTGAAAAGCATATGTAACTAAAAAGGTATGGCATAATGAACGCAAACCACTTTTTTAAATATTAATAAACATATCGGACATGAAAAGGGAGAACATTCCGATGAAAGCTCTTTTTGTAAATCGAAAAAAAAGTTAAAATAAAAGTGATAAAATAGTTCGGTGTATGTTGCAATCCATGAAAGATAGCTCGGGGTGCTAATGTGCCTTTCGCAAATGTATTTTTGTACACTGGAGGTCCGATTTTCCCATCCCAGTAAGACAGCAGAACGAGTTATTAGTGCATTATTGGGTTGCAATGTGACCGACATACAGGACACAGATCCCTCCAACGGAAAGGCAGAAACGATGTGGGCGCCATTCTCTTCCATTTTCCACAAACTGAAAAATATACTCTCTAACTTGCTGCTAAAAAAAAATTGTATATTTTATATCATTAATATTTGAAAACATTTCGTTTATTTATTTATTTTAATTTGTAAAGCGCACTACAGCCCATAGGCATCCAGGCGCTGTTGCAGGAAAATGTAAGAAGGCGAAGTTAACAGTGTAGATTTTTAGTTACATTGTTACAGATACATGTTGACAGAATCAAAACATAGGTCGTTACAGCATTAGAATACATTGAGTGATGAAGTAAGTTTCAGCTATTGCTGGCAATAGGTCACATATACACGAGCTAAAAGTTTAGAAAGCTGGAAGAGAATAAAAACAAAGGGTTTGGTCAGCAGCACTGTTGTATCATGTGGGCTACTTTTGTGTCTTTGTTGTTTCAAAGCCTACAGGCACTGAAGGTTAACGTTGACATGGCAGAGACAGCAGCAAGTCGAGTCAGGAGAGAATCCGTGGACAAGGCACAGCTCGGTCAAGATCGAATTGAAAACCCTGATGGAGGCAGGTGGTAATGTGTAAGGAAGAGGAAGTTGCTGGTTCTTAGCAAAACGGTATCAGTCTGACCTTAGGCAAGGAAGATTAAAATAAAGATGTAATGTGCAAGCGCTTACAGCAACTCCTGGGTATCAGGCATGGCCAGTAGGCATGATCTACCTCTGGAGGTGGAGAAGCCGATACATAGCGTACTACAAATCTAACTTACATGAGTTACAATCTATAACTTTTTGGCCATAATGGGCCTCATCACGAGTTGGGCGGTAATGGGTATTCTCCATTCCTTTTCGGTGCCAATAGCACTGCACTAATTCCGCATTAATAGCGTTACCACCACATTTAAAGGGCTGCCGCCCAACTCGTGATAAGGCCCAATATAGGGACCATTGTGCTTTAAATGTCTTGATGCTTCCTAATGCTCCTTTATACATGTTTCCAAATGCACTGAATTAATGTCATATGTTTAATTGGCGCAAGATGGTGGGAGTCCAATGTAGCATTTGGCGTCAAGTTTACCAGGCACTTGTAGGGCATAAGCAAGAGCTAAACAGCTTCCAGTACTAATAACCCTTGCTAGGATACTCTAGCCACGAGATTAGAACAGCTGCTTCCCTCGCTGTGTTCTTCCCCTAGGATTGTAAAGGGTTCCGTTGCTTCCCGAAGCTAGGTTTGTGCCGTGCTTGGAGGTTGGAGCGTGTTCCCCCTCAAGAACAAGGGGCTGATATAGGAGAAAGATTTGTATGCATGTGTGTTCACGTCTGAAATGGCACTCCATTTGTGAGTGGCAGCCAATGTTGCCAGTGAGAGTCAGCATATCTCACGAGTTAAGCTCTTGCCTCTGACCTGTGGCTAGTACGGACTTCACAAGATCAAATCCTAGCCCAGCTGACTCAACCCTTCATCCTTCCAAGGCCGATAAATTGCATACCATTACATTTGAAAATAAAGCTTGCCATTATTACAGCCGTTGGACATGGAAAGAATAGCATGAAGTGCTACAACTATAATAAGAACATTATTTGCAGGATTGTATACTGGTATTGCATACTACCATGTATTGTAACAATATAATTATTAGGATTAGGTTTATTCAAACCTGATCAGAATAATTATCCGCAATCATCGAAATCACATGCTGGCTGCAGAAGCGTAGACTGGGTAGGGCCTGAATGGGCCAGGCCCAACAAAAATCTGTAAATGCCCATTCAGCAGTTCTGTGTGGGCATTTCCAGATGTAAATGTCACTGCGGTGGGCCCAACTATATTAGCTTCAAGTCCCACTTGTTAGACAATCCCGGCTACGCCTCTGGCTGCCGGCCATGGGTATGTCTTTTTTTGAAAGGTGGCGCAGAGGGGGTGGTGGGAATGTACATTTCTAGTACCCCACTCAAGCAGGTCAAATATATAAACCTGGTCATAAGTATACTGTTACAATAAATGGCAGTCTGCAATGCTAGTATAAAAGCCTGTAAATAATGTCCAGTTGTAACATCACTACTGACCTGTAATAAGAAAATGTCATCCCTACTGCTCTCTAATCAGTTATTATGCTTCAGTTGTGATGTCACAATGCCGGCTGCTTGAGCCAGCACAGAGAAGAATTCCAGCTGCCACTTCAGCACTTAAAGCAGTGACAGGCTTTACAAATGTCTGTTGTAAAACTCTCTTTCTGGGACACTTTACAGCCATTACCTGATAAGGAATGATATGGCAGTATGATTATGTTGTGAAATGCTGCAGTTTAACATTTGAGAGCAAGAATCTACAGGTTATTGCTTATTTGAAAGCACAAAACAAAAATGGTTTTTAGATGCATTTTATTAAACAGCTTTAAACTGTTTTGTGCAGCACATTAGAAGCTGCACATTCTTTTCTTTTATGCCAAACAGATTCAACATAGATTATATTATCAGCAACCAAAAGATCTCTTGCAATACCAATGTATTATAAGGAATAAAATACCCAAACCATACGTAAAAAGCATATTGCAAGTCACTGAGGGGTTCCATGACGAATAGAGGAACGAGGCTGGCACTAGGGGTACTTTATTGCTTACAAACTACTAGCCAGGCATAAAACTCACCCCAATCCTTGTATGAATGACAACACAGCATTTCTTACTCGCCAAGAGTGAATTATCAGTTGCCAGTGACTACTGTGAATCTTGAGGTCTGGTTTTAATTAAGGCTCACTGTTTCTGATTTTTACACATAAATACAGACGGAAATCACTCTTTTCTTTCAGTATTTATTGTATAAAAACGTAAATGCATGTCTCGTGGTTGAGTCTTTAAGTGGGCAAACATGAGTGGCTGTGCAAAGTTACATACCAGAAAGGTTAAAGGAGGAATACAAACCCTTTTTAAGTTGTTTAAATGGCTGAAGATATGTAACGCTTGACTCTTGCAGCAACACTGCTCTAGGAACATCCCATTATAGGAATCCAAATGCTAATGTGTTTTTCCATGTAAATGAATTTGGAAAAAAATACTAGTTACGACTTATTTTTTTTACATAGCAAAAAATAAAAGTGGATACGATTTTTCTTAGTATTTATCCATCTGTTTTATTATTTTTAAAAAAGTGGTGTATAAATGCCGAAAGAAAAAATGACCAAAAAATAAATATGGACAGACGACAAAGGTGAAAAAATTAATTCCCTAACACCGGGAGCCTTATAATGAAGAGCTCTCTAAACTGGAGACATGTGGTTGTGCACGTTGGGAATTTGTGAGAATCTGTTCGGCTGCATTTTAAAGCAATTGTTTATTGCAGACCAAGGCAGCCCTAAAGGCACTGGCATAATCAAAGGGATGGATGAGGTAAAGGACAGCTTGGACCTGAACAGGGAAAGGCAAATAAAGAAATGTTAAAGAATATTGTTTTTACCAAGATACCATTCTTGGGGATCAAAAACATTGGAATCCAAATAGACTGCGATAGTCTTGACTATATTTGAAGGAGAAAGGGTAGGGCCTGGGCTACGAAAAATGCCATATATATGGCCACTCAGGGTCTTGTGTATTACCAATGATCAAGATACTAGTTCATCAGAATTCATCTTTAGAAAATGTGAACCCATCTTGTTGAGGTGGTCATGAAAGGTCCCAATTATGTAGAGGGGTTCACGTTGTGCGTGCCATATTTGTGACTGGGGGCGTGGCAAAATTGGTGCAATGTTGCAATTGTATACGTATCCAGTGTAGTTAAAGCATAATGCGCGCCTCCTTGTCTTTAATAGGACAAGACTCCCTGAGCAGTATGCAGGAGTAATCTTCATTACACTGTTTCAAAATGGTAAACAAGGCCACAATGACTAAGTACTCCAACATAAAGTCCCATATCAATGAAGCCATATTACTTAGTACCACCTCAGATTGCAGATCTCACCCCCTAGTCTGCCAGAATATATCTCTTCTCACGGACTGCCACACTTCTTGGCGCACTTTGCAGGGACGCCAATTAAGAACCACACAGAACAGTAACAGACTGAATTAGACCAGACCACAGATGTCAAAATATTGCCTTGATGACCCAATTTGTGGTATTGTAAGATCCCATAGAACCCCACCACATCACAGGATATAAGGGGGTTTTGACCGAGGGGGGTGACTGTCCCTGCCAGGAAGCTGTGACAACTTAGTAAGTCACTAATTCTGGTAGTGAGGTTGGGCGTTTTGCATGTACAGGGAAACGGCAAGGCTATTGTCTTCAGCAGGAGCTGGTTGCCCTTTAGCACGTCTAGAGCAATCTAATTTTACCAATACTGAGATCAGAGAGTTGGAGCAAAGGACGCCGGCTTCCTTATTGAGTAAGCGTCTTATGCTTCGGAGTGTAGTCTCGCTCGCCTCCCACACTTTTCCTGCAATTTAATTAACTCATTGCCTCTCTTCATAACATATTTTCTTTGGCCACAGCACCTCACATGTTTATAGCTCTGGCACCAACCATATGTTTTCCCACCAATGCATTAACGCCGAACACACGATCCAGAATAAAGCTTTAAAAACCCTTACCCACACTCCAGGGATTTCTCATTCTCGTCCAACTTGATCTTCTTGGCCTGGGGCTCCTCCGAAGCCATCCTCATGGTGAGAAAGAGTGTCCTGAGCTAAGTTTATCGTTAGCCTCGGTCCCTGTCTTTGCCTGTACACGTGTTAGGCACTTTTGCTCGCTCTGCCTCCTTTAGTCTCACTCTACTGCTTTGCACCTCTCTCTTGCGGTGTTATTTTGTATGGCAGTCACGCGTTGCCTTTTTCGCTTCCTCTTGTTGTTTCTATCCCCCTGTCTTGCTCGTTTTCGACAACTCCACTGGTCCCGCAAGCCAGATCCCACTGTCACTGGCTTTGCCTCTGCTGTGCGCACTCCGGTTGCCTTTTTCTTTCGGGAAGTTGTCCCTCTATCACTGTGCTGCTCCACTCGGCTGAACACTTATATAATGGTCTCGCTTTTCGTCTAGGGTTACAAGCCGTCCTACAAGCCGTCCTTACTCCCTCAAACTGTCTCTTCCTTGTCAGACAAGCAGACTCTCTCGCGTCTTCAGCTTTATTTTCTCCATGCAGCTCTCTCTGCCTTTACAAGATTCCTCTCTCTCGTGTCTGCCTCCCTCGCGTCTCAAATCTCAACTTGTCTTAATACTCCTCCCTCACCTTCCGACTCAACCCCTCCTGTATCTCTCTCCTTTTCCCGCCCTCTGCCCTTCTCCCCCTTTGCCCCCATCTGTTCAACCACAATCCATCGCGCACTTCCCCTCTCGGCCCCCTCTCCTCCCACAGCGGTGGAGGTCGCCAAGCAACCTGGGCTGGCTAGTGTCTAGTTCCCATTTGAGAAACGGACCTTAGCAATGCGTTCTCCCCATCACGTGACTTGCAGCGGGGGTCACTGTAACGTACTTTGCCAACTCGTGATCTATATTTGAGTTATATTGAGTGGTAAGGCTCTGACTAGCTGGAGCTGTGGCGACCCTTAGCTTCAGGAACGGCCACGCTCCCTTACACATCTACGCACGCCTACTCGGACTCGCGAAATACCACGACACAGCTCTGGGAAGCGGAGCTTGAGGCTTGAAACGAGATACTGGGAGTCTGCAGAACATGTGCCGTGGACATTAATCTGTACATCAATTCACTTAGACGGATATCTTTGCTTTAAATGGGGGGAAAAGTCCAGGTACTCGTTGGTCTAGGCTTTAATTGCTCGGGGGCTAAGCTTTGACCCATTTATTTTAGCAGGGGCATCCCATTGCCGCCCCTCCACTCCTTACACCCATTCCTGCATGCCACATTAATGTGACCCCGGTCCCCCAGTGATGTATTCCCCATGAATAAAGACCCAAACACAATTTTAAGTTGGAAATCACAATGCCACAGCAAGCTTTATTTGCATAAAGTCAAGGAGTTATCTTACAGGCATCCGTCTATCCACCACACCACAGGTTCTTCTACGCCGAATGGGGCTTCTTAGGTATATCCATACTTGCCAACCCTACAGATTTAGGCAGTAGGCTACTACTGCCTACAGATTTGGGTGACAGATCCTACTGCTTTTTACAGTGGCAGGTCATTTATGTGACTCTAAGGCAGGCTTCAGGACAAAGCATGCAACACATTAATTAGTCTGTCTATACAGTGGGCTGGTAAGTGATTACTTTGATTGGGCTCAGACCAATCCACTGACCAGACAGCTACATGACTCTGCCCTGCACTCTGGCTGGTACAACCCTTAGGTGAACCACCAGTGAAGAAAAGTGGCAGAGCGTAACACCATCCCACAGCATCTGCCTATCAGACGGAGGGGGGTATCAGTCTCTGTCATTCAGTGTTCAACTTGCACTGCAGGAATACATATGTTTTGCCCATGCTGCTGCTACAGAGCAGTGGCAAACATTGCCTACCAGCTCTGTGTAATTACCTTCTGCGAAGTTAGGTAATTGAATTTGGTGTTATCTTACCATTCAGAATTATACATTTTTAACATTTGAACATCTTTCCATGTGCTGTTTGGTGGGTTGTGTATTTTAGAATGCTTCAATGGTGCCAACAATGTATGTTTTGTATTTCATGGTAATGTAATTGTTATGCAAATTATTATTTTTGAAACTTGAAAAGTCCTACATCTTTTTGATCAGAGAATGTTGGCAAGTATGTATATGCCCCCCCCCCCACGTCTGTGTCCGGTGGACCCTTCCGGTTGAGCCCAGCACTCACTACCAATTTCTCTCTACCCATGGCCATTCATTGCTTGTGTTGGGCTTTTCCAGACACTTTCCCCGTTGCCCTTATTCTCAGCCCACATTCCCCAGACCCTTTTTTCGGTGTCCTTATTCACAGTACACGTTTCTAACTCACAGACACTTTTCCGGTATCCAATATCACAGTACATGTTTCTACTCTGCTCTGTGCTCCCGTCCACTTTCGGCACCAACTCTAACTCGGAGGTGTTACGGTTCCCTTACCCTACCCCTTCTACCATCAGATTCTAGCGCCAAGTGCTCCAGTTTCACCTTTCTGTCCCAGAGTGCTGTGCTTCACCTACATTCCATTCCTCCCTCCCGGTTCCCTCACCCTTTAGTCCATCCTCATTGATCTTACCCATGGTGTCCCCCCGTTCTGTTTATCCCTAGTCCTTACCCTCCATCCCAGCGGCTCGCTCCTCCTCTCCCTTCCGGTTCACTTCTCTTACGCCCGACCCCCCCTTTTGCCTCCACGTTCAGTTCCCTGTGATCCATACTCTTGCATACTCCTGCCCCCACTGACCTCCATGTGACGTTCTCTCTGTTTCCCAAGTACCCCCGTCTCTTCCCCCCCAGCATTGCTGCACCTAGCTCGCATTCACTCATTCGCTTTTAAGGGAGGGGGCTCTCCCCCTGACCTGTCAGAAGTTCCCCCATTCCCTCCCCCCACCTCCTGTCTCTTTTGTGCGGCCTCACCTTTGCCCCTTTGTAACCTCACGTACACCCTGAATTTGTCAACGCATCCCTCCACTCCATGGCCATGAGGGCAGTGCCGACATCCGACAAATGCATCTAATCCCCCCCAAAATAACCAGGTACTTTCAGGGTGATCAGTGCATGACAGATCCATCCCATGCCTCTACTTTTTAAGTAACCCCCCATCCTTCAGTTTGCCTTCCTTCTTGCCACCTCTATTGCCCCATGGCGCAATGCACCCCTCCATTCTTGCCTAGCGATCATTTCTGATTACATCACCTCGGTGCCCCGAAAGACCCTCCCAACCCGTGTAAGAACCGTCCTCATAAGTGCTGTCAATGCCCTTCTGCCTCTTGCCACCAGGTCGTTGCCCCCTATGTGAAGCAACAAGATGTCGGGTGGTGGGTAATGCTGGGCCGCCTTTTCCAGTGCACCCCATAGCTGATTGCGGTGTAAACCAGCCTTCGAGATTCAATAAATATGGGTGTGTTGGAGGCCCAAGTTTAGTTTAGTTTAGTTTAGTTTGTTTATAAAGCGCATCCGAACCCTCAGGTAACTGGGCGCATAATCATGTGTACAGCAGGGTTACATATCGTTGCACGCACATCATAGTACAACAGACAGAGCGTACATTGGTCCAAGCTCTGAATATTTACATACAAGAGTAAAATATACCTAGAACAGTATGTACAGAGAATATGCAAAGAGAAAAAACAAGTTACAGTGGCTAATGCGGACCGGGTTACAGGTTGGTCCTGACTACGCTGTAGGTAGAGTGAACATTACTACAGGTGGAGAGCGGCGGCTAGCCGGTCATGACAGTTGGCGTCCCTATTCGCCGTCCTTGCTCTTTCAGCTCTCTGGACACGAACAAATGTCCCACGACCCATACCCGGGTGGCTTCTGTGGAAACAGGGGAGGTAATTAGTCTACTTCGAGATGTTTAGGGTACGCTTCCTGCACCCATGATGGCTGCCCCCATACCCCCTTTATCGTCCTACCTGACATAAAGCTTGAATTTGTCCGATTCCCATCTCCCTATCTTTTTAACAATGTTGTCCCCCAGACCCTCCCTGTGTGCTGCTGTTGCTGCCCCTATGCAGAACAAATGCATAGAGTAGGGAGCTGGGTCAACGCCAGCCTTGACCAAAGTTGCGGCTAAGACCTTTCTGAATTGGAACTGCATGAGAGGCGTTCCATCCTCGTGCATGAGCAAGTAGGGTGACCCCCCCCACCTCTAGCCGCTAGGTAGGCTGCCATGGTCGCAACTGGGCAAAAAGCCTCCTGGTCCAGTTTACCCAATACCAGCTCACTGCCTTTGGCGCCTTGATCCGTTTTAGATATCCTGATGTTGACATGTAGCGCCCCTTCCCTTATTGACACATCGCCAACCAGTAAAGCCCTGTGTTCATGGTCACCCTTGGCTCTGGCCACCAGCTTGCTGACCCGTAATGCCTCGAAGAAGGCTAAAGCAAAACATGCTTCGAACATTATATGTTCATACCATGAGTAGCAGACCGCTCCTGTTGCTGCCATGACCTTTTTCAAAAGGTCAAAGTGAATGGGTCTCCTCTCGCCCCTGGTCTGAGGTGGCCCCCTGTCCCTGTCCCATCCTTTAAGGGCCGCCCTTACTAGAAAGCCCTTGGTTGGGTCGTGACTCCCCGCCAGCTGGCTGTGAAATTCTACTGCACTGAGATGAGCCGCCACCCACAATCTTGATTTCCCCGCCCCCTTAGCCCATAGCAGTAAGGAGTCCACCTCATTCTCCTCGCTAACCCCCCACCCAAGGTTTTGTTGATCTCGAGGAATGTGCTGAAGTTGGCTTGTATCTGACTCATGTGCTTCCCGCCAGTAACCTTGCAGCTAGCTGTCTCATGCCTTCTCCCAACTCACTAATTGCCAAGATGATCACTGAATGGGGTCATCGTTGGCAGAGCTTGTGGGTGGGCCATCCAGAATCGCGGCATCTGCGAACGAGAAAATGCGTCAGCTGCTATGTTATAACTGCCGGGGATGTGGTGCGCTTTCACTACCATATTCATAGTTAAGCATTTTCGTACAAAGTGGCGCAACAGACACAATGTGGCAGGGCACCGCGCCAAGTGGGTTTTCACCGCCTGCACTACCTCCATGTTGTCCGACCAAACCACTAGGCGTTTGTTTGCCAATTCGCTTGGCCAGATATGCAAAGCTAAAACCACTGAAAACAATTCCAAAACATTGATGTTTTCACACAGCCCTTTCCTGTTCCATGGTTTCGGCCAGTCTCCCCTGCACCATTCAATACCCAAAATTACCCCAAACCCCACCCGACCTGCTGCGTCGGTGAAGAGTCGAAGTTGTGAACATGCTACCCAGGGGGACTGCCACAAGCACACCCCATTGAAGTCTCTCAAGAAATCGAGCCACACCCTCAGATCCTCCTTCAAACCTGTGCTCATGCGTACCTTGTGCCACCCTTTGATGCCCCCCCAGTTACTGCTGATAATCGCCTTGCAAAAACTCTTCCTGCCGGAATGACCCTTGCTGCAAAGTTAAACTTGCCCACAAGTGACTGAATAGTTTTCACAGTCGTCCTGTCGCCTGACAATGCCGCATTGATGTCAGCAATGCATTCCATGATCTTTTCCTTTTGGCAAGTGGCAGGTCCCTGATTGTGTCTATTTCGATCCCTAGGTATGTTAATCTTGTGCAGGGACCTTGCGATTTTGCCCCCGCTAGAGGTACCCCCAGGTCTTCTGCCAATTGCCTCAATTGCAATCAAACACCATGCTCCAAAGTAGAGCACCTTAAAACTTTGATCCCTCCCTAAAACAAGCAGGCCCGTGGCTACACATTTGCCTAACATATAGCCTAAACCAGAAAAACGCATACAAAGGCCACGAGATTGACTTCACGCACAACCTACTGCTAGCCCTCGCCCATCGGGCCCTGGTTGCAGCCTCCGGCAACAAAACATGGTAAAGTTCGACGTCCTCTAATAGAAACTTTCCTTAATGCACACGGATTGAAACTGTCCTTTACTGCTAACATTTAAATCATGAAAGTGTGCAAATTGTCTACGTTGCCCGTAGCACCCCCTTAATGCACACGGAATGAAACTGTCCTTTAATGGTAACATTTGAATCATACAAATGGGCAAATTGTCTACGTTGCCCTGTAGCACCCCCATCCCTCCACCAGAAAACCTGCCGCTCCCCCGCGTTTATCAAGACACGGTCTTGCATTGTGGGATGTGTAGTTCGACGGCTTTGCCAACATTTTTTAAACATGCAGCGACATGATCCCAATGCAACTTTCCTTCAATGAAACGACCACTACTGCATGCATGAACCACGCAATCACCCAGCCTGTTACATGCTCTGTGGCCCCAATGCTTCCTTAACGCAGCGCGTGCAGCGCAGGCCCGTCAATGGGCACTGTGAAACCATGAACTCATACAGTACGACACATGCTGCAAGAATGAAACCAACAAGAACACAGCTGAATACATTATAATTGGTGCGGCGGCCCATAAACATTGGCATGATGCGGGTACGTTCTTTTAACAGTGTGCGCGGCTGCCATGCAAACTAATGTAAATGGGCTATTGTCATCCTGGCGCAGCGCCAACGACAAAATGAAAGTGGGGTCTATTATATGGTGCCCGGTCCTTGCACCCCTTGCCCTCCAGTCCACCCTCCTCCCGTTGACGGTGGCTGCATTCCACTGCCCTACCTGTTGTGTGCATTTTTCCAACTCCCGTTAAAACGTAGTGCGGCTTTTCCGCGACCGCCTCTCCCACTGATGGCCCTGGAGCATGCTCGCGGCACTGCAGCCGACAACATTCCCATTTGCAAACCACACGCACATGAAGCACAACGAACGCTCATGGCCCCCCTCCCACAATCTCTAAAACAACGTTACACACGTGCACTAACTGCCCCGCCAACCCCGCTTTTGCTCCCCAACCTGTGCCCTACTCCTGTGTCCTGTGATCCCATGAACGGCCCAACTATTGTACTACCCTTTTTCCCCTGCCTTACCGCGCGTCGTCACTGCGATGCCCGCGTGTCAGCCTGCATGCCCGGCCACCATAATGTCCCGCAGCATTTCTGGCCCCCCGATCCTGCGCAATACCCCCTATTGTTTACGCGCACTGTGAAACCTTGGGACTCGTACAAGAAAATACATACTGCCAGAAAGAACCAACGAGAACCCGGCCGAATATATTCTGATTGGCGCGGCGGTCAATAAACATTCGCATGATGCACGCAACGTTCATTTAACAGTGTGCGCGGCTGCCATGCAAACAAATTGAAATTTGCTATAGTCATCCTGTGCGGCGCCAGCGACAAAATGAAAGAGGGATCACCCTACCTGTTGTGAGCATTTTTTCCCCCTCCCGTTAAAACATAGTGAGGTTTTTCCACGACCACCTCTGCCACTGATGGCCCTGCAGCATGCTCGCGGCACGGCGGCCGACAAATATTCCATTTGCAGTCCGCACGCACATGTGGGCACACTGAACGCTCACGGCACCCCCACAATCGCTAAAACAATGGTCTGCCCGTGCACTACTTGCCCCCCAACCCTGCTTTTGCTCCCCAACCTGCGTCCTACTCCTGTGTCCTATAGTACTACTCTTTTTCCCCTGCGTTACCGCGCGTCATCACTACAATGCCTGCGAGTCGGCCTGCATGCCTAGCTACCATGAGATGCCGCAGCATTACCGGCCCCTTGGCCCTTGATACTGCGCAGTAGCCCCTATAGTTATGCGGCGACTCACGAGCTGCCGGCTCCCCTAGCCTCAAGCTTGCAAACCTATCCATACCTCTTCTAGCACTCGCCCGCAATGTGACCGCCTCACTCGACCGCCGCCCCTTCAGGAACAGGAGACTCCGGCTGCCTGAACACAGGAAACTTCTTATACGCCCGGGAGCTGCAAACACCCTCAAATTTCGACGAAAAGTAGACGGATGATTCGAATTCCGATCTGGTTTCAATAAGGACGCAGCAGACCGAGAGAGAAAGCCACCGGCGTGCTGGCCTTTATAGTCCCTTTCTCTCTCTAAGTTCCTCATCCCCCCTTTCCGGTGTTGGCTACGCCTGTTTCCAGGGGGGCCCGCCCTGTTTCCCCGACGAGGTGGGGAAGGCTGGCCGAGAACTCTCACTAAGGGGCGGCCCCGCCATGCCTCCTTCGCCGTCGCATTCGCCCACCATTGTCTCTCTTTCTATTTGTGTTTTGCTCTTCCTGTCTCTTTCTCTATTTGTGTTTATTTCTATTTGCCTCTCCCCCCATACTCCCTCTCCCATCATGTTTTCAAACCCAGTTTAACTCTGTTGTGACAAATCTACTTCCAGCTTACCAGTGGTCCGGGGGTGAATATCGGTTTCATACAAGCCAATATTCTGACACGCCTGGGAGGAAGATTTCTACAATGAAATCGGGAGACTACAATTTCCCCATAGGAATGCATTGGGGAAATAATTATTTTAGGTGGGAGAATGTAAAAAACTGCAGTATTTGTCACTAAAAAATCTGGAGTCTCCTACCTAAATCGGGAGGGTTGGCATGTATGCGGTTTCTAAACCACCAATCAGCCCCACACTTCTAATACAGCAAAAGGGATCTGAACAGATTGGAATAACAAGCTAATTATAAACTTCCTTGTCCACAATTTCATAACGTGGATGGAACAGCAGGCTTATCTCAGAAAGGTCGTGGATCGTTGGTTAGTTACAACACAGCGAAAATCCATTTATTTCCCAATGATAAAAGGGGCTGTCCAGTCAAGATTGTATAAAAAATATCTACTTTATTTATATCGCAACAAACCGTTCTAGCAACACTACAAAATACAACCCACCCTGTAAAGGAATGCAGAGGACTAACAGTTTCAAAGAGGGAAAAGGGGTGCACTCTGGATACTGACAGGCGGGTAGTCAGTATGGTTAATAACCAAAACAGTTTAAGGTTTCTTGGCTTCAGCACAAAGGGAGCAATTGGTCTTAAAATGTGTCTAGGGGCCTTCTGGAAAGGACTGGGGGGACAGAATCACAATGTACCTTGTGCCATAGGTGTTCTTTATGCTCAACAGAGTCGAGTTGGCTGCAGAGCTCTTTGCAGGCTTCTGTGGCAGTGTTCAAGATGGGTATCAGCTGTGGATATCAGGTGGCAAGACGGTTCGCAAAGCGAAGCTGGATGAACGGCTGCAGGCTTGCCTAAACAGCGGCTCAGGTTCAGGAATCGCTGTCTCAGTGCTGGTCGGTGGTTCTGAAGCACTGCAGCTTGACACCGTTCAGCGTTGCAGTCTTTGCAGCTTGAGGAATGCGACTAACTCGAAAATGTCCTTTAATGCAGATGTCGGTAGATGCTTATCAAGGCGCTTTTCCCATCTTCTTCAATGGGCTCGTGTCCTTTAAGGCAGATGACCCAAAGCTGCCTGGTCCTTTGTTGCAGGTTCAGAGACCTTCTGGGGTTTCCTTCCAAGGAAGCTTGCTGCAGATGCATCTCCAAATGGATTATACTGGGAGATTTTTTTTTCTCCAACTTTGTTTACTCTTATCCACAAGAACACAAAACATGAAAACATATATACAAGAGCGAGTCTGCAATGCACTCACCAAACCAGATATTACATATAAAATTTCTCTACAGAGTATCATATCATAACTCCATAAAAGAAATCCCAACCCTAATGTATCTTCTTTGCAAATACAGTAAAGACATCACAAAAGACAAAACAAACTCCCACCCACCACCCACCCCCAAAATTATTTACACACTTACAAAGCAAGTTCTACACTTTAATCAAACAGGCTATTGAAGGAACCCCACATCTCAGTATAATCAACCTCCCGATTGCGCTTCAAGGCTTGTGTCTTTTCATACCATGAAAACGTTCACATGTCTAATGACCAATTTTCATAATGAGGTTTCTTCCTAGATTTGCACACTTTCATAATATGTTTATTGGCCATTAACAGTGCTCTATAGATCCAATCCAAGGAGTCACATATATCTCCACTTCTGTCATCAATCATAAGAAATATAACCAATTTAAAATTTCAAGGATATAAACCATTGATTACTATATCAACACAATCCAGAACATCCTTCCAAAAATCTAATACTCTATTACTCTCCCAAAGCATATGCTGAAAGGTTCCTCTCGAACCATTACACCCCCAACACAAATCTGTATCTGCTAATCCTCTCTTATTCATCCTCACAGGCGTCCAATAAATGTGTCCTAAAACGCGTTGATGAATATATCTCAGGTTCAGGTCAACTTTAGCTTTCACTGCAGTCCTCCAGGCATAGCTCCAGAATTCCTCAGACAGCCCTATTCCCAATTCTGATTCCCATTCCAATCTCAGCTTATCCCAAGAGTTCAACATATATTCCTTCAGAGCCATCAACTTAATAAAGGTCAAAACCGTCTCTGGTAGTTTAGTAAACAAGTCACATACTTGAGGCCTACAGTTCAAAGGCTCATCCAACATTTGCAACCTTACCCTTAGCAATTGTTCCAAAGTTCTATATCTTTCAAGTTCTCTGTTGTTTAGGCCATAACAATTGACCAACTCACCAAATGAAGCCATCACTCCATCCCTCCAAACATCTCCTATCCTCAAGATGCCCTTATTAGCCCAAGCTCTCCAATTAAGCACTTTATTATCAATTTGCAAACCCGGATTCAACCAAATCGATGCCGAACCATGAAAAAACAAGGATTGTCCACATCCTCCAATCCAAGAAACAAGAGCAGCCTTCGAAACCACCAATGTTTCCAGTTTTGTCCCACAGTTTGATAACCTTCCATAGGTATACAAAAAACTTGCAGGAAAAGGATACAACCACTCCCGTTCCATAATAAGCCAGTAAGGATCCAAATTCCTTCTTTCTCCAAAGTAATAGGACGCTTTCTTCAATAAAAAAAAAACATTATAATAATTTTCTAATTCTGGATAGCCAAAACCTCCATCTTTAACCTTACGTACCATAATAAATTGTGGAATCTTCGGCCTATTCCCCTGAGCATCTTCTTGGTAAACCTAAGAGGAAGAAACTGAATGTAATATAAAACTTTAGGTAATAACATCATTTTTATAGCATTGACTTTAGCCCAGATACCCAAAGGCAACCTATCCCATCGTTGTATATCTTTAATGAGGACTACTTTTAATTTATCCACATTAAATTGAACTATTCTCTTAACGTCACGCACCAAATGAATACCTAAATATTTCACCGAGACTTCAGCCCAATGACATTCCCAGCCTAACGATCTTCCATTTAGTGTATTTATCTTTAGCGGAAAAACCACAGTTTTCCCCCAATTTACCTTATACCCAGATAGTTCCCGTACTTCCTGTATTGCTCTCCTCTGAAAAGTGCACGGAACTACCATAAATCACCAATGCAATTATAGAGCAAATACTTCAACCCAAAAACAGACACAATAATTCACAGCCACGCACCCTTTAGAAGATAATCTACTCTTTACAGCTATTTATTCAAAGATTACAAGTACATCGAAATAACTCATAAAACTAACATGGACATAGGTCACAGAAAAAGTAAAGAAGTCAAAGAAAGAATACATCACCGTGAGCGTATTATCATTCTTCATCTTGCCCATTTACGACTGGAAGACCCCGAGGACAGCCAGGACGAGAGTGCCACAGCTCACAGGAAGGCCAGACGGAGCGTCCTTCTCTGGCTGAAGTCTCACCTGACCCCTCCAGGTTTCCGCCTATATAGGCACTCCAAAAAAAGGAGTTAATTCTCGAACCTCCTGGAATTGCACCTGCGCAGTTGAGGAACAGCCGTCGGTTGCCAGCTGGGTCAATCGAGAGCTCCCCCCCAGGGAATGCAGGGCCTCCCTGCTCTAAAAACTTGCTCCACGGAGAACAGTTTCCCAGCATAAATGGCCTTGACTGCATACCAAGTTTGAAAAAAAAACACGTTTGTCTCAGCACTGTGAATCTAACACTTCAGCAAAATGTGTGCAGCCTTTCACTGCGGAGTGAAGTAAATATCCAACATGACTGCGAGCACTCCCAGAATGCATTGTGCCTGCGCCATTTTGAACTAAGCATAAATTAAGCAGAACACTTCCTGTAACATATCCCTTAATAAAGACCCCCCTATCACTGGATTTGTCAGAGCACTGTCAGATCATCAGCATAAGCTAAAACATTCACTTCTCCATCTCTCAATTTCCATCCACAAATATTTTGTTCTTGTCTAAGATATATTAACAACGGTTCGAGAACTAAATTAAATAAAAAGGGTGAAAGCGGATAACCCTGTCTAGTTCCTCTGTGCAACCAAAAAGTTTGAGACATAACATCATTAACCCAGATTTTTGCAGAAATGTTATACTGCAAAGCACCTATTTCATTCAGGAATTGTGGACCAAAGCCCATCCTAAGTAATGTATAATTAAGAAATGACCAATTCACACAATCAAATGCTTTTTCAGCATCAAAGAAGATAAGAAGTACTTCCTCTGCCTTTTCGCGAGACAAACCTATTATATTTAATAGCGTCCTAATGTTGTCATATCCATGTCTCTTGTCCATTAACCCTACTTGTGAACCACTTATTAAATCGCCTATATACTTTTGTAACCGTGTAGCCATAACGTTTGCAAAAATCTTTACATCAACATTTAGCAGAGAAATAGGGCAATAATGAGCACATTTTGAAGAATCCTTTCCCTGTTTAGCAATTAGCGTGATAATCGCCTCTTGCATAGAGGTACACAACACCCCACCCGAAAGGGACCGGTTAAATAACACACACAATTTGGGCACCAAAATTGTATCAAAAGATCTATAGAACTCAACAGGTAATCCATCTGAACCTGGAGACTTAAGCAAATTCATTTGACGAATAGCATCTCCTACTTCAATTTCAGAAATCTGAGCATCAAGTGTTTCTCTACCTTCTTCCGATAGGCATGAAATTTCAATTTTGTCAAAGAACCTGTTCAATTTCTCTTCATCCATTTGCGATACATCTGAATAAAGAGCAGAATAAAACTGTCTAAAGCACTCACATATATCTGCACTTTTAATCTTCAGCCTCCCTTCACAATCCTCAATCTTCTGTATAAACGATCTTTCTGGCAAACTCTTCAATTTCCTGGCCAACAGACTGCCTCCCTTATCCCCCTCCTCCCAAAATTTCTGTCTCATAAAATATAACCGTTTCTCAGCCTGCTCATCCAAAACATTCTTTAACCGTTCCTTAACACAATCCATCTTTATCCACACTTTTACCAGACAATGCATATTTTTTCTGTAAATTCCTAACATCAAATTCAAGATTTTTAATCTTCCTCTCACCTTCCCTTCTCATCCTAGCCGTCCAATTAATCAATTCTCCACAAATAGTAGCTTTGAAAGCATCCCATACCACCAACAATCCACAGAACCATCATTATCTTCAAAAAAATGAGTGATGGAAGCATTGATCGCATCACATATTTTCTCCTCTTGTAAAATAAACGTTTTAAGCCTCCATTTAATGTTAATGGATCTGAACATGGTCTGTCTCATAATCAACTTCACCAATGAATGATCAGAAAGGCATCGCTCCCCTATTTCCACAATATCCATTACATCTACCAATATCTCCGAAACCAATAAATAATCCAACCTTGAATGAGAATTATGAACAGGAGAAAAAAAGGTAAACCCCTTGTCAGCTGGATGTAACATTCTCCAACTATCGACCAAGGCAAAAGTATCAATAAAATCGCAAGATTTTAACCTTTGGAAAGCAGATAAAAGTGAACCCGCAGCGCTTGAATTAGAAATGTTTATGTCTAATATGGGCTTTACACAGCACATTGATGAACCAACCCATAGTAAGGGTAATATGCTTGACTTGTTGGCTTCCTACAATGTGACTCAGTAAATCCAAAATTTCTCCCTGTGCAGACCACTTTTTCATTGAGCCTAATATCACTCTAGATCATCAAATCAGAAATATGGTCACTTAACAAAATTGGAGCCTCTCTAGAAACTTGAGGAGGCTAAAACGTGAGACTATCCAAGAGTGGATAGTGCCGCTCACTGCTAATATCTCACTCTTGAAGACCACAGAGGAGATGACCAGTATGCTTTTGGGCACTTTGGAAGAAGCGACAAACACTCTTGCTCTGCTAAAATCTAGCAACGTGATTAGTAAGACTTAAAATGCTTGGTTTACAGAAGAATTAAAAACCCTTAGGGTATGTAAAAGGAAACATTTCTATTACAGGAAAGTATTACAGGCTGAGCAAGACAAGCCTACGTACCTAGCATCTGCAAAGAAATATAAAGAATCAGTTATCATGGCACAGAAAGCCACGTATGACCCACGGATTGATGAGGTGCAGTATGAGTCTAAGGACATTTTTAAAATTCTTAAAGAATTAGAGAAACCGAATATTACACAGGAAGAAATGATTGCCAAATATCTGGATTGGTGTTCAGACATCCAGGACGCTATGGTGGATAAGCTGGTAAAAATTAAAACTACCATCAATAGAGAAAAAGCCCTCAAAGAGCTGACCACTTATACCATTGAACCGAGATCCAGGCTAGAAGACAAGCCCTGTGTTAGCTTCGAGATCCCCATTTTTAACTTTAGAAGTCTCTCAGAAGTTGAGCTCAGATCTATTCTGAATAAACTCAAACCATCCCCATGTAAAGGAGACATATTTCCAGTCACAACAATTAAAGCATGTTCCGAACTACTCATTAGTTAAACTACGAGAATCACTAATGCCTCCTTGAAAGAAGGATGTGTTCCTATTCGTGTGAAGGGTGCCTAGATCACCCCTCTTTTAAAAAAAACAGGGTCTTAATCCCACAATTCCAACTAATTATAGACCAATAACAAACTCCCCTTTCCTCCTTAAAATATTGGACAGCAGAGGTGTGAGGGCACTCGAGAGCCAGCGACGAAGATGACTGCCACTTTCTGAGCTCTGGTGGCAATCGTGAGGAGGAGGCCCATGCCATCTATAGCCCACTGTAAATTCAATAAATAAGCTGCCTGGCTGCGGGAGGCGCCGCTCACCTTGGGGCTGTAAAAACCGGATTGGAGACCCGTTGTGACAGTGGGTGACAGATCGGCGGTTCAAATCCAGCGGATGTACTGGGAGTTCAGCACTGACAGCCGGCTCGTTGGCTGATTGCGGTGGCATTGTGGTCTGTGGCCCTTCAGGGCCTGAGGGGGTAGCCTGCTAGGAGAACAAAGATGCCCAGGTACTGATTCCTTTGCAGGAAGCCCCAGAGCCTTAAGTTAGTGAATTGGCAGTGCTGAGGGAGAGGGCTGGTTTATTAGCCAGCCACCACCTTCCCCTGAGCTGCGACTGTCAGGAGTGAGGCCCCGCTGGTCGCACGGCGGGGTTGAGTGCCGGCTGTTCCCTGAGGAGTGCAGGTGATCCCTGGCCCCCAATTAACGAGCTACAGGGGAGGAGAGCTCTCTCTGGTACCTGCTGTGGGGGAAACTGCTCAAGCTTGCTGGCGGCAGTGAATGGAAGTACAAGTGCACCCACCGCAGTGCTGGACGCCGAGTCAGGACAACATGAATGTGGGCTGAGCAGCTACACTGCAGGCTGACAGTGGCTATAGGGTGCACTTAGATGGCGTAGACGGGCCGCGCACAGCTGAGGAGAGCCACCTGACTCTTGGGTGAGCCTATCCACTGTGATCAGGCCCCCCTTGCTATGGTCTGGACTTCTGGTTCCCGGAGGCAGTGTGATCCTGGGTGGATTATTAAATAGGTGCACGGCAGTGAGTGTGGAGAATACAGGCACCTGAGGCTCCAGAGAAGAGGGGTCTTACTGGGGGAACCTCTCCTGGACAATCTACTGGGGGCATCTGTGTGGCCCTGTTACCGGATGGCAAAGGGAAATAAGAACCAAGGCTGTCTGAGTTTACACAGAGAGAGGGGCTGCCACTACACAAGGGAACTATGGCTTCGGAAGAGCAGAGGGGCTGCCAATCCTGAATGAGATTACTTTGGGAGGCACGAGGGGCCAACCCTGCAAACTGAGTCTAGTGCTGGCTGAAATGAAGAATGGTTTTGTGGCAGTCAATACGAAACTGGACGGGATGGAGTACAGAATAGATCGGATGCAGGAGAGAATCAAGAAAGAGAGCAGCCAACTGCGTGAAGCTGAGCACAGGGTGGGAGTGCTGGAGGACACCAGTTGGGAAGTGACTCTGGCTATCCAAGGGTTACAGAAGGAGGTAAAAGAAATAAGAGAGAAAAATTAGGATTTGGAGGCGCAATCCGGATGTAACATTGTCAGAGTTATGGGAATTCCTGAGTCAATACCTACACGTAATATGGAACAATTTAAGGAGTCCTTTTTCAAGGAGGTCTTGCAGGATCCCCTCCTTTCTCCCCAATTATTGTTGAGAGGGCACATAGGATTTCGGGACAGACGCCAAGACCAGGGCAAAGTTTGCGCCCAGTTATTGTTAAGCTGTTGAACTATGGAGACAGACACCATTCTGTGGAGAGCACACAAACTGAGGCCAGGGTGTCATTTTATTAAGACTTTACCCCGTCGGTGCAAAGGGCCAGGATGTCTTTCTTGGCATATTTTAGGGGATTCAATTTGTAATGCTGTACCTCTAAAAGTTGTGAGTGGTCCACAACAATAAGACGTTCTTTTTTACAACCCCAGCCAAAGTGATTTCTTTTGCAGAATCCATCCCTCAATTTGGTGGTGATAAAATCGCTTGATAACCAGATTAATGTAGAAATGTTGATGATTGATGTGCCAGAGGAGGTGGGGCGGTTAGCTTTGAAGTAATGAGGCGGGACAATGGCAGCCTTTAGATAATATAACGAAATAGCCCAACTGCTATATATCCTTTTAGTATGGGCCTTCTCCCAGGGAGGAGACCTTGTGAGGGTGGGTCGTGTGTGGTCGCTGTGTCTGGTGCACCCGGGTAGGCGCCCAAATGAGGAAAGTTTAATGGGAGGTTTCGGGAAGGGGGGGTGTATTTTACTGCATGTCATGTTGAGGTCAGGCAGTGGGGGTGGGCTGAGGTGTCTTCGGACAGGGTGAGGGTTTGGGGAAGCCGGGTTGGACTGTTGTGGAGGAAGGGGATAGAGGTGTTAGTGGGCTCTTTGAAAAAGGGTTCATGTGTCTTGCTAAGACTGCTTTCAGTGCACAAGAAGCCTATGTAGAGGAGCCCTATCGGAGAGATGTATTAGGAATGGTGAGAGGGAGGCTAAAGGGCCCCCCGAGCTCTGGGTGGTTTTGTAGGGTGTACATGAGTTCAGGAGTGTTTAGGCTCTGGAAGAGCACTGAACATCGATGTGCAAGGGGAGATGGCTAGGGATCAGGATGCAAGGAGTTGTGTATCTGATCAGTGCACAATCCTCAGTTGGAATGTGAGGGGGCTTAATAATCATGCTAAAATGCACAAGATGGTGGCATACAGGGAGTGAATGGGGCTAAGATACTTTTCCTACAGGAAACACATCTGAGAGGGTGCTTGAATGACAATCTCGCCAAGTCCTGGGGAAACTCTAGGTTTTACACACCCTTTTCCTCTCATTCACGAGGAGCGTCCATAGTTATACACAAATTGCTTGGATTTAAGCCATTGGAGAGGGAATGTGATCCAGAGGGTAGGTTTGTTATAGTCTCTTGGCTATTAGCTAGGATTCGGGTCATAATTTGTCAGTGTTTACAGGGCCAAGTGTGGATGACTCCTGCTTTTAACAGGTCTTGTTAACCAATTGTATGAGTATGCAGACACGCAGCTGGTGGTTGCTGGAGATTTGAACACAGTGCTCAGTGCGTAGCTGGACAAATCCTTCAAGGGGTGCGAGGCTGGCGACGCCAGTGGCTAGCGCTGTCCTGGGTGGTAGATTGAGGCCTGGTAGACCTTTGGAGGACCATGCATCCAGAGGAGAGGGGATATTCCTTTTACTCCACAGTCCATGACTCTAGCTCTCCCATAGATTACATATTGACAAACCCAGCTATGGCCCAATGCAGTGAGTCCTGTACTATGCTCCCAAGGATAATGTCTGACCACTCCCCACTAGTGTGGCAATTCTGACTGACCCACCTATCGATTTCCCAACCGCACTGGTGATTTAAGGGTCAAGCCCTGCTAGATGTGGCATACTGAAGCGAGGTGCAAGATATTGTATCATTGTTTTTTGCAATTAATGTGGGGTCTGTGACTTCTACCTGTACCCTCTGGGAGGCATTTAAGGCTAATCTCTGAGGCTGTTGTATCTCAATCGAGTGCGGAGTGTTAAAGGGAATCCAAAGGAAATTTGGAGAACTAGAAAGCTCTTTGGCAGCTCTGGAAGCCAAGAACAGAGAAGGCAGTTCCACCAAATCCTTAGCAGAGGCTTGCATAACCTTGTATGCATTTAGGGAGTAGACAGATAGGGAAGTCTGTTTCCTGGTGGCACCACAGCTGGCACAGAGATATGGGGAGTAGGGCCGGCCTGGATGCCTCCTGGCAAGAATGTTGAGTGATTCCAGGGGACAGACTTATATACTTGCAAACCGCCGGGCGGACGGCTCCCTAGTCCCGGATCCGCCAGATATTCTGGCAGTGTTCTGGGGTTAGTGTAGCAATTTGTATGCTAAGCATCCTCCTGTGCACCCCGATGCCTTGCAGAGGTTCGTGGGTAACGCTAATCTGAAAAGGCTCAGTGCTCAGGCAATTGAAGCATTGAACACCCTGATAGCTGTGGATGATATTATGAAGGGCGTCAGAGATCTGCTCCGACAGAGTTACCACAGAGTTCTTTAAGGAATTTGGCACAGTGGTGGCGGGACACTTATTGCAGGCTTGGCATGAAAGTATTGAAGTGGGTGTTCTCCCACCTACAATGCACAAAGGGATAATAACATTGATACTGAAACCCAATAAGGATCCCCTGGACTGCACCTCATATAGGCCGATATCTCTCATCAATGCAGACACAATTTCTTTTTCCGAAATACCAGCAGACAGGCTACTACCATTTATGCCCTCTATAATACAGATGGATCAGGCAGGTTTTGTACTGGGAAGGCGCACTGCTCTAAATCTCAGAAGGCTCTTCTGAATGATCGCCCAGATTGATCCCTCGGTTCAGGCGGTCGAGGCGCTACTCGACATGGAAAAGGCTTTCAACTCTGGTGCGTGGGAATATTTGTTTTGAGGTGCTTGTGAAGATAGGCTTCCCACCTTACTTCATGTCGTTTGTGAAGGTGCTGTACTCCGGGGTCATGGCTAGAATCGGGCTATTCAGCAGCTATTCCGAACCCTTTGATCTTGGGAAAGGGGCACGACAGGAGTGTCCATTATCCCCAGTCCTATTTGCTATAGTAATGGAGCCACTGGCAGTGTGTCTGAAGAATCTACATATACACCAGTGGATAGCGATACGGGGCACCGAGGAACTAATTTCGTTGTATGCGGACAACGTCATATTTTATATCAGGGAGCCGGGTACCAACTTCGAGCCTCTTGCTAGGGAGGTTGAAGTGTTTGGCGGCAAATCTGTTTCCATTGAATGACAGCACTCAGGGCTCCCCCTGGGGCGGGCCAATTTCGGTGGGAACAGAAGTCCACCAAGTACCTGGGAATTAGAGTAAGAAAGTCCTGTGCTCATCTTTTTAGGGATAACTATGGAGTGTACCTAGAGGGACTCCAGAGCAAGATTGAACAGTGGGTGTTGCTTTGGATCTCTACGCTGGGAAGAGTAGCAATTATAAAGATGACTATCCTTCCTAAATTATTGTATCTGTTCCTCAATGTTCTGGTTTGGCTGGGCTCTCAATTTTTGAGGGAATTAAAATCACTAATAGTTACTTTGGTGTGGAGTCCAAACAGACCTCGGATAAGATGCTACACGTTGATAGGAACATGGGATCAGGGCGGGATTGGACTGCCGGACCTTGAATTATATTATTTAGCTGCACAAGTATCTTACTGGTTGAAAGACTCCCAGCCGTTCCCACATGTCCGGCTAGAAAGGAGGTCAGCTTCTCCATATTATTTACAGAGCTCCCTAATGTCATGGAAGATTAACGATAAATGCCCATTCAATCCAGCGGCATGTACTGTTCATGCATGGAGAAGGTTGTGCTTGAGGCTGGAGGTGACATTCCCCTTTACTCTGGAGTTTGAGGTCTTGGGGGTCCAGAGATTAGAGCCAACATATGAGGACAGGCTTCGGACAGAATGGTCTGGGTATGGGGTACTAACACTGTCAGACTTCTATGCTGAGGGGATATTTGTTTCCTGGGATCAAGTTAAGGCCAAATTGAGGGGCACGTTTTGGGTGGCGTTTCATTACCATAGGCTACGGGAGGCGTTTAGGGCATGAACACCATAGTTCCCTGGAGAGCCTCCTGCAGATCCCATTTTAAAGTTCTTGGCAAATTCAGCAAACTCCAGAAGGGTTGTTGCTACAATCTACAGTATGGCTTTGAAGGCTAGCGTCAGAGAGAGGCCAGATAGTAGAACAAAATCGGAATCAGTTTTGGGGGAAGAACTGATGGATGCAAAATGGAAGTACATGTGCTCATACACCAGGAAAGTGACTATTAGCTCCCGGTTTACACTTATACAGTTTAAAGTTCTGCATCAGGCGTATTTGACTCCAGCTGTACAGAGTTTAAAGGTGTGAAGGCTGTACAGAGGAAGTTTGATAAGTCATGTAATCGGAGGTGCTCCAGATGTAAATGCGAGGATGCCGATTTTATAGATGTCCTGTGGAGTTGCCCGCATCTAGTGACTTTCTGGAGACAGATTACAGAAGTAACGGGAACAGTGATTGGGTGTACAGTACCGTTGAATATTCTTTGTTGTTTGTTTGGATGGTTGCCACATGTTTCAAAGGGTGGCAGGAAACTGTTCTCTATGTGTATGATATTGGCAAAATGATGTATATTGATATTCTGGGCACACCCAATGGCACCAACATTATTAAAAAAAGACCTTACCTGGTGCTGTGACGTTGAACACAAGTGTTATAAATTGCAGCCTTTAAGCTCTGGCCTATAGACTTTTTAGACCTTGTGCGCTCAATGTTAATGTTGAGGGAGACCGGGGACTCGAGCCCAGGAGCAGGGTGGGGAAGATCCAAGATTTGGTTTAAGTTAAGGGACTGTGTACTATTGAGGAAACTCCATCGCAGACTGCTTGGTCTCTTTGGTAAGGGAATGCTGTAGGAGGATTGTGCTATGTAAGACATTATAGAAGGGGGATGACGTGTCACTTTTTACTGTTAAACTGAATGCACTCAGTGAATTTTGTTGTAAACATGAACCTTGTTAAATAAAGTATCAAACAATAAATATTGGACAGGGTGGCATACAAACAAGTGCTAGAACATCTGAATAATCACATCATTTTGAAGAATTGTCGATCAGGTTTTCGGCCAGGTTTCAGTACAGAATCAGCCCGCTTAGATCTAAAGTCCAATATATAAATAAATGAAGGACAGACTCCCTAGATTAGTCTGTGGCTTTTGATTAAGTGGATCATTCACTACTTATAAAAAAAGATTGCAAGAAGTTGCTAACTTTAGTGACCAGACGCTAGCATGGATGCAATCCTTCTTGGGTAATAGAAACTATGAGAGGCTGTAGTAACACAGCGGAAACTAAGCCAGTCCCTCTGAGCTATGGAGTACCACAGGGTGCCTCTCTGTCCCCAATTCTATTTAATATCTTCACAAAGACACTATCCTAATTGCAGGAGGAGAACAAAATATGCTTCTCAAATTACACAGACGATACCCAGTGCCTTATCTCACTGACAGGGGAGTATCAGGAAGATGTAAGAGTGGCGAACAAGACCTATAACCTCATCCAGGATTGGATGTGAATAAGTGGGCTGGAACTCAACCACAATAAAGCCAAACCTATGGTTATACATTCTAGCCCTAGACAGAAAAATCTCATTTGCCGATTGCAAAATTATGACCAAGTATAAAATAAAGACACTGGGGGTCATTTTTGACCAAACACTGTCCATGAAGGCTCAGGTGAGTAGTACTGTCTCTTCTGCGGTCTGTTACACCAGACTCCTGCATCATATCCGTCCCGATCTGTCCCAAAGAAGCTGCCAGACAGTGGACAGAGCTATTATATGCTTGAAGATTAATTACTGAGGCAGCTTACCGGTAGGAATTGAGAAGGGTGAGATTGCTATATTTCAAATGGTACAGAATAGCACAGTCAGAGCTATTTTGGGACTATAACAAGTCGATCATGTCTCTGATGCTAGGAGAAGTCTCCACTCGCTACCGATAGAGGCGAGGATGAAGTTTAGCTTACTGACATTGCTTATAAGTGCTTAGCAGGACAATATCTAGCCTATGTGGCAGATAGTTTGAATAAGAAGAGATAAACTAGGACCCTTAGATCTAATGACCTCAAATTATTAGAAGTTCCTAGATCTAACTTGACTTTGGTCAAACAAAGCGCATTCTGGTTGGCTGCACCACGGAGCTGCAATGCCATGTCTGTGAATCTCAGAAGTTGTGAGTCACTGGAAAGTTCTTTTTAAAATGTGCCCTTTTAGTTAGGCCCCTCTATCAGCTCAGACAGTTACTCGTAGGTCTGATTGTATTGTCTATAACCATCTTTGTTGGGACTCTAGTTCTGGGTGCCGGTATGCCTCTGGGCCAGTTTGGTAGCGCTAGACTAGATTAATTAAAGTAAAGTAAAGCCTAGCAGGGCACGCTGTGTGCTGGCTGGCCACCAGTTCTGGAGCAGCCGAAGGGTCCTCTAAGGTCATTATCTACCTCTGTCCTCTGGGAGATGTTAAAGGGAGGGATCTTGCTTCCCTCTTTGGAGGTCCTTGCTTTCCTTCACTGGCGAAAGATGTAGGGCACACTGTACCTCCAGCCAAGGTCCAATGTTTAGTTCTTCTTTCTACTACTTGTAAAGTCTTCCGATGATCTGCCAAAGGAGGGGCTCAGCCTGCATTTAAAACCAAGTGGGCCACAGTGATTGGTGTAGGCTAAGCCTACCTTAATGAATCAATCCTGGGGTCCCTACCAACAATCTCCTGTAAGCATGAGGTCATGACCAGAGTGCTTTACAACAATAAAGGTAAAGGGGTGAAAACTTATGATACTAAGTCCCACCCATCTTCCGGTCTGTTGTTGATCAAAGAGTCTGTCTGGTTAATGGATAAATAATAAAGAGGAGGCGTCCGAGAACAGGGAAAAGGGAATTAAACACAGTACCCAGTTCTTCTACAAAAACATGTTTATTCCCCCTTTCCCTGACATTAATCTTCCTGATGTACCCACAATCACTAGGCAACACTGCGAATACCAAAATAATCCCTCCCCATTTCCAACAAATATTGGGAAGAAGAAGAGATGACTGAGAGCAGTGAGGATTGCCTCTGAGAAACACATTAAGAAACAGAGGGAAGATTGCTGCCAACCACCACTAGGCTGTCTCTTTAATAAGGCCAGGCAGGGTCAGGCAATCAATCACAACCATGCAAACCTTACTTCACTTCACTGCCCAGCAAGCTATAAAAGGTGTGGTTTTACACAGAGAGTTGAGCACCTGGTGATGCAGACTGGACCAGGAGAGCCAAGGAGCAGGGAGCTGCAGAGGAAGTTACAGGAGAGCATAGTGGAGAATTGCTTGCCCAGTGTCAAGGAGGGGCTGCGGCGTGGTTAGGGAGCTGTGTCTCCAGAGAGCCGCAGAAGGGCAGACTGCAGCCTGCTGTGAAGTGGAACTCAAACAAGGCTAACACGGTAACCACTGAGTTTCATGAATGCAAATTGAAACCGGTATGCGTGTGAAGTGAAAGCCAGTTTTGATTTAAGAGGAAAGAAAATGTTGCAGCAAGTTAAAATCTCCCAAGATCACTGAAAGTATCTACTGTTGATACCATGCCTTCCTCACATGGTCTAATAATAATTTGGTAGGTGACTGGCGCTATGTGTCAGTTTTCAGTCTGAAATATTCGATCACAATTTCAGTTACACTAACATTAATATATTTAAAAAGGCCCTGCTAATAACAAAGAAACATGTTAAAGGCTTTCCAAATCAACTTTTGCTCCATATGAAAACAGTCAAGGGACCTGTCAAAAACTAGACAGTTATATATCACAAAATCCCCCCTTAGTCTGGAGCTAATTTGCAACCAGACTTTCCCCACAAGAGCACAGTCTGCAGGAATATGGTACACCTGACAGACCAGCGGCTTGAGTGAAAAGGCAGGAGCAGCAGCAACAGAGCTACAGGAAAGAACAACAACATCAGTTCAGTACAGTAATCAAGGATGCCAACCTCGACAGCCACCACCCTCTGCTTCCCACTCTTACCTGCTCCGTGAAGGAAAAGACCCGAAACCTACTTGGCACCACAGAATTCAGCAAAGTGAGAAGAAGTAGCAAATCCTCAGAGTAAGTTCCAGAATCCCAATTTGTTGAGGTTGAAGCACCCAACCCGGACGGCACGAGGGCGCGATCTACAAATGTTTCCAAGGCAGTCTTTCAATATTCTGCATAGCATCCCAAATGTAAATGGAAGGGTGACCAGAGATGAAACAGGAGAGCGTCCATATTGGTCACCCCTTTGTCCAGGGAAAAAGGTCCTTAAAAGTTCAGCAAAGCGTCCCAAATATCTGGTGAGAATTTAAGGGAAGTGGGATTTCACAGGAGGTAGAAAGAGAAAGCAAAGTGAAAGGAAGTAAAAGCAAACCGAAGAAGGAGAAATACAGGTAATCAAAAAAGGCACAGGTCTTAGCTGAGACGGGAATCAGAAACTACTTGACAAGACGCAGTAATTTAAACACTAGGGTATTGAAGACCAGGTATCAACGTAACCAAACACGAAGCAAGAGGGCAATCCAGGTAAGAAATGCAGCGTCGGGTAACCGGGGAAACAATCCAAAGCAGCCGGGTGCCAAAAACCAAAGGGTAATCCAAGAGAATAGTCCATGATAACAGGGCAAGGAATTCAGAAAACAGGAATCAAGACGTAGTAACAGAATTCAAAACACTACTAAACTTGCACCAGTTGCACAGTTAAGGAGCACCCGAGTCGCATTTGGGTTAACTATTAATAGTCTACTCGCGTGCGGACGCGGAAGAAGTTACGTGCTCCACACGTGACCGTAGTGTCTGATTCCACTACTGGCAGGGAATGCTGGAAGTTGTAGTCCGAACAGGACCGCCGAACTTGCGGCGTTGGCCAAGACACCAGGGCACTTTCCAGGTGGCATAAGGGGTGTCCATACGCTGTTGGGTATACACGCATTTCACCGCAGTATTTTTCATTGCGTGTTTTTTCATTGCCGTTTTTACTTTGAAAAAAAAACTCATCGTTTATTTTTTATTTTTGGGGGGGTTAAAAAATTAAATATATGGTTGTGGGTGTAAGGGAAAAAAAAAAAAGGGGTGCTTGGGGGGGGGGTGAAAAAAACGGCGATGAAAAAACCTGCGATGAAAAATACCACGGAGAAATAACGTAGAACCACGCTGTCATTGCCGCATATGGGGTCGGGGCATGCATGACAGGACCCCATGAGTAACAGGTAAAGCCCAATTAGCAAAATTACGTTTCGTGCCTGGTGTGGTGGCAGGTCTGTAGCTCCATGTTTGGCTCTCCTTTTGTTCTGCAGTATGGGCCCTGAAGGAGATAATATGGACACTGTGGGTGGGGGAGAGTGGAATAGAGAGGGAAAGGGCTGCAGGAGCTAAGTCCTTCATTCCCAATGCAGTTAAATTAAATGCTTTCATTTTCACCTCACCACCTACACATAATTGAGTTCCGGTACTCTCCTTTGTCTTTGAGAAGTGCAGGTAGTCGTATTGTCAAAAATAAGAAGTGCAGCTACTGAGGACCAGTCCAATTAAAGCACTGATGGATGTGAATGGGCATTGGGGAGAATGTCAGAAAATCAATGAATGGGGCAGGGAATGTAGGGTTTAATAATTTAAACTTGTCAAAGGGCGGTAAGATACATGGAGTATGGCAGGAGGTAAAGTGTTAAAAGTAGTGGAACTATGGTCCCCACCAACCACATATTCACCCTCTCATTGGTCTTTCCACCACTCCACCGCACAACTCTGTGTTTTACAACGTACTATCAAGACTGAAGAACACACAGTGAAAGTAAATGCATTTAAATGACCACCATTTTTTCGTCATTTTCCACCACAGTATAGAGCTTAATATACCCTCCCGCTTCACTGCGCTTTGGTACTGGATGAATCCCATGTCATCGTCACTATTCATGAAGGGGAAGACACACCAAGATAGAAGAGAAGGGGATTGGGGAATACCTTGTTCTATCTACCATGTATCTACCATGTATGTACGGATACAAGGAGAGACCAACTGACCCGTAGGAGTATTCAGGATCAGTACTGGGATGAAGAAGAGGTGCAGAAGTATAGAGAGCACATTTATGAACCCTTATGAGCGGTCTAGCAGTTGCTGGTTTCCTATTGATCCAATGGTAGTTGAAATAGAGGAGGGAAACCAAGCTTTCCCTGCAGGAGCCAGGAGCAGGACTGCAGTGTTGAAACAGAAAGGGCTGTGGACCAGTCTGCTTGCCAGGAAAAAGGGGAACCTCTGCATGCTGGCAAAGTGCTTAGGATTGGGGGAAGCCCAGGAGAATCCCTCACTGAAGGACTTGACAAATGGTTAATTCTTCCCTGGAGGAACTGGCAGAGAAGCAGCTGAATAGATGGGGCTGCAGAAGAATGGCTTAGTGAGGCTGCAGAGGTGCTCCCAATGGGTCCAAGGTGGAAGGATCGTTCGGGTATAGGGAGAACTAGCAATCCAGGCGGGTAAAGCCAGGGGACTGCAGTGTCAAAAAAGGAGATGCGCTCGCTGCGAGGGACCACATATTGCGGATCTGTTGCTGCAGACCGGAGATGGGGAGAAGCCTGCGGAAGCCAGAAGAAGAAGTAGAAAGACTCCAAGATGGCCAAAGACTACCAGGAGAGACCCTAATGGTACAGGGGTAACCGGGACGGTTGGTAGGGGTAGAACGAAGCAGTGGGATACCTGACCCAGCTAAACAGGGGAAGAAGAGAAATTGGAGTCTGGGACTCACAAGCTGAGTGTGGCACGAATCATCTTCCTTGTGGCTGTACTTTGCCAAGAGGAGGGCCAAGTGAAGCGAAGGGAAACAGGAGTCTGGGACCCACAGCAAGCGAAGCTTGAGAAGAGACCAGGGGAAGTGGCGTGCCCTCCCTCGTAATGTGAAGAAAGGCCAGGGCAAAGGAGACAACCCTGCTGGCACTGAGAACTTTTATATGGTAACAAGCTCAGAGAAAGGAACTATTCTCTGAGCTCATCCAGAAAGTTATAATAAGGGAAAGAACATAATTTCCCTTGGAACGTGTGACCCCTGTGTGAAGTCAAGAGAAGGGAGATACTCTCTTGTCCCCCGTGGCACTTAGTTTATTTTTTGCACCATTTGAAACTTCGTTTTGGAATTTGAAAGAAGCTTGGCAAGAACTGGCAGTGGAGAAAGAGACATCCCTATGGGAAATATACATCTGCAAGATGATGGCACATTTTCTCCATAAACCAAAGGATCAGGTAATGGTCTAGTGATTCTCAAGATGGAGGCCAATGACTCATGTGACTTGCCTGCTACACTATCGGCATAATACCCAGCTCAGCCGTAAGCTCCTTGCATCGCTTTGCTTTTCCCAGCAAGCACGGACGCTACCTCAATTCTTTCCTGTCCCTTCGTTCATGTGCTTATCTTCTTCGCCGCGCTGCTACTCTATGCTCCCCTTGCTTCATTTACTTTGCCTCGCGCTTACCCATACTTCTGCCTTCTTACTTACAGGTTCCAGAAGTGTTTCCAGGCATTCTGGATCTTCACAATTTCGCTCCCTTCTCTGCTTTCTGCAATCCCAACTCGGAGATCAACGGGATAGACCATCAGCAAAAGAATTGTTTTTACCCTCGTGGGTTTTTCCCTTGGGCTCGGCCCTATGAGTACACGCCACCCTGTGCCTTAAGTCTGGCAGATGTTCATAGAGGCATTGTTCCACTCTCAGCATTGTGTCCAGTCCGTGAGACCCAGACCAGCGTCTCCAGCTCACCAACAGGTCAGTTCTTATTAAAACATTACTTTTACTAGTGTGAGGGTGAGAGTTAGGGTTTTGACACAGCGGTGGTCATTCTTTTATTTTAACATCCTAATAGACCCCTCATGTTGAGGCAGGGAAACCCCTCTTAGCGTTAAGGCTAGTGATGCCTTCCCTCAATTATCCATTGAATAAAAGTTTATAGCAATAATAATGCTACCTGTGGGGGCGTGGCTTGGAGCCGGAGCACGAGGGATGGCTCCTCACTAGCTCCAGACCCGACGACTGACGGATTTGATGTAGCAGAGAGCATACGGTTTTGCTGGAAAATAGCCATCAGGCTGAGGGAAGGTGCTGCGCTCAGTGAACCAGAACGAATAAGTTCACACACACCTCATCCCTGAGTAATCAACCTTGAAAGTAAGTTGCAGCCGCGGCCTGACAAAATTCCAAGATGGCGACCGGGGCTCACATAATAAGAGCCCCGGGCGACTAAGACCCCAGGGGGGCTGGCAAAGTGTTTGGCACCACCCCACGGCGATGACATTCAGCGTTGCCCACCGGACCGGCCCCGCATTTGTTGCAGTAGCCCCTTGCTCCGTGGGATGAGAGGACACGGCCACCACATGAGCCATGGAGCCGTCACAACGGAGCTCCTCGGAGGCCGACCACATTAGTAACATACTTGGTAAAGGGAGAATCAAGTATAGAGAGGAAAAGGATCTAAGTAAAAAGCTGCTGCACCGAAGCAGAATGCCACCTACCGGAAGAAGCACCACCTTCCCCTGCAGAACCTCCTCAGCATAGTGAAGAGCACCTGTCATCATTGCAAGAGTACAGGGGAGGCTGGGCCCTGGTCCCCGCGTAATACCAGGGTAAATCCTCCCACCACCACTGTTTCTAGGGGCTTTCCCATCCCCCCATCCCTCCACAATTACTGCAGAGGAGTAGAGCCACGACGGGGCGCACCCACCCAGGATTTGGGGGGACGGGACCACCAACTAAGACCCATGTGAGCTGCCCCTGGAGGAATTGTGACCGGTAGCGCACCATAGGATAACTCGTGCCTCAGCAAACCCTCATTGAAGTGACCAATACGACTCAGGAATATGCAAGGAAAACAATCAAAAGAAGCATAAAGTGAACTCTGACCCCACTCATCCTACCGCATCACAAAGTATGCAAGGCCTGGCAGGCAATTTGCACCTAACTGCAAGATACCACGCGCTCAATGGACCTCCTCTCTAGGCACCAAAGGGGAGACATGGCGAAGGCCCTCAAATCCACAAATCAAATTGACATCTCCACACTGTTCGCTGCACCAGCCGGAGACAAAGGAAAGAAAGGGGAGCAGAACAGCAGAAATAGAGTCAACGGTCTGTGAACAATCTTATGAAATCGAGGAGGAAGCAGACAGAATGACCGCAATGGAGGCCAGCCGAAGCCCTGGAAACTAAGCAGGAAGACTACGAAAACCGCTCCCGCCGTAACATCCAAATACGCGGCATCCCAACTTCCATAACGGATGCGGATCTGAGCAATTTTGTTCAGGACTTCTTCAGATTCATACACCACTGGACAGTGCCCCGCTAGAGCTGGACAGGATGCACCGAACAAGGGTTAGACAAGCACCAATCACACCAACCACCACTCCAGATGCACTGGCAAGTCCAATTCTACAGGGTCAAAAAGGAAATCTTGCAGGAAGCCAGGAACACCTCTCGCATACAATTCAGAGATGCCTTAATCTCCCTGTACCAAGACCTTGCAGCTGCCACACTACTAAAAAGAAATACCTTAAAACCACTAACAGAATGGCTGCGAGACAGAAAAGTGCTCCACCGCTGGGGCTTCCCCACCACTCTTCTATTCAACCTGCAAAGTAAACAATGGCAAATCCGCACACTGAAGGAGGTTGACAAACTACTGCGCCCAGCAGGGGAAAACGACAACGACGAAGATGAGTCAGCACCCAAAGAGGACTCAAAGGAGACCACGCAGCCCTGGACATGACTAGACAGAAGAAAGTGTCTCAAAGGCCCAGCACAAAGACGCAAAAAAGGCGCTACATCCTGAATGGGAACATTCCATGGACAAAGAGAATGGCCCAATATTGCCCCCCGTAAGCATCCCTAATGCCCCTAACTGAACTATGGCAACACGCACCCCGGAAAGGGGCAGCTGGCCCTTTAAAAGGAAAAACTAAAAGAGAGCCATGGCACCCAAGGAAGGGGACAGCACCAATGGGGGGGGTTGCGAAAGGAAAGGAGGCTCGAAACCAGAGGCTGTTACTTCAAACAGCATTACTGAAGCCACCGCTACGCTTCCAGATGGTACCCAACGGGCTGTCATGCCTGTGCCACTGGCGCACACATTGGCAACCATCATGGACTATTTGAACTCATTTATCTTCATAATACTCTTTGAACAACCCCTATTCACACTTTGGTCCTTAATTTCCATTTGTACGACTTTGGTACTTTCTTATTTAATTCAGCTAACTACATGTACGATAATGCACCTTGCTACAGTTATCAATTCCTGGCTATTCCCATTCATCAGTATTGGAACCACAATCCCCAGAAGCCCTAGCGATCTGTGCTGCTTCCATCTTCTCAGGACCAGAGAGGGAGGAGGCAGATTACCTTCAGGTGTGCTGCTCCAGGTGCTGCCAATTAGCCTGTCTAAGTACAGGGCAGGGTTGTATTTAAGCAGCTGCCTGCATGAGCTCAGTCTCTTGCATTACGAGTTCTCCCAGCACTTTTTTGCCTTGAGCCACAATTTGTATGCTGTTCCTGTTGCCGTATTATCCTGCTTCTGATTCCAGCGCTCCTTGCTGCCCTGCTCCTCTGGGCTCCCTGCCTTGCAGCCTGCTACACTCCGCTGCCTTCAGCCCTAGTCCTCTGGGCTCCCTGCCTTGCAGCCTGCTACACTCTTCTGCCTTCAGCCCTGGTCCTCTGCGCTCCCTGCCTCGCTGCCCTGCTCCTGTGGGCTCGCTCCTCGCTGCCCTGCTCCTCTGGGCTCCCTGCCTTGCAGCCTGCTACACCCCGCTGCCTTCAGCCCTAGTCCTCTGGGCTCCCTGCCTTGCAGCCTGCTACACTCCGCTGCCTTCAGCCCTAGTCCTCTGGGCTCCCTGCCTCGCTGCCCTGCTCCTCCGGGCTCCCTGCCTTGCAGCCGCTACACTCCGCTGCCTTCAGCTCTAGTCCTTTGGGCTACCTGCCTCGCTGCCCTGCTCCTCTGGGCTCGCTCCTTGCTGCCCTGCTCCTCTGGGCTCTCTGTCCACAGCCTACTACAGCTCTCTGTCCTGCTCCTCTGGACTCCCTGCCTTGCAGCCTACTACAGTCCTCTGCAGTCCTCAACAGTTTGCCTGCACCTTGTTACCTATTCTTCTTTCTTGTTGAGCTTCCTGCTGTGTGTGCTTATCTGTCACCTTACATCGGCACAGCCACCCAAAACCTACCTGAGTGCCGGGTGCCACTCTTGACAGAGTGCCATCCTTGACAGAATGCAAGACCAAATAAATTCTTGTTCCGTAGGCAGGAAAGGCACACACAGACCAAAGATGCTTTCCTTTCGGTTCAGGAAACCTCTGCAGAAATCTAAAGTTTTCCTAAGGACATGTGGAAATAATGTTTTTTTCAAGACATAAATGAGACTCAGAGCCACTACGTAGGTTGTTTGGAATACAACGAGAACCCAATTCTTTTATTAAACTAACAGGTGCTTTCTTTTCCTTTCTTCCTAGGAACTGAAAAAGGATACGTTTTCTCTTGAGGTCTTCGAGCTCCAGCCGGAGGGCAAGTTCCAAAAAAAGTTCAGGTAAGAGTCTAAATGTGTTTCTCAAAAGTTTCTCTTTCTTGTCTCTCTATAGATTTTCTTTAGTGTCTCTCTTCTCTTGTAAGTTTCTTATTTTCTGTCTTTTCTTTGAACTGTTTTCCGCTCTAATGCTTAGCTTGGTTTCTGTCTCTCTTGCTCAGGATTCTGGTTTTTTGAGAAGCTTTACGATAATGAGAGCTGACGTAGCTTCTGGGTTGCACTTCTCTTTAGCTTCTGTATTTTACCCACTTCCCTTCTAACAGAGGAAAAATAAATAATTAAATTTAAAAAAATACAGCGGTGAACGTATTTCTCTGTCTCTTCTCTTTTCTGTAAACTCTCCTCTCAGTTGACTACGTTCTCTCCTTCGCTCGTAGTGTTTAATATCCCCTCTCTGATAGGAGCGGAATTTGCTCTGTTTAGCCTTCACACGTTTAAACTTGATCTGCCCAGGTGTTGACAGGCGTAGCACTACTTTCACTACAGTCTCTAAACAACGATGGCGCAGCGGCGCTTAAACTGTAACTTATATAGCCCTATGTAGCCTCATTTGTCGTGCGGGAGACTCTCAATGCAAGCGCAACGGCGCTATCTTCGTTGATCTTTCCAGCGACAACGGCCGCTTGAATTCGTTTCCACAAACTGCATACAAGTAAGGCGGATCCTTCTCTCTCTCTCTCTTTCTCTCTCTCCTTCACTCACCTCTGACTCTGTGGATTCTGTCGGGCTTGGAGGTGAAGACCGACTATAAAAAGAAACTTTGTAGTGGTTCAGCACAAAGATCGCCTCGTCAGTTTCACTCGTTCGTTTACATACACAACGATGGGAGCCGGGAAGCAGCGCTCCGGAGTCGATTATAAACGTGTCGCTTCGGTAGCTTCTCACTCAGCTGGTCGTTTCATTTTTCACACATAAGGGCCTCTTTTTCCGCTCAGCTAATCTTCTCTCATCTCCTTCTCAATACGCCCAAGACAAACCGTTGCTTTCCTCCTCAGCGTCCACGAGACACGTTTCCTAGGAAACCAAAAGACAATCACTAGAGGAAAGTCCATACATGCCGGACTTCCTGTATTTCCAGTCTGTATTCTTTTCCATTACCCTGCGTTCAAACCACGTAACCAGGTACCTATTAGGTCTCATTGTCACACCACCCCCACTGGGCCCTTACGCTAGGGAAGGGTTTCAGCTCTGGAGAGATAATCAGCTTGTGTTAGAAGTCTTCCAGGTTTATGAACAGTTTTGAAAGAGAAGGGCTGGAGGGAAAGGAACCAGGAAAGCACTCTCTGGTTTGAGTCTTTATTACGGGCAAGCCATACTAAGAGAGCATGGTCGGTCACTAGTGTAAAATCTCTTCTGAGTAGATAGTACCGTAGCGCATCGATGGCCCATTTGACTGCCAGGCACTCTTTCTCTATCGTTGGATAACTCAATTCGTGGGGTAATAACTTCTGGCTTATGAACAGAATTGGTCTCTCTTCCTCTCCCTCGTTCTGAAACAATACCGCTCCAATGCCTGTACCTGAAGCATCCGTCTGAAGGAAGAACAGGGCATTAAAGTCCGGACAATGAAGAACAGCCTTAGTAGACAGTGCCTCTTTTAGTTTGTTAAAGGCTCGAAGAGTGTCACTACTTTGCCACATTTTCTTTTCTAAAGAGGGTTTTTTCAATAAATCCGTTAGTGGGGCGGCTAATGTAGAAAAATGCAGAATAAACCTCCTGTAATACCCCACAAATCCCAAAAAGGCTCGTACCTGCTTCGGAGATCCTGGGAATTTCAGTTGCTTAATAGCTTATAGTTTCTCCTCCTGCGGTTTAATTACACCTTGCCCTACATAATAACCTAAATATTTAGTGTGAAAGGTGGCCACATGGTTTTTCTTTGGGTTTACATGTAAGCCTGCTTGTCTCAATGTTGTGAGTATTTTCTCCAAGTGTTGTAGATGATCTTGCCAAGTGTGACTGTAGATTATAACGTCATTGAGATAGGCCCCTGCATTCTCCTCATGACCTTTAATAATGTAATTCATTAGCCTTTGAAAGGTCGCTGGTAACACCGTGAATTGATACAATCCACTAGGTGTGGCAAAAGCACTCTTCTCTTTATTGGACGGTAACAAGGGGATTTTCCAGTACCCTTTGGTTAGGTCAATGGTGGTCAGAAAGCTGGCTTTTCCCAGACTATTCAACAAGTCGTCTATTCTTGGCATTGGATAGGCATCGAACTTAGAAATTTCATTGAGTTTTCTGAAGTCCATGCAAAACCTTACGCTTCCATCTGGCTTTGGGACCAGAACTACAGGGGAGCTCCAATCACTATGAGACGGCTCAATGATCCCTAGGTCTAACATTTCTTGAACCTCTTGGTTAAAGGCTTTTATCTTAGCTTCCGGTATCCGGTAGGGTCTGAGTCGCACTATAGTATCTGGTTTGGTCACAATTCGATGATGGGTTAATTTAGTCCTCCCCGGTAATGAAGAGAACACCTCTGAAAAACTATGTGTAACGCTCACCTGATTCCCACGGAGGCGCAGGTCTGGCTTCGAGTGCTGATGCTTCTTCAATGGTGAAGCGCAGGACTCTGAAGATGGACAGGAAGGGCCCTCTACTCTGGCTTCTCCGGCTCACAGGAATATTCCCCTGTGCGTGAAAAGGGAGTATTACCTACTGACTGAGTTATGCTCAAGCCTCCCACTCTCTTCCAACCCTCCACGATACCCTTCCACGATTCCCCGTGAAGTCTCACCTTAGGGTCTGAAAGGACGAGCTCTCCATCCTGCTTCTGACGCAGGGGCGCGTTGAACCCAGTTACTTCACTGGATTGAGTTTGGATGGGAGTTCAGGTAAGCTTGATTATACTGGTAAGGCGCTGTAAAAGTTCTGTTGCAAGTTCAAAAGTTCAAGCTTTAAATAATAATGTTCATTGTCTTTTTTCAGGTGATGAATGAAGATTCCTTTGGAGACTTCTTGCAACAAAGCGCTGATGTTGATGTCTTTTCCCCATAGGGGCCGGGGTTCGGAATGCCGGAGATATGGCGCCGACCCGAAGTGAAACGTGCAGTTCCAGTAAAGATCTGGTAAATCCTAGATGAGCGCTCAGGTAATGTTTTTGCATTCGCTCATCTAATGTCTTTGTCTTTTTTCCCCATAGGGGCCAGGGTCCTGCTTGGAAGCAGCAAGACCCGAAATGAAATGGGAATGACCCAACAGGTAAGTCTTAGAAGGAAACTGAGCTTTTCCTATTCCCTTCCTTCTCTCACCTCTTATTCTTGTCTTTTTCTCTAGGCTCTGGGAAGTGGCTGTGTATCCGGATGATCGCTGCTGAAGATGGAGGAACCCAGGAAAGGTGAGTGAAATGCAGCGCTGCAGCGATCGTAACGAAATGCTTTTAAAAATGATGTCTTCCCTTTCAGGATCGTCGGTGATGTCTCCGTGGTGCAGATTAGCTGGTAGGTCTCTTGTCTCCCTTTGCAGGTGACCCAGGATGCTGACAGGCGTGGCTGAAGTCCAGATGCAGGAGCTGACACGGTGAGCGTCCAGCTGCGAGGAGCAGAACAACGCAAAGCATTTCAAGTTGCTGATCGGGTGTGGTTTAAATAGCTTTGGAAGAAGTTCCAAGTGTGTATCCTTCCTCCGATCAGGTATGTATCCTTCCCCGACCACACCCGGGTGGAAGTAGTCCCACAGGTAAAGTAGTTCCTATTCAGGCCTCAAGAGGGCCTGGATGTGGCAGCATGGTCTGCATCAAGTAAGTGCACATTAAAACACTTGAACACATGTCTAGCTTTATGAGCCTGGCGCCTAATGCGCCAGGACAGAGGTCCAACATGAGCCTGGCGCCTAAGGCGCCAGGACTGCGTCCAAAGGGCCCCAGCTTGGGCCCGCTGGCACTCCCCTGGGGGAAATGATGCCTGCCTCTGGGGTTGCTGGGTAGGACCTGGCTCCTTGGAGGTAGGCATCATGACAGTACCCCCCCCTCAAGGCCCCTCCCAAGGTTCTTCCCTCCGGGGGTTTGGGCTTGTTCGGAAATCTCCGGTGAAACCTTTGTACTAATCGAGGTGCGTGGACATGGTTACTAGGCTCCCACGATCTCTCCTGAGGTCCATATCCCTTCCAGTCAACAAGATAGAAGAGTTTCGACTTTACCACCTTGGAGTCTAAAATGTCTTTACTTCGAATTCTAATTCCCCTTCAATTTGAACTGGATCTGGAGGCTTGGACAATCGGGTTCCTGGTTGTACTGGCTTCAAAAGTGATGCATGAAAAACTGGATGAATACGCATGTTGGACGGTAGATCCAGTTTAAAGGCCACTGGGTTGATTATAGCTTTGATGGGATAAGGTCCTATGAATCTGGGATTGAAGGTTCGCGGGCCCTTGAGGGGTAAATGTTTAGTTGCTAGCCATACCTGGTCTCCTACTTGGTAAGGAGGAGTTTTACTTCGGTGCAAATCAGCGTTTTCTTTATACTTTTTCTTGGCTTGCTGTAAATGAGTTGCAGCTTCTTTGAAGGCTCGGGTTATTGTGGAATGCAGATGATTTACTGCGGGCATTTCCAGGGTCAGAGGTGGATCTAGATCAGAGGTCTGAGGATGGTGACCATACAAAATATAAAAGGGGGTTTGTCCGGTTCCAGAATGCACTGAATTGTTGTATGCATATTCTGAAATCCAAAGGATGTCTTTCCAATTTAACTCGGATTGGTGTAACATGCACCGAAGATATTGCTCGAGAGTCTGATTGGTTCTCTCGGTTTGTCCGTCGGTCTGGGGGTGGTGGCTGGTGGATAACCACACATCTATTTGTGCTAGTTGGCAACACTTCTTCCAAAAATGTGAGATAAATTGACTTCCACGATCCGAGACTAAAATGGAAGGGAAACCATGTATGCGAACTATATTCTCCAGGAATTCCTTGGCCAAGATGGAAGCTGAAGGCAAACCCTTTAAAGGGATAAAGTGGGCCATTTTGGAGAATAGGTCCACAATTACAAGGATTGTGTTGTAACCAGCACAAGGAGGCAGATCTGTTATAAAGTCCATTGACAGGGTGTGCCATGGTGCCGGTGGAATATCCAAGGGTTGAAGTAGGCCGGCTGGCCTTTTCTTTTGAGTCTTGTTTTGGGCGCAAATTCCACAAGACAGTACAAAAGACTTTATGTCTTTTCTCCAAGAAGGCCACCAGAAGTGGCGTTTGATTTTTTCTTCCGTTTTAGCGATACCAGGGTGTCCTTCCATTAAAGATTCATGATGATGGGCAATAACAAGTTCTTGCAATTCTTTACTTGGCAGAAACAACCGCTCCTGGAAGTAGGGTAAATCATCCTTAACGGTGTAATGAGGACCCTTTTGACTCCATTCCAGTAAGGTTGAAGAGTCTAGAAGTTGTTTTACTTGCGTTTGGATATCCTCAATAGATTGCAATGAAGTTAAGCCTAAGATTCTTTGCTCAGGTATGATGGGCACAGGTTCTAAGCTCGAATTAGGTTCTTCCATGCCAATCCGGGATAAGGCGTCTGCTTTTCCATTCTTGCAGCCAGGGCGATAGGTAATTACAAAATCAAATTCCGCAAAGAACAGAGCCCATCGGAGTTGTCGTGAAGATTGAGCTTTGGCCGTCTTTAAATACTGTAAGTTTCTGTGGTCCGTAATTACGGTGATGGTGTGTCTTGCCCCGAGAAGGTAGTGACGCAAAGCCTTGAAAGCAGATTTGATGGCCAGTAACTCTTTATCGGTAATTGCGTAGTTGATTTCAGGAGGAGAAAAATTTCTGGACCAAAAGGCCACTGGGTGTAGTTGGTTAGTTTTTGGGTCTCTTTGCGACAGGACAGCTCCCATGGCCGAACTGGAAGCATCGGTTTCCACTATGTCGGGAGATCTGGGTGCGGGTGCTTCAATACAGGTGCAGAGGTGAATTTGGTTTTCAGGTCCTGGAAGGCTTGTTCGGCCTCAAGAGTCCATTCGAAGCGTTTGTTTTTCTTTAGGAGAGCGGTGTTGGGTTGGACTGTTCGGGAAAATTCCGGGATGAATCTTTGATAGAAATTGGCAAAGCCGAGCATGCTCTGAACTCCCTTCACCGAGCTTGGAGATGGCCATTTGAGGATGGCGTCCACCTTTCGCAAGTCCATTCGGACTCCTTGAGGTGTCAGGATGAATCCGAGAAACTCAACTTCTGTGGTATGAAAAACGCATTTTCCGAGTTTTGCAAATAGTCTGTGCTGGCGCAGTTTCTCAAGAACTGCCCTAACATGTTTTCTGTGATCAGATTCTGAAGAAGAGTACACCAGGATGTCGTCAATGTAAACAATGACGCAGACATCGATAAGTTCCCGAAGAACATCATTCATAAAGTACTGAAAGGCGGCAGGTGCATTGCACAAACCGAAGGGCATCACCTGATATTCGAAGAGCCCAAATTTGGTGCGGAATGCATTCTTCCATTCGTCGCTTTCTTTTATGCGCACCAGGTGATAAGTTCCTCGGAGATCTAACTTGGTGTACACACAAGTGTCTTTCACCTGGTCGATAAGCTCAGGGATCAAGAGCAGAGGATAACGATTCTTAATCGTTATTTGATTTGGGCGGGATAGTCTATACACGTTCTAAGGTTGCCTTCTTTTTTTGGCACGAAGAACAGAGCTGAAGAGACAGGAGACTTGGACGGGCGAATAAAACTATTGGCTAGGTACTGATCTAAATACTGACGCAAATGCAGGTTCTCAGGTTCCGTAAGAGCATAAATCCTACTATAAGGTAGTTGAGCATTGGGTACCAGATCGATCTGGCAATCATAAGACCGATGGGGAGGTAACGTGTTAGCCTGTTCTTTCTGAAAAAAGTCTTGGAATTCTTGGTATTCTGACGGTAGCTGTACAGGGGTGGAAGTTGCTGTGGCTAGACCCATAGCTGGATTTCTTGGATAACAAGTTGGTTCACAATCAGGAAAACTTATCTTCTTTGCTCGCCAGTCAATTCTGGGATTATGTGTTTCTAACCAAGGAATTCCAAGAATTACTTGAAATTGTGGGGCCTTGATCACATCAAACACGATTGCTTCCCGTTGTCCATCCTGACCCACCAGTGTCACTTCAACAGTGGAATGCGTTACAGGCCCTGAGGCTATTTCGGTTCCATCTACTGTAATGACATCTTGGGTTACTTTCGGGCGGAGAGGAAGCTTAATCCTGGAAGCCAATTCACGGTCTTTGTAATTTCCAATAGCTCCACTGTCGATGTATGCTTTTATAGCATGCAACTGCTGAGGCTGTTTTGGGTCCACAAGCACCATTGGCATGACGAAATGCAAGGTCAAAGAGTTAGTTTTCAAGCTCGGCAAGCAGACCCCTACGCTTGCAGGGCTAGGTCGTTTCCCGAATCAGGTGTCACTAATTCGTTATCAGTAGCTCCAACCACCTTCTTAAGTGGTTTAACTGGACAATTTCGAAGAAAGTGACCGGAAGTCCCGCAATACAGACAAAGTTGCATTTGCCGCCTTCTCTCTCATTCTTTCTGCGTTAATGGTCCTTTAACACCACCGATTTGCATAGGTTCAGATACGTCGGTACTCTTGGAGGTAGCGTGGGTTTTAATCGGTGCTCGGTTTTCATACTTGAACCGATCTGCTTTTCTATTTTGAAGTCTGTGATCAAGTTGAACCACCAAGTCAATGTAGTCTGCGCAGACCTGGGGTGGGTTTACTATCTGAGCAAGAACATCCTTAAGCTCTCCGCGCAGGCCTCGATGAAACAATGTGATCCTTTTGCTTTCTGGCCATCCAGTTTCCACAACCAGTCTGTTAAAGGTGGCTATGTAGGACAGAAGATCCTGATTACCTTGTCGTGAGGATAGCAGTTCGTTATCAAGGGCCTGTCCTTGAGAGTGTCGAGCGAACAATCTTTCCATGCTGGCCTGGAAGCCCTGAAAATTCTGGAGAATGGGATCATCCGGATTTACCAATGGAATAGACCAATCGGCAGCACTGCCACTGAGGTAAGATAGTATAAAGGCTACCTTGGTCTGGTCGTTAGGGAAGGCTCCGGGTCTGCATAGAAAGTGTAAACGACATTGGTTCTTAAAGACGGCATATTTCTTGGGATCCCCTGCAAAACGTTCAGGCGGGGCCAAAGGCATGTGTCCAGGTAGATTAATTTGTACCGGGTTACTCAAACCCATTGATGTGGAAATGTCTACGGAATTAGGTAAAGGAGTGTGCCCTGCCTGGGCCTGTAATAACCTTTTAGCTAGGTCATCAGTTCTTTCCTTAGATAAGATCAGTTCTCTTTTGAGAGCGTTAGTCTCCTGGCGGGCTGAGTGCACCTCTGCCCGTAATTCCCCCAAAAGCTGGGCCAGCTGGTCAGTCTCGGAAGTCTCCATAGCGCCCGGGTGGGTAATTGTGGGTAGGCTTCGCGTTCTGTAACGCTCACCTGATTCCCACGGAGGTGCAGGTCTGGCTTCGAATGCTGATGCTTCTTCAATGGTGAAGCGCAGGACTCTGAAGATGGACAGGAAGGGCCCTCTACTCTGGCTTCTCCGGCTCGCAGGAATAGTCCCCTGTGCGTGAAAAGGGAGTATTACCTACTGACTGAGTTATGCTCAAGCCTCCCACTCTCTTCCAACCCTCCACGATACCCTTCCACGATTCCCCGTGAAGTCTCACCTTAGGGTCTGAAAGGACAAGCTCTCCATCCGGCTTCTGACGCAGGGGCGCGTTGAACCCAGTTACTTCACTGGATTGAGGTTGGATGGGAGTTCAGGTAAGCTTGATTATACTGGTAAGGCGCTGTAAAAGTTCTGTTGCAAGTTCAAAAGTTCAAGCTTTAAATAATAATGTTCATTGTCTTTTTTCAGGTGATGAATGAAGATTCCTTTGGAGACTTCTTGCAACAAAGCGCTGATGTTGATGTCTTTTCCCCATAGGGGCCGGGGTTCGGAATGCCGGAGATATGGCGCCGACCCGAAGTGAAACGTGCAGTTCCAGTAAAGATCTGGTAAGTCCTAGATCAGCGCTCAGGTAATGTTTTTGCATTCGCTCATCTAATGTCTTTGTCTTTTTTCCCCATAGGGGCCGGGGTCCTGCTTGGAAGCAGCAAGACCCGAAATGAAATGGGAATGACCCAACAGGTAAGCCTTAGAAGGAAACTGAGCTTTTCCTATTCCCTTCCTTCTCTCACCTCTTATTCTTGTCTTTTTCTCTAGGCTCTGGGAAGTGGCTGTGTATCCGGATGATCGCTGCTGAAGATGGAGGAACCCAGGAAAGGTGAGTGAAATGCAGCGCTGCAGCGATCGTAACGAAATGCTTTTAAAAATGATGTCTTCCCTTTCAGGATCGTTGGTGATGTCTCCGTGGTGCAGATTAGCTGGTAGGTCTCTTGTCTCCCTTTGCAGGTGACCCAGGATGCTGGCAGGCGTGGCTGAAGTCCAGATGCAGGAGCTGACACGGTGAGCGTCCAGCTGCGAGGAGCAGAACAAAGCGAAGCGTGAGTTGCTGATCGGGTGTGGTTTAAATAGCTTTGGAAGAAGTTCCAAGTGTGTATCCTTCCTCCGATCAGGTATGTATCCTTCCCCGACCACACCCGGGTGGAAGTAGTCCCACAGGTAAAGTAGTTCCTATTCAGGCCTCAAGAGGGCCTGGATGTGGCAGCATGGTCTGCATCAGGTAAGTGCACATTATAACACTTGAACACATGTCTAGCTTTATGAGCCTGGCGCTTAAGGCGCCAGGACAGAAGTCCAATATGAGCCTGGCGCCTAAGGCGCCAGGACTGCGTCCAAAGGGCCCCAGCTTGGGCCCGCTGGCACTCCCCTGGGGGAAATGATGCCTGCCTCTGGGGTTGCTGGGTAGGACCTGGCTCCTTGGAGGTAGGCATCATGACACTATGTAACAGATGAGATAATTCACTCCTTTGGACGGTCGTCAGTTCCAGGTTAAGATTTAGGGCTTCCAGTCCTATTCTCTCCTTAGCTTTTGGAAAATGTTCTTCGGGACTTACATCCAGTGTGATCATGGCCACTGACTGGACAGGGGACACCCATTTTTTTAACAAATGTACATGATATGTTTGACAAGGTACTCTACTTCCCGGTTGTTTCACTTTGTATGTCAGTGGCCCCAACACCTCTTGAATCTCGTAAGGTCCCTTCCAAGCAGCTAGCATTTTGTTCTATGACGTGGGTAACAGTACTAAGACTGGGTCTCTCACCTTGAACGTGCGTACTTGGGTTTTTTTATTATAATACCTTTCCTGGACCCCTTGGGCCTGAAGAAGATTCTCTCTTGCTACATGTTGTAACTGCTCAACTCTTTGTTGTAGTTGAGAGGCATATTCCGTCAACGTTATTTCACAATTTGGTTGTTCTTACCAATTTTCTTTCAATATATCGAGGAGGGTCCGCACCGGTCTTCCGAACAAAACTCAAAAGGCAGGCGAAAACCCTGTTGAAGATTGGGGAGTGTTCCGCAAGGTCATCAATATCCACGGTAAGACGCGGTCCCAATCTTTATTCTCAGGGGAAGTAGTTTTCTTTAGCATTTGTTTGATGGTCTGATTATAGCGCTCCACCAAGCCGTCGGTCTGTGGATGATAAACCGCTGTCTTCAGATGTTCCATTTTCAGGGTAGCACAGACCTGTTCAAGTATCTTAGACATAAAATTTGACCCACGATCAGTGACAATTTCTTGTGGAATTCCAACTCGTCCAATAAAAGGGATAAGGACATCACAAATCTGCTGCGTATATGTGGCCTTTAGGGGAAAGGCCTCTGGATATCTGGTGGCATAATCTACAAGTACAAATATATACTTATGTCCTCTTCTCGTTGCTGCCAACGGTTCCATGATGTCAATTCCTATTAGACTAAATGGTTACATGATAAGTGGCATTGGTTGTAAGGGCGCCTTCTTTATATTGGCTCTTTTTCTAACACTCCTTGCATGATTGGCAACATTTTACCACCTGGTTATACACTCCTGGCCAGTAGAATCTGTCTAAAATGTTCTTGGTCGTCTTCTCCGAACCCAGGTGTCCCTCCCCAACTTGCACATGGGCGACTTCCAGTACGGTATTATAATATTTTCTTGGAATCAACAATTGCTTCAACTCCTCACCGTTCCGTGACTTACTCAGCCTGTACAGCAGGCCTCGTTCTTTAATGAAGTGAGGCCCTTGACAGGGGGATCCTCTAAGGCTCATTCCCTGGCATATTGTAGTAGCGGGTCCAAGTTTTGAGCTGATCTAAAGCTGTCTCCGTCCTCCTCTATTCTCCAATTAACTGCCAGTGGGCATACATGTTTAGCCTTCCATTCCTGCTTTAACATCCCTTTTAACTTTTTGCTTTTCTGTGTCTTGGGAGGTGGGGTAAGTATTTCTTCCTCATGGAAAGGTGCTATTTCCCACCAGCTCTTCTCTACTTCTTGGACCAATTTAGAAAATTCTGGAACGTCAGACCCAATTAATAATGGTTTTGGCAAAGTAGGTAATATGGCGGCTCTCACTCCTAGTGTCTCACCGGCTACCTTAACCTGAATCTTCTTAGACGGGTAAACTCTAACATCCCCATGGACACACCGTATAGGTATTTCCCCAGAGGAACAATAACCATCACCTACCAGCTCCGATGTTACGGCTGTTTGCAGGCTTCCTGAATCAATCAAGACAGTGGTCTTCTTTCCATCCACCTCCGCTTCGCACGTATATAGATATTGTGGCGGTTTTCCTGTAACTTGTTCAGAAGACTCATTGTTGTTTAGGGAGTCAAAAACCCCCACGTCCATTGGCTCAGTCTTGGGCTTCTTCCGGCGAAACCTGGCGAGGTGACCCCACTCTCCGCAATCAAAACACTGGGGTCCTCGTACAGCAATTGAACCTTGCCGAAAGTTAACAGGTCCTTCACTGTTAGGTCTGGAGCGAATAGTTTCTCCTTTGGGTCTTTTAAGCATTGAGTGTGGCCACCTCGATTGAGTCATAACTCTACTCACCCCGGGGTGAGGTCTGGTATTTGTCGGGAAGGATAATATTCTGCCTTGTCCAGCCTTTTGATAAGCGGAAGCTACATCTACCGCTTCCGCCAGTGATAAGCGGTGATGCTGTCGGACCCATCTTTGCACGGGACCTGGTAAAGCTTCTATAAACTGTTCTAGGATCATCTTTTCAGTTATTTCAGCAGGAGAGGATATGGTAGGCTGTAACCACTTCTCGGCTAGTTCCTTTACTCTATAGAATAATTGCCTTGGAGTTTCCTCTCCGAGGAGCTTTATTTCTCGGAATTTCAATTGATAAGTCTCCTCATCATGGCCCATTCGCTCAAGTACCACTTTCTTCATGTCTCCGTAATTTGTGTCTCCAGCGGGATTTGCCGCCCTATACGCACATTGCATCTCACCGGTCATTAATGGTCCGATGTAATGACACCATCTCTCGGCGGGCCACTGTGCATTCCGAGCTACTCTCTCGAAGTTCACAAAAAAATGAGCTGGGTCTTCTCCACTTGCATATTTTTGTAAAACTGAGGTGGGAACTTGTGGCGAATTTCTAACATTTGTAACTTCGAGTAACTGAGCCTGCTGCATTTGTAAAGCCTGTTGGAAGGCCAATCTGTCGGCTTGGGCTTGTTGGTTCTGCATTTGTAAAGCATTTTGAAATAACTGTTGTCCTTCACTCAGCGCCTTGATAAGGTCCTCCATGGCGTTACCAAATCCCACTTCTGACACCAATTGTGGAAATAATGTTTTTTTCAAGACATAAATGAGACTCAGAGCCACTACATAGGTTGTTTGGATTACAACGAGAACCCAATTATTTTATTAAACTAACAGGTGCTTTCTTTTCCTCTCTTCCTAGGAACTGAAAAAGGATACGTTTTCTCTTGAGGTCTTCGAGCTCCAGTCGGAGGGCAAGTTGCAAAAAAAGTTCAGGTAAGAGTCTAAATGTGTTTCTCAAAAGTTTCTCTTTCTTGTCTCTCTATAGATTTTCTTTAGTGTCTCTCTTCTCTTGTAAGTTTCTTATTTTTTGTCTTTTCTTTGAACTGTTTTCCGCTCTAATGCTTATCTTGGTTTCTGTCTCTCTTGCTCAGGATTCTGGTTTTTTGAGAAGCTTTAGGATAATGAGAGCTGACGTAGCTTCTGGGCTGCACTTCTCTTTAGCTTCTGTATTTTACCCGCTTCCCTTCTAACAGAGGAAAAATAAATAATTAAATTTAAAAAAATGCAGCGGTGAACGTATTTCTCTGTCTCTTCTCTTTTCTTTAAACTCTCCTCTCAGCTGACTACGTTCTCTCCTTCGCTCGTAGTGTTTAATATCCCCTCTCTGCTCTTTTTAGCCTTCACATGTTTAAACTTGATCTGCCCAGGTGTTGACAGGCGTAGCACTACTTTCACTACAGTCTCTAAACAACGATGGCGCAACGGCGCTTAAACTGTAATTTATATAGCCCTACGTAGCCTCATTTGTCGTGCGGGAGACTCCCAATGCAAGCGCAACAGTGCTATCCTCGTTAGTCTTTCCAGCGACAACGGCCGCTTGAACTCGTTTTCCACAAACTGCATACAAGTAAGGCGGAGCCTTCTCTCTCTCTCCTTCACTCACCTCCGACTCTGTGGATTCTGTCGGGCTTGGAGGTGAAGAAACTTTGTAGCGGTTCAGTGACAACGATCGCCTCGTCAGTTTCACTCGTTCGTTTACATACACAACGATGGGAGCCGGGAAGCAGCGCTCCGGAGTCGATTATAAACGTGTCGCTTCGGCAGCTTCTCACTCAGCTGGTCGTTTTATTTTTCACACATAAGGGCCGCTTTTTCCGCTCAGCTGATCTTCTCTCATCTCCTTCTCAATACGCCCAAGACAAACCGTTGCTTTCGTCCTAAGCGTCCACGAGACACGTTTCCTAGGAAACCAAAAGACAATCACTAGAGGAAAGTCCATACATGCCGGACTTCCTGTATTTCCAGTCTGTATTCTTTTCCATTACCCTGCGTTCAAATCACATAACCAGGTACCTATTAGGTCTCATTGTCACAGGACAGCAAACAAAAACCCTAGTTTAAAAGACAGACTAGCCCTAGTAAACAAAGGTTTGCAAGCAAAGTGCTACACTCACTGGCTCTCTGACCCTTCTATGTTAAACAACTATGACATTTGTATCTATGATCCACAGTCCCTATCTGTAGAGGAACTACAGCAAGATAATGAATTCTTGCAGATTTTGTTAGCCCAGACAGTGGAAAACACTCATGCACTTTCTGGCATTTCTTCTGACACTGCATTTGACATTCAGCCAGTATACACACCGTGTATTCCTTTATTCCAGGCTGCCCTCTCTCAGGACCAATGTCTTAACACTGCTACAGCCAAATATATTGCACTCATTGTGGCAGACTCACAACCAGAGTACGCTGTTGCCAAAGTGATATGCTCAAGATCAGCCTGGCAAGCTACACAACCTCCCCAGACTGCTGATAACACTCATTTAACAGGACAAGGCATTCAGTATCCTGAGGTTAGTGCAGCTGGTCCTGGGTACATAAGACCAATACTGACCATCGGTTGTCTTAATGCTCCCCCAGTAACTACTAACCACGATAACACCAAGGTCAGTCTTCACATTGCAACACCTGGCTTTTCTGCTACACCAGATTCTGAAGTCGTAGAACTGGCAAATTGAACATACCAGTTACAAGAACAGCTCTTGCGCCTTAAAAGACAAACCGAAGACCTCTATGATGAATTTGTCTATTTGCATTGTAAGAATCTAGCAAAGGGACACATTTACCAGACCATCTGACACTATGCCAAACACCAGACATTCTGTCTTTAGAGATTGATATGATAAGGCCTGGAATGGTAAGACAGAAAAAGATACAGACTTATACAGAGCAGTTGGAAGATCTGAACTTGGCATATGCATACCTTCTAAAGCTTGACACAGCTCATTCACTTACTAGCCACAGTAAGTCAGGCTGTTGTTCAGATAGTGAAGAATTAACTCCTCCGGTGGGCCGAATCGCTCACACTGCCATTACACCACAAATCAAGTGTAACCACCTGACTGGAGATCCTGCTGAGTCAAAGGATTGTTCCGTTCTTACCCTTGATGCCGGTCCTTTACTCACACGTACAGCCTCTATTGAAGTGACCAAGTCAGAGATGTACTCTGCTTCTATGGACATTTGTGTACCAGACCATGAGTCAGATCCTGAACTATACCCAGTACCTGTCTGGAATCCAGCTTTACCAACAGTCAATACCCCAGACCCATCTATCAACCTGAGCACACAAGACTTTGAAGGCCAGCCATCAGAAAGCCTACCCTTTCCAGATCCTACATCAGCCATGCTACCTGTTACAGAATCTGCAAGCCCAATCTCTGCTGCTCCTCCTGCTATTATTCCTGAATCTGCTACTGATGCAGCATCTCAAATCACTCTTACTGCAGTAGAAGCACCCCCTTCCTCTCTGCCTGCAAGGACAGTACCTGTTTCTAAGCCAGTTAAAAGTTCTCCTATTAAAGCTACCGCTCTGGTTGTTCCTGCAGGTGCCTCTGCAGCACCTAAACTACCAGACTCTACTCTATCAGCCTCAGTTGCGTCCCTGCCCGCTGGTACTCCTGTGGCATCTATACTCCCAGCGGCTACAGCACCTGAACTTCCTACTGCGATTCCCGATCTCCCTGCTGCTGTGGCTTCTGAACTCCCTGCAACTCATGGTGTCCTTGCAACATTTGTGACGCCTGAAGTCCCTGCTACAAATCTTAAAGTTGCCATTGCTGCTTCTGAAGAACCTGCCGCTGTGTTTCCTGAAGTTACTGCTACTTCTGATGCTCTCGATGCCCCGAATTCTGCTTCCTCCGCAGCTATGCTCGCTGCGGTTGAATCCTCTGCTTCTGCTACACAACCTGATCCCACAGCACCTTCTCTTCCTGATCTACATCCCTAAAACTATTCTTTGGTGGTGATAGTTCCTATCATATCTAATGAGACAACCGAGTGCTTAGAGGATACCGTTCCCTTCAAGAACCAGTCCAGGTATCTGAATACAGTTGAAGATCCATTTGTGAACAAAGAGACACCCCTGTTTACACTTTGCAATGAAATTCCTGTCTTGCCTGATTTTGTCTTCAAATATAAAAATCACGCCGACTACCAATCCTTCTGAAGATTTGGAAGACCTTCCTAGAGCAACCAATTCAGCTGTATCTCTGGTTCCACCTTTCAGCACTGTACCGTTACCAGCCCTAAGGAAGACCACTACTTTCAAAGCAATATTTGCCATCGAGCCTGCAGCAGATCTTCACAGTCCCTCAGTTCATGAACACACCGTTGTGTTTTGTGCCCCTAAGACTTTGTCTTTTTTGGATTCAATCTCAAGGGTTCTGAACATTGGTAAAGTTACCTCCTTTAAAAAACTCTCACCTTGCAGCCTTACACAGTTTTTGGATCTTCATGAAGTGCCTTTTTTGTACAAGACTTTCTCACAGTGTGACAGGCCTTGGACTTGCTTTTCTTGTTGGTCAGTCTTCAGGGGGCCTGGAGAGGGGCATGAGAAGGGGCATACTGTCATGCCTGTGCCACTGGCACACACATTGGCAACCATCATGGACTATTTTGAACTCATTTATCTTCATAATACTCTTTGAACAACCCCTATTCACACTTGGTCCTTAATATCCATTTGAACAACTTTGGTACTTTCTTATTTAATTCAGCCAACTACATGTACCATAATGCACCTTGCTACAGTTATCAATTCCTGGCTATTCCCATTCATCAGTATTGGAACCACAATCCCCAGAAGCCCAGCGATCTGTGCTGCTTCCACCTTCTCAGGACCAGAGAGGGAGTAGGCAGATTGCCTTCAGGTGTGCTGCTCCAGGTGCTGCCAATTAGCCTGCCTAAGTACAGGGCAGGGCTGTATTTAAGCAGCTGCCTGCAGGAGCTCAGTCTCTTGCATTAAGAGTTCTCCCAGCACCTTTTTGCCTTGAGCCACGATTTGTAAGCTTTTCCTGTTGCCGTATTATCCTGCTTCTGATTCCAGCGCTCCTTGCTGCCCTGTTCCTTTGGGCTCCCTGCCTTGCAGCCTGCTACACTCCGCTGCCTTCAGCCCTAGTCCTCTGGACTCCCTGCCTTGAAGCCTGCTACACTCTTCTGCCTTGAGCCCTAGTCCTCTGGGCTCCCTGCCTTGCAGCCTGCTACACTCCGCTGCCTTCAGCCCTAGTCCTCTGGGCTCCCTGCCTCGCTGCCCTGCTCCTCGGGGCTCCCTGCCTTGCAGCCTGTTACACTCCTCTGCCTTCAGCCCTAGTCCTCTGGGCTCCCTGCCTCGCTGCCCTGCTCCTCTGGGCTCGCTCCTTGCTGCCCTGCTCCTCTGGGCTCTCTGTCCGCAGCCTACTATAGCTCTCTGTCCTGCTCCTCTGGACCCCCTGCCTTGCATCCTACTACAGTCCTCTGCAGGCCTCAACAGTTTGCCTGCACCTTGTGCCATCCGTTACTCCAGCCCTGCTTCCTTGTTTGCAGCCCCCCTGTTTCCTGGCTACTGCTCCCTTACTCTCTTCCTTGTTTGCAACCCCCTGTTCTTGATCCCTGTCCTTCTCTTCCTTGAGTCTTTTGTCCCCCCTTAGGTTATCCATTTCAGTTATACTGTTTCTGTACAGACACCCACAGTTGTTGTTCCCAGCCATGAGCATACAGAGTGGGCTCCTGTAATAGCAATCTGTGCAGGAGGCTGGAGTTTCCAAAGGTCCGTGGAACACTCTTTCCCATTTCTGCATACACCCCAAGAGGGAATCCAGTTTGTTTGTACCTTTGTATTCCCTGCCCTTTTTTGTTCACAGCTACTGTTATCTATTCTTCTTTCTTGTTGAGCTTCCTGCTGTGTGTGCTTATTTGTCACCTTACATCGGCACAGCCACCTAAAACCTACCTGGGTGCCCAGTGCCACTCTTGACAGAGTGTCATTCTTGACACGGGCACTTGATTCCCCCAAAAAGGTTGGTAATCAAGCTTTGAGCCGGTTGCCATGAGAGTTGTGGGCTGGTCTCAGAGACTCAACACTTGTTTTGGGAGTTTGGGGGGGGGGGTTTAGGGGTTGCTGGGGATTTGTTACTAAGGGTGAAAATGGGTAGGAAAAGGGGTCAAACCAGAGACACGTGACAGCAACGACTTGGGAGCAAACACAGCAAGGGAGCCCAGGGCTCTCGTACATGGGACAAAGGTCAGACGTTAGAACCCGGGAAGGAACACCATGAACATGGCGGCGGATGCAACTAGGGAACTTTACATGGTCTCCTGGAATGTGCAGGGACTCAATTTTCTGGGAAAATGTAAATTGGTGGAGTGCAAATTATCGGAACTCTCTGCTAACATAGTCTGCTTGCAGGAAACTCACCGGTTGGTGAAAGTTGAGAAGTGCATCCATTTTATACGATTTAGCAAATGCTACTTTGCAACAGCTGGGGAGAAAAAGAGGGGAGTGGCAATTCTCCTTAGCCGGAAAATACCCCTGTCACAGGTGACAGGTAAACAAGACCCAATGGGGAGATACTTATTGGTCAAGGGTTACCTACTAGAGCAAGCCCTAACATTTGCCTCAATCTATTGCCGAATAGCGCACAGGACCGGTTTCTTCACTCCATCCTGCCTGACGTAGTCTCATTCTCGGAAGGCCGCCTCCTAATAGGAGGAGTCTTTAACCTGGTTCCCAACCCCAATAGGGACAAGACTCTGCCACCATCGAAAGAGGACTTTATGCAAGCAATTGAGTTCGCAGGATTCCTGAGGTAAACGGTAACAGTAGATGTTTGGCGACTATCCAATGAGGGGGCCCGCTACAATATTTTTTACTCCCATGTCCCTAAAGGCCTCTCCAGAATAGACTTGATCCTAATGTCTAGTGCACTATTTCCCTGCCTAGGGGACATTCAGATTCACCCGAGGGTAATCTCGGACCACACACCAGTTCAAGCCAGGATCAGGGTATCCAGGCTCCCAAGTCCACTGCAACTGCATTGGAAGATGCAGAACTCCCTGTTGCAAGGTTCAGTATTTAAAGAGGAAATAGCCAAGGCCCTTACTAACTACCCTGAGGAAAACTCATTAGGGGGATGATCGGAAGCAGTGGATGCCATGAAGCCAGTGATCAGGGGAGCGAAAATAGGGTGTGCGGATGCGCAAAAAAGGATGGGTCAACTGTAGCAGCATAGTCTGGAGGAGAAGGTTGCGGCCATGGAAGGTCACACAAAAACAACCAATCGGGGAAGTCAAGCAGAGAACTCAAAAAAAGCCAAAGCTGCACTGGAAATGCACCTGGCAGATCGTTCGGCCAGAACATTGGCATACACCAAGCAATTCTATTGCATAAACAGCAATAAAGCAAATAGGATGTTAGTATATAAACTAAAAAAGGTACACACCTGAAATAACATCTCCACAATGGGAAGCAAAAAGGTGTCCCTACTATCCTCCGACAATGATAAAAGGGACGCAATCATGGATCACCACAGCGAGATAATGACAGGGAATCCGATAGGCAAGCAATTGCAATTCAACTACCTGCCCAACTCCCCAGGGAGGTCCGGGACAACACAATTAGAACCTCTTGAGCACCCCATAACCCCGGAGTAAGTGAAAGAAGCCATAAAAACCCTGAAAAGCACAGCCCCCGGCCCTGATGGATACACCGCAAAGTTTTACAGAGTGTTCGCTCACATCCTAGCCCCTCAACTCACATCACTCTTTAACTCCTTCCCGACTACAGGGTGTGACTACTTCACACCGTCCATGGAGGAATCCCTCCCTATGCTCATCCCCAAACCGAACAAAGACCCAGAGGACTGTACATCCTAACGGCCCATCACACTAATGAATATCAATGCAAAAATCGTTTCTAAGATCCTGGCAACCAGACTCACAAGGGCCTTCCCAGACCTAATCCACCCAGACCAGACAGGTTTTATCCCAGGTTGCACCACCCACGACAACAGTAGGCGTAGCCTGAACCTGATTGAAATCATCTCTAGAATGAAACCTGAAATGGCCATAATATCTCTCTTGACGCACACAAGGCCTTTGATTTACTGGACTGCGGTTACATTGGCCGGAAATGTAGCAAATGGGTCACGGCGAATTACCAACATCCCTCCACCTCACAAAGAATCAATGGGACCCAATCCCCTCAACTCTAAATCTCTCTAGGCACTCAACAGGGATGCCTCCTATCTCCTCTAATATCGAGGATTCTCTGCAAGCACCATGGCAGGAGATCTCAGCATTTGGGGAGACCTCAGACTTCAGGGTCAATTACAAGAAATCAAGGGCCCTGGGAATAAACTTTACTCGGGAGTGTAGAGAAACACTGGCAATCGTTAGCCCCATTCCATGGGCAAAATCATAGATAGCCTACCTAGGGGTCAACATACCAAACAGAACAGAGAGGGTATACTGAGCCAACATCCCGCCGCTATTCCGAACCCTATTAAAGAACATGGCATACTGGCACAAACAGGAGGTTTCTTGACTGGGAAGAATCGCATTATTACAAATGAACTTGGTCCCAAGGCTCCAATATAAGTGCCTGGTGCTACCAGTAAATATAAACCCAGGATAGCTCCAAAAGCTGCAAAAAGGGGCATTGAACTATGCCTGGGGCAAGAAATAACCAAGAATAGCAAAAAGGGTTATGCTCAGAGGGACAGCCATGGGAGGTCTGGGGGTTCCAGACGTTCTTAGATATAGCCTGTCGGTCCAATTATCACACGCATTCGCATGGCAAGCAGACACCAACATACCCTGATGGAAACAAATAGAAGAGCATTGGTGCTCAGCAACCCTATCCATCCTACCACACCTCACAACACCACGCAGGGCTCCAAACACTGGCCCGCTAACAGCAACTAGAAACACAGTCCAGTGCTGGAAAAAGGCAGCAAGCCATTGAGGACACAGGGCATCACAGGGGCCACTCACACCAGTCTGAAATAACCCAGAATTCACCCCCAGACTCGAACAAGCGACATTTAGCCAATGGTGTGAGGGGGGGGGTTAAGGCAAATCGAGGACTTCTACACTAATGGAGCCCCACTCTCCTTTGGAGAAAGTCAAACTGAATTTCAAATACCAGAAATCGAAAGATTCCACCATGCACAACTCTGCCACTGGATGTCACAACACAACATTAGAACACAGGGGAGCAAAGAACTGAACCTGCTGGAACTCACACTAACATCAACATCCCCAAGAGGGAAAACATCAACCCTATATAAGCTCTTATGGAAGGGGAACCCCAATAAAAGGAGAACAATATGCTCAGATGGGAGAAGGATCTAGGAAGGGAATTAGAAATGGAAGAATGTGGGCGTATCTGGACCTGGACGCACAAAACCTCAAAATGCATTACAAGGAGGGAGTGATGAAAGTATGCTACAGGTATCACCCCAGAAATACTGAACAAATGCAACCCAATGTACTCCCCACTTTGCTGTAGGGGATGCGCAGAAATAGGCTTATTATTCCACCTTCTATAGTCATGCCCAATCACGGGTTATTTTGGAAAGAGGTCCTCAACCAGACTAAATCAATCGCAGGCCTGGCAATTCTGTGGGATCCGGGGATTGTGTTACTGGGCAACACGGACAAGGGGACGTTCCCACTCAAGGGTTACATGGCGGACTTGATTACCCATCTCCTCACCGCAGCTAAAATCACTATCATCCGACTGAAGAAGCTGTCAAGACTTGATTGTCATGAAGATTAGAGGGGCTTCCGTCCCCAAGTACCACACAGGGAGAGATAAAATGACTATGCGATCCTTGAGGCCACAGGTGGGAGATGCTGGAACGCCAGAACCACATAACACTGGAAACCCCAAGGCCGCTGTAAGGCAAACAAGTATTAGTACAAACAATCACAGTTGCAGTATACAGAACGGACTAGTACTGTCAAGGAAGAAGCTTACCGAAGTGTAGTAGTAAGTTTACTGCTAACCACACAGGGGCCCGAGATACAGCTACGTGAAGGCGCGTGAGCAGCAGCCTCAGTTGATGGCAATGGTGACTTAGGATGGTGATTGGAGTAGTCACCAGTTTACTGGGCACACCTGCAGTTGTTGACGTGGTCCTTGACAGAGAAAATAACCAAAGACGTGAATACACGTAAGTTCATTGAAATGTAGATCAATCCAAGGAAGAGCCAAAAAAAAGTCCTGAGGTCAAAAACAGGCAAATATCCACAAGAAAAAACGCCAAATCCGAAGGGAAAGCCAAAAGAAGTCCGAAGTTCGAGGTCCAAGTTCAAGTTATCCAAGAATCAAGGTTGAATTGCAAAACGCCAAACAGAGTCGTGAAGAACAGCTGTGAAGCAATGTGTGGTCGCGGGAACTCTTCTTTTATTCCGTTTGTTACCTTGTCACATGACCCAAAACAGAATCACGTGATCAGGATCTCCTTGTCACGTGATCCGGAAGCGAACATGACCGCCTGACTCTGCCTGACCCAATTCGCCACGGCAGTTGCCAATGCAGAAACGGATACAACCGGGACCGAATGTGACTTCCGCTGTGATGTAAGGTACCATGCCATAATCGAGTATTATGGACCCCAAGCTGCTCACGCGGCCCCCGTCCTTCATGTGTACCGGATGTCGGGATTGGGCGTGCTGCAGGGAATCTAGCAGGTGAGGGGACTTGATGCATGACAGAAGCACCCCGGAAGGTCCGGCAATCAACGTGTGGTGGGAAAACTGCTGGGATACAGCAGTGGGAAAGAATATAACAGCCACTCAACTAGGAAACATAGGGAAATGTAACAGCACCTGGGCCCCCTTCATGGACTACACAGAACAATTCCTGGGGATTTTGCGCCAACCACCAGCATTCCGTTGGTGTTTGAAGCAGTGAACAATTAACCTCTTCCCTATCGTCCGACCCATCTCAAGGAATCTTCCTAACTTTAGAGAATCAACTAACGCTTTGAGCTATGTTATTATTGTTCTTGTGATTGTCTCACATCACTAAAACGTATGTACGCATGTACATCGAGTTAACCCGATTGTATGTTGTAAAAAAACAATAAAATACAGTGTGTCAACCTCTTACTACTGCACCCTTACAGTACCTGCTAGGCAATCTTTGGCTCGATCCAGGGCTCCTGCGTCTTTGTACCTGAGACGGTTGATGAGAAGGTAGGAAGCACGGAAGGCTCCCCTGACTCAGACCCAAGTTGCAAAAACACCCAAGGTCCTAGGCAGGAACTGAGACTTCCAACACCAGGGAATAGGTGATACTCATGGATTAACGTGGTGAAGAAACAGTGCATGCACTGGTTGCAAGTACCAAGAAGAGATAAGAGCTCAAAGAAGGTGAGTAAAAGAGAGCCCAGAATAGAGTATCAGGCAGGGTCAGGAAAAACAGGAAAGGAACAGGGCAGTACCACTTCCCCAGTGCAAGAGAAGTTTGAAACAGGTTCGACCCATGGCCAGCTTTGATGGCAACAGACGAAGCTGAATGCACTGTGCATGGGTGGAACAAAGACTGTGGTCACATGTGCAATACAGAGAACATGGGTCCGGGATGTTGCAGAAACCGCCGCCGCAACTGCCACCCTGGGAGCCCACGATTCCACAGATAAAGCCCAGGAAAGTTGCCATGACGCTAGGTGGGGAATCGCAGCCAGTGTGCCCCTGCCATCTGGTGAGTGAGGACCGCATACGCTGTGACATTCACCCACCATTTGCATCTTTGAGGGACATGCACAGGACTATAGCCACACAAACCCCTCCACTTACCCATACAGACAGCTGTGCCTGCATCAATTAATTAATTGCACAAGCCAAAAACAGATCCCGAGCATGGTTTTGTGGTGGCTTGGGAATGCGCATTATGTCCCAAGCAGCCTATTCAAATAAACGAAAGCAACACATTGCTAGTAAGATAGCTCAGTTAGATGTTACCAGCAAGGCCAGGTTCGAATCCCCAGCAGGTGAGAAGTAAAAAAAGTTCCCTTCTCTGCCGTCCTGGAATGGAACAATGGTGGGGAATGTATTACCCTTTAGTTCCTGAACAATTCAATATCTCCGCAGGAACTGGTCAGTTGGGGCTTAGTTATAGAGGAATCTGTTTATGATGTTATGTTATTGTGATTTATACCACATACCGCTGCCATTTTCATGGTCTCCAGGAGCTCTGGTGATTCTGAAAAGGAAGGCGGGTTGGGAGAGCTTAGTTAGTGAGATTGGGAGGGAAAAGCACAAGAGAGTTTTGATGTGCTCTTGGTAGCTTCAGTTCAGAAAAACCAGTTACGGTGTGCTGGTTTGTTTTTAGTTGATGGATGTTTTGTGGTGTTTGGTGCATGAGTGTGTATGGGGTGATTTGTGTGCGATTTCTTTAGTTTCCTGGTGGATGTTGTGGACTGTGTGTAGTTTGTGGTGGTTTTATATTTTTTCTCTGCAGCAGAGTGAAGAGGGAAAATTGAGATCAAACTCCTGCCCTCTCACCCCAGGCACATCAACAGATAGAACAGCAGGAAGAATAAGGAGCGCACTCATCATTTGTTACGCTCACCTGGTTCCCACAGGGGCGTCGATCGGACCCGGACAGCTGCGGTCTCCACCAACATGATGCTTAGTGCAGAGATGACTGTCTGGGCTGGCCCACCTAATCTTGTCTGCTGGACTCGTAGAAGTATTCTCCTGCAAGTGGAGAAAGGGATTTAGCCACCCGTGGACTTTAGTGATGGCCCCCCAACTGTTCTCGTTCTCCCCACTAATCACCTCCGATATCCTCTCTTGGTAACCTCACCTTATGTTTTTAAATGATGAGCTCTCCATCCTGCATGGCATGCAGGGGCGCGTAGATACCAGATACTTCACTGGTTTGAAGGTACTGGAGGAGTTCCGGAGGAATATTGACTCCAGTGTCTATAAAGTTCAAAGAGTTCAATATGTCCGATGTTCACTCTTGTTCCATTCCCTCGTTAGGTTGCAAATGGGTCCAAAAGAATATTGCCTGGAGGCAGCTGATGGCGTTCAGGTAAGAGTCTGTATTACCAACACTGTCCGGTAAAAGTTGCATGAGTTTAACTTGCTGTTTTCACTCCCTTTATAGGTGCGGCATAGGAAGATGCGGCGAATTAAAGGATAATACCTCCGGTGGTAAAGCAGGTAAGCCTATGGTGGCAAGAGATTGTCTTTGTCGGTTTTCTCGGCTCACCTTGTTATTCCTTTTGCTTTCCCCCCAGATGCTGGGTTTCGACAAAGAAAATGATGGAGGCAGCGCCGAGTCGAAAGACACGGTGGACTGGTGAGTATAACATGGCGTTGCTGCTGGCGAAGCGACGCGTGCTGAAATAATGTCCTTTCCAGGCTCGGAGCTGTGTTGGGTCTGGAATCAGGTAAGGAATCAAATAATGTCCGTGATCTAGCCTCTTCTCCTTTCTTTTCCTTTTGTCTAGGAGCTCTGGATTTGAGGCGGGCATGGCAGAAGACTGGATGCTGACTTGCAGACACGGTGAGCGTTACGCTGCTGGGGGCTGTTGGGGTTTTAATAAGTATCTGGATGCCTTCTCCCGGGGCTGACGGACTCGATCCGGATGCAAGGGGGTAGGCATCATGACAGCACTCCCCCCAAGGCCCCTCCTAAAGTTGTTGTTCCCCTTGGTCCTGGCTTGTCTGGGAAGTCCAGATGGAATTTTTTCACCAATCGAGGAGCATGAATGTGGTCACTAGGTTCCCATGACCTTTCTTGTGGTCCGTAACCCTTCCAGTCGATTAAATAAAAAAGTCTTGATTTAACCATTTTAGAGTCCAGGATGTTTTTTACCCCGAATTCAGGTTCTCCATCTATTAGGATGGGGTCAGGTGGTTTGGTTAATCTTGTCCCGGGTTGAACTGGTTTTAGAAGTGAAACATGAAAGACAGGATGAATCCGCATATTAGAGGGTAATTCTAATTTGACGGCCACCGGGTTGATAATGGCCTTAATGGTGTAAGGTCCCAAATATCTAGGATTAAAAGTCTGAGTTCCTTTCAGAGATATATGTCTTGTAGCCAGCCAAACTTGGTCTCCGATTCGATATGGTGGGGTCTCACTTCTATGTTGATCAGCATTTTTCTTGTATTTCTCTTTTGCTTGTTTCAAATGTTTTGTTGCCTCTTTAAAAGCTTGTGTAATAGTAGAATGTAGATGAGTTACTGCCGGCATTTCTAAATGCTGGGGCGAATCAAGTTCTGAGGTTCGAGGATGATGTCCATATATGGTATAAAATGGGCTTTGTCTGGTTCCTGAATGTACAGAGTTATTGATGGCGTATTCAGAAATCCATAAAATGTCCTTCCAATTACTTTCGGTTTGGTGGAGCATACAATGTAGGTATTGTTCAAGAGTCTGGTTGAATCTCTCCGTCTGACCATCGGTTTGGGGATGGTGACTGGTTGATAACCTTACGTCGATTTGTGCCAATTGACAACACTTCTGCCAAAATTGGGAAATGAACTGACTACCTCGGTCAGCGATCAATACGGAAGGAAATCCATGTATCCGAACAATATTTTTGAGAAATTCCTTGGCCAAGATTGAAGCAGAAGGTAATCCTTTTAAAGGAATAAAGTGGGCCATCTTGGAAAAAAGATCCACAATAACTAGAATGGTGTTGAATCCATTACATGGCGGTAGATCTGTAATAAAGTCTATGTTATAGAGTGCGTCACGAGGACGTTGCGTACCTGTTCGTCTGGTTGAAGACCTTGATGATGATGCCAGGCTGTCAGGAGTCCTGCGTGGATGTGGATGACGCGAGAAGCCAGCCCAGCTCCCGCCCGAATGGAACCGGGTTGGAGATGAACCAGCTCCCAACGCCACGAGTCTGCTCACCCCTGATTAACGTGGCGTCAGGACAGTGCAAGCACTGACAGGGGGAGCCTTTCCAGATGACGATACTGAGTCCCAAGGAAGACTGGATCCGGAAGATGGAAGTTCCAAGGAAGACTGGATCCGGAAGATGGAAGTCCCAAGGAAGACTGGATCCGGAAGATGGAAGTCCCAAGGAAGACTGGATCCGGAAGATGGAAGTCCCAAGGGAGAGGACACAGTGAAGATTGGTAGGAGGCAGGATCCGGGAAGGAAGGTAGAAGAATGGCTCACAAGGTAGAGGGAGGCTGAAAGTGCAGGCAGACAAGGTACAAGGCAAGGACCAACTAATAACCACAGGGGAACCACCCAACTCAGAAGAGGGGAAAGGGAACCACCCTACCACAGGACAAGAGAAGGAAGGACAAGGCAAGGCAACTGCAGAATGTACCCGAGGGTACCAGGAACAAGAAGGACAGGAGTCAGGTTACAGGTAAGGACCCGAGGGTACCAGGAACAAGGAGGACAGGAGTCAGGTAACAGGTAAGGTAGGCACAAGGAACCGGCGAGGAAACACGATCCTAATCAAACCGCGTTGAGACGCGGTCTGAATGAACGACCGGGCTCCTTAAATAGGACTGCCAACCCCTAGGAGGCTTGGAACGCAAGCCGAGCCGACTCCCAAGCGTTGGTTGGCTCAGAGAGAGGCGTGGACCGCAAGGTCCTCCAAAGCGAGTACTCCGTGCAGCGCGCATGCGCGAAGAGCGCGGAATGGCCGCCCGCGCATGCGCTGACCAACCTGCCCAGGAAACCCGGAAGCGCGCGATGACCAGAACAACCCAGGAACCCCTAAGCGAAAGCGCGGGTACAGCCTCCAGGACGGGGCGCGCCGCTTCAAGTAAGTGGACCCCAATGCGGGCGGCGTGACACTATGCCCCCTCCCAGAAAGACCCGGAGCCCCCGGCTTCCAGGGACAACGAAGGAAAAAGTCACGAACCAGACGGGGCGCATGCACATGACAGCGGGGCTCCCAAGTGCGATCACAAGCAGGGTAACCTTTCCAATCAACAAGGTATTGGAGCACGCCCCGACGGATCCGTGAGTCACATATTTCCTGTACCTCAAATTCAGGGACCCCCCGTACTTGAATGGAGGAAGGCCGAGGACTGGAACGCCCAAAGACATCCTTCACAAAGGGTTTCAAAAGGGAGACATGAAACACTGGATGCACTCGCCAAGATTGGGGTAACACCAGTCGAAAAGCAACTGAGGACAAACGTTTGGAAATCCTGAAAGGCCCATAGAATCGGGGTGCCAATTTGGTGGGCAGATTGCGTACTGGCAGGTTCTTAGAGGACAACCAAACCAGATCGCCCACCTGGAGATCCGGTTCCGTAGTCCGACACCTGTCTGCCTGCTTCTTCATGCGCTTCCGTGTCTCAACCAGGGTACCCCGGGCCAGGTCGTGCTGCTTTTGGATGTCAGAAACCATTTGATCCGCCGAAGGAACAGCACTAGGTAGTACTGGAGTAAAAGGAACCAACTTAGGATGTAGTCCAGTAGAGCAAAAGAAAGGACTGATACCCGTAGCAGTATGCGTTGCGTTGTTATAGGATACCTCAGCCAAATCAAGATTCTTCACCCAGTTGGATTGAGTAGCATTGGCATAACAGCGTAGGTACTGCTCTAGGGTTTGGTTAGTTCTCTCCGTCTGTCCGTTTGTGTGCGGATGATAACCAGAACTCAAGGCTCTGCGGATACCAAGATGATTGCACAATTGATGCCAAAACGAAGAGAGAAACTGCGAGCCACGATCAGAGATGATCTTCTCCGGTAACCCATGTAGCCGGTAAATGTTGTGTAGAAATGCCAGAGCCATCTGAGAGGAGGTAGGTATCTTAGAAAAAGGGATAAAGTGAGCATACTTCGTGAAACAGTCCACTACTACCATAATGCAAGTATTGCCCTCAGAAGGTGGAAGCTCGACAATAAAGTCAGTGGCGATGGTGTGCCATGGGTAAGGCGGTGTTTCAGTAGGCTGAAGCAATCCCATAGGTTTTCTTCTTGGCGTCTTAGTTTGAGCGCAAACTGGACAACTCTCCACATACCGCTTGACCTCCTTGGCCCAACCCGGCCACCAGAATTGTCTGGAAATCAGCTCTTGAGTGGCCTTGACGCCACGATGACCACCAACATGTGAATCGTGTAAACCTTGAAGGATGTCCAACCGGAGTGAACACGTCGGTAAGTACAGACGTTTCAAAAAGAACAAAAGACCGTTGTGTTCAGTGATCTGTGGTCGCTTCAGAATGTCGGCTCGATCAGGGTCCACCGATGTTTCTTGTACTATTCTCTGCATATGAGGAGAAATCGTCAAAAGAAAATGCTTAGGAGAAATCAATGGAGTGTTCTGACTGCAATCCTTCTCTTCCTTCTTCAGAGAGCGCGATAAGGCGTCAGCCTTCAGGTTCTGAGAGCTGGGGATGTAAGTAATGTTGAAGTCGTAGTGTGAAAAGAAAAAAGCCCACCTGGCCTGGCGAGCGGTGCGACACTGCAAGGATCGCAAATATTGCAGGTTACGATGATCAGTGCGGACTTCTACAGAAAAACGTCCTCCCAGCAAGTGGTGCCTCCACTCCTCGAACGCAGTCTTTATGGCCAAGAGTTCCTTCTCTATGACAGCGTAGTTCTGTTCGCTCGGAGCGAGCTTTCGTGAGAAATAGGCCACCGGGTGTTCTTCGTTAGATACAGGATGCTTCTGTAGGAGAACAGCGCCAACAGCGAAGTTGGAAGCATCGGCCTCAACGATGAAAGGCATCTCGTCGTTGGGATGACGTAAAACAGGAGCTGTACTGAACGCCGTCTTCAAATGGTTGAAGGCTGCTAATGCCTCTGAATCCCAAAGGAACGGAGTCTTAACGCTGGTCAAACGTGTCAACGAAGCCGTGATACGGGAAAACTGAGGAATGAAGCGCCGATAAAAATTGGCGAATCCCAGGAATCTTTGGAGGGACTTCAGGTCATGAGGTTGTTTCCAGTCTCGGATTGCTCGTACTTTATCAGAATCCATGTGGATTCCAGCCTCACTGATTACATACCCCAGAAACTCCATCTTGTTCCGATGGAATGAACATTTTCCAGCTTTGGCGAACAATTGATACTGTGATAAACGTAGAAGGACCTCTCGTACATGTGAAACGTGTTCTTCCGGATTTTCTGAGAAGATCAGGATATCATCCAGATAAACCCAAACCGAGATGCCAATCAAGTCGCTGAAGATGTGATCCATGAACCGCTGGAAGACGGCCGGGGCATTACACAACCCGAAGGGCATTACCCTGTATTCGTAATGCCCAAATGGAGTCTTAAAGGCCGTCTTCCACTCGTCGCCCTCCTTGATTCTGACCAAATGGTAGGCTCCGCGAAGGTCTAGTTTGGTGAACTCCCTGGCTGACCGTAATGACTCCATGATGTTTCGAATCAACGGTAACGGGTACCTGTCTTTAAGGGTGATGTCGTTCAATTGACGATAATCAATACATGGCCGTAGAGTGCCCTCCTTCTTCTTCACAAAAAACAGCGGGAATCCCGCGGGGGATTTAGAAGGTACGATGTATCCTTTCTTGACACACTCATCCAAGTAGTTCCGAAGTACCAGTCTTTCGGTCTGGGTCAAGGAATAAACCTTCCCATGTGGGATCACCGCACCCGGAATCAGGTCAATGGAGCAATCAAAAGTTCTGTGAGGTGGAAGGGGTATGTCTCCAGGTTCAGAAAATACTGTCCTCAGGTCAGCATACGCATGTGGAATCTGGGACAAGGAGCACAAACCAAGCGGGTTCTTACCGGTGGTAAGAGAGGTTGAGGTTTGTGGCTTCAATGACGTGCCGGAACCACAACATTCCTGAATACAAAGAGCAGAGGTAAACACTAGAATACGAGACTCCCAATTGATCGAGGGATTGTGTCGCTGAAGCCAAGGTAGTCCCAACACCACTTGATATGAAGGCGATTTGATGACATCGAGAGCGATCTCCTCCTCATGAGCCTCGATTCGCAATAGCATGCCAACAGTATGCAATCGAATAGGTCCGGAAGACAAAGGTGTGCCATCAATGACCTCCACAGGTATCGCATTTCTTCTGGTGAGCAATGGTATGCCGTTGTTGATGGCGAATTCCTTGTCAATATAATTACCGGAAGCCCCACAGTCCAATAATCCATGGACATCAATTGTCTTCTCCTGCCACTTCAGACTGATTTGCAAAATCATCAAGACGGCTGGCTGCATAGGCGGAAACGCCGTACTGGCACAAGAAAGGACTTGTAGCAAGGAAGAACCTGTCGTGGCCTTTCCAATAGACGACAGGCCTCCTAGTTTCCCCCTTTCTTGATAGGGCGCAAAGGACAGGTACTCAGATAGTGACCGGCAGCTCCACAGTATAGACACAATCGCAGTCTTCTTCTGCGCTTCTTCTCTTCTTCTGATAAGGGACCCCTTACTGCGCCTAATTGCATTGGTTCGGTAGAGGAATCCGAAGGAACTGGCAGTCCAGTCGGTAGGGTTGATGGCCTGGGGAACACCTTCTCAAACCGACGTCTCTCACCCTTTCTCTCGGCCAATCTCTGGTCTATCCTCAAAACCTGTTCAATAAGTTTCTGTAGATCTTCGGGTTCAGGAATATGCAACAACTCGTCCTTGTATTCCTCTCTTAATCCCCGGCGAAACAAGGTCTTCTGTGTTATCTCTGGCCATAGGGAATCAGTCGCTAGTTGACGAAAACGGCTGATATAAGTTATTATATCGGAATTTGCCTGTTGAATGTCCATCAATAGATTCTGTGCTGTGGAAGCCAGATTAGGAGACTGAAAAACATCCAAGAACGCTTTTTCAAAGGCCAAGAAATCGCCAAGTATGGGGCTATTAGTAACAACCAGGGGTGTAGCCCAAGCAAGAGCATTCCCAGATAAATTGCCCAAAATGTAGCCGATCTTGGCTTTGTCATTGTTGAAATGAGTCGAACGGTAGAGGAAATGTATCCGACAATGGTTGCAGAATTCACCCACACGTCTGGGGTCTCCATCGAACTTGATGGGTGCGGTGTGGGCCATGGTGTTTTCAGACTGTGGAGATGCCCCTATGTTCTGTGTCACCATTTGACGTAAAGCCACGTTCTCCTGACGGAGTGCTGTCATCTCAGCACGAAGAGCTTGTACTTCAATACGAAGACCTGGGTCCTCTTCCATCTCAGTGTCCGAAGTATCCGAAGGCAGGCGTCTCAATCTGTTATAGAGTGCGTCACGAGGACGTTGCGTACCTGTTCGTCTGGTTGAAGACCTTGATGATGATGCCAGGCTGTCAGGAGTCCTGCGTGGATGTGGATGACGCGAGAAGCCAGCCCAGCTCCCGCCCGAATGGAACCGGGTTGGAGATGAACCAGCTCCCAACGCCACGAGTCTGCTCACCCCTGATTAACGTGGCGTCAGGACAGTGCAAGCACTGACAGGGGGAGCCTTTCCAGATGACGATACTGAGTCCCAAGGAAGACTGGATCCGGAAGATGGAAGTTCCAAGGAAGACTGGATCCGGAAGATGGAAGTCCCAAGGAAGACTGGATCCGGAAGATGGAAGTCCCAAGGAAGACTGGATCCGGAAGATGGAAGTCCCAAGGGAGAGGACACAGTGAAGATTGGTAGGAGGCAGGATCCGGGAAGGAAGGTAGAAGAATGGCTCACAAGGTAGAGGGAGGCTGAAAGTGCAGGCAGACAAGGTACAAGGCAAGGACCAACTAATAACCACAGGGGAACCACCCAACTCAGAAGAGGGGAAAGGGAACCACCCTACCACAGGACAAGAGAAGGAAGGACAAGGCAAGGCAACTGCAGAATGTACCCGAGGGTACCAGGAACAAGAAGGACAGGAGTCAGGTTACAGGTAAGGACCCGAGGGTACCAGGAACAAGGAGGACAGGAGTCAGGTAACAGGTAAGGTAGGCACAAGGAACCGGCGAGGAAACACGATCCTAATCAAACCGCGTTGAGACGCGGTCTGAATGAACGACCGGGCTCCTTAAATAGGACTGCCAACCCCTAGGAGGCTTGGAACGCAAGCCGAGCCGACTCCCAAGCGTTGGTTGGCTCAGAGAGAGGCGTGGACCGCAAGGTCCTCCAAAGCGAGTACTCCGTGCAGCGCGCATGCGCGAAGAGCGCGGAATGGCCGCCCGCGCATGCGCTGACCAACCTGCCCAGGAAACCCGGAAGCGCGCGATGACCAGAACAACCCAGGAACCCCTAAGCGAAAGCGCGGGTACAGCCTCCAGGACGGGGCGCGCCGCTTCAAGTAAGTGGACCCCAATGCGGGCGGCGTGACAGTCTAAAGACAAAGTGTGCCATGGTGTGGGTAGAATATCTAAAGGTTGTAAAAGACCAGCTGGTTTCTTCTTTTGACTTTTGTTCTGGGCGCATATGCCATAAGACAGTACAAATGACTTTACATCTTTTCGCCAGGTGGGCCACCAAAATTGTCTTTTAATTTTAGCTTCAGTTTTTGCAATACCTGGGTGCCCTTCCATCAGAGCTTCATGGTAATTGGAGATGACTTGATGACTTGTTCTTGTAGTTCCTTGTGTGGTAGAAATAGACGCCCTTGATAGTAAGGTAGGTCATTGACAACTGAATAATCTTGGCCCTTTTTAACCCAGTCCTGCAGGGCTGCTGAATCGAAAAGTTGTTGGATCTTTAAATGAATATCTTCTAAGGTCTGTAGATTAGTTATCCCAAGAATTCTTTGTTCAGGAATTATAGGCACCGGTTCCGGGTTCGAATATGCTTCTCCCATCCCAATTCGGGATAAAGCGTCTGCCTTACCATTCTTACAACCTGGTTGATAAGTGATCACGAAATCAAATTCGTCAAGGAATAAGGCCAATCGAAGTTAACGCGACGATTGGGCCTTGGCTGTTTTTAAATACTGCTAGTTTCTGTGATCAGTGATTACAGTAATGGTATGCCTGGCACTGAGAAGATAATGCTGCCAAACCTTGAAGGCGGATTTGATGGCTAACAACTCTTTATCGGTAACCGCATAGTTTAATTCAGGGGCCGAGAATTTTCTGGACCAAAATGCTACTGGATGAAGTTGACCGGTTTCCGGATCCTTCTGGGACAGGACAGCCCCCATGGCTAAAGTGGATGCATCGGTTTCAACTATGTATGGAGCTCAGGGCGTGGATGCTTTAAGACAGGTGCCGACGTGAATTTCAATTTCAGTTCTTGGAAGGCTTTTTCAGCCTCTTTGGTCCACAAGAAGCGTTTGTTTTTTCGCAAAAGTGCTGTGATGGGGTGTACAACATATGAGAAGTCAGGAATAAATCTGTGGTAGAAATTAGCAAATCCAAGCATGCTTTGCACCCCTTTAACTGAACTGGGTGATGGCCACTTGAGAATTGCGTCCACCTTTCGAGAGTCCATTCAGACTCCTTTTGGAGTCAGGATAAATCCAAGGAATTCAACTTCTGTAGCATGAAAAATACATTTTTCCAATTTTGCATATAACTTGTGCTGGTGTAGTTTCTCAAGGGCTGCACGAACGTGCTTAACATGGTCTGATTCTGAGGAGGAGTACACTAGAATATCGTCTATGTATAGGACAACACAGAGGTCAATGAGTTCACGAAGGACATCGTTCATAAAATACTGGAAGGCTGCTGGTGCATTGCACAACCCGAAGGGCATCACCTGATATTCGAATAATCCGTACTTGGTGCGAAAATCGGGCTTCCATTCGTCACCCTTCTTTACACGTACCAGATGATATGCCCCTCGGAGATCTAATTTAGTGTAGATGCAAGCATCCTTTACTTGGTCTAGTAGTTCGGGGATCAGAGGCAATGGATATCGGTTCTTCACCGTGATATGGTTTAATGCGCGGTAGTCTATGCACGTTCTGAGGTCACCTTCCTTTTTGGGCACGAAGAATAAAGCTGAAGATGCGGGGGGCTTAGATGGACAAATGAAGCCATTAGCAAGGTATTGGTCCAAGTATTGTCGTAGGTGACGGTTTTTCGGGTTCCGTAAGGGCGTAGATCCTACTGCCTGGAGGTTGGGCACCGGGCATGAGGTCGATTTGACAATCGTATGATCTATTAGGTGGTGAGGTGTTTGCCTGTTCTTTTTGGAAAACATCCTGGAATTCTTGATATTCCTGAGGTAACTGCATGACTGGATTAGCGACTGTGGCCAGGCTTTTGTTCAAGGTTTTTTCCAGGTAACAGGTGTGTGCACACTCCGGGAAGGTTACTCTCTTATCTCGCCAATCAATACAAGGATTATGTGTTTCCAACCAAGGTATCCCCAGTATTATTTGGAACTGCGGGGCTTTGATTAAGTCAAACACAATAGTCTCTCGATGCCCACCTTGATCCAACAGTGTCATCTCTGTGGTGGAATGAGTTACAGGCCCAGAGGCAATTTCAGTTCCATCGACTGTGGTGATAACATCCAAAGTGGTCTTTGTGCAGAGAAGTAGATTCATCCTAGAAGCCAATTCGTGGTCCACATAGTTTCCTACAGCCCCGCTATCAATGTATGCCCTAACTGCGTGCATACGTGATGGCTGCCTTGGATCAATAAGGACCATTGGTATGATTAGGTGCAAGGTCTGAGTGTCCTTCTTTAAGCTCGGCAAGCGGACCTCTACGCTTGTCGGGCGTGGTCGTTTCCCGAATCAGGCCCTGTTTGATTTCTATCAGCAACTCCGACTACTTTCTTGGATGGTTTTATAGGGCAATCCCGTAGAAAATGTCCTGAGGCCCCACAGTACAGACACAACTGCATCTGTCGTCTCCTATCTCTTTCTTTTTGAGTTAAGGGTCCCTTAACCCCCCCGATCTGCATTGGTTCTGATGCATCTCTTCCTTTGGGAGTAACATTGGGTTTAACCAATACCCGATTCTCAAACTTAGCTCGATCGGCTTTTCTATTCTGAAGTCGGTGGTCTAGTTGGACCACTAAGTCTATATATTCTGCGCAATCCTGAGGTGGGTTCACAACTTGGGCCAAAACATCTTTGAGTTCACCCCGAAGACCACGATGAAATAATGTAATTCGCTTCACCTCTGGCCATCCGGTTTCCACCACCAACCTATTGAAGGTTGCGATATAAGTTAGCAGGTCCTGGTTTCCTTGTCGTAGGGATAGAAGTTCGTTATCCAGGGCCTGTCCCTGTGACTATCTGGCGAATAGTCTTTCCATGCTCAATTGAAAACCCTGAAAATCCTGAAGAAGAGGGTAATCCTGGTTGACTAATGGAATTGACCAATCCGCTGCGCTGCCACTAAGGTATGACCGTATAAAGGCTACTTTGGCTTGGTCGTTTGGAAAAGCTCCTGGTCTGCATAAAAAGTGCAAGCGGCATTGGTTCATGAACACGGCAAACCTTTTCGGGTCCCCAGCAAAGCGTTCGGGTGGAGCTAAAGGAATGCTCCCTGGTAGAACCACTTGCACAGGGCTGCACGATGAAACGGGGGTTGAATTCCCCCCAAGTCCAGGTAGTGGTGTTTGCCCAGCTTGGTTTTGCAGCAGTTGTCTGGCAAGATCATCAGTGCGCTCCTTTGACACAATCAATTCTCTCCTGAGGGCGTTAGTTTCTTGGCGCGCGGAGTGCACTTCTGCCCTAAGTTCCCCTAACAATTGGGCTAGTTGGTTGGTTTCTGAGGTCTCCATTATGCCCGGGTGGGGATTTGTAGATAGGACTTTAGTGATGGCCCCCCCAACTGTTCTCGTTCTCCCCACTAATCACCTCCGATATCCCCTCTTGGTAACCTCACCTTATGTTTTTAAATGATGAGCTCTCCATCCTGCATGGCATGCAGGGGCGCGTAGATACCAGTTACTTCACTGGTTTGAAGGTACTGGAGGAGTTCCGGAGGAATATTGACTCCAGTGTCTATAAAGTTCAAAGAGTTCAATATGTCCGATGTTCACTCTTGTTCCATTCCCTCGTTAGGTTGTAGCTGGGTCCAAAAGAATATTGCCTGGAGGCAGCTGATGGCGTTCAGGTAAGAGTCTGTATTACCTACACTGTCCGGTAAAAGTTGCATGAGTTTAACTTGCTGTTTTCTCTCCCTTTATAGGTGCGGCATAGGAAGATGTGGCAAATTAAAGGATAATACCTCCGGTGGTAAAGCAGGTAAGCCTATGGTGGTAAGAGATTGTCTTTGTCGCTTTTCTCGGCTCACCTTGTTATTCCTTTTGTTTTCCCACCAGGTGCTGGGTTTCGACGAAGAAAATGATGGAGGCAGCGCCGAGTCGAAAGATGCGGATGACAGGTGAGTATAACGTGGCTTTGCTGCTGGCGAAGCAACGCGTGCTGAAATAATGTCCTTTCCAGGCTCGGAGCTGTGTTGGGTCTGGAGCGTTACGCTGCTGGATGCAGAATAACATGAAGCATGGGCTGCTGTTTGGGCGTGGTTTAAGAAGCCTGCAAAGTAGTCCCAGGTAAGAAGTTCCCTAGAACCACACCCAAGTGAAAAATAGGCCCTGTAATAAAATAGTCCCATCCAGGCCTCATGTTGGCTTGGACTCATTTGCAGCATGGTCTGCATAAGGTAAGTAAAGTCTATGAGCCTGGTGCTTATGGTGCCAGGACTGATTTCTATGATGAGCCTGGCGCCTAAGGCGCCAGGACTGAATCCAAACAGCCCCCAGCCAGGGCTGTTGGGGTTTTAATAAGTATCTGGATGCCTTCTCCCGGGGCTGATGGACTCGATCCGGATGCCCGGGGCTAGGCATCATGACATCATTTTGCACCAGGCCCCAGTGCGCCCATGTGTGACAAATATGCTGAAAGACACCCACTTCACCAACACTGCAACCTACATGCTACATTAGCCTCAATGCAGCAATACCATAATCTACAAAACACAAGAATGTTTGTTTAAAGGCTTGCAGATGCTCACATGAATTAACCTAATCAAATGGCACAGTGTAAAGCCAGAGTAACAAGAAAATTACAGCCAAGTACACTTGTGTCACTGAACACCAGCCGCAGTGGGGGTTCATGCTGACTTCAGCAATGCGCCTCGCAAACCCAGGAGCAGCTCAAGGTCTTGCAGTAAGATAAGATTCCTTTCTTTGAACGACAGTGAACTCTGGGAGACAAGCATTTTTAATTCTTCACAAATACGAGTAAGTCAGCGCAGAACACCCAGAGCCCATTGTTTTTTCTCTGGGAACGAAAGACATTTTCGCAAAGATCCAGAAATCATTTGAAACATAATTGTAACAAGAATGGCTCAGCTCTGGCCAATGAATGCTGAGGGCCCAGGGGCGAAAAGCCTGTTCAGCTAAAACTAATGGGAACCAATTCACAATGCATCAATTTTAGAATTAGGTAATGGGGGGGGGGAGCAGGTAGGCCAGCCCACTGACACCAAGGTGCAAATGTCCAATGATTAGGCTTCCTACAAGGGCACTGTAGGCCACCGACCACTTAGCAGCCAATCTCAGGATGAGATAGATTTCTGGGATCTGGCCCAATTTTGTGATGTCAGCCTGCAGTGTGATACAAAGCTGGCATGAAAGCCAGCCCTGGGGAGACGGTGCCTGGATTTTCGCTGTGCACGGAGCCCTCTGTGTTTTTTTTTTTTTTTGCTGCCCAGAAATAAACGCAGTTTGAAACATGTTGCTGCTTGCTTGGAACTGTGCTGCATTTCTTTGGGCAAAATGGGAGGTGTTGGGGCCTCCCATAGCTGGGACCCCCAGAAGCCCTGGTGGGGGTCCAACTTCTCCCAGCAAGAGGTATGAGCGTAATTTGCTCAGTGTTTGAGGATGAGTCTGCAGAGTACTTTAAAGTTTTTAGTAGTGTTAGTGGGGATCGTCTAAGTCTTTTTGTGCTGTTATGTTGATCCGTCGTTTTAATATTATTCTGTGGTGATTTGCAGTAGAATGCTTTATTTCTTATGGTGCCCTTGTTTCGGTTCATTAGGTTTCTGTTATTTTTGGGGTTTCTATTGTGATGTGCTTGCAGTTTCCTTTCGATGATGTTTTCTATTCAGCTCAGTGAGTGAAAGACCAATGTTTTCAACAATTTTCTGAAATTGCGGTGATCTTCTGTTGTTCATATTTCCTTTGGGAGAGACTTCCAAAGTCTTTCTACTATGCAGGAGAACGCTGTTTCCCCAAATTTCTGCTTTTGAGTATTATTTAGGTTTGAGGCAAATGTCGTTGCTGGACCTTCGTGTTCAGTTTTGTTTGTAGATGGACATTTGTCCCTGTATGAATTCTGCCCCTTGGCAGTGAATTGCTCTGTGTGTTATGCAGAGCATTTTGAAGAAAACTTGTTTCTTGATCGGTAGTGTAGTGAATCCCGCAGATTCCTCACCAAAACCCTGCCTAAAGTCTCCTCCCAGTTGGTCAGGAGAGGGCAGAATGCTTCCTGATCACAATCCTGGTGGTGGTGTACTGCAGGAGGATCACCTGGGTGGGACAAGGCCCAGGGTAGAGAGGAGAGTCTGTGGGATAAGGCACAGTATTTTTCCTCTGAGAGGAATTCTCTTGCCACTAGGTCCGAGGAGGTTTTGGCTTATTGCCTCTTTAAATATCTCAACCTCCTAGTAAGGCTGAAATGATAAGCTCCAAGGTTGTAACTCCTCAACCTTTTATATCAACAGAACATGACTTATGTATCCCTGAAAATAAACATCATCCTCAATGCCAAGGGTATAACAAAGGGAATGAAAGAAGTGTTACCTTTTCTATACCATCTATCTCTAATAAGACTAAAATTCACTATGCCTCTTCTACAAATTTTAAGAGACTTACAGCTACCCTTAAAATGGTAGCGTCTGTGTTCATGCGGAAGACAAAGGATGCAGGTATGACACGGGAGCCAGCAGGTACACCATGTAGAAGTGCTTTATTTGTATTGCAGGGCATAGGTTATAAGAAGAGGGAGAGCATAGGGAACAATCTTGTTCGGAAAAATTCCCATTTATGTGAAGTTTCCCTCCAGTTGTGTACCCCCCAAGATTTTGCTGCTGTTTAAACACAATAGTCTGACTTTGCCAGTGGAGCACAGCCTTCAGCTGCACTCCCCTGGGCTTTTCGCTCACTTTATTATGGGGAAACTGACATGCCCTTAAAGACACTCAGTACTGGGAGACTTTGTTTCCCTTAGCCCTTTCCAATGTTGCAACTTTTCTGCAACATGTTACAAGTGCACAATATACCCTACAGTACTGTGCGCTTTGGTCTCCTGTCATTTCCAAAGGCCCAAGACACACTGGAAGGAATTTTTAGGAGAACTGCAGATGTGCCTTGGACAGTGCTGGTGGCAGCTTATCTTTTCATGTATTTTTAACCCTTTCTTGCTATGCAAACCGCGTTTACTGTGGTTAGCACATAAAGGTGGCCTGGCTTCAAAATGGCCATGCCACGCGGTTCTTTGTCCTGTCCTTAGGCCGTCTTGCCCATTCACCTTCCTCAGATCGAGACACGGGTCAGTCCTTATTTGGGCATACATTCTCCCGCGAAATGCCAAGCTTTCACAGGCTTCTGCATGCCTTGTGTGTGTGCTTCCAGGATGTGGGTTGGACTGTCTAGTTCCGATGCATATCCTGGGTGTCAGAGAGTCTGGTGTGCTGTGAATGACGGGGAGTACCGTGGTCTGGGATTGGTCCATGTCTGGTGTGCCTGTATGTGAGCAGATCTCACATTGAGTCCTCTTTGTTTTGGCGCAAAGGAGATTCTGGATAAGAGAAGGCTCCAAACACGCATACCAAGTCGATCTCTGGAATTCTCACTGAACTAAGGACAGGATCCAAGTATCCTGAAACTAAGAAGCTGAGTCAAGTAACCGCTAGAAGGTTTGGCACCCTGAGTCAGCTATTGTCCCGCTGGACCCCTCTGCATCTGATCGAACTGGAAGGTCTGTGAAGACGCTTCAACCCATTAGACTAGTGGGACCAACTATTCTCGGCACCTTCATCAAAACCTGCAAGTAAGCCTTCTCGGAAGTGTCCCTAGGCCAACCAGTGGGCTGACCAGCTTGCGCAGGACCTATGCTCTGACACCGCTGCCGTTTCGAGGCGGGCCTTGAAACTTGGGACATTGCAAGCTCTGTGTTTACGGTACTCTCACACCGAATTTCTTATACTTGGCATTCCCAGGTCTGAAATAAAGAGAGAGCGCCCCCGAACCGGAGTACATGCAGTTACTGTGTCGCCCAGCCGTGGTGACAAACTTCGCAGGTGCCTTGCTGCTGTGCCCCTCTGTGCCTGTAGCCGGTTACAGTGAACCTCGCCTGATGCATCCACCAGGAGCAGAGAAATTGGCGCTGTCCAGTTTGGGAATCAACGCTGTAACTTTGCTGCTGAAAGCTGCAGACCCGCACGACTGCTGCATTTTGATCCTGCAACCGAAGTGGACCCGACTGCCGCAGTTTTGTCCGGAGTGTGCCGGGGGTCAGTGAGTACTTGCAACCCTTACCGGAGGCCTCTAGCGCAGCCACCCATTTTTACGCACAAGTGTCCCCAGAGGGCACTCTCCTTTCCACAGATAGCCTGAGCTATCAAACCATTCCCAACTCCTGGAAACTGTGCTGCCCTGTTGGGGAGACCCTCCACAAATAGTGGGAACTTATTCTGCATCACCTCACCCACCTTCCTGAGCTGCTACAGACCCTACAAGAGACCCCGGTTTCACCCTTCTGCACTATCGTGTGCACCAGCACCTAAAAGTACATTTGAGCACTAGGCTCCTCTCACTGTAGGGACTGGACTGCCTTTCAGTTAAGTATGGAACTTTGAAGAACTGCCTAAAGATAATTCGCACTGCCCACTTCCTTCTCTTGCAGGTTGTGGACCCATTCTGTGCGTTTAACCCGTTAGGCCACTTGGTCTTGTATATATGTATTGTAGTAATATTGTGTTGGTTTAAAAGTATTACTGTTGATAATTACTGTGTGTTGAAATTTAAAGGCCTTGTATAAATGTATTTGTATTTTTAATATATATACACCTGACAAGGAGTAATTTGTAAGTGTCCTTTACTCTGTTGAGGTCTTTCAGTCACCCGCACCCCTCTGGAGACCTAGTCTTGACTGCCACCAATCCTACCTTGATTGGCCTGGCTTGTCTAGAAGGTTACCCTGTTCCAAGAAACTAGGCTGGCCTTCTGAACCTCTGCCCACCAGGTCAGAGTCCAGAAATCCATCTTAACAATCCTCCTCTCAGTTGTGTCTCCCATCCTGAATCGGTAACAGTCATCCATGGACCACTGAGGGAACAGAGGGCTCCACCGCTAGCCAGCATTGCATGGCTTGTATTGCATATGGCAATGCAAGCCACAACACTACACACACCCCTTCATTATAAGACAAGGAGGGGGTCAACACACACCAGTGGTCATACATCCGAATTCACGCTACACATCCCCCTTTCTTATAAGGCTACAAGACAGGGGTCAACACACACACCGCCAGTCATATACCGAAGGTCTAAATCTGACAACATCAGAGAGTAACCCTACCATACCACTCCCATAGAGCACACACACAAAAGGGGTGAAAGACAGAAACGACACAAACACGACAAAGAGCATACAAAAACGTGACTGCACTGCAAAAGAAACAGTGAGTTTAAAGATGCACACACACATATATGGGCTAATTACTCCCACACGTGTGTAATATGACGAGATGGTAAAATCAATAATGGCATGCTATTTGTAGGCCAAACCTTTAACGTGCACCAAAAGACCTACAAATGATATCCTCACATAACTAAACTGTATAGCTCAGATGCTTGTAGGAGACAGGATAGGGTAACCAATGAGGTCACCCCTGTCAGATGCTATGGTGGGGTTTTGCAAGCCCGGGGGATGCATCATGATTGTAAGGTCGTTGCTTTCTTTTGCTTTCTTTTTGTCTCATGGGTGGCCCGAAAAAGGTGTCTCTGTGGAGGAATTGGAGGACTTTAATACAAGGGGGCAAAGGAATTCTCTCCTTTCGGTTTCCTTAACTGGAGAATAAGAGCTGAGTTAGACTTTCCCACAGATGTCATGAGGAAAAGTGGAACTTTCTAAGGCTTCATACACCAGAGTCCCTAGTACCTCATCCCAGTTGAGTTGTCTGGGAATGGGAGAAAAATTCAGGAAGATACATATCAAATTATGTCCATAGGACAGCAGGCGCAGCATCTCAAACGTTCCCTTCCGGTGGGGTATAAAATATATATGCCAGTCAGTTGGAATGTTGACTCGTAAGTCTACAGAGATGATCATCTTATCTCTACCTGACACCTTATAATCCTGGGAACGAAATAGATGATACATCTTCCCTTCCACCACTTCCCTCACAGGCCGGAAGGGCTTGGGAGGTTAAAGGATGGAAAGTAACTCCCCTTTTGTTAGTGGATTCTCTGCCAACTTCTCAACTGTCCTGGCATACTGTTTTGTTTCATGAGCACTTTTCAATTTTTGCATACATTCCTGTCCCACACCATTTTGTATTTAAAAGTTAGGATTGGCAATAGGTTTTTTTAGAATAGGCCTTTTTAATTTTGACGTACTCAACAAGGACTGCATTATTATTATTTGATGGTTGTAGCTTGCTCCCAGCCTTAGATTTAGGTTTAGATAGGCGTTTAACCAACCTAAATGGGATGCGGTCCAAGTTGGGAACCCTGTCAGAATGGAAAAGACCTCCCTTAAAACTAAGCCTCCTGACAAACCCTTCCCCAAGCTTTCAGCACGGGACAAGGCAGCACACTCAAGCCTCATGCACACGCTGTCTTCCTCGGGACAAGGACACACTTCAGTGGTTCAGCTGGTCTCAAGTCTTTAAGAAACAAAAAAGATTCTCAAAAGAAATATCTCTTGTCAAAACACGGGCTTCCTCTGCCTTGTAACAAAGTTCCCTTTGCTTGTCAAACACACACTTCCTTTGTCAGAATACAGGCTTCCTCCGCCTTGAAATAGAAGTTCACTTTACTTATCAAAACACACAGTATTACCTTCTTTCCCAGTGACCCAGTGACTGCTGGTACTTGTTGTTCCTTTTGTTACTTGTGCAGTTCAATATCTCAGTATCAGGACCTTCTGTGCCAAAGTCTCTTTGCCATTCAAAGTCTCTTATTGCAGAGGGTCTGACGTAACAAACAAAACACAAAAGTTCCTTTCCTTTGTCAAGATTCTCACATTCATAAATTCACAATTGGTCTCCCTCCTTCAGGCTCGGACCACGGGTCCCCCTCATCCGGGCTCAGACCCCTTTTCTACAATGTTCACAATTCACAACTTGGTCTCCCTCCTCTGGGCTAGGACCATGGGTGCCCCTCACCCGGGCTGAGAACCCTTTTCACACAATGTTCACAATTTGGTCTCCCTCATCCAGGCTCGGTTCATGAATCCCCCTTTTCCAGGCTCAGATCCCTTTTGACTCCAGAATCAAAGATGTTCTACTGTGCGCAGGATTTTGCTTGACCCGTCGCAGGACCACTTCGTTTTACAATTCTTTACAACTGTTTAACTTTTTTTTTTTGTGTATAATTGTAACTTGACAATTTTTACAAAAGTGATGCAGCATACGCTCGTGATGATTGTAAAATGGGCGGTCTGGTTCCTGATGTTCAGTTTTGCGTCATCGTTTGGTGTTTTACTTCATGTTTCTGTAGTTTCTAGCTGATTTTCTTTACTTGATTTCGTCAAGTGTTTTGGTTGTGGAATTTCTGTTTGTGCTTTTCCCTCTAAATCCAGACTCTGCAGGAACTTTTCTTTTGCAATGGTCAGGGATAGGTTGTCTCCACACATCACCCAGTTCCACCAGGACTCTTCCTCTAATATGAGTTGTTTGTGCCTGTGGTGTTGCAGGAATGTGGATCTTGACAAGAGAATATGTCACACAGTCTCGACTTTGTTTATGTCCTTGCAAAAGCGACACATGTTGCTAGAAGATTGATTTCTGAATGCTAGAACCTTGTTTGTTTTCAGGACGTTCAATCGCGCCCTTAGGTATGTTGTACGTAATGCCATGTCAGGGAACCTTTTAAAGTAATTTCGGACCTCGTCCACTTTTTGTGTCTTCATTGAAAGGTGGGCGGTTGATTTATACTTGTTTGATTTTTCCAGTGTCATAATCCAGTCCCAGATTTCCTCTTGGGAACTTCCTGTTTTCTCAAGGTGATCCAGATTGTTTGCTGAACAGTCTTTCAGCATCTGGTTTTTCCCGCTCGTCATTTCCTTGTTAATAATGTCAAGGATATTTGGGTGGGGCTTTCTTAAGATTTTCCCAAGAAAGAGCAGACTGTTTCTGTCTGCCACAGATTTCAATGAGGACAAGCTGAGTTCCCTTCTGATTACTGCTACTGGAGTTGACAGTGGTAATTTCAGGACCCCGCGCCAGAACAAACCTTCCAGTTTTGCCCAGAGTGTATTTGGAAGTTGTGGCATCGCCTCTGCGCCATAGGTAATCGCTGGTGTGACTTTGGCTTTATAAAAGTTGATCACTGTCAGTAATGAGAACTTGCCAAACTTTCTGTCAAGGATCGATGCTTGAGCTGTCAGTGTGGTTGTTTTTGCACAAAGAAACTCCTGCATTGTCGTTTCCATCCTGCTTCAAGTGATTTTTACTCCCAGATAAGTAAAGCTGGTCACTGTTTCCAATCTCTCCGAGTTCATTGACCAATGTAGATTTTCTGTCCTTTTTGTTGTTTTCTCAATGATCATGACCTTAGTTTTATTTGTGTTGATGTCCAGGTCGTGTTTTTTTAGATAAGCTGAAAGACTCTTTAGCTGGCTCTGTAGTCCGTTAGCTGTCTGGTCCAGGAGAATTATGTCGTCTGCATAGAGGAGCCTTGTGATCTTTGACTCTCCTATTGTAGGAGGGAAAGAGCGAGTATTGCTTTCTATGGCAATGATGTCGGCCATATATGCGTTGTATAATGCCGGTGCCAGGGGGCAGCCTTCTTTTACCCCTCTGTTGGTCTCTATGGGATCTGACAGATGGCCCGCTGCGTTTAAGCGCACTCTCATTGTAGTGTCTGAATGGAGTGCTTTAATTGGTTCTAAAATGGTGTCTGGGCACTTTGCTTTCTTTAGTTTTAGCCATAGCTTTGCTCTGCTCAAGCAGTCGAATGCCTGGACCAGGTCTATAGAGGCGATGAATATTCTGGGGCGCCCTTTCATCACTCTGGCCTTGAGAATACTAATCAGCATGATGTTAGCGGTTGTACCAAGGTTTTTGACAAAGCCTGATTGGTGTGGGTCCACAGTGTTTGTCTCTTTCTGCCAATCATGGCGGTTGTCCAGAAGTAGCGACCCAAATAGCTTGCCTATCACATCTAGCAAAGCTATTGGTCGATAGTTCTTAGGGTCGCTCTTGAGTCCTTTCTTATAAATTGGGATAATGTTAGCAGTTTTCCATGATACAGGTATATTTCTCATGGCCAGACATCTATTTATAATCTCTGAGACCAAGATTGCCCATTATTCTGGGTCCGCTTTGAGTTGGATGTTGGAGATTCCAGCTGGACCTGGGGCTCTTGAGTTTTTCAGGGTTTTAATCTTTTTTAAGATTGAGGTTTTGTCATGGGCGACGACCCAATCGCAGTTGGTAATTTTTTCTTCAGTATGTGCTGCAGTTGTGGGCAACTGGAACAAGTCAGTGAAAGATGATGACCATGATTCCTCGCTGACACAGTTTTGTATCGCTGTTTCCGTGGTCGATACTATGTCTTTAACCAATGACCAGAAATCCTTAGAGTGTCGACTACAGATGGCTCGTAGCATCGTCTCTGAGTCGTGTTGATATAATTTTCTCTGGAATGTTAATAGCCAGGTTTTATATCTGGTTCTTGATTTTGTTACAAAGGAAATATTTTTTTTCAACGGATTTGTTTGAGCTCGTCTTTTGGCTTTCCTCATGCTCAATCGCCTTTCCCTCAGTTCTTCATTGTATCTGTGCAGATGTTGTTTTGCTGGACCACTTTTTGTTGTCTTCTCAAATAAGTATGGCGTAAGGAGTGGATGATAGTCCAACTCAGCGGTTGTCAGGACTCCATCCTTTAAGGCGTGCTCTCTTGTATAGTTTTTCGTGATCTGGCTAATTGCTTCTTTCGTTAGCTTTAATCGTGTCCCTTGAATGCCAGCTTCTACCTGGACTGTCATCGTTTGGTGTGGTTCCATAAATTCTGGCCATGATGCTTCTAGCATGTTGTGGTCACTATGGATGGTTTTGATCACTTTAAATGAGTCGATGATCGCGTACAGTTCTTTAGAAGCATAGATGTGGTCGATGGTGCTTTTGTGTCCTTCTCTCTCCCAAATCGGCTCTAGTGGTGTGGTTTTGTTGAGTTGGTTTAGATTGTACAAGTCTTGGGAGTCCATGAGGTCCGCCCATGCAGTGCCTCTTTTGGCTGAATGTTCTCTGTGGTAGTTTCTAATCATGGTAACAATGTTTACTCGTCCTGTCTCTGGGCAGGTGGCGTTTAGGTCTCTGCATATCAACGTGTGTGTTATGGTGTTAACTATCATAGCTTCAGTTATGAATAAGTCAATGGATTTTAAGAAGCTCTGTTGTTTGAGCTGCAGGGTTCCAGTAGGGGTTTACCAGTAGACTTAGTTCTACCTTTGTGTCCGTTGTTGACCTCTTGTTGTGTTTCCATGCCAGAAGCGCCTCCTGGATGAAAGTGGAAGAGACAAGACTTCTTCCTATTCTCAGAGCCCTGCCTGAACGGACCGCAGTTAGGAGGCCGGATATTGGGCGGCCTTTGTGTCCCTTGATTGATGGAGATAATAAGGTCTCTTAGCCATCTATGCTTGGTGGTGGTATTAACCAAGTTTCTTGCAGGCTTAGTGGGTCGAATTGAGCAATGTTTATATCTCTGGCCTTCATTAGATGAGTAAGGCCTCTGGTGTTCCATGAACCTATTGTTAATCTTTGCTATGTGACCTTTTCTGTACCGGCTCCTGTGTGACTATTAGGAGTCTTTAATGGTTGTTATTTCCTGGTGTATCACGCCAGGGCCGCTGGAATCCAAGCCCATCTGTTCGAATCTTGGTCAGCCTGTTTTTGTTGCAATGTTTTTGAAGGAGCTACTTTTGTCTTTTTCCCTTCTTCTTTGTTTACATTTATTGAAGGTCTCGGGCCTTTCAGTTTGCAGTTGGGGTCTTTGTCTGTGGTTGAGAAGTCGGGCGACGAAGTCGGCTGCGACAGTGTCTTTTTATTTCTATCACAAGTCGAGATGTTGTGCTTTTTTGTGATTGGTGCTCTAGACTCATTATTTAGCGCTCTGTCACGAAATGACAAGTGACTTGATGATGGTTGGCATGAGTTGTCTCTCTGGTCCAGTGCGGCTTTCTTCTTTCTTCCCGGTTTAGGCTGATGGGGTATTCTGACCGATTCTTCTCCCCACGCCTCGTGGTGTGGAGCTGGAATCCTCTCTCTTCTTTCACTTCTGCCACTTCTCAGCTGGATACCTTACATAGACCTTCGATTGGACACACACGTGGTACTGGACCACTCTGTCTCCCACCTTTTCTCTTTTGGACTACAAATCCCAGAATACACATTCGTGGTTTTGTTCCCACTTCGCCAGTTACAGGCACATTTGGGATTTACGCAAAGTTATTGACACAACAGGTTATCCCGCCTTATCTTCCCTCAAGTCACAGGATCTCCATCTTTTACACTCATGATGAGGTGGTAGCGGGTCCTCAATGGGGATTCACTTGAGGTCAGGGTAGCCAACACATGCTTGGCGAAGAGGTGTTAGAGCTTATGGAAACTGCGGATCTCTGCGCTATTGTTTTTTTTTCTTCCGTTAGTAGCCTGCCGCCTGTATAGGGATCTCAGAAGGACAGAGCTCCCGCTGTCCAAGGGTTGTGGATGATAGTTTTGGTGACTGGGATCCAATCGTTATACCTTGGCGCTGGCAAAGTGATACTTGATATTTAATAAATGTAAATTTCCACACTTGTTAAGTGTTTGCAATATTCATTGCTTTTTATTTCTTGTACCGTGCTCCAAACAATGACATACAATCTACTTTGTTTGAGCTTCCTCACAACAGCCGGATCCGTGGAGTAGGCAGGTGCCCATCACCAGCCTCACCCCAACAGGAGCAGCCACAACTAGCGACGTTGGAATCGCCCACCTGGTGAGTTGGAGGACAGGAGTCCCCCACACATCACCAGAAATCGAGGCCCAGGTTGCTCCAACAGCGTTGCAGCGCATGCCAGCTGCCTACCCCGCCCAGAGATAAGCTCCATTGAAGCCGAAGCTTGCTGATAGCGAAAGATCAGCTGTGAAGCCTTTGTTCTACCGTGCACGTGATCCAAAAATGCCCGACCGTCTTCTCGGCATGAAAATGAGGTTGTTTGGCCGTTGATAAGCAACACTCAACCCAATATACCCACAAGGCCCCCACCGGCAGGCGGAAGCCGGCCCTCTAAAAGAAGGCCTGCAAAGAAAAAACCTGTTCTGCGCCTCCCCCTCCTCACAACACCCAGATCCATGGAGCGGACAGGAGCCCCTCCCCAGCCTCACCCCAACAGGAGCAGCCACAACTTAGCAATGTTGGAATCGACCACCTGGCGAGTTGGGGGACAGGAGTGCCCCACACACATCACCAGAAATCGAGGCCCAGGCTGCTCCAGCAGCGTTGTAGCGCATGCCAGCTGCCTACCCCACCCAGAGATAAGCTCCGGGGAAGCCGAAGCTCGCTGATAGTGAAAGATCAGCTGTGAAACCTTTGTTCTACCGTGCGCCTGATCCAAAAATGGCTGACAGTCTTCTCGGCACGGGCACGAAAACAAGATTGTTTGGCCATTGCTAAGTAACACTCGACCCAATATACCCACAAGGCCCCCGCTGGCAGGCGGAAGCCGGCCCTCTCAGAGAAGGCCCGCAAAGAAAAGGCATGTTCTGCGCCTCCCCCTCCTCACAACAGCCAGATCTGTTGAGGGGGCAGGAGCCCCTCCCCAGACTCACCCCAACAGGAGCAGCCACAACTAGCGATGTTGGAATCGCCCACCTGGCGAATTGGAGGTCAGGAGTGCCCCCCACACAACACCAGAAATCGAGGCCCAGGCTGCTCCAGCAGCATTGTAGCACATGCCAGCTGCCTACCCAGGCCAGATATAAGCTCCGGTGAAGCCAAAGCTCGCTGATAGCGAAAGATCAGCTGTGAAGCCTTTGTTCTACTGAGCGACTGATCCAAAAATGTCGACCGACTTCTCGGCACGAAAACGAGGTTGTTGGGCCGTTGCTAAGCAACACTCAATCCAATATACCCACAAGGCCTCTGTCGGCAGGCGGAAGCCGGCTCTCTCAGAGGAGGCCCGCGAAGAAAAGGCCTGTTCTGCGATTGTATCGTGGCGTGGCCCACTCCCTTTCATCTCCACTAAGATAACGTACGCCCATTACTCCTCAGCTTTACGGTGTGCCATCGCGCATGATCTCTTTCCTGCACACCAGCACGATCCAGACCCGGAAAAGTATACAGCCTTACATTTATCTAATTACATAGTCAACAACCACACTGTCATCACACCAGATGCCACCACTATTTGTTCGCAGTCTCCAGCGGTGGATGTGATATTGTTGGGGACTCATATCCTTTCATCCAGATAATCCGAGCCGACCTACGTCTTTAACGTATCTGGCCTATTGCTTACATTTCAAACTTCCATCACCAATTGTATCTACCGCCAATGCTCTGATTATACATATTTCGTGCAACATGCTGGTAGCTGTGAATTACTACAATCCTTCCAATACTTCGCATAAAATGAAAATGGTTCATGAACAACCCATTCTAATTGAGTGAAGAAAACCACTTCTACTTTCGCCAATAAACAATACATACTCGAGGGTCATTCTTAGTTGTTCAAACATGGATATGGGGTGGTATTCTTTTTGGCCTGGGTCTGCATGGTGGGGGCAGGTTTATAGAGATGAATGACTCTTTGCTGCCAGGCCTTGAGCTGGGCCAAGGCTGGGTCAGTGAGGTAAGACGGAAAACAGAAGATACAGTGCAAAGTTTGTTTCATGTCCGCGGCCAGTCTCCCATGAGAACCGGACGGCTGCAGGGCTGACAGAGGGGAGGAGGTGGGGAGAGTAGTTTGCTCGATGTGCGTGTTTCAAGGGGAGACCTGCAGGACTGCGTTTTAGTTTCATGGCTGGCCTGTCATTATGAGAAAACAAAATGGAGTTGGTGGGCACACAAAATGGAGTGCTAATTGGTTTTAGTCTGGGCTGGCTTCAAGGGTTACAGTTCACTGGGGGCACTCTCGCACGGGTGCCCTGTGGCCGGGGCCCTGTGCCCAAAGCATCCGTGGAAGAATACAACCAGGAAGTGTGCATTGACTCGGAACGGATGGGGGGGAGTTCTGGGACCCCCTCCTCCCACTCATACCTGGTGAGGCCTATCTAATCAACACTCGTCTACCCATGTCCATACTGACATTGCCACACTAGCCAGCTCTACTAACTACTAGCACACCCAGCCACAACTCAATTTTTCTATAGTTCACATCCTCTGCGCCCTCAGCACCCTATTGCTAATCAATAACCGTAGTACGAGCCCTACCTAGTCTGGCCAAAATGCCAACAGTCAGTTCACACACCACTGGACATCCCACACGGAGCCCATACCTAAGTAATCCTTGCACTTTAGGCTCTAGGAATTCCAGACTACGATCCAGAAGTCTTCGAACCCCTCACCAGATCTCTACCTACGGCAAACAAGAAAACCAACATCCCTATCAGCCAAAAGGCTACCAACTGTCTAGTGTGCTTCGCTAGGCTCTCAATACCCAAAGGCTCTAGGAATTCCAGGCTCTCAGTACACTTTAGGCTCTAGGAATTCCAGACTCCGATCCAGATTAACTAAACCATTCAAACCCCTCAACAGATCTCTACCTACGGCAAACAAGAAAACTGACCTCCCTATCAGCCAAAAGGTTACCATTGTCTACCCCACCATCACCAAGCCATGCCCTCAGACCACTACTAAGCAACATACTGCATATAAATCGAATAAAATAGACCCTACCTTCACCCCTGCCTCATTAGCTACTACCCCTGACCTCCCTTTCAAAGGAGCTCTAATAAACGCTAGATCCTTGGCTGCTCATGCCACAGATATCTCCGACCTGATATTGGCTGACAACTTGGACTTTCTCGCCATCACCGAGTCATGGTTGCATGAAGCGGCAGACCCTATGCTCTCCTTAGCAGTCCCTGATGGCTACACAATACTCAGACAGGACAGAGAGAAGACACGAGGCGGAGGCATTGCCATTATCTCCAAATCCAGCCTCTCTATGAGACTTACTCCATCTTAAGTCACCCAATCCTGTGAAGTCCTCACAGATAAACTTCCATTAGTCAACTCCCAGACTCTTACCATTCACCTTATCGAAAGACCCCCTGGCCCAATTGGGACATTTGAGGAGGACATTTACACTCTACTCTCCAATAACCTTAAAACTACCTCTCAACTACTACTCTTAGGGGATTTTAACCTGGGCTTCAATGACCCATTAGACAAATATGCCACAGCCATCGCCAACATTCTCTCCGAACTTGGCCTATCCCAAAAAATTACTGAACCCACTCATAACAAAGGGAGAACTCTTGACTGGGTGGCAGACTACAATTGTACCGACAACATCACATCCATCTCCCCGCAACCTTGGACTGACCACTTCCTCTTGTCCTTTGCACTCTTAACCACTAGACCACTCCCTCTAGTTACCCCCACAGCCCCACCTTGCTTAACAAGGAACAAAAAAAACATCACCGTGGAAAAAGTGATCCCTGCCATCCTCCCTACCCTTAACTCGCTTCCTGACAATCTAGACCCAGGAATGCTTGCTGAGGAGTATACTAAAATTATGCTAACCTCACTCGACAGTTTTGCCCCAATCAAACTTAGACCTAGCAAATCCAAAACTCACCTGAACAAGTGGTTCACCCCCCAGCTAAAGGACTTATGACAATTAAAGAGGAGCTGCGAAACTTCCTGGAGGACACTCCCATCAGAAGCCAACAGAACCAAATTAACTGAAATCTCATCCCAATATAAAAAGTAAATGTACCTGGCCAAACGCAATTCTTACAATAAGCGCCTCTCTGACGCCAACTCTAGCATGAAACAATTGTTTACCATACTGAAGGAATTAGAGTCTCCTATCCCTATTCCTGACATCTGTACTAAAGACAGAATATGGTGTTCAGATATACAACAGGCACTTTCTAACAAAGTAACTACCCTCCAAAATAAAACAGCCTTAAAAAAAGCCTCCCTAAATCATCTATCTCATCCCAACAACACTACTTCTGACCTCGCCTCGAAGGAAACACTATCCAACTTCTTTGCCCAATTTAACTTCACTAAAACATCCATTCTTGAGGTAGAGAAAGTAATTCTCTCACTCAAGCCGTCCAATTGTCAGGGAGACCTGTGCCCAGCACAGCTCATAAAAGACGCTGCAAGAGATCTTGCCCCTTTTATCTCCAAACTTATCAATGTCTCATTTACATCTGGCATGGTCCCCACCAACCTCAAACAATCCTGGGTGCTCCCACTGCTAAAAAAGGAAACGCTAGATCCATTTATACCCACCAACTACTGTCCCATCACGACATTACCTTTCTTGCTAAAAATATTGGACAAGATCGCTTACCTCTAAATCCAAAAATATTTAGAACTCCACAAACTTTTAGGAGTGCGACAGTCAGGCTTCCGCCCCCTACTCAGAACAGAGACCGCCCTTATCGACCTGAAGACACAAGTCAATGGCCCTCATTAGAATGTTGGAGGTAACCATGCCGCTTTTAGCGTCATGGTTGCCTCATTACCGCAATCCGGGCCCGGGTTCCTCGAATGAGGCATTACCGGGCCATCTCAACCTTGGCGGACCCGGTAATTCCCCGTCCGAGGAACCTGGACCCGGTCCATCCCCATTCCCATTCGAGCCCCCATAGGGCTCAATGGGAATGGGGATGGAGCTAACAACGGGCCTGTTAATGACGAGCCCGTTGTTAGCTCCCTGGTGTCCTCGCGGGACCCGGTATGGACGCATGGTTTTTCCAGACACCCATTGCGGGTCCCGCGAGGAGACCTTGTGGTAGAGCGGAATGGGTTTACCGGCACCGGTGCCTTTACCGGTGCCGGTAAACCCATTCCGCCAACCTTCTAATGAGGGCCAATGAGTTAAGAGACAAAGGGAAAACAGCCCTCCTCCTACTTCTCGACCTCTCGGCTGCATTCGACCTTGTGAACCACAGGGTCCTATGCAGCCACCTAAATTCAGCCGCCCACTTTTCCAATGAGGCTATTACCTGGATTGAGTCTTTCTTAAGTGACAGGACCATGAGGGTCCTCTTCCCTTTAGCAGCGGCAGACCCTATCCCCATTACATGTGGGACAGAGCTCTTGTGTCTCCCCTAGACTATACAATATATTCACTAAGCCCCTTTTGGCAATCTGGACCTTCTTGGCATCACCTACACCAACTACGCAGATGATACCCAGATTCTCCACCCACTTTCCGGGGATTTTGTTAAGGATTTGGCCTTGGTGAATAGAGTGTACCTCATCATCCAGGCATGGATGGCAACTCACGGTCTATGCCTGAATGATAACAAGACCAAGCTGATCATTCTAGGGACCCACTCCAACATCAAGAAACTAGGCCAGGACCACTCATCATTCATAATTGATGGCAACCTCTTTAAGGTGGCCAAGGAGGTGAAGACCCTCGGTTTCTACCTTGATTCTACTCTCTCCTTTGCCAAACAAGTGAACGCCATGGCCTCCTCCACAGCCCACGTCTGTAAGCTTATTAGAACAGGCAAACCCTTTCTCTCTGACGAGAGTTGCATTATCCTGGCCAAAGCCCTCATTCTCTCCAGGCTTCATTGTTGTAACGCCTTATACATCGGTGATAACAAATCAATTATCCAGAGGATACAAATCCTCCAAAACAATGCCCTAAGAGCGTCAATCGGCGTGGCTAGAAAATTACATATATCTGTTATAAGGCGCCAAAACAATTGGCTCTCTACACATAACAAAATCCAGCTAAAAACTGCATCCCTTACACATAAAGCACTGAACAATGCAGCCCTTAGCTATCGCCTGGACAGATTCCAGAGGAGAACCTCCACCAGACCCACGAGACTAATCAATACCAACTGCCTCACCATCCCCAGATTTAAGCTTTCAAATGTTGGTGGCTGCAGCTTCCGCGTCAAAGCTGCCCAACTCTGGAACTCCCTGCCACATCCCCTCAGAGAAGAGCAACCATATCTGAATTTTAGACTCAACTACATCAACTGGCTCAAGTCTACTGACATTTAGATTCATACATGTGTGATTCACATTGCTGTACCATATTTAGATATACACCTGTACTACTTCTGCATTCTCTCTTAAATGTATTTATTGACTTTCTCTTGCTATGTATCTGTAACCTACATGCTAATTTTCTGTAACTTGTAACTTAAGCCTTGCATTTTCTGTAATTGCTGCGCCCTGATACCCTCAGGTCTGGTGCGCATTATAAATGAATAAACAAACAAAACAAATAAGCATAGGTTTGTAAGAAAGTAGCATGCTTTCGGTTTTATTAGTGCAGACACGTGTTTCAACCTTAAGGTTCTTCTCAAGGCTGTTCATAGTGGTGATATACGTGACATTGTGCCAAGTGAGTGGTGAAAGATAACATGGGGCGACATTGAATTTACCAAAATGTGTTGATACAAAAAGCGAGACCATGGCGTAAATAGTATATATCTGCCCCTCAACTACCTGTTTTTTTTTAACTTACACAGGGAGCAAGTACTGATTTAAACACTACCAGAAAAGTATATCTAGAGTTTCGTTCCCTTGGGCACAGCTCCCCTACCAAACTGTAGCAATCCTTTGTACTCACAGGCTTCAATGTCTTGGCAGTTCGTCCCCCTTTTGCCTTCCCAAGGTTCTCCCAGCTGCTTACTTCTCCTTCTGGTCTTCACGGTTCCTTCAGAATCCCCTGCTCACTAAAAATGCTGTTTCTGGCTGCTGCTTTTATACTCCCACCTAGAGTAAATTGGAATCAGTTGTGAGTAGTTGTCCCTCCCTGCCTGACTCTGCCTGTCCTCCTTATCAGGACAACATGGAGAATGCCCATACGAATCCATTGCCCATTGAGTTCTATGGGTAATCCTCATGACTCCCATCTGCCTCCTCTTCGTCCCATTAGTTGGACTTCTAGAATGGAAGTAGGGATTGTGGGTTCTAACTTACTTAAAGAGTGGAAAGAACCTTTGGGGTTTTAACCATTGGTTCTTTCCACTCTTTAAGTAGGTTAATATAATATATATGGGTTTTAATCTTCCATAATGCTAACCAGTCACCTATCAGAAGAAAACCAGCAGAACCAATTAATCTGCCCCGAACTATCCTAAAATCAAAAGCAAGATTAATTGGATGTATACAGCAATTTCCTGATGTATTTAGACTAGAGCCAGGGAGAGTGAAAGGAGTGTACCATTATATACGTACTCTTCCAGGCCAGGTAGGACATCAAAAACCTTATCGTATTCCTGAGAGTAGAAAACAAATTATTCAGGAAGAAGTAGAAGCTATGTTAAAGGCTGAAGTAACTGAACCCTCACAAAGTCCATGGTCCTCCCCGATTGTCTTAGTGATGTGAAGACATCAAGAAGCAAGACACAGACAACAGATTCAAAGTTTGAACAAACTTACTTTATTTAACTTAAATGTCAGGATGGATGAAGGCCTAACTTGCCCTAAACTAAGGTGGGATTTCCCCATCTAAAGACGCTAAGGATAGTCTGAGTCAAAGATTCAACATAAATGTCTGCGTCCATAACCTATGATTACATTCACATGTAAAGTTATACAATGTGTAGGGATGTCATCAATAAAATAAATAGTGTTCCAAACAAAGTTCTGAACTTCTTCCAGCTCCTGGCTTATTTTTCAGCTCCACTTTCCAAGTTCAAAACAGTTCCACAAAACTCTCAGGGTTCCCTTCCTCAAGTTTAAGACAGTTCCAAAAAGTCTTGGAGTTCCCTTCCATAAGTTCAAGACAGAAAGTTCACAGCCCTCTGTCCAAGCCACCCCCACACTGCCAGCCTCCTTCGCCATCATTCGACCGATAAAGCGAGTGTCAGTCATTGCTTTTGATTCCACTTTATCCCCCCTCCAACTCCTGCCTCTCCCTCCGACTCTGACCCCGCTAACCTTCACCTATCCATCTCTAACACCCTCGACACCCTTGCCCCTGTCATGAGAATCCGCCTGAATCCTGCCTCCAAGTGCAACGGCTGGTGCGATTCCGATCTAGCTTCTCAGAAACATAAGTGCAGAGTTGCTGAACGGAAGTGGCAGGCCTTGGGTTCATCCTCTGACAAACTAGCCTGTTGCCTGCTACAAAGGCAATTATAGTTCCTCTATCCACTCAAAAAAAAGGGTCCACATCTCTGGAGCCACTAACAACACGGCTGAACTCTTCAAAATCTGTAAGTGACTCGCCAATCTAAATGCAGTCTCCACCTCTCTCCCTCCTTCCCCGGCCCTCTGCTCCGCATTGGCCTCCCTTTTCACATCCAAAACTCAGGACATCCTGTCCTCACTCTCTACAACCCCCAGCTCCACTAACCCTCCTACTCCCCTGCCTCCCTTGGATCCCCTCCCTCCACCCTGCCCACTCAACCCCCTCCTGCCCATAGCACCTGATGAGGTCTCTAAAGTTGGCCACTCTATGAAGGTCTCATCCAAACAGGTGCTCCCCTACTCTTCACGAACCATTAAGGACAACATCTCCTCTCTCGCCCTGGCTCTTGCCGACCTCTGTAACCACTCCTTCGCCACTGGCTCCTTCCCTCTATCCCTCAAGCACTCCCTTGTGCACCCTCACCTAAAAATGCTGTCTGCTATCTCCACTACCCCCTTCTTGGGTAAACTCTTGGAGATGTTGGGCCTCCCCAAATTGATTCTTCACACCAAACTTGTTGACTGCCTCCATGACCATCAATCTGGATTCCAGGCATCCAGAGGCATGGAAACTGCTCTCCTGAACACCAGTGAAGATATGCTTGCAATTCTTGACTCTAACTCTGACTCTGTTCTTATTCTTCTTAATCTCTCCTCTACCTTTGAAACGGTCAACCATTCTTTCCTCATAAAACGGCTCTGTGATACCCTCGGCATCACAGACCTGCCACTGGACCGGCTGACCTCTTTCCTCACTAACCACCCTTTCCAGCTGCAACTGGATCTTTTCTCCTACACCACCTCACTCTCTACCTGCGGCGTACCCCAGGGCTCTATACTTTCACAGTGGTTCTTCAATATCTATCTCGCCCCTTTCGCTCACCTGATCTCCTCCTTGTCTTCTCTTTTCCAGTGTTATACTGATGACACAAAGATTTCCTTCAAACTCCACTCTTCTACCTCCTACTCCTCCTCTTTCATCCCTGATTGTCTGACCACCATCCATCGGCTAATGATCTCTGTCTTAATGTCAGTAAGAAGGAGATATTTCTTATTGGGACACCTGGGCCTTGCTTCCCTCCTACCCTCTGGTCACCTTGCTTGGGCCCTTTATCCTCACTTTCCTGCAAGGCCAAAAACCTTGTGGTCATCTTTGACTCCTCTCTCTTCTTCACCCCTCACATCTTGACTGTGCCAAAAAGGCCCGCTTCCAGCTTCACCTCCTTAAACGCATTCTCCCTTTCCGCACCTTCCCCCAGATGCTCAATGTATCTAGTGCTCTCGGCCTCTCTAGGCTGGAATACTGCAACATCCTCTTTGTCAATCTTCCCTTTCCTGCCTATGCTCCCTTCAGCTAATCCAGAACAGGGCTGCAAAACGTATCCTTGGCCTCAAGCCCAGGGACCGTATCTCCCCAGCCCTAAAATCTCTCCACTGGATCCTGGTAGCCGCAAGGATCAAATTCAAGACCTTCTGCATCATCCACAAGGCTTACATAGGCCTGGGACCATGCTATCTCCAACTTTCTCTCCCAAATACATCCCTGCTAGAGCTCTCCGCTCCTCTACCTCCAACTCTTTGCTTGTCAAACGCTTCTCCAAACAGAGAGTGGGGGACAGGTCTCTCTCTTTGACTAGTGCCTCTCTTCAGAACAGTCTACCTCCCCTCTCAGACCTGAGCCGAACCTCCTTAAATTCCAGAAACTACTCAAAACCCGGCTTTTCTCTACCTCTTCCCCTTCCCTGCCAATCACCCCACAGCCACTGAGACTGGCGGCATGGTCCCTCATGAACCTAATGGGTATGGTTTGAGGATACCCTCAGGGTTCCCACAAAGGCCAGACCAGCACACTCTTGAAGAATCTGTATAGATTTTAGAAAAGTGAATGAGGTGATCAAATTTGATAGCTATACTATGCACAGAATCGACAATCTGATTGTTCAATTAGGTGATGCCAAGTACCTTTCCACCATTGATCTAAAGGTTGTTGGCAGGTACCTGTTAATCCAGCTGATAAACCCAAGACTGCTTCTTCTACTCCTCTTGGGCTATTTTAATTTAACGTATTGCCTTTTGGCTCACATGGGGCCCTTACTACCTTCCAGAGATTGATGGATCAAGTCTTAAGACCTTTGTCATCTTTCTGTGGGGCTTATACTGATGACATCATTATATATAGCAACACTTGGCCTGAGCATATGTTCCATCTGTATCAAGTCACCAGAGCCTTTAGAAAAGCAGGATGGCCAACTAACCCAAAAAAAGTCCCTGGCTAGATCAGTGGTTAAATACTTAGGCTTCTTTTTTGGAAATGGACTAGTGAAACCCCACCAAGATAAGTTGAGGCTGTAATGAGAACTTCCCCTCCCATAACAAAAAAAAGAGTCACAAGCCCTTTTGAGTCTTGTTGGAGACTATCGAAGGTTTATTTCAAATGTGTCATCCATCTCTGGTCCTCTTACTCACAAACTTAAAAATGGGGCCCCTCAGAAACTATAGTGGCTACCAGAAGATCAAAGTGTTTCAATAAATTGAAGCATATACTATGTAGTGAACCTGTGTTAAAAGTAACTGACTTAAATCGACCCTTTATTTTGCAACCTGACGCTTCCCATATTGGCTAAGGTGCAGTGTTATCTCAGTTCCATGATGGGGCAGAACACCGAATCCTCTATATAAGCCAGAAATTGTTTGATCGGGAAAAGAACTATGCCACTCTAGAGTTCGAAGCCCTTGCCATCAAATGGGAAATAACCTATTTGAAATACTATCGTACAGGAAGGAAGTTCAGTTTAGTTACTGATCGTGCCCCTTTGAAATGGTTGAGCCTGAGAAAAGATATCAACGCTAGAGTCATGCGCTGGTTTTTAGATTTGCAGCCTTATTGCTTTGATGTGGAACATTGTAAAGGTAAAGAACAAGGGAATGCTGATTTCCTTTCCAGGTTACCTCCAGCAGCATTAGGGGAAAGGTATGTGAAGAATCAGACATGATTTTCCCCAGAAACCTGCTCTGGGACCCCCCTCATGTGGCGAGGGAAAGGCAGGCGCTTCCTGATCCCGACCCTGGGGGTGGAGAAGCGAAGGAGGATCACCTGGGTGTAGGGTCTTTGAGGATTGGGAGTGGGATGCCACTAGGCAAGACATGGTATCCCCCTTTTCCTAGTAAAAGCCAACCTAACCCTCCTCAACCTTTTTAGGCTGTTACAAGCCAACTTCCCTCATGATTCCTCATATAACACCTGACAGTTCAGAGACGAAGAAGAGGCAACTGAGAGCAATGAAGGTTCCCTCTCTTCACCTTTAGGTACTGATACGAGGATGCTGCATCCCAAACACTGGGAAGGTCAGACATGTCTGCCTAACTATGATCAGGCAGGTCTAATTAGTCGGACCCACCTGCAGCCTGTTAGAGGGCGGCAGGTATATAAAATTAGAGAGTCTGCAAGGAGAAACAGATCAGAGAGCCATGAGGAGAACAGAAATATATGAAGGAGAACAGAGAGCCAAGCAAGGGATCCGCTCTTCGAGGGACTGCCATGGAGGGACTGGACCCCAAACCAGGATGCCGGCAGACCCAGGCCTCACAGAACGCTGTCCAAGTTCATTAGAAGCAGGGAGGTGAGCAGAGCTCGCATCAGCAGTGTTCAAAATTCAGAAGCAGAGCGGGAACCACCACAGAAGCCACCAGGAACAGGAGCAGGCCCCTGGTGAGTGTCAGCAGGACACACGAACACCAGTGAGCTCCAGGACGACCCACAAGAGCAAGCCGCCGGTGAGTGTCGGAGACACACTCAAGCACCGGGGAGCTCCGAAAAAAAGGACCGCAGGCAAGTGCTCATCCACATGTTAAATGTTGACCTTTTTGAATACCTAATCTTGGAAACTAAGGTATACTGAATACCGAAATATATGAAACTTTAACATTACAAGAAACCAAGGTATACTGAATACTGAACTTCATGAAACTTTAATATTACAAGAAACCAAGGTACACTGAATACCGAATTATATGCAACTTTAACATTACAAGAAACCAAGGTATACTGAATACCGGTAACTATGTACCGCCAGCACTTCGCGCTTTGCCTAAAAGTAATTCATCAGTTTCAATTATAATAAATGATTGAGCTATAAGTGCCGCAATATGAAAAAGCTTTATCCATGAATTTATTCTCTGCAATTCACCTATGAACAGCCAACACATGTTTAAACAGTATCGTCTTTTTCAAGGCTAAGCTCTCCAGTTCTATACGATTGTTTATTTAGAGTTGCTTCAGTTCCTCCTGATGTGTATGTATAGCTGTTGGTGAGTCCTCCCGAATTAACTGCTTTTTCCAAATTAACCTTGTCTCTGGCTCCAATGCCTGTGTAGGTGTCCTGTATAGTGTCACCTAAGCAGACCGCAGAGAATACTGTTATGGATAAAGCTTTTTTGAATTGTGTCACTAATGGATCAATCATGTATTAAAATTGAAACTGATGAATTACTTTTAGGCTAAGCGCGAAGTGCTGGCGGTACATAGTTACTAGTATTGTTCTTATGGTTTAGGGCTTACAACAAACCTCCAGCCACGCAGCTGCCCTTACATTTACAAAAATTCCAGGCCCCAGCGCAATTGGACAGCTTCTAAATCTGCCGTATACACTATACTGAATACCAAACTACATCAAACTTTAATATTACAAGAAACCATGGTATGCTGAATACCAAACTATATGCAACTTTACGTTGCAAGAAACCAATCTATACTGAATACCGAACTATATGAAACTTTAAAATTGTACAAAACCAAAGTATGCTGAATGCCAAACTACATAAAACCTTTTTTTTTTTTAAATATGTTTTATTGAGTTTTTACATATTTAGTATAACATACATGGTTTAGCATCTCGTTCTGGGCCTCGTCACGTGTTGGGCTGTATTCTCGGCTGTAATACCGCCAAATGTAATAGCCCTAGCACTGACCAGCCTGGTGGTATTACCACCGGATCACGGGTTGGGCCTTAACGGTAAATCCCCATTCCTGATTGGGTCCATTGGATCCAATGGGGAATTTTCAGTGCTAATACCGCGGGCTAATACAGTCGGCTGTAATACTGCCAAAAACAGGGATTTTCACCTCCAGAAAAAAGTTGGAGGTAAAACAGCCGATTTAGCGCCCAACTCGTGATAAGGCCAGCCTTTAAATGCGGCAGTAATACCGTTACCACCGCATTTAAGGGCTACAGCCCAACTCGTGATGAGACCAGTTAAGTTCTCTTCACTCTGCCTCCCTTCCTGCCCTCCCTAACCCCAACTTTAAATGGTAACAACTTGACACTGGAGCATAGTTCATAAGATTGCAGATTCCTCACTCAAGGGTTCTCAGAGATGATGCATGTTGAGGATCTCGGTTGTTGTGTGCTTCTCAGGTATCTCATGTACGTTGTCTTCAGGATGAGCTCGTTAGATGGTATATTTCAGCGGGGCTTATTGTCTGATCAGGTGAATAGCTCATGAACTATTGAATTCCAGGATGTGATATCTGTGGAGCTTTCTCTCGTGCCCCTTCTCAGCGCTTCATACCAGACTGCTATTTCTGCCATGGCCACCTTTTTTGGTCTTTCCACCATGTTTCCATGTTTGGTCCATCTTTGGCTTTCCACATCATCGCAATCCGACGTTTGACCAAAGCCCACACTTGGTCTAACATCCTTTTCATTACCCTATTTTTGTTCAGGAAATTATATAGTCCTAGGAGGCATGCTTCAATGGTACAGTCTCGGCATTTAACCCCATTCTCACGTAGTCGTAACTCTATTCCTCACCAGAACTCCTGGATCATTGGACAATGCCAGAACATGTGCCCTATATTTGCGTTTTCTACTCTGCATTTCACGCAATTTTTTGTATATTTGCTCCAGGGAAGCGTAATATCTTCCTTGGAGTGAGATAAATTACATGAAACCTTAACATTGCAAGAAACCAATGTATGCTGAATACCAAACTATATGAAAAGATAACATTACAAGGAAATACAAATATACTGAATAACAACCTATATTAGACTTTGATTTTTGAATATCACATTATAAAGAAACTTCTCATTGAGATAAACAAATACAACAAATTACGAACTTAAAAACATCTTTACATTGAAACAATTCAAGTGTGCCTTCCAACTTGAATTTGATAAGAAACCTAGGAACACTTTTTCAAACTCTGGATTGAAACTCAAATCATAGTAAAGGAGTGTTGCACAGTGAATTACATCTAAACTTACAATTGACCACAGTAAAGACTAAAGAAAGCATGAACAATTAACTTTAATGAATGATTGCAGTGTGGTAAGACTGCTACTTGGCGAAGGGTGTGCGATACATTGTGGCAGAGCCACAAGGCAATCCCGGAAAAGCTTAAGGATATAAAGATTGCACCCTAAAAATCGGAAGAACCACATAGCAGAGTCAAGTAATGGTGACTTGGTGCATAGGAACAAGTGCCAAGGAACCTATATATTGGGCTGAGAAGTCCAGGAACTGGTTGCGTAACCTGTGATGGATGGACTGTGCTGTCCGACAACTGTACCAAGACCAGAGGACCTTGAATAGTGAAAACAAAGGATATCTCAAAGCCAGCCCAATAAGAGCCCGTGAATCCTCTTTGCGTGAGCTGTGACAGGTGGACCGTGTTTCCTAACAACTGCGCCTAGACCAGAAAATCCTAATTGGTGAGAGCTAAATCGATTACGAAACCAGCTCAACAAAACCATTGCAACACTTTTGAACTATGCTTGTTGTGTTGGGAACAGAATCCTGAGACCCCTTTTGTTCCAGATTGTACTACTTAAAACCTGGGAAAGGGAATCCCCAATAATTGTTCTGGAACTATATTGCCTTGAACTGAAGAAGGTAAACTTTGAGACTTTTTTCTTTCATGGAACTTTTGGGGAAGGCGAGCTGGAAGAAGCTCAGAACCTTTAGTTATACACTGTTTTGTTTTTTTGTTTAACATCCCTACACATTGGTTTCATATAGTTGTGAGGGCAATGATAGATTTTGGACACAAACAGACTTTAAAGTTGAACTCTTTGACAAAGATCATCCTTACTTTTATTCCGATAGGTAACCCCCACACTATTATAGGGCAAGTAAGGCCTTCATCCGTTCTGACATTTCAGTTAAAACCACCTCTTTTGTTTAAACTTGGAATCTGTTGTCTATGTCATACTTCACGATGCCTTCATACCAGGAAGACTGGCATGAACCCCTATTTAACTTTCCCCGTAATCCCACCCTTTTGATGGCTCTTTGCCAAACTGTAGAAGTTGAAAAACCTTACTTTAGTGGAAGAAACTACATGTCCCAGAATCCTAGAGGTACTGAGACGAATAAGAGGGCTGAAGAGGCATGCAGACGTAGCAGTCAGGCAATTAAGCCTACTAGCCATTGCAGTACTCAGGCAAATAAGGCTAATTGCCCACGCCTGATGAGAGTCATTGAACCTGTGAGGCATAACATTCCCCATCAGGAGAGGTGGAGTAGAAGGAGCTGGAATGAGAACTGGCAGGCTGGCTATAGCAGTAGCAGGAGAGGAGAAGCACAAGGCTGGCAATTCACAAGGAAGTAGGAGCAAAGAAGGGACGCAGGAACGTGGAGAGCGCAGATTTCACCTGCAAGTTCTGAGATAGTCCTATTCTCCCAAAACCTGGAGGGCGCAGACTGCTCAGAGGAAGACGTGCAAGAAGCTGAGTTTTCCCCATGTGAGCCTGATTGCCATGATTGCAGAGCTGTGAACGTGCAGGAGACTATGGCCCAAGGCAGAAGGCAAGCCAAGGGTCTCAGGAGGAAAAGGAACTCCCACATCAAGTGGCGAGACCAAATACACCCGTGCTGGAGAAGGATGTGAGTCCCCAGTGAGCCAAAAGCAGTATGTGAGAAACCTGAGGGTATCCTAACTCCTACTCCCCCTGGATCCTCTTCTCAGGTGGCCAGGGAAAGGCCATCGCTCTTGGATCCTGACCCTGGGGGTGGTGAAGGGAGGGATGATCACCTGGGTAGAGGGTCCTCAGGGATTGGGAGTAGGGTAGTGGAAGTGGGACACCGACGAGTGTATGATACTCAAACTCTAGCCCCCCTTTCAGACACAAACACTTGTGCACAGTACGAAAGACAAAAGACTAACACCAGAGCCGTTTACCTGACATGTCCCAACACAAGGGTCAGGCAGAGTCAGACAATTGACCAGAATCACACACACCTGACGCCCCTCTCCCTTCCCCACAGGAATAAAAGGAATAAAAGGTGGAGCATGAGAGCACACTACAAGCAAGGTAAACCACACAACGAGATAGCTATCAAAGTACGGCAGTTCAAGAGAAAGGGAAAGGCAGTGAAGAGCGAAGGATTGACAAGGAGGGAAGAAACCTTGCCTTTTCCGACATCGGCCCGTGAAACCTCCCTGAAAGGTATTGTAAGACTGTGAACAGTAGCCAGCGTGTGTTGCAGCAGATGCCACTGTACACAGAGTCCTCCTATGCTTATAATCAGGACAGGGAGAGACGCTTGTTACTGTGGTACCATCCTTGACTCCAGACGAAAGTGAAGCCAAACATTTCATCACAGCCAATCAGTTGAGGGGAGAACTGATAAGAAACCGAACTGTGTTGAACGAAAGTTGCAAATGGCAATAGAAAAGGGAAATGAAAGAACTGTTAACGCTTCAAGGGGAAACCAGCTACAGAGGAGTCCAACACCACGTGGGTGCTCACTCAAGAGACTCTGGTTAATTCCCCCTACTGTTGAAACTCTGACACCAGAAGGCCATAGGAGAGCCGCAAGGGAAAGGTCAAAGTGGTCATACAGGAGGATAGCAAAATCCCCTGTACAGTCGAAAGTCTTTGACCGACAAACCATTGAAAAACTAAGGGAAGCAAATCCTGCATAGTGAGAAAATAGAACGAACTGTAAGAGTGGCAAAAGTGAACCTGATGGAGGGATGCCTGCAAAACAGGGCAATGAACATTGGGCCTCATTACAACCGACCCGGTATGGAAACAACGGTGGCGGTAAACCTGCCGCCACCGTTGTTTCCATGCCGGTGATCACAACTCCTGCAGGCGGAGGCATCAAACCCACCAGGTCTGACCTGGCGGGTTTAACACCGCCTGCCTCCATGGTCCCCATTCCCATTGAGTCTTAAGGGACTCAATGGGAATGGGGATTTACACCATTCCGCCTCCGGAATTCCCGGGTCACCGGGGTTGTAATGCCCCGGTAATTCCGGGAATCACAGAGGCGGAATGGTAATACGAGTCCGGCGGTAACCAGACTCGATGGAGGGAGGCTGAAATTCAAGAGGGGTCTGAGCCCAGAAGAGGGGGACTCAGGGGTGAAGAAGCATCACCCAAAAAGAGGCAAACAGTCGAGAAGTGTCTGAGCCCGTAAGAGGGGGATCCAAGGGTGAAAAGTCATCACCCAACGTGCCTGCAGAAAGGAACATTTTGTTTGTTATTTTGGACACATCAGGTCCTCAGAGGCAAGAGACTTTTTGTAGAAAAGAGACTTAACTACAGAAGGTCCTGACAGCTGAAAACAGAACTATCGTCCCGTGCTGGAAAGCTTGAGAGTGTGCTGTGCTCTGAAGTCCCGTCCTTGTCCCCTGCTCAAAATGTGGGTAAGAGAGACTCCCGGCTACCACATACTGACTTATCATTTGTGAACACTTCTTTCTTTCTTGTGAATCGTATCCCACACTCTTTTTGTATTTGGTTATAAGGATTGGCAATACTTTTTTTTAGTATAGGCCCTTTTATTTGACAAGACGCCACTAGGACTGCTTTATTATTATTTGATGGTCATATTTTGCTCCCATCTTAGATTTAGGTTTAGAATAGGCGTTTTTCCAACCCACCTATACGGTTTAATAAATACCCTTGAACTGTGATCACTTGTGTCTGTCTAGTCTTGATACCATGCATACATATGATGTCAGAATGGGATGTGACTCAATTGAAACAAATTGGGGAACCCTACAGTTTCTAAACGTAGTCAGAGTGCTTCTAACCCTTCCATCACCACCAGGGAATCAATAGGGTTTGATATCTGTAGCAGTAGGGATGCTATTATTCCCCTGGGGAAAAGAGGAATGATTCCTACAGACTTAGTTTTGATACCCCTTCTGGGGTGCTACATAAGACTGGCACCGAAATCTGGCCTCGCGTGGAAGTTCTGGATAGATGTTTTAACAGGCATTATTGATCCCGACTTCTGAGGAGATGTAAAGGTCCTCATACAGAATCATGGTGAGATCTCCTTTGAAGTACACTGCGAAGATCAAATTGCCAATGGAATTTTAGAAAGAGCTCTATTTCCCCAGTTTAAAGAAAGTGAACCACATAAAACTGAAAGAGGCAACATATGCTTCGTGGAAACTGATAAATCTCTTAATATCGAAGAATGGAAGGTAGAAGAGCCTACCATCTATCCCGACCTAGCCTTCGCTCAGCAAAATGACCCAGCTCTCGCTGAAGCTTTTCTACAAGCAATTCTGTAAGGAGAAGGTTTAGAGAAGGGAAACCCACTTTTCATCTTAAGACAAGGATTGCTTTTTAGAAGAGAGACATCTACGAAAGGTTTGGCCAAAACCAAATAAGTAATACCCAAAAGCCACTGAAAGATTGTGATCGCACATTCTCATCTTACCGGGGGGGGGGCATTTAGGACAATCTAAAACCCAGCTGCATTCTAGTGGGAAGTTTTACTGGCCCAGTATCCACTCTGATATAAAGACTTTCATCCAGGCATGCAAAATATGTCGAAAGACCAGTATGCACATCCCATTACCTGCCCCCACTGAACCCGTTGCCGATCATAGAAGTCCCCTTTTCAAGAATCAGTATGGATATAATTGGACCTCTAGAGACATCCAGACTAGGCAATAAGTATGTTCTTGTGATTGTGGATTATGCAACCCGATATCCCGAGGTATTCCCAATGCAAAATAATACCACTCAGCAGTTCCTTAAACACGTTCTACCGTATTTCTCCAGGGTTGGCTTGCCCAAGGAAATACTAAAAGGCCAGAGTTGGAATTTTATGAGTAAGCTTATGGCCGAAGTCAAAGAAATACTCCCCATTAAGACCTTGCGAACTTCTGTGTATCATCCCCAAACCGATTGTTTGGTAGAAAGATTCAATAAAATCCAGAAGCTAATTTTGCAAGAATTAGTGGATAAGGATGGGAAAGACTGGGACTGAATGATCCCAGGGGCATTATTTGCTTTAAGGAAAACCCCTCAAGCTTCCACAGGTTTCTCTCCCTTTGAACTATTCTATGGTAGAGAGCCCAGAGATGTCCTGGTCATGCTCTGGGAAACATGGGAAGAAAGAGAGGAGGCCCCCATTCCAATCTCGCAGACTGCCACCAGAATGCAAGAACATATGAAATTATGAAATTATTTTGTGACTTAGTTTGTACTCATATGGAAACGGCCCAGAGCCAACAAAAATCTACTTATGACAAAAAAGTAAGGTTAAGATAATTCTGTATAGGACAAAGGGTGCTGGTCCTCTTACCCACCGCTGAAAACAAACTTGTCTCCAAATTGCACAGACCTTATGCAATAGTAGAACGCACAGAGACCTGCACTTATAAAGTAGCCCAACCGGACAGAAAACAGAAAGTCCATTTACATCAAGTAAATCTCTTGAAAGAGTGGAGGGAGAACCTGTCATGATCTCTGCTTCCAAAAAATCAGGACTTGCCCGACTCCCTTGGAAGCAGACCCATAACCCCGGTTCCGAGTGCCAGCCAGTCCCAATTGGGACCCTTTGGACCATGTCCTGGCGCCAGTGGCACCAGGCTCATAAAGATGCCCAGTCCCAGCGCTGGAAGCGCCGGGCTCATAATGCTTGGGTGGACTTACCTGCAGCAGACCATGCTGCTTACTTACCTGCCAGTTGAACCCCTGATCCTCTTCTGTTTGGGACTACTTTTCCTGTTGGGTGGGGCAGGAGCCACTCCCTAGGTTCAGAACACTGGAACTCTTCTGGAAAGCAGGAACTCTTTTCTTACCTAGGCGTGGCTGTGGAAGGAGACACCTAAGCACTACAGGAGGCTATTTAAACCACACCCGATGGATGAATCTTGCTTTGCGTTATTCTGCATTCTCTGGAGCAGAACGCTCATCGTGTCTTCTGCTTCTGATCCTGGGCCTAAGGGAACAAAGGCTTACCATCCCGGAATCCAGTCTTCAGCAGCACCTGTAAAGACAAAGAAAGAACAGGTTAGCACTACGGTCTTCAGTGGCAGCGCATCTCTTACCTGGTCCATCGGCTGTCACCAACGCCTCGCGCTGTATTCCGGCATCTGAAAAACAAAGGCTTACCTACTCTTCGCATGCTCCGGAGGTCTTCGCACTGCATTCCGGCATCTGAAAGACAAAAGCTTACCAGCTCTTCGCACGCTCCGGAGGCCTTCGGCGCTGCATCCCGCATCTGAAGGACAAAAGAAGGTGCGTTTAAAGACATTGGGCAACTTTATTACTCACGTGCCATTACTCCTTCCCACGCCGAATCCAGTGGGTATTCCAGCACCCTTCAGCTTCTCTAAAGCTCCGAACTTGTACCTGCAAGATAAAAGGGACAGTTAGTGCGCATCGTGAAGCAGGCTACAGGCGCTTACTTACGTGCTTCCAGGCGCTTCTATTCCTCACGCGGGTTCGATCCTCAACTCTCATCAGCCCGCCATCCGCCATCGCCGGAACCCTGCAAAACAAGAGATATCATTACAAAAGACTTTTAAGACATTTGAAGTGCCCAGAACTTACGGTTCGTGCAGTTAACGACGGACAGCAGTCCTCTGAGGTCAAGAGGCCTGCACCCTTATCCAGTGAAGAAACTGGTTACGGCACCCTGCCGCGAGGCAGATGGAGAGCTCGGCGTTCACTTACCTAAGGTGAGGGCGTTAACCTTTGGGGTTCTACAGGAGAAGAGAAAGGGAAGAGGAGAGAGGCACCCAATAACCCCAGTTCATTAATCCCATATTTTCTATCTGCAGACATCTTACTCTTCGAGTCAGACATACAGTGCACAGAGGTCCAGCCCAAAGAGCCAACCGTGTGTTACACATCACCCTTGAAGATACGGCATTCACCCAGTCAAGACCGGCGCCTCTGCGGGAATCAGGTGAGTGTTACAGAACGCAAAGCCTACCGCAAAACTCCCACCCAGGCGCTATGGAAACCTCGGATACCGACCAGGTAGCCCAGTTACTTGGGGAACTAAGAGCAGAAGTGCATGCAGCCCGTCAGGAAACAAATGCTCTAAGAAGGTAACTGATTATTTCCAAGGAGCGAACAGACGATCTCGCTAGACAATTGCTACAGTCACAAGCCGGACAAACTCCGTTACCCGCATCAGGGGCAAATCTTCCTTCAACATCCTCTACGAACCCAGTGCGGATCAACCTACCTGGGAATGTACCTCTGGCTCCGCCCGAACGATTTTCTGGTGACCCAAAGAGGTTTGCAGTATTTATTAACCAGTGCCGGTTGCACTTCTTATGCCGGCCAGCAGCCTTTCCAACTGATCAAGCTAAGGTAGCTTTCGTGCTTTCGTACCTTAGTGGCAATGCGGCAGACTGGTCGATCCCTCTAGTTAATCAAGATGATCCGGTTCTCCATGATTTTCAAGCTTTTCAGCTCAGTATGGAAAAACTGTTTGCAAGACATTCACAGGGGCAGGCCTTGGACAATGAGCTCCTTTCATTGCGACAGGGTAATCAAGACCTTTTGGCTTATATTGCGTCTTTCAACAGACTGATAGTGGAAACTCGATGGCCTGAGGACAAAAGGATTACGCTGTTTTATAGAGGTCTACGTGGAGAGCTCAAAGATGTGTTAGCCCAAGTAGTGAATCCCCCGCAAGACTGTTCGGACTATATTGACTTAGTCGTTCAAATTGACCACAGACTGCAGAACAGGAAGGCCGATCGTTCCAAGTTTGATGCTCGAGTATTTTCCAAACCACCAACTCCTACCAAAGGAGTAGACTCCGGGGAACCCATGCAAATAGGGGGCCTGAAAGGACCACTAACACAAAAGGAGCGGGAAAGGAGAAAACAGCTGCAATTATGCCTCTATTGCGGAAACTCGGGGCACTTTCTTCGAGACTGTCTGGTGAAACCAGCCAAGAAGGCAGTAGGAGCTGCAGTTACCAGGGTCACAAACTCTGAGCAGGGAAACGACCTCGCCCGACAAGAATAGAGGTCCTCTTGCCGAGCGTTAAAACCAGTTCCGTGACCTCGCATTTCGTGATACCTATGGTCCTCATTAGCCCTGAACATCCGGATCGATTACATGCGATTGAAGCTTACGTCGACAGCGGTGCCATCGGCAATTATGTGGATCATGAAATGGTTTTGAGGATGAATCTGACTCTTTGTCCAAAGGCTGTAAAGGACGTCATTACTACGGTGGATGGTACGGAGATAGCCTCCGGACCAGTAACGCATACCACCCAAGAAGTGACGCTAGTAAGTCAAGATGGACACCATGAGAAGATCGTGTTCGATGTGATCAAGGCCCCTCAGTTCCAGATTATTCTAGGAATTCCTTGGTTAGAGAAGCACAATCCTCAGATCGATTGGCGAGCAAGAACGGTTCAGTTTCCAGAATGTGTCTCTACTTGTCACCCTCGACCTGGTGTTGCACTGGCAGCAATTTCCTCGGAGGCTCCCCAGTTACCTCCTGAATACCTAGAATTCCAAGATGTTTTCCGGAAGGATCAGGCTAACTCTCTACCTCCTCATAGGTCTTATGACTGCCAGATAGACCTGATACCTGGATCTACTCCTCCTTGTAGTAGAATTTATGCCCTCACCGGGCCTGAGAATCTTCACCTCCGACAATACCTGGATCAATACCTAGCGAATGGGTTTATTCGTCCTTCCAAGTCCCCTGCTTCCTCAGCTTTGTTCTTCGTTCCAAAAAAGAAGGGGACCTTAGAACTTGTATAGATTATCGCGCCCTGAACCAGATCACCGTTAAGAATAGATATCCGTTACCTTTGATCCCTGAACTCCTGGACCAAGTCAGAAAAGCATGCATATATACAAAGCTGGATCTTAGAGGAGCCTACCACTTGGTACGAGTAAAAGAGGGCGATGAATGGAAGACGGCCTTCCGCACCAAGTATGGGCTATTTGAATATCAGGTCATGCCCTTCGGACTTTGCAATGCCCCGGCCGCCTTTCAATATTTTATGAACGATGTCCTCAGAGAGCTCATAGATGTGTGTGTTGTTGTTTACATTGACGACATCCTCGTTTATTCTTCATCGGAAACTGAACATCGGAAACACGTGAAAATGGTCCTCGAGAGATTGCATCAACACAAACTTTTCGCTAAGTTGGAAAAATGTGTTTTCAACGTGACTGAAGTTGAATTCTTGGGATTCATATTATCACCTAGCGGAGTGCGTATGGATTCAAAGAAGGTCGATGCAATTCTCAAATGGCCATCGCCATCCTCCGTAAAAGGTGTTCAAAGCATGTTAGGCTTCGCTAACTTTTACCGCAGGTTTATCCCCGAATTCTCTCGAATAGTCCAGCCCATCACCGCCTTGTTAAAGAAAAACAAACGTTTTGAATGGTCTACCGAGGCGGAACAAGCTTTCCAGAATTTGAAGACTAGATTTATCTCTGCACTGATCTTAAAACATCCTTGCCCAGAACTCCCCTACATCGTTGAAACTGATGCTTCGAGCCTTGCCATGGGGGCAGTTCTATCACAAAAGGACCCAGTAACCAATCAGTTGCATCCCGTGGCATTTTGGTCCCGCAAATTCTCGCCTCCTGAAATCAATTACACTATTACTGATAAGGAACTTCTAGCTATCAAGTCCGCCTTTAAGGCTTGGCGGCATTATCTTCTGGGGGCCCGACACACCGTTACTGTGATTACAGATCACCGAAACCTGCAATATTTGAAAACCGCAAAAGCTCAATCCTCTAGGCAACTCCGTTGGGCACTATTCTTTGCCGAGTTTGACTTCATAATTACCTATCGACCTGGTACAAAAAACGGTAAAGCTGATGCCCTTTCTCGGATGGGAGTGGAAGAACATTTGATCAATCCTAAACCTGTACCTATCATTCCCGAACAAAGAATTCTAGGTGTAATCGCCACACAATCCATAGAGGAAGTTAAGGATAAAGCCAGGCTACTGGTAACTCCAGCAGACATACAGAATTGGCATCTGCAGGGAAAGGACTTTACGGTGAAGGACAACCTATTATATTTCCAAGAATGGTTATACCTGCCCAGCACAGATTTACAGAAAAAGGTAATCTCTTGTTATCACGATTCTTTAATGGAAGGACATCCCGGTATGACCAAGACCTCGGAAAAGATCAAGCGCTACTTCTGGTGGCCGTCTTGGAAAAAAGATATCAGAGACTTTATAATGTCCTGTGGAGTATGCGCCCAAAACAAGAGTCAAAAGGAAAAACCAGCCGGCCTCTTACACCCTATTGACATCCCGCCTCGCCCTTGGCATACGCTTTCTATGGACTTCATCACCGATCTACCTCCATGCTCCGGATACAATACGATCCTAGTAATCGTGGACCTATTCTCCAAGATGGTGCATTTCATTCCACTCAAAGGCTTACCAACAGCAGCAACTCTGGCCCGAGAATTTCTCGAAAACATCGTCCGACTGCACGGTTTTCCTTCAGTTCTAATTTCGGATCGAGGTAGTCAATTTATTTCTCATTTTTGGCGAAGTTGCTGTCGGTCGGCTCAAATTGATGTGAGACTTTCGACCAGCCACCACCCTCAAACCGACGAACAAACCGAGAGGACCAATCAAACTCTGGAACAGTATTTGCGCTGCATGCTACAACAAACTGAAAAAACTTGGAAAGATATCCTTTGGATAGCCGAATATGCCTACAATAACTCTGTCCACTCGGGAACTGGGAAGACCCCATTTTTTCTTTTATACGGTAGTCACCCTCGAACCTCGGAGTTGGATCCACTCCAAGATCTTGGAACACCAGCAGTAGACCACCTGCATTCTACAATCACCCAAGCCTTTAAGGAAGCCGTTTCTCACCTTCAAAGGGCTAAAGAACAATACAAGAAAGGAGCAGACCAACATCGGAAGGAAGCCCCCCAATATCAAGTAGGAGATCAAGTCTGGTTATCCACCAAATATCTACCTCTAAAAGGACCACGCACATTCAACCCAAGATACCTTGGTCCCTATTCCATCACTACCATAGTAAATCCAGTAGCGGTCAAGTTGGACTTGCCCCCTCACATGAAGATACATCCGGTCTTCCACGTCTCTCTATTAAAACCCGTGCAACCTCAAACCCGACTAACTACATCTCCAAAACCTATTCTAGTTGATGGAGAACTCGAGTTTGAAGTCAAAAGCATCCTGGATTCCAAGATCTCCAAATCTAAACTATTTTACCTGATTGACTGGAAAGGCTACGGTCCCCAAGAAAGATCCTGGGAACCTGCAGAATATGTCCACGCGCCTCGTCTAATCAAAAGATTGCATTGAACATTTCCTAAGAAGCCCAAACCCCCGGAGAAGCCCGGTTTGGGAGGGGCCTTGAGGGGGGGTGCTGTCATGATCTCTGCTTCCAAAAGATCAGGACTTGCCCGACTCCCTTGGAAGCAGACCCATAACCCCGGTTCCGAGTGCCAGCCAGTCCCAATTGGGACCCTTTGGACCATGTCCTGGCGCCAGTGGCACCAGGCTCATAAAGATGCCCAGTCCCAGCGCTGGAAGCGCCGGGCTCATAATGCTTGGGTGGACTTACCTGCAGCAGACCATGCTGCTTACTTACCTGCCAGTTGAACCCCTGATCCTCTTCTGTTTGGGACTACTTTTCCTGTTGGGTGGGGCAGGAGCCACTCCCTAGGTTCAGAACACTGGAACTCTTCTGGAAAGCATGAACTCTTTTCTTACCTAGGCGTGGCTGTGGAAGGAGACACCTAAGCACTACAGGAGGCTATTTACACCCGATGGATGAATCTTGCTTTGCGTTATTCTGCATTCTCTGCAGCAGAACGCTCATCATGTCTTCTGCTTCTGATCCTGGGCCTAAGGGAACAAAGGCTTACCATCCTGGAATCCAGTCTTCAGCAGCACCTGTAAAGACAAAGAAAGAACAGGTTAGCACTACGGTCTTCAGTGGCAGCGCATCTCTTACCTGGTCCATCGGCTGTCACCAACGCCTCGCGCTGTATTCCGGCATCTGAAAGACAAAGGCTTACCTACTCTTCGCATGCTCCGGAGGTCTTCGCACTGCATTCCGGCATCTGAAAGACAAAAGCTTACCAGCTCTTCGCACGCTCCGGAGGCCTTCGGCGCTGCATCCCGCATCTGAAAGACAAAAGAAGGTGCGTTTAAAGACATTGGGCAACTTTATTACTCACGTGCCATTACTCCTTCCCACGCCGAATCCAGTGGGTATTCCAGCACCCTTCAGCTTCTCTAAAGCTCGGAACTTGTACCTGCAAGATAAAAGGGACAGTTAGTGCGTATCGTGAAGCAGGCTACAAGCGCTTACTTACGTGCTTCCAGGCGCTTCTATTCCTCACGCGGGTTCGATCCTCAACTCTCATCAGCCCGCCATCCGCCATAGCCGGAACCCTGCAAAACAAGAGATATCATTACAAAAGACTTTTAAGACATTTGAAGTGCCCAGAACTTACCGTTCGTGCAGTTAACGACATACAGCAGTCCTCTGAGGTCAAGAGGCCTGCACCCTTATCCAGTGAAGAAACTGGTTACGGCACCCTGCCCCGAGGCAGATGGAGAGCTCAGCGTTCACTTACCTAAGGTGAGGGCGTTAACCTTTGGGGTTCTACAGGAGAAGAGAAAGGGAAGAGGAGAGAGGCACCCAATAACCCCAGTTCATTAATCCCATATTTTCTATCTGCAGACATCTTACTCTTCGAGTCAGACATACAGTGCACAGAGGTCCAGCCCAAAGAGCCAACCGTGTGTTACACATCACCCTTGAAGATACGGCATTCACCCAGTCAAGACCGGCGCCTCTGCGGGAATCAGGTGAGCATTACAGAACCCATCATCTACCCATGCCAAAGTATAAGCTTGTCTGTTTACTGAAGAGATATATAACTTTGACTTAATTCCTCCCATGTTATCTATCCAACAACAAGACGATCTAAAATATGTAGTGGACTCGTTTCCTGATGTATTCTCAGAAAAATCAGGAAGAGTAAACAACACTTACCACTATACTAGAACACCCAAAGTGAAAGTAGTTCATTTAAAACCTTATAGACTTCCAGATGCCCGTACACAGATAGTGATCGAGGAAGTCAACAACATGTTGAAAGCTAATATTATCGAGCCTTCATCAAGCCCTTGGTCCTCTCCTATCATGTCGGTCACTAAACCTGACTGTTCCTGGAGATTATGTACAGACTTCCTCAAGTTAATACTATTTCGGACTTCAATGCATATCCCATGCCACGCATCAATGTCCTAGTCGATAAACTCGGAGCAGCCACCTTTCTATCTACCCTAGACCTAACAAAGGGGGATTGGCAAATTCTTGTATATGGGCAAGATAAGGGAAAAAAGGTCTTTTCAATGCCTGTAGGACTGTTTCAATTCAAGGTCCTTCCTTTTGGCTTACATGGGGCACCAGCCACTTTGCAACGCCTCATGGATCAAATCCTACAACCATATTCCAATTTCTTTGGGGTATATATTGACAGTATCGTTATTTCTAGTAAGACTTGGGACAACCATCTCTTCCATCTTTATACCATCATGAAATTCCTCAGAAACACTGGCCTAACTGTTAATCGAGCTAAGTGCAAATTGGCCCAGTCAGCCGTAGCATACCTTGACCTCTTTGTAGGGAATGGGAATGTACAACCCCAACATGAGAAGGTAAAGGCTGTCTTAGATACACCAACACCCAAGACCAAAAGAGATCTTAAAGCATTTCTCTGGTTAATAGGATATTACCTTAGGTTTATCCCCAACTTTTCCGATAAAACAGCCTGGCTAACAGATAAACGTAAGAACGCCGAACCACAAAAACGTCATAGGAATGACGAGGTCAAGATATGTTATAACACCACAAAACTAACTATGTGCCAGAACCCAATCCTAAAGCTATTTGACTTTTCTAAAGAATTTGCATTGCAAACAGATGCCTTCCTTACCGGATTAGGAGCAGTCTTGTCTGAGGTTTGCGATGGATTAGAACTAGGGGTTTACCAAATAGTGAAATTACTATTCGGCCAAATACCAAATAGTTAGCCAAAGTATTCGGTTGAAGCCGAAGAGTGACCCAAATAGTTGTTTTTTTTAAATAGATTTTCCTACAAATAAGAAATACTGCTGCGCAAGACAGTTAATCATAGGAGGACCGGGATTCAAACGGGCCACCATATAGTAAGGACAGGCTTCTGTCATCTGCTAGTGTGCATGCTTACTGCTGCGACCTGTTGATTATCACCTTTATTTAACAGTATTCAGTGCAGAATATCAAATGCTTGCAGCCATTCATAGTCGATATTGCCGCTCGAAAACCCATTTACACTGATAAACTGTATAGGATTGTTTAGAGCATTATGCCACATGTTTAAATGGCAATCTCGCACTTAGCTCGGTATTCCCCACCGACTGCACCTCCTGGCACTTACCTCTGAGCTCCCTCAGCAAATACCTAACCCTGGGGCCCCTCCACTACCTGAATGAACATATCCAGATGTTTTAGACAATTGTTTTGAGCCCTCCACACCCGAAAACCCATGGCTAATTATTTACAAGGACATGCACTGGTCTATGTGACTGACATCCGAATTCAGATGTTACCAGGAGAGGGACTATTTAATTCTCGAAGAAGCTACTGAACGTAAGGCCCTTTGGGTAGCGTGCCATGCAGTGGACGGGAAGCAGAGTAACTCTTACACCAAATAACGGAACCAAATCAGGAAGATGGCAACGTTTTTTCTGTTTTAATATCAATTGTCTAAAACAGAGAGCCACAACGGACATCAACGGATGTTGCACAAGCTCTCACCGCATCATACAAGAAATGACACTTGTATAGTAAGAATTTGTCATACGTGACCTCATACTCTGTGGCAAATAAAAGAAACCTACTGGGTTGGGGTGTGATACGCTCAATGGGAACATCTGAGTATACTTTCTATAAGGGGTTGTGTTGTGATTGGCCATCTACTGTCAGGTGGACATCTTGTGCCCACCTCTAGTGCAAGTCATCTTCAGCATTGTTAAGTACACGGTACAATACTGGCTCTCAGACTATAAGGCCCTTCGTTATACGGCTCTTTACAATTGGTTGCCATGCTCGTGGCAGTCTGTACATTCGGCTCACTAGCAACACGTAAGCTCATACCCCATGAACCAGGAGGTGGACTTGACTATACCTCCCCACCCAATTAGCCCAATATCTCTCATCACCCATGCCTTCTGCCATGAAGATTGTCTTTGAACTTGGCCTTGCCAAGTATCCTTGCTGCTGGGAATATAAGTGAGTGCGGGCACATACTAGTGTTATTCTGGAACTGCTTGCCCACTCCTATTTTCATCCTTGGCTCACGTGACAAGAGACCACGATCTGGTCTCTTTTTCAGCATTTAATTGTCTTAAACAAATAAAACTTGGCACTCACAGTGTTCTTTCTTTGCACCTTAACAGGGGATGATTCAGCACCTTACGTTCACTGCCTTCAAGAATAGATAACCAGTCTTGGCTGCTTCAGCCTTGACACCAGGCCAGACAGCCCTTCCAGGCTCATCCATGAACTCAGTAGATTCTTCGCTGCGACACAGCTCTCAGCTCTTCTCTCCATGGGTTTAAGCTTACTAAATGTGTGACACCGATGTCCACTTTCTATATAATGGCGGCTCTGCCTGCAGTCTATTCACTACATATAGCCAGCTTCTATGATCACTAAGTCTACTTGCGTTACTGAAGCTATACAGTTATTGAGCGACTTGCATTTTCTGCAGTGCTCTTCATATGTGCAATCTTCTTTTTTCATATGAACGCTTACTCGATTCTTTATTTCGTCATCAATTCAATACGGTCCATACATTACCTTCTTCAGCCAGTCTTCTCAGTGCGTCATGCTCGTCTCTTGTGACGTCACCAGTTCCTTTTCTTGCTCTTTTCATATTCCTTCAGGGAATTCCTCCATGAGACTGTCATCTCTCTGGGAGTACATCTGATGTGGTTTTCTTAGTGGATACTTTTCTTGAAGATTGGTCACAACTGCTGGTATCAAGCATGGTACAATCCCAGGCTTCCAGCATACAGGTAGTAGGGGGGTGGGACCTCCTGCCGAGGCATTTGGCTGCTCCTCTACACTCCCCCTTTGGTCGAGCCATCGACCACAACTTCACCAGTCTCCACATTCTGGTATCTCCTCTTGAAGAAGTGCTTCTTCAGAGTCCAGATCTTCATCACTCCCTTCAGGGACCCGGCTGATTTGACATGTTCATCCAAACTCCAGGTCATGTAGCTGCACTGTCCATTCGAATTACAATAGACCCATCGTCCTACATACTTCTTGTGGTTCCTTGGGTGCAGGAACTTCGTTCCCTCAGGTGCAACGATGCTGGCCTCTATATATTTTCTAATATCATCAGCCAATTCCTTGGACCCAAACCCTGATTTGACATTGATCATGATCTTTATCGCTACTGCTTTCTTTGCTTTCTTATAGACGCAAACCAACTTTCATCTGCAATGACTTCAGTCTCATCTTCAATTTTGTTATGTAGATTCATCAACAGCGCTAGGGGCCTCTGTCAAGGTTCCATTCTCATCATCATGAGAAGGTATGAACGTGCAACATGATAGGACGATTTTGGTGCAAACTCCTCTTTCCATCGCAGTGATCATGTCAAGGACATATCTATTCTGTAGGGTCATCAGTCGTATGACCCTTAATTCTTCTTTGATAGCATTGAATCCCTTTATGGTGGTGTTGATTGTTTGCAGAAGCTCCCATCTGGTCATCTGCAACTATTTGGCATTAGCCATCGTTTGGATCCCAGGCATGAAAATAGTTGTGAAGATTGAAGATTGAAGTAGTCTTACTGAACAACATGTGCTCATATGGAATAGTCTCATATGCAGCTATCGATTTGGCTGAGAAGTAGTTCTCCCTTCTGGTTCGATTGAGAAATTTAAGCGATCCTCTCCAAATGGGTATCTACCTTCAGAAATTCTCCAATGTTGAAGTCACTCTGAGGAATCACCAACGCTGGAACATGGATGAGCACCAAGGAACACGTTCCTCCTCAATCCTTGGGCAGTTTCATGTAGGCCCAAGGCCCACAAGCCCAATATCAGTCCATCAGAACGGCTGTTCCTGCTCCCATTCTAGTAACATCAACTGTAGTTTTGCAGCCTATGTTAATTCCCACAAGCTTCTTTCCACGTCTTCGGAAGCACAGTGTAGCATTCGCTAATGGGATCACAACCATAGGACCTGATTCACCTTCTACCCATGTCAGCTGCTTGGTATGTTTGGCCCATGACTTCAAACATCCATTGTTCACTGTCTGCACCTCTTGTACATATTCTGGCTTCTGTAGATGAGCTGCACAGGACATTAGTCCCTCTTCCCATCCTTTCTTGGATTTCACTCGTCCATAGACTAAGTTAGTTCCCAGCATCCAGATGATCCAGCTATTTCTGTTTTATCAGGGCAGTCAGGGCAGTCAATTCTCGTCATCTCTTTAATGACTACCTCTTCCTGTCCTGGCGCCGGATACGTAAGCATCTTGCTCTTCCATGCAGGTTCCTTTTCCATCTGTGTTGTCTTTATATAATCATCCTGGAATGGAAATGACCATTTCGATCTCCATCGTAGAGTAGCCCAAACTCCTTGGAATTGTCCTCTAGTGATACATGCTGCAAGATGAACTAGGCACCTGGCATCGTGCTCTGTAACTTCTCTAGAAATGAAAGTTCGTACTGTGTTCAAGGCATAGGGTATGAGAGCGCAGACATAGCCACTCTCTTTGGATGTTCTCTCTTCTACCTTTGAAAATCGTGTTGTAGAGGGGCACTCAGAATTCTGGGCATTTATAATAGACCTTCAATCAAAGTGTATCACTTACATTGTGTCTTCAGTCATATTCAGGTGCTTCAGATGATGATCCTGGGCTACAGGATCGATGTATGTAGAACATAAAAAGTAAGCCACACCTAGTCCGGTATGACTAATAATCTGTGCACTCTTTTGTGCATCTAATCAATGCAAAACATTTTCTTCTGTTTTTACCACATGTATGGTTTAATAAAATAAATAAAAATTATTCATGAATTGTGTTCAACAAAATGACATTCACATGATCAATACCCTACATTTGGGTATATTCGATTTGATCAAAGTTTGTGGTGATTCCAACAAAAAATAATAATAATACAATACTTTCATAATTTCATAACTAGTACAAAGAAAACGTTTTTTTTTTAAATTCACAAAACTTTGTCACAAGTCTGAAAGTCCACTTTTTGTATATCGCTCAGGTTAATATAGATGTACACAAAGATGTTTTTTTTCTCTGGAAACTGAACTGACTTTAGCAAAATCAAGCAAGATCACTTGATCCTTCAGGCTCACAGCTTAGAGTTTTCTATTACAGAACACATAGAATATGCAACAAAATAAATTAAAGTGATCAATAGAGTAAAACATATACATTTTTTATTTTTGGATTTACAGAAAGTTTAAGAACTTGGCCATACATGATGAAGGGCAAATAAGCCCGAAATGCGTCGTAGCACAAGAGAAAAAAACATCTTTGTGTACATCTATATTAACCTGAGAGATATACAAAAAGTGGACTTTCAGACGTGTGACAAAGCTATGTGAATTTCAAAAAAACCTCTTACTCTCTCCCACCTTTCTCATATGCTGATACCACATGTTATTACCCTGGTGTGCTGTATTGACTAGATATGTATTATCCCCTCACTATCGTCCTCTGCATTCCTTCTATATCTCCCATACGCAAGGTGTGTATACTGCCCACAAAGTGAATCAAAAGCAGTTTTCATAGTTGGTATAACCAAAGGGACATCTGCCTTATCAGGACCATTATGATAGAGAGTGTGAAACAGGAGAAACATAAAGACAAAAAGAGTAATCGTAGAAGCATATACTATGCATAAGACATTCGACATCCGCCTCTTGTGCCATCCTGGTGCTGGCTGCATGCGTTAATTCTCAAGAATCGAGCCAACTTCTATGTTTCAAATTTTAATACACTTTAATACACTTTGCCAATTTATTTTACTCCTACTGTTGCAGTATTTGTTCAATGATCACAAGCAGCGCCTTCTAATCACAGGGCCATTTTTAGGATCCTGTAAAAAAGTGCAAATATCGACGTCTCTACTGACAAGAGCAGGATAAGCTTAAAGGATAAACACAAAAACAGCTAGCACAAGCCTATGCACATTGCTATCAGTCAAAATCACGTAGTTGACCACTTAGAACAGGTATGCACCAATGAATGAATCTGGATACTGAGCATGTTTCCAATTTCTGATCAAGAACTGACGTTTAGGCATAACTTTGATACGTCAATGTAATTCTAAAGTTAATTTTTCAAAATTCCTAAGGTTCTCAGCAGGGGTTTGCACTCCTACTATAATATCTATAAGGAGTGCCCGTATGAGCCTTAGTCCGAATGCAAAATCTGCATTAACAACTGGTCGCCTTGTCATCCTTATTTGTCATCGATCGAGTCTGCACACACTGAAATTCTTCTTCTTGTCTTGCTTCTGGATCGGCAACGGTGGGAGGGTAGGTCTCGCCTTTATATGCCTTCACGTCACTTAAATGAATCCAAGCTCGCCTGCCTTGGACTTTCACTGCTGAGGGGTTATATTTTCAACGCAAAAGGGGCCATGAAAACGTGGCTCGGCTCGTGCCACTTTCTGGTGAAATGTTTAATTAGGATAGAGTCATCAATAAGCAGTTTTGGTGCCAGGGGGGGCGCTAGAGAGCCCAAACAAGATGGCAGCACCTTGAGAGAGCTCCTGCGGAAGGATACAAACACTGCGGCTCTCTCCCCCATACAGCGCTCTCAATCGCATCTTGGTGAGAGGAATGCTTGCCTGGTATGATGACCCGCAGACACTGAAACTTTGAAGCAGAATGGTACAGCGGAGATGGAGTTCTGAACTCCCAACATATACGCCGCAGAGACCTTGGGCCTGACTCCTCCAAAAAAGGCGCGAATCCAGCAACCCGGGTCCGGAGCACCAGGGGGTGCCCACATTAAGGAGGTAATCTCGTCATCAGAACCTACAGTGCGAACCGCCACGTCAGAGCGGGGATCCCGATCGGGCCGGGCTGCACACAGACGACCCCCCCGGATACAATCCGGGCGCAGGGTCACATCGGCCGAGGGATCACTCGGCACTCCCCACTCCCAACTCGCGGGACCAGAAGAAGACGCATGGGGCCGTGGCCACGGCGACCGCCCCCCTGCCCAGAGCACACCGGAGTAGACATCCCAAGTAAGTCTGCGGTGCGGCAGGGGCGGGGTGCCACAGTAGCCGCCTGGTGGGGGCAGGGCCTTACATAGCACACAAACCCGGCCCGAGACCACGGGAGACAACGTTTGCTGGATACTCCGGCCCAGTCACGAATACGGCCGTGCGGCCCTACCGACCACAGACATTAAGTTAAAGCGCTTGGAGGGTGCCCGCTGGGACACGGTGGTGAAGGACTTTCCCCCTGAGCAGCCAACGTCAACCCAGAAGCCGAAACCCCCAACACCTGCAAACAGACATCCAGTCTCCCCCAAAAGACAGTGCCACCATTGAGCCCCTCGGAAGGCTTCCATAATCCTCAAAGACCCGGGATACGGCCCCGAAGACCATCACAAAGGAAGACTTGCATTACCTAACTAAATCCGCTGTGCAGCAGGGCCACAAATCAGGTGGAAGAATCCAACACACACCTATCCCCGGGCCCCCCTCAGCCGGATCTGTGCAGGGCGGCGACTATTTGCTGTGAAGGCTGCCCGCTTGAGCCCAACCCAGGGGCAGCTAGCGTACACCACAATTACCTACTTATACAGCATAAAGTGTGCCGCACAAGCGGGGGCCCGTGCTGTGGTGAACCCAAAGAGGGGAAGTTAAAGAAGTACGGCCCCCAGGACTAACTACCGGGCAGGTAGGGGGATGCAGAACCCACAACCCCCGCCATACACCATTACAAACTTGTGGCTAAATCAGCCAGATGCCCTCGGGGGCTGGGTCACCACCGAGCCCTGCAGGAAGTAGATCAGGACCTGAGGGGCCTCAGACCAATGACCCCCCAGGATAGCCAATAGCCCACTCCCACATTCACCAGGCCCTACAGAGAACACGGAACAGAGGGGTACGACACCCGCAACCACCCCCGGGTGGAGAGAGACAATACCGACACAGAGCCCCAACGGGGTCACCCCCATCCCCAGTACGGGCCACCGGTGGACAAGGAGGACGACCAAAACTACAGTGTCACGGCAGGGAAAGCCAGCAACCGCATAACGCACCCGCCGAGGCGGGATACCCAAGTAAACGAGTGGCCAGGGCTGACACGTGCAGGGGAAAATTGGGAAAATTGCAGAGAGAGCCCTCCAGATACCCTGGAAAACAAGGCATACACGGGCACTATACCAGGCGCCGACAGGGCCACTGAGCACATCCCCACGGTCAGTTCACTAAAAACGAAAGTGCAGTGGGGCATGCAAAAGGCTACAGAATAAGTAGGGCCGAGAGACCGTTTCAACAGAGAAACCACAAGCAACCTCCCGAGGCGCTCGACACGCAACAAAGCAGACATGGAGGTCCAGCCGTAACTGCAAGCCATCCTAACAGAAATGAAGCTAATCGGCCAAAGGACCCAGGAAACTAACAGTATGGTTCAAGATATTAAAAGAGACCTCCAAGATGTTCAAAGCCGACTAGCCACCAAGGCGGAGAGGACCACAGACAATGGACAGCGCATAAGCGCACCAGAAGACAACCTAACCACTGTGGAAACCGACCTTGATTGGATCATAAGAGAAGTGCAGCGACTAGAGGACCAGGAAAACCGCCCCCCACAGGAATAATCTAAGGGTAGTCGGACTCCTGAAGAACACTGAAGGCACTGATCTAGAAGGCTACATCTACGACCTCCTGCAAAACGACCTCCACATCCCCAATGCCAAAGACCTCACCATTGAAAGGATTCACTGTGCGCCAGTCCCGAAGCCGGCCCCAAACGAACGCCATCGAGCCATCACCATGAGACTCCTGAACTTTCAGCCTCAAGGCATATAGAGCGACACCCCAACTGCGCATAAACGGCCTGACATAAAGATATTTAATGACTACTCCATAGAGGTCTCCAGGCGAAGGAAGAAATTCAATCCCATATTCAGGCACTCCAGCATCAAGATCGCCGGCACTACCTAAAGCTCCCCGCCACATGGTGCATGCAGCATGACAAACAGTGGCACTCGTTCACGTACCCACAGCGGCGTGGCGATTCCTCCAGCAACACAACATTGGGGCAGCGGAATACAACCCTCCAATTCTGGAGGAAAGCAGACCACCATTCACCCCCCATCCACAAGCAGATCGCCAAGGCTCCAGGGGGAGCTGGCAGAGGGCCGATGGGGCCGAGAAGATGAAACCCAGACCGCAAGAACCGCAGTGGCAACTAGTAATACATTCCAGACACGATTACCCACATTCCTCCACCAAACTAAGGGGCAGAGGACGATCAGAACACAGACAAGCTCAGTACCCCTACCATAGGGCAAGCATGAGCCTACCAACGCTCCTCCCCATGCCCCACATAGCTGGATAGACATATGGGCAAAGCAGGCGAGACCAAGGCTCTCGTGTGCCAGGCTCATATACGGGTGGTTCAACCCAGTATTTGGTTTGTGCCAGGAGCTTGGCACACCCGATGTTTATGTTTAAAAGTTGTTCGGGGCTATAGTTCAGTCCCCCTTATTGTTTATTGTTAACCAGATCACATCCCCCGGATGCCCACCCCTGGGGTGGCAAGACCGCAATCATCATTCGCCCCAATGGCAGCTGGTCATGACCGAACCCACATTGGGCTGAAAAGCCAGCCGCATAGTAGACACGCCTCGCCACCTGAATGGCTAAAATCTCTTGTATGACATTAAACATCCAGGGCCTGGGTCACCCCATAAAGCGCAGGCGCATGCTGAACCTGATGCGAGACCTACAGGGCGACATCGTCTTTCTTCAAGAGATGCATCTCAACGGAATTGAAGTGGAAAATTTGGCACGGGGATGGGTGGGGGCGGCAGTACACTCACCTCACCACGGGACGTGTGGGGTCTCGATCCTGATACATAAACGGATCCCGCTACAGATCCAACATACGCTTAAAGATAAGGCAGGCCGCTATGTCCTACTCCAAGGCCAAATATCCCAATACCCGATCACGTTAATCAACCTGTACGCCCCCACCACCGACGCCCCAGCATTCTTTGTGGACACCTTCGCGGAATGTGCCAAACACATGAGTAATTTCAAAATTATAGGGGGCGATTTCAACCTAACCCTAGACCCAGGCAGAGACCAGAAAGGCCCAGCGATAATGAAATTAACAAACACGAAAAAAAGACTAGCCCTAAACACTCTGATAACTGACCTGCATCTCATAGACGAATGGAGACACTCCCATCCCGCCACCCAAGTCTTCACTTACTACTCCCATCAGCATGATAGCTAATCCCGCCTATACTACTGGCTCATGCCCGCCAACACCATTAACATGGTTACTAGCTGCGAAATCCAACCAACCTCTCTCTCGGATCATACCCGCATCTTACTCCACATCACGCTTCCAGACTCTCCCAGGAAGCCCCCTTCCTGGTGCTTGAATCTCAGGCTGCTCCAATACCCAGACATAATAGGAAGACTAGCGGAGGACACCGATAGCTTCTGGACAGATAACATAACCCCGGAATACACTCCCTACAGATGTTGGGATACATTCAAAGAGTTTATCAAAGGGCAGTGCATTTCACGCTGGGCCCACAAAAACAAGAAATGGAGGGAGAAGGAGGAAGCGCTGACGAAGGAACTTAAAACCCTACAGGGCAAACATAAGGCCCCACGTGACACATCACTCCAGTCCCGGATGGCGAAGATCAGGAGCGAGATTAAGCAACTCACCACCGACAGAGCACAAAGGGCATACACCAGCTGGGCTCAAACCTTCTACCTGGAAGGAGACAGACCACTACAAAAGATGGCTTTGGCCCTCAAACAACGCCAAGCTGCTCAGTTAATCACAGCAATCAGGGACGACACCGGTACACTGCTGGTGGGAGATGATCGAATAAACAACAGGTTTGCCGAGTTCTATCGTAATCTCTATACAGACACAGGCACCTGCACCCCTCACCAAATCGACGCATTCCTAGAAACGGTACACCTACCGCACATCACTGCAGACCATGCAGCGGCCCTAGACCCACCCATTACGCCGGTGGAGATTGCCGGAGCCATTTGTTCCCTGTCAAGGGGCAAAGCATCGGGCCCAGACAGCATCCCAATAGACCTCTATAAACACCTGGTGGATGAAATCGTCCCACATCTGGCCGAAGCCTTCGAGGAAGCCCTAGCCTGCAAGAATCTACCAAAATCCATGCTGGAAGCTAATATCATAGTATTCCATATGAAGGGGAAAGACCCAGAACTGTGCGGGTCGTATAGACCAATGGGGGTTCATGTTCAAAGCTCTCTAAAAATACGGTCTCCCCCCAAGACTGATCCAATTCATTAAACTTCTATACACCAAACCTACAGCGATAGTGATTACAAATGGCGTGGCCTCGGAAGAATTCATACTACAATCAGGTACGCGCCAGGGGTGCCCGCTCTTGCCGCTCCTGTATGCCCAGTCCATCGAACCTATGGCAGTAAAGATGAATAATGACCCAAGATGGATGGGAATCCAACAAGGTCCAGAAGAACACAAAGTCTCGCTCTATGCGGACGACATGTTACATTATGTTAGCAACTGCCAAGAGTCACTCCCCTACCTCGATCCATCCTGGGTGCAATCGGTCCTATGGTGGGCTACAGGGTGAACTGGAGCAAGACAGAAGTGATGCCCCTCCGCCGCGACATACCCTGGGACCCCAGAGGTATTGCACCCTTCACGCTCCAACCAAGATCCCTGAAATACCTGGGAATCCAGGTGAGTGCCAACATAGCGGAACTGAGAGATCTGAACTACCCTCAGGTTATTTGCAACATCCTCAAGGATCTCGAGAGGTGGAACACACTGTCACTGTCGCAGTCAGGAAGGATCAACGCTCTGAAAATGAACTCTTTCCCCAAGCTCATATATGTCGCCATGATGCTGCCAGTCGTGCCAACAATACACATGTGCAGAGTCATAAACAGAGCCATCAGTAAATTCATATGGAACAACAAGAAAGCCCGAGGTCGGCTCGCAATCTTACAGGCTCAGAAATCCACCAGAGGCCTGGTGGTCACCTCCCGTGAGGCCTACAGCCAGGCAGCGCAGCTAATATGGGCAAAAAGATGGCTCAACGGAGACAAAAACACCAGCTGGCACAATATGGAGACATCTATCATGGCCCCACAGAAACCTATCGAAATCCTGGCGATACCTCTACGCAAACTACCGATCAGCATCAAAAATCACCCGATAATCAGACCAACCCTCCAACAATGGCACAGACTCCGAGCGGCACAAGGAGCGCTGACCAAACTCCCGCCAGCGTGGGCCCACATAAGGTCAATTCTATCATGGGGAGCACCACAAATACAATACCACCAGCGGGCAGACACACTATCCGAAGCCCACATCATGGACATCCAGGAGGACGGAGACTTAATAGATTTCTCGGAGGACCGCCCGAAGTTAGGATTGGGGCCTGAGGACTGGCTACTATATCGATCCATCCAAATAACAATTTCAACCTCACAAGCTTCGAATCTAGATCACAGCCTCCGTTACAATGTGAAGAAGCAATGGAACACAACACCGAGGCCTTCTCGCGAATCCGCACCTTCTACTCAATGGCCATCCCCAACAATACGCACAGACTGAACGCCCTAGCAGCAGCCTGGACGGAGGACCTGGGCACGCAGGTGACGGCACCGGACATTCAAAGAAGCTGCGCAGCGATCCCATTGGCCTCCCTCAATCTCAGGAACATGGACGTCCAATTTAGAATCATACAACGCTTATATTATCCACCTGACAAGATGCACAAAATGGGAATCTGTCCAAGCAACCAATGCTGGAGAAACTGCCATGAAATTGGGACTTTGGGCCACATACTCTGGTCCTGCCCCGACATAAGCGCTTACTGGAGACAGGCACACTAGACAGTGAGTAACATCAAGGGAGCTGAAGTCCCCTTCTCACCATTTGCACTAATACTTGGAGACGATGGCACTGACTAGCACCAAGACTCGCTGACCCGCAGGATGATCTCTCTCATCTTGTTCTCGGCAAGGAAACTCTTGATACTGATGTGGAAATCGAGACGACCAGCGACATACGCCGATTGGTCTAAGGCTCTCACCAAAATGTGCAGACTAGAGCGGGCCGCATACAACAGACTAATGATTGCCAACCCCACTAAAGCGCAACGCTTCAGAGAGCTACTGGAAGAATACATCTAATCACACCACTCAGAACCCAAACTCAGATGATCGCTCACAAGGTGGTCTCCCCCACCCATGGGCCACTCAAGGGCAATGAGAACTCCTCAAAACTTCTGAGACAGAAGCAACTAGGGGGGAAAGGCCGAAAGCCGCCACTCCGGTGAACTCAAGAAACTAACCAATATACTAGATAACAGAAATAACGGACCAAAAAAAGGACCCCTGGGTGGATGGGACAGCGGGGCAGGATGAGCAGGCAAGGTGACCACACAAGGCCTAGAAATTGATTGGACCTAGATCGTGGCCCGCTCCCGTCAGGAGTGAATCTGAGACCAGGCGGCAAGAACTACAGCGGTCAAGAATCAGGGGGGATTGCTTGAATTGTTTGAGTTGAATTATTATGGCTACCTTGATTGTTTAATTTGTTTTGGTGGCTATGATATGCGTACACTACCATAACTTTGATGATTCCGTACCATTTCTAATACACATATTTTGTACTGTAAAATGATTAAACATTTTGGTGCCGATAAAAGTTCGAGTGATCTGGTTGCTGGATTGTCTTCATCTGTGTTCTGAGACCAACTCCCCTGACATCGGAGTTGATCTGAAATGAGAGAGTGGCTAGCTGTCGTACATATCAAATAGTCATTCAATTCATCACCTAACATTTTGGCTATGCTCTGGGCATCAATTCCACTCCTAGACAGATGTGTAAGAGGCATTCTCATCTGCCTTCCTGTCAATAGCTTTTGAGGGGTGAGGTGGTGGTCTGAACCAGGCTGATTCCAAAGGGCATATAAAGCTAAGGGAAGGCAATATATCCATCCCTTCTTCAAAGTTAATTTTATTTGGCCAATCCTTTTTTTCAGGAGGCCATTGAGTCTCTCACATATCCTGTTTGCTTGCTGGTGATAAGCAGAAGAAACCCTATGTTTAATATTCAGTAGGAGCCCTATCTGTTCAAATACTTCATTTACAAAATGTGCCCAATCATCAGATCTCAGCACTTCTCACACACCCCATCTTGGAAAGACTTTGCGTACTAAAAACTTTGGTGCGCAAGTTGCATCAGGGTGTGTACATGGACCTGCCTCAATCCACCTAGAGAAGGGACACACCACCACTATCAGATAACTATATCCATTACACACCTGCAGCATATTGACATAGTCTATATGTAAATGCTGAAACGGGCCATTCAGTCGAGGTATCACCTCTCTAATCATTCTCACTGTATGCCCACAAGTAAACGTTTGACACATGATGCAGTTTACTATACATAGTGCAATGTGCTCCAATAAATTCGGAATAAACCAGTCTTCTGCAATTGTTTCAACAAGACTCACCGTTGTTACATGCGTGGGGTAATGCAGCTGCTCACGCGCTACCTTTAACAGCGCTACTGGCATCATTGCCTTTCCAGTGCTATCTTGTCGCCATAATGGTTCTGTGGGGGATAAAGAACACCCCCATTGTTTCCATAATTCCTGCTCTTCCTGCGGTGCACTTCCTTGAATCTCCATTAGTTGGGTCATCGGTAATCTATTAAACCCTTCTTGCATTACCATGGTCATGATTACTTTCTCTTTGATAGTCAAGAGTATTGAAACTCGAAATATCTGGAGAATATACAACCCTCTTAGCTTCTACATCCGCAACTCTGTTCGCTTAGTGTGAGCTGTGCATTTAATGATCGCTTTGGCCACTGGGAGTTGTAGTGCCTTAATGAGCCTGTCCAGTACGGATGTGTGCTGCAATGGAACGCCATCCGCACGGAGGTAGCCCCTCCTTTTCCAACGGCTAACCCTGCATGTACGGTTGACGACACATAGGCGGAGACATTGTACACGTCACTTGCTGCTCTTTGTGTTTCTCGAGCACGAAAATGAGCACTACCAATTCTGCTGCTTGTGCTGAAGAGTGAGACGGTAGCCTTGCACGTGCTACAACTTTAAATTCCACATTCCATCTATACCTCACTACAGCTGCACCAGAATGCCTTTCTCCACTAGTTTGATCAATTTTTGAAGAACCATCAATAAAGAGAATTTCACCTCTTGGCAAAGCATTTTCTTCCACACAAAGTATATTGTCATAAAATTCAACATAATGAGGACAGTCATGCAATTGATCGCCTTCTACTATTGGCTCAGCTATAAACGTGGCAGGATTCACTATTTTACATCTGACAATTTTAATTGCTGGGTTTGAAATTATTACTTCATAGGCGGAAGCTCTCTCGGATGTCAATGTACCTTTAGGCTTCTCTAAAATGGCAAACAGCATGCTCCACGAAGAGAGTCATAGAGCAGTCCATGACAATACTTGTAGACTTCTCAATTGTGAACGCAGCGGCTGGCAATGACTGTTCACAAGGAAAGTGTCCCTTCATAACTGGGTCTCAAATCCCACTCTAATATGCTAGAGAACTGTACCCCAATGTAGTCCTCTGCATGAAAACTGCAATCATAACTGTCCCATTTGTGTGTGAAAATAAATAAAACTCCTCAGAATAATTGGGCATTCCCAAAAAGGGGCTGCGCAAATTGCTTTTTTCAACTCTTCAAACCCCTCCTCCATTTCCTCAGTCCATTCTATTTTTATTTTATTGAACTTGTGCATTCTTTAAAGCTTGCAAAAGAGGTCTTGTGTGTGAACTGTAATGAAACACCCTGGGCCTCATTACGACCCTGGCTGTACGGGGTAAACGGCGCCGTAAAAGGTGCCGGTGCCGTTTACCGCTTACCGCCTCATTACGAGGTCCCCTCGTGGGACCCAGGAAGCAACGCCTGGTCAAACCAGCCGTGCTTACCGGAGCACGCGAGGGGAAGAGGGAGCAAATAACGGGCCAACTTGTAATGGCCCGTTGTGTGCTCCCTCTCCCATTCCCATCCAGCCCTATGGGGGCTGAAATGGGAATGGGGAAGGACCGGGTCTGGATCCTTGGAGGGAGGAATTACCGGGCCTTCCGAACTCGGAATGGCCCGGTAATTCCTCATTCTGAGGACCTAGACCCGGACGCGATTTTCGGTGGCAGCCATGCCGCCAATAGCGGCATGGCTACCACCGAGGTCGTAATGAGGCCCCCAGGCCCTAAAATAGTTACATAGCCCCAGAAACAGCTGCATTTGTCTCACTGTATCTGGCTTTGCGGTTTTCATAATCGCCTCCGTTCTTTCAGGCGTCACCTTTTTTCCTTCATGTTAAATCAACTGCCCTATGTATAACACATCTTCTTGACAGTACTGTAATTTCTCTTTGTCTACCTTGTATTCTTTGTCTGGCAGTATAGTCATCAACTGAATCGAATCTTGTCTGCACTCATCTTCCGTTGTGCTACAAATTAAAATGTCATCTAAGTACTGTATCACTGCACTCCTAAGATCAATATTGCCTAAGTCCATCTTTAAGACTCTATTAAACATTGATGGAGATTCACAGTACCCCTGGGGCAAACAATTATGTTTCAGTTGAGTTTGGCGAAACGTAAAGGAAGTCAAGTCTGGTGAATCTTTGTGCAATCTGATCGAGAAAAACGCATTCTTTAAATCGATCACCGTGAAATATGGAGCTTCTACTGGGATACTGCATAGCATTTATTTATTTATAGGCTTATAAAGCGCAGAAAGCCCATGGGAATTAGAGTACTTATAGACAAACTGAAACACAATAACAACTCGTAAAAAAAAAAGCTTTGCTGGATTAGGAATTAAAGGAAATTCTGCCTCTACAATCTGATTAATCGGTTTCATATCTTATATAAATCTCCACGACCCTCCTTTTGATTTTTTTTATCGAATATACCGTGGTATTGCACAATGATTCTGAAAGCACCACATTATCTTGTTTTATCAGTGCTGAAATGGTTTTAAATATACCCTTATCAGCCTCTCGAGACATGGGGTACTGTCTTGCTCGAGATAAAATTGCTCCTGGCTTCAGTTTAATTTTGACCTCCCCTATCCTCTTTCACAACCCTATGTCATAAGGGCCTATAGTCCATAGGACGCTCGGCCCCTTCTCTAAGTCTTCCTGAAAAAATGCGGGACACTGCTGCATTATCGCAATTCGCTGTGGGACTCACCTCTTCTCTATTCTTATCCAGTATGTGATGCTCATAAAGGACACTATATCAAAAATAGGGAATCCCACATGAATCACTGTTAGGTGATTTCTCTGACTTTTAGTTGGGAAGTTATGCAAAAAATACTAAGAGAGGTAGATAGTAACTATCAACAGTAAAGCCACAGATTCAAATTATTTCAAAAAAACGTTAGCAATTTATTAAGAGTCAAATATAAAAATATAACGGACAATGTAGGTTAAAGTGCATACATATTAAAAACACTATAATAAAACACATATACATAAGTCTTTGTGACAAAAAAACCTTTCCTTGGTAGAAGGCTGAGTATCCAATAGTCTCAGTTAGTTATAGAACAACATACATGTTCTAGTATTTTATTCGTAAACAAATTTAATTTGTATTTATACACAAACAGGTGTGCTAACACTAGACCTCCAGGCTCAACATATTTCTGTCCTCAAAAATTGTTGTGGCACATTCTTCAGGAGATGTGTCACGTTGTCTATGATTCTGATAAAAGTGATATGTCCTCATAATTGAAGTCTTAATCTTATTCTGAATGGCATAACTGTTGATAAGGAAATGTAAAAAACATAGGATAAATTCTAGATACCAAAATTCCCATAGCAAAACTACGTTGGCACGGCTAGAAGAACGGTCTAAAAGTTACCTTCTTCTGCATGTGGATTTAGTCCTCAAAAGATCCAGGGTCCTCAATTAATCAGGAAAAAGGCCACAATCAGAAATATAAGTTCTTGGTTGAACCTGTAAAAAGTATATTAATTACATTAAAGGACTCAAAAAATGACAGGGGAGCTTTTGTGGGGAAAACTCTCTAAGGGTTTTTACCTTCAGAGTGACCTTTATTCAGATGTAGGTTCAACTGTTTCTCAGTGTCCTTATGGACCCGAATACAGTGCGGTATTTCCGAAGACTGCAGCAATGTAATAGTACCTGTTAGGCAATGCTAAACAATTGCATTTAGTCACTCTGTTGGGGCAATTTATGTCTACTCTATGTTACCAATCAGATCAACAGAATCTGTGTCGACTTACCTTCAATAGGATTTTGTGTTTTCAAATGGAAAAACAGAGATTCCGGATTCTGAAACGCTCCAAGCAGACAGAGCCAAATTCAGTCTGACTATCTGTCTTAGTTGTCCCGTGCAGTGTGATCTAAAGCGAACATGAAATGAAAAAAAGCTATTAATGTGATGCTCAGTATGACTCGACCGGAGATTATTTGTTCTGTTAAGCACCTATGTCTCTCTCTCTGCGGGATCTAGATGAACAAAATTGTGCAGGCCGTCATAGCACGCAGCGTTTACCTGTTCGAGATTTCCTCACTTCTGAGTCAGGTGGGCTCTCAAACCATTATTCCCCCGGAGCTTGCCTGGTTACTACCACTTGTTCGAAGAAATGCGGCATGTATTCGCAATGTTTTTGGAGACTAAAATTGTAGCCGGAAGGTAAGCAGCACCATCTTGAGAGTCGTGAATGGAGTCCTTTTTTAGTTTGTATTGACCGAAAATTCAGAAAAACGACGATAAAGCCTGATAGACATAGAAACAGGACTATTATCCTCCACTAGGGCCAAAAAACATTGACACTGTCGCCCAATTCGATAAAGGGCTATTAATGGCATGAAATATGTCAAGTGGAATCAATTGACTAAATATTCTTAATTTAGAATGGAGCAACACAGCCAACAGGTCACGTCTGCTGGTTTAAAGTCCTGCTACGACAGTTAATGGCTTGTGGATCCTTATTTAACTCTGGCATTAGTCAAATGTATATATTCATATCATATCCTATGCCATTCATTGGCTTCATTGAGATCCTTCTTATCACTTTGTGTGATAAAAATGTGTTTTTGTTCTTGGGCAAAAATAATTTTGTTTTTGATGTTGCGATTCGCACCCTGGACTGTCATCAAAATAGTCAATTTAAAGTCTTCACAGCCATGATTATGCTCTATGAAATGTTTAATCATAGGTGCAAGTACGATTTTATTTATTATACAGCTTTTATGTTCAATGATTCTAGTTTTTGTTTTCCTCTTGGTCTTGCCAATGTATATTAATGAACATGGACAGGTGATCATATATACACTATATTCAGAGTTAAAATTTGAAAAAAGAGTCTGTTTCCAAGGCCTGTTCATACCAATGTCTATCTCTTTCAACTTGGTGGTCATTTTACAGACAATACAATGTCCACAGGGGTAATGGCCAGTCAATGGATGCAGTCCCCATGCTTCAGTAATGCTGGCTATCACCAGGGGCCTAGTTTTTAGCCTACTTTGGCTGACACAGTTCCCTATGGTGGTTGATTTCTTATATGCAAACAGTAGTAGCAGCAATTTAGTGGTAGATTGCTAAAAAAATGTTCCATTGTTTCTGGACAATGTTACGTATAGTGAGGCTTAAGTTGGTAAATGTATTAACACATACTAATCTCTCATCTGCTGTTTTTTTGTTTTTTTCTTCCAACAAAGCATCCCGATTATTATTAGAAGCCCTTTTTGCCGCTCTTTTGATACGTTTCTTAGGGTATCCTCGCGCTCTTAGTTTAGTACTCAATCTCTTGGCTTCTTCTTCATATGCACTCATCTGACTTCTGTTCCGTTTGAGTCTCAGGAATTGCCCATAGGGCAAGTTATCTCTGAGATGCTTTATGTGGGGGCTCTGGTAGTGTAATAATGAGTTTTTGTCTTGTGGTTTATGGAACGGTTTGACAAGGAGCTCCCCCGCTGAGTGGTAAATTGTTAGGTCTAAAAAAATCAATAGCTTCTTTCTTGATAGCCATGGTGAATTGTAGGTGTTGGTTACATTGATTCAACCAGGTCAGGAAATCATTAGCTTGCTCCTCTGTCCCCTTACATATCAAAATAATATCATCGATATACTGTGCCCATGAAAGAAGATAAGATACGAATGGGTGATTGGTATATATAAATTTCTTTTTGAAAAACTCGATATATAAAGTAGCGAGGCTCTGTGCCATGGTGGCACCCATGGCGGTCCTTTCTATCTGCTGATAGTAAGCCCCTTGAAATTCAAAATTATTCCTAGTAAGGGAAACCTTAATACTCCAAAGTATAAATGATGTTGGGACTGAGTCACTATCTATTCGTGCCAATAGGATTTCTTCCACAGTTTCTAACATCTCGCGCTGTGGAATGTTAGTGTAGAGTGAGATGATATCGAGCCCAATAAGGTAGTGATTATGTGGGTCAAACGGGAGATGTTCAAGTTTCTGAATGACATTTTTTGTATATTTCAAATAAGATTGCATCTTAGTCATGTACCCCTTGAGATAGTGAGCCGCAAATTTTGAGAGTGGCTCAAGTTCTGAGTTTATTCCTGCCACTATTGGGTGGCCTGCAGTATTTTTTAAAGTTTTACGAATCTTAGGCAGACAATAAAAACCAGGAGTGGGCGGGTCTGGATTGGTCAGGAACTCTCGTATATCGAGGAATGCCTTACACAACTAGACAACAGCAAGTAGTATAAAAAGTTATCACAAGATCCGACTAACAAGCTAAAAGCTATGATCGAACTTAAAGCGACAAAAGCCAATGAGAGAGGCTGGATAAGCAAACAAGAACTCCATTATAAATTGTGAAGTAATAGCTCATAAAGAATAGATTGGTGTTAAACCAACTGTAACCTATACAACAAGCTCTCCTGCGAATAACTTTGTTTTTTATTGTGTAAGGCCTTGATAAAGCCTGGTTAAGGGAGAAACATTTGCACATGCCACCATCATGTTAATGTTGGCTCAAAGACAGGTTTCTAATAAGGCCTAGCACGACTTAAGACTGAGGTCCAGTACCCAATGACTCTAGATTGACGGCTAATAAATCTACTTTTAACTCAACTGTCTGGTTTTAAGTTTTTATAATCTTGGCACAATACAGCAAACGAATTTGCTTTATTCTTATTCCCTGACTGACTGAAGTGAATATCAGTCTAGGTTAGGCCACTGCAGCCAGTATAGCTATATAATCTATAGATAGATCTCATTTATTACAGAGTGGCACACAGGGTGGCACACAGGCACATTATTCACTAAACCTTCTAAGAGCTGTAAGAAGCTCAGAACTTTGTGTTGACCACCATTTCTTTGATTTTTGAATCCCTACACGTTGTTTAGATTTAGTTGTGAGGTCAAGCATAGGTATTGGACAATGACAGACTTTTAAGTTGTACTCTTTGACTTTCCTTAGTTTCATTCAGGTAGGGAAATCCCACCTTAGCATAGGGCAAGTTGGGCCTTCTACCATCCTGACATTTGAGTTAATACATTATTTCTGTTTGAACTTTGAATCTGATGTTTTTGTCTTGCCTCATGTTGCCTTCACAAGTAGAAGTGGTAGAAGAAGTCGGGAAAGCAGTGCAACCTGCAAAATCAGTGTCAGTGAAGCACAATGTTCAAATACACTGCGCAAGAGTTGCCAGTAACTGTAACCAGCTCTTAAGTGACTCACGTATTGCTTAATGCGATTGAAAGCTCTTTGTCCCATCTGAACACATATTAATAATGGAATTGTAGCATGCGCATATATAACGTTGAAGATCAGCACTCGTGGTAGATACTTACATTATTGCAAACCATTGTTGAAGCATTTAAAGACTGATATTACATAATGGAGTGGTCGTGTGTCCCTAATTAAAAGAAGGAATGCTCCCGAAACCATTACCGAATACCTAACAGTGTCTAGACACGAGTTACAAGTTAAGAAGAGAGAAAACCATATCGAAAGGAGGTCGTGTGTGCCTAATGGTAATTCTCAAAGGAAGTCAGAATGTCATCCTTTACTGTTACTTGGGAATACAAGTCTTTATTCAACCGTAAACCTTAAAATCTGCTTAAAAAGAGGTTGCATGTGGCCAATTGGGTTTTCACTTGAAAGACTGAATCCTATACTGTATCCAGAAGTGACCATTGTTCTATTTCAAAGAAGTAAAGAGTCTAAAGTATTGAATGGAACAAACATTGCCCAAGCCAAGAGGCAACCCCTTTTAATAGTGAAACCAGCCTTGCAAGGAGTTAAAGAGCTATCTAAATATGCTTTGAAGTTGTTAACAACCAAGTGGCCTAAGAAACAAGTACATTGTTGCCTGAAGCTGAGAGAGTGGCACATAAGCTTCTGGGTAATTACTTGGGCTGATGACTGACAGAAAGGTGGGAGTAAAGCTGGGGAATGGGAAATAAATGTTTGTGAAGTATACTTTGAAGTAAAATACAACCTGTGGTGCTAAAGACTGCTGAAGCTAAAAAGAAGTGAGCCTTGTGGGCAGAAGCAGGTTGTTCTTAATGCAGTCAGACAGACGGAGCAGACAAAGAGGATGCTCCTTTTCTATAAAGTCAAAAAGAAAGAGTGCCTTGCCTACCTGAAGAGGATGAAGTGTCTTGTCGGAGCCTGACTAACTAATCCAAAGTACTGAGCAGTAATAGTGGTACTTGAACTATGGTGTTATATTAAGTTGTCAGCAGATGTCATAACAAAGAGGTTTGAAGCAGTAACATACTATGGGACAAAGGTGACTGTTTCATAGTATCAAGAGTAGAAGTGTGGTTGTTGAAAATAGAAGCAGCAGCACAGAAAAAAACATCCTGACAAATATACTAAATGTAAAGTTGTAACTGAAGAAGTCCTAAAGAAGTCTGTATTATGGACATTGGGGAAATGTTACACCTTCATTTGTACTGTGACCATTTATCTGAAGGTAGAGACAATATAGCATAACCAGGATGTCAAATCCCTTTGCCACCTCCTCCCCGGAATCCCAACTCTCCTCCTCTTCCTCACCTGAAATGCTGGATTTGGGATTGCTTTTTATCAGTGGACGCCGGGATCTGTAGTCTTTCTGTTTCTTATGTAGATAAGGCCTACCCTGGGAGGAAGCCACAGTGGCTGCCTATCCAAGCACAGATCTGTGGCTCCTCTTCCAGGATCGGCAGATGGGGAAAAAGCCACACTACGGCAGAAAGAACCCCAATGGCAAGTGGATGAGGCAGTGTAATTTCTGAAGCTTGTGCAGCCAAAAGTTATTCGGAGGAAGGTAGGCTCCAACAATTCCCACTAACCTTAAGACGTGAGTCCCAGCAGAAGGCGGTAGCCCAGCACGGTGGGAAAGCAAACCATAAGCACCAGGACCAAGGAGGGTCAGAAGGAAAGAAGAGACGTGACTCCTGGGGACCGGTGAGTAGAGGAACAGAGGGAAGAGAGACTGGCGAAAAGAGAGAGAGTCAGAGAGGCAACAGGGGAACAAGCAGAGGAAAGGGCCTGCTCCAGAGAGCGGGAGAGAGAAGCACAGGGAAGGAAGGTCTAGGAGAGCACAGAGAGCCGTTGCCAGGAGCAGAGACAGGAATGGGCTACAAAGCACAAGCCACGCCGGAGCACGAAATGGAGAGAGGGAGCAAGCGAGGGAGAGAGAGAGACCTAGACAAGGGAGCCAGGGAGCCTCGGCGAGGAACGCTGGGAAAGACAAGAAGGGTGTTCCGAAAAGGAACAAAAGGAAACACTAGCACAACAAACCCAAAGCCGAAGGACAAGACCTCAAAGGTTGCAACACGTCGCTTGCTGGAGGGGGATTGGCTAAGTACCTCCAGCAGCAGCCGTTCAGGCCAACAACTAGACCGCTGCTGCAGCATAGAAAGAAACGTGGTGGAACATGCTAATGGCTGCCCAATCTCACCCGAGGCCACAAGCGCCATGGTGACAGGCACATGACACAGGATTACCATTGGTGTTATTTCTTTTTCTGGAAGTTGGAAGGGGATCTTTTCATCCAGAAACAAAGAGCCGTTACCAGTGGATTTTTGGTTTGATGAACTATTTCATTGACTTTGAACTTTTAAGCGCTGGTTCAAAACCTTTCTTTTCTTTTGCTGGGCATTTTGGAGTTGATTTTGAATCCTGGGGAAGGGATCTTACCAAGGACAGGAGACGGTCATTTAGATGTTGTGTTGATAATGTTTATTATATTGTGTTGCTATATAATTTCTTTTGTATGTTTGGTATTTAGTATGTGGGCCAGTTTTTCCCTGCTAGATAATGTTACCTTAGTCTTTAGACTAGCCAGGAAATTCCTCTGTAAAGGAGGGCAAACACAGTATTTTCTTTACATGATTTCTTTAATAAAATGGCACATTTTGAGAAATCTACAAGCAGTTGTCCGCCTCTCATTACTCACTCCTCACACAATGCTTATGAAACTTTTAGCTTTGGGTAATGCTTGTTTTTTCACTAAAACTCACAATCTTTAAAGTTCGGTCCCTTGCGATCGATGCTACAATGTTTTCTACTTCTTCATCACTTGAGTTCAATACTACAATGGTTTCTGCTGCTTTACAAATGATCCTTTAGTTAATCTTCACTTTGGAATAATGTTTAACTATACTCAATTGGTAATTACGCTGTTGTCTTCAGTTCGGTATTCAATTAGTGCTATTCAAGCAATTTCACTCATACGTAAGTGCTACTTTAGTCACATTCATTGTCCTACAACCACAGCCGGGTTTACAGCAATTCCACTCACCCCCGAGTGATTATTTCTGCTACTGATCCTCCTCATCAGCACACCTTCACCATCTTTTCCCCCTCACTCTCTGGCCAGCCTCCCTTGGCCCTCCTCCTACCCCCACCTGTGAGGCTAAGAACCTCAGTGTCATCTTTGACTCCGCACTTTCCTTCTCCGCCCACATCTCTGTTGTCTCTAAAAAGTCAAACTTCCTGCTGCACCTCGTCAGAGGTACTCTGCCTTTCCTTCCCCCAGAAGGTCATGGTCTCCCAAGCTCTGGTTCTCTCCACATTGGACTTTTGTAACAGCCTCTTTCTAAATCTACCTGCCTCTACTCTCCACCCTCTGCAACTAATCCAGAACAGGGCTGCAAGACTTGTCCTTGGCCTCAAGCCCTGGGATCGTATCTCTACAGCTCTGAAATCTCTCCATTGGCTCCCAGTGGATGCAAGGATTAAATTCAAAACCCTCTGCTTTGTCCACAAGGCTTTCTGGGGTCTGGGTCCAAAATACCTTCAGATATCCCTCTGCAAATACCCCCCTCTCAAGCTCTTCGCTCCTCTACCTCTAACTCCCTCAGGATCAGTCGTTTATCAAAAAAACGAGCTGTGGGTAGATCTCCGTCTTCGGCGGAGCCTCCCTCTGGAACAGCCTCCCTGCCACTCTAAAACATTAGGAGAACCATCTCTGGTTCCGTAAGCACCTCAAGACCTTCCTCTCTCTTGGCACTGTGCACCTGGCCACCCTCTGTCCTCCGGGCCCAGGTACTTGCTCACCCTGCGACTCTCCCGCATTGCCTCCGGGCCACCCCTTGCTCTGGGGTCTGTATATGTACCCATAAAGTTCCCCCCCTTTTTCTTCCTGCACTTATCAGACCTACCCTGTCTGCTGCCTTAAACCCAGCACTTGCCACTTGCTGGCTGCACTATCACTGTTTGTTGCCTGTATTATTTATGTATTTATTATTATTTATCTGTTTCTCCTTTGCTCCGCAGTTTCCACTTCTCTCCCCTTCCATGCACTTTTCCACTCCACCTCTCCCATGCACTTGCGCGTTCTCAATGTCACTGGGCCTAGTAAGATCGTAGTTTTGTTCTCCCCGTTCCCCTCCATTGCCTTGTCGCGCTCTGAAACACTTTTGTACGAGCGCAATAGCAATAAAATATCAATATCAATACTGTTCCTGCCTTTGTCACACGCAATGGATTCAAACACTCAGTAACACTCATCAGCTTTTGTCTTTGCTCCCTTCGCATTCTGCAGGACTTCTTCTGTTTTGGCTTTTTATTTTACAGAAACACTACCTCTTTGAAGTTGCCCTTGTTCCTGCCATTTAAGTATGGAGTTTGGCTTGCTCCTGAGACCCCCTGGTGCATACCACCCCCCAGCCATGGTCTCCAGCACGGTTCCTGCTGCGCAGTCTCTGTAATTCAGTTCACACAGGGCAAAGCCTTCTTCCTTCACGCTTCCCAATGCACAACCTCTGCACTTCAGATATATGGGGTAAAGGACCCTTTCAGGTCCGGCAGCTGGAATCTGCCCTGCTGTGGTCCCGGCACCCTCTCTTTATTCCAACGTCTGCCTGGACTGCCAATAACAAATCTGCTGCTGCTCTGTTCTTCTGCTACTGCTGCTGCTGCAACTCCACCTCCAACCCCACTTAATGGCCTGCACACAGGGGGCCATTTTAAGCCTCTCTGCCTCAGGTGTGGGTCATTTGCCTTAACAACCTGACCACTCCTGTTGTATAACTCTTGAGCCCTCTTCCTCGTCCCAGTACTTCAGGGATTATGGGACTTGAAGTCTCCAACAACAAAATCAGATTTTATAGTCAGCTTTCTACTTTTAAACTCAGGTTCATGTTTTCTAAGTACCTTTAAGAAAACATCACAAGAATTTACTTGAAAAGAGGAAGGCAGTTCATTGAAATCATTTGTTACAGATTTCCTATCACTACACCTCAGGGAGTTAGGATGATTTCTATCTTTATAAGTCTCTCATGGGCTTTCCTTTCTTGAGATGTTTAGGGATTTCACATTAAATTTATCCACATTAAGATGCTCAATTTGCGGAACAGACCAATCATAATGACAATAAGCCATTACATATATTGGTGCTTGTAAAAGGTTCTTCCCTTTTGGAAACAAATACTGTGTCTCATCCCATGGGATCTCCTCGCCATCCTGAGCCTTGTCTCCTGCCAGGTGTTCCTCCCGCCGAGCACCAGTCCCAAGGCCAGAATCAGGAAGCGTCTGCTGCCTTTCCCTGACCACCTGTGACGAGACTTCAGGCAGGGGACTAGTGAGGGATCCACAGGATTCATCACAGTGAACTGCTGCTTTCCAACACCAGCAAACGTCTAGGAGTCCTGTGCTGACTTCTGGCATTCCTGCCATGAGTTATCTTATCTGTGCAGCCTTCTGATTCTGGGCTCTTAAGCTGGTTGGCTGCACGGACCTTCTTCTAGCCCATCGTTCGCACAGAGAAGATCAGCCCACTCCTACCAGCAGTCTCTCTGAGTTTCTGCCAGTTCTTATTTAAATGTCCTGGGCACAGGTGCATGCTCTGCAAGGATGGCATGGTATCAACAGCAGACACATACACAATAAAGGCAAGTTTCTAAAACCTTTATTTTGTATTTTAGTAAGGTTGGGACAATTCCTAAATGGCCCTAACTCTAGAATGGGAGTAGTTCCAACCATTAAATAAATAACAAAGAAGTCCAAGTCAGTCTAGTCAAAATAAAAAGGCCTATACTAAAAAAAAAATAACCTTGCCCTCCTTCTCAAATGACTAATGTGCAAAGGGGATATAAAACGGAAAAAATGTGTCTTAAAAGAAATGTCAGAATGGCTTAGGTAACAACTCCCTTTCCCACATTCAGAAGCACGGGGTCGCAAGAGTTTCTTATAAGGATAAGTGAATGGTACAGTTCTATCAATCTTGCACCCTTGGCCTTACTGGTACAGTTCAGCAGTTCAGGCTTGGGCTTCAAGCTTTTGACAGTTCAATAACTTCTTTAGGCTTCGTCCACCTTGCCACAAATGCACAGTTCTACTCCTGACTTTTACTTTCCCACAGTTCAGCACAGGCTTCCCTCCGCTGAGCTCGATCCTATCTTTTCCTTCACATAAGTTTGAAATCTCACTTCTCACATGTGTCTCCCTGCGCTGGGCTCAACCTCTCTTTTCTCTTTGTGGGGGTTCCCTTCCCAACATTTAGTTTTATCCAACTTTTTACTGCCAAAGACTTTGGAAACTGCAAGGATTTTACGTAGACCTCTGCATGACCACTTCAACCTCTCTTTAAAGAATGTATCAATCAACGATCTTCATCACCTCGCAACACCACTGCTTCTTGGTACTTGTAGTTTCTTTTTCTCTTTGCATTGCCCTCTTGGCATCTTTCAAAGTTCATATACTTTTATTCTCTTTACATTGCCCTCTTGGCAATTTACAAAGTTCATACACTTCGCCCTCGTGGCGTATTCAGAGTTCCTATACTTTGCTTTTAACTCAATCAACTCTCGTTCAGGATCGCAGTTATTTTGCCTTCATTTCCACTTTATCACAACTTCAAAAATTTCACAGAGACTTTTGAATGTGCTATTCCGCCTTGCACGACCACTCTGTTACTTTGTATACTTACATCACAATTCAGCAATTGCCATTTCCATTAGGTGTTTTATTGGCACACACACAACCTTCAACTCTTGTTACAGTCACTTTTGCTTTTAAACACAAGCCGGGCTTTTGTTGCCTCTGATAACTCACTGGTTGTGTTAATTGGGTTTCTTTCTTTAACGCCTTTCATGTAGCAGTCAAGGAAGTTGCCAATGCCTCCTCTGCTCCTCCCAAACTCAGTCATTCACATGGGAGGGTAGAGGGCCATCTCGAAGTATCTCCTTTCTGCACACTCGGTTTCTGTCTTGGAACGCTTACGGCTTCCGAAAGTGTGGAAATCTCCCCTGGGTCTCTCTCGTTCTCAGCAACTGCTGATCAGCCCCTTGGCCTTCCAACTTCCATAGCCTGGTTTGCATCAGCCCCGGAAGAGCTGCTCCTTCTCGTACCCAGCAGTGCTCTCCATGTGTCTGTGTGCACCACCTTTTGTCCTGACATGGAACGTTGACAAGTGGTAGGTGTGTGTAGTTAGGATTACATGCCTGACTCTGCCTGATCTCATTAAGGGGACAGTGCCATTGCAAGTCAGTAGAGGTAATCTTCCTGGCCTCATTCCTACTCTTCCTCAGATCAGTAGTGTTGTCAGTGTGAAGTGGGGAGGAACTATAGGAGTTGTAGTTTCCCATAACATTGGTACGGATAGGGGTTGGATGGGTTGTGAAAAAAGGGGGATACCAAAATATCTGGATGCAAGGATCAAACCAACTTTATGAAAGAGCCCCAGTGAAATAATCCAATGACATAAGGGTAGAGCCGAAGACCTTATCCAAGAACTGCAAGCCCTGGTACAGAAGGTGGATAGAGACTATTTGAAAATAAGATATTAAACGAGCACGCAAGCAAAGCAGGTCCCTGCTTTACTAGGAGAAGGGAGTCATTCTCCTGGCCTTAGTTTCTTTGAATAGTGGTAGGCTCAGATAGAGTTTGTTTTTGACAGCGGACTTTCTTTTTGATTTGGACATTTTCAGATGACTGACAAACACCTTAGTTAATTATATAGACAGGGAACACCCCATAGGTATAGAGAGAGACAGGCCTTCTTATTATTATTTAATAATACATTGTTCGAAATGTCTTCAAAGTGTCTGCATACTTCTTCTGACCTGCCACAAGAGGGATTTAAAAGGGTGATATCTGGGAATTCTTGGTGGGGTCATTCTCTCCACAGAATCCAACATAGGAGGTGGTGAAGGAGGAGCAGGAGCATACCGGGCCTACTAGGAAAGGAGAAGACATGAAGGAAGCACTTGGAATTGTCTAAAGGAATTGTATTTTGTTGAAAAGATGGAATATTTGAACTTTTGGGGAAGCAAACCCCTGTTCCTTTTGAACTATTTTGAACTTGGAAAGGGGAAGCTGATCAAAAGCCAAGAGCTAGAAGAAGCTCTGAGCTTACTTTGAACACTATTTATTTTGATGCTAACATCCCTACACATTGTATACAGTTGAAAGGGAGGCCAAGTATAGGTTTTGGACACAGACTGACATTTGCTTTGGACTTCCTGACACAGCCTTAGTTTTCTTTAGGTAGTGTGAGAAACCTGAAGGTGTCTCAACCGCTAGTCCCTGGGCATCTGTCATCCAGGTGGCTAGGACACAGGCATCACTTTTGGATCTAGTTCCTGGGGGTGGACCAGTGCGGGAGGATCACCTGGATGAGGGGTCTTCGGGGAGTGGAAGTGGGACACTGGAAGGTGAGATGCGGTATCCCATTCCCTGTAACACCTTTTCCCCATCCTACCAGGTAGGGGACCTAGGAAAGTGACCCCCCTTTCTCGACGCAAACACTTTCTCATGGACAGCACACCGTGAGCAAAAATGGACCGACACCAGAGCCGTGTACCTGACATGTCCCAATACAATGGTCAGGCAACGTCAGGCAATTACTGATCATTACACACACACCTGACTTCCATTACACTTCCCCACACGGATAAAAGACGGAGCATGAAAGCACACTCTGATCAATGCAAAGCACACTAGGAAACTGCGGTTCCAAGATGCTAGTTTAATATGAGGAGAAAGATGGCGAGATCAGAGTGGGTTGCAAGGAGGGAAGTGCCCTTGACCTTTTCAGGCCGTTACTTTCGCGAACCTTGGAAAGTAAGAACTGGGAACTAATGCTGAACAAACCTGCATTGTTTGTCAGATAACCAAGGCGGGGAGGAGCGGCTGCCGCTGTGGTACTGTCTTTGGCGCCTACAACAAAGCAGCACCAGTAAAGACAGCACAGCCGATGAGTCGGAGAGACTGATACCAAACCATCCTGTGTTAGAACCAAGGTTTCAAGCGGCAACATTGTATGAAGAAATCTAAAGAAAATAGTGTGTGAACATATGTGACGAATGACGCAAATATAATTGAAAACCACAGGAGTGGTTGAACTTTGGGAAGGTCAAATAAGATACCATAGACAGAGTGGTCTGGTGCCACATATGTGCTCACTTGAAGGTCTCTGTCAGGTATTCAACTAATTGGCAACTTTTGAAAGGGGAATTTTGAGATCGAAGTGGTCCTGCAACTGTCAAGCTAAATCCTGTGCACATTCGAAGGTCTTCAATAGTTGAATGCATGCTACAATTGGTCCGAGCTCGGCTGAGGGAGACTAATTGTGATGGAGAAAGGATCTGAGCCCGGCTGAGGGGGATCTGGGGTGAACCGTGAGTCACCTGAGAAAGAGTATTGTCTGAACATTATAAAAAATGGATCTGAGCCCGGAAGAGGGGGATCCACAATACTGATAGTGACATAAAAAGGGATCTGAGGGGGATCAGGGTGAGACACCCGAATTGAACACTCAAAAGAGGAAAGGAAATTTGTGTTTGTTTTGTTCTTGTACATCAGGCCCTCTGAGTCAAAGGACCTTTGGAAAGCAAAGAGACTTGCATCACAGAAGGCCGTGATGCTGGTAATGGAACTGTGTCCTTGTGCTGAAGAAGCCAGCGTGTGTGCTTTGCTCGAGTGAACCACCTTGTCCCATGGTGAAAAAGTTGGGAATGGAGGCCAACGGCCTGATCATCCTGACATATGATTTTGTGAACACCTCCTTCTTTTTCATGAACAATAACCCATCACTATGTATGTTTAGCAATACGAATTGGCAATAGATTGTGTTAGTTTAGCCATTCTTATTTTAACGAAACTCCACTAGGACTGCATTATTATTATTTGATGGTCGTAGTTTGCTCCCATCTGTAGATTTAGGCTTAGATAGGCGTTTATCACACCTTTGTTAAAGTTCAATAAACACCCTTGAACTGTGGTCACTTGTGACTGTCTTACTGTTGATGCCATGCCTTCCTTCCATGTGGTGTCAGGAGTGGCATGTGACTCAATTAAAACAAATTGGGGAACCCTACAATTCCAGAAGCTTAGTCATGGATCTTCCAATCCCTCTATTGCTACGAAAGAATCAATCAACTTTGATATCTGTAGCAGTAGAGAAGCTACTATCCCTCCTGGGAAAAGAGGAATGATTCTCACAGACTTAGTTTTGATACCCCCTGCTGGGTGTTATATAAGATTGGCCCCAAAATCTGGCCTGGCTTGGAAGTTCAGTATAGACGTTCTAGCAGGCATCATCGATCCCGACTTCCGGGGAGACGTAAAGGTTCTCTTACAGAACCCTGGTGAAATCTCATTTGAAGTACATCATGGAGACAAAATTGCCCATGGCATGCTTGAAAAGACTCTATTTCCTAATTTTAAAGAAAGTGAACCAGAGGAAATGGCGAGAGGTACCTTAGGCTTTGGGTAAGCTGATGAACCATCTACAACTGAAGAGAAAAAGGGAGAATAGCCTACATCTATCCTGACCTGGAGTTCGCCCAGCGAAATGACCCAGCTCTCGCTGAGGCATTCTTACAAGCAATTCCTGAAGAAGAAGGTGTAGAGAAGGGAAGCCCTTTTTTTTCTTAAAGCAAGGATTGCTATATAGAAAACAAACATCTACAGAAGGCTTAAGTAAAACTCAGTTAGTAATCCCCAAAACTCATCGGAAGATCACACTACAGACAGCGCATTCCCATCTGAGCAGGGGACACTTAGGGCAATCCAAAACCCAGGCCGACATCAGTGGGAAGTTTTATTGGCCAGGTATCCATGCTGATATAAAAACCTTCATTCAGATGTGTGAAATATGTCAAAAAAACAGTACTCACATCCCATTGCCTGCCCATTTGAATTCTTTACCAATCATAGAAATCCCTTTTCAAGAATTGGAATGGATATCATTGGACCTTTAGAAACATCTAGACTGGGTAACAAATATGTCCTTTTGATTGTTGACTATGCAACCAGATACCCCGAGGCAATCTCTATGTGGAACAAAACCACCCAGCAAATTCTAAAGCACCTCCTAGTGTATTTTACCAGGGTTGGCTTTCCTAAGGAAATTCTGACGGATCAAGGTTCAGATTTTATGGGTGAAATCAAAGAGCTGCTCCATATTACCACCTTACGAGCTTCAGTGAACCATCCCCAAACAGATGGCTTGGTAGTGTAAGGAACTCATGGTGGCAACAGTAAAGACAGACACAAATGATCACAGTTCAAGGGCGTTTACTAAACTGTTTATGCGGGTTGGAAAGACGTCTAATCTAAACCTAAATCTAAGATGGGAGCAAGCTACGACCATCAAGTAATAATGAGGCAGTCCTAGTGGCGTCTTGTCAAATAAAAGAGCCTATACTAAGAAAAACCTATTGCCAGTCCTTACAAATAAATATAAAAAAAGAGTGTGGGATAAGGTTCACAAGAAAGAAAGAAGTGTTCACAAATGATAAGTCAGGATGTGGGGCCCCCTTCCCTACGTTTTGAGCACGGGACAAGGTAGGACTCCTGAGCACAGAACACACTCGAGTTTTCCCAGCCCGAGACAACTGTTCTGCTCTCAGATATCAGGACCGTTGATGGTTATGACTCTTTTCTACAAAAAGTCTATTGCCTCCGAGGACCTGATGTTTTAGAAACAATAAACAAAAGTTCCTTTCAGCATGTACGTTGGGTGATGATTTGTCACCCTTGGATCCCCCTCTTCCGGGATCAGATCCACAAACAGTTACTATCGAAATCAGGACCTTCAGTGATTGACTCTTGGTTCTGAGGGCCTGATATGTTAACATATAACAAACAAAAAGCTCCTTTCAGATTGTACTTGGGGTGATGAGTCTTCAACCCTTGGTTCCCCTTCTTCCGGGCTCAGACCCCTCTCGAATATCAGCCTCCCTATGTCGGGTTCACTCTGGCCTGTATTCAAAAGATTTCTCTGCTGCATTCCTGTGTTGGTGGGGGGATGGTTTTCCACCCCTGGATCCCACTCTTCCGGGCTCAGACCCTGCTCGAATGTTTGCCGCCCTTCATCGGGTTCATTAGACTCTCATTCACATTCTTTCTCCTTTTGTTTTCACAAATTTTGGGTGATGTCTTTTCACCCTTGGGTCCCCCTCTTCCGGGCTCAGACCCTTTTCAAATCTCAGCCTTCCTCCATCGGGTTCACTACGGCTTTTAAGAACAATCTCACCTGTGACAGCCTTAATGTCTTTTTAAAGTTTACTGTGGACACCCCTCTGCCGGGTTCACTTTCGTCAACACACTGTTCATTGTGACTTTAAGGACTCCAGTGAGCACCTACGTGGTGCCGGACCCTTCTACAGCTGGTTTTCCCTCAATGTTCACAGTTCATTGTACTTTTCTTAATTTGCCACATTGCGACTTTCATTCAACATTCAACACAGTTCGGTTTCTTATATGTTCTCCCCTCGACTCACCGGCTGTAATGAATCGCTTGGCTTTCCTTGTATCTGGAGTCAAGGACGGTATCACAGTAGAAGGCATCTTTCTCTGTCCTGCTTATTAGCGTCGGCATACTCTGTGCACCGTTGACATCTGCTGCAACACACTATGGCTATTGTTCACGGTCTTACGATTCCTTCCATGGAGGCTTCGCAGGTCTGGGTCGGAAAAGAGCAAGGACGCTTCTCTACTCGTTACCCTTTCGGTTCTCGCTGCCTTTCTCCTCCTCTTGCACTGCCGTGCTTGGATAGCTCTCTCGTCGTGCGGTCTGCCTTGCTCGTATTGTGCTCTCGTGCTCCACCTTTTATCCCTGTGAGTAAAGGAAAGGGCCATCAGGTGTGTGAGGTTCTGGTCAATTGCCTGACTTTGCCTGACCCTTGTGTTGGGACATGTCAGGTAAACAGTTTTGGTATTAGTCTGTTGTCTTTCGTGGGCTAAGACAGTGTTTGTGTTGGAAAGGGAAGGGGTTAGTGTATCTGATTGTCCTACGTGGTAGGACGGGGAAAAGGTATTATATGGAATTACAATCCTCGTAACAGGGGGGCTGATAAATTCAGAAGGATGAGATGGGTAGAGTTTGGGAAACAAACGGGAAAGACCAGGATTATTATCGTAAAATGAACAGGGGGGATTGTGGGAACGGTAGAGGTTTGTTAAAGTAGACTGAGTGTTCAGGAAATAATAGGCAGAGGGACATGGAGAAGAACGATTGAGAGTATTTGGGTAGGAAACAGGAAAACAGGGATTCTCTGAGAGATAGTTTCTGGGTGTAACAGGGTTTGGGATGCAAGGGGATTTACCTGATATTGAGGGGTCATTGGAGTTGAATAAGGGAGATTCTTTGGGAGGAAGTGAGACAAAGGTGGTACAACCTACAAAGGTCTTGGGGATTTCATCCTCCTCTTCTTCTTCCTCGGTATAATACCACGTTTCACATGGGGTATTCCCCCCAGCATAACCCCGGGCTCCCATAGCTAGGTGATACTGCCTCGCTTGTCCACTCCCAGGGTTGGGATCTAAGAGTGCCGCACCTTCCGTGGTCACCTGGATAAGGGATTCCTGAGGTCTACTTGGGAGAATACCCTCAGGTTTCTCACAGTAGAGAGATTCAATAAAACACTTAAAATGATCCTCAGAAAGGTGGTAGATAAGGACGGGAAGGACTGGGTGTCTCTCCTTGTCAACTACTTTATGGTATAGAACCTAGAGATGTCATGGACATGGTCCTGGAGACCTGGAAAGAATGAGAGGAGGCACCAATTCCCCTTTCGCAAACTGCTACCAGATTGCGGGAGCATATGAAACTTGTTTGAAATATAGTCTATACCTACATTATACTACATTAGAACACCCAAGGGAAAAGTGGCTCATCTGAAAACATATTGACTCACGGAAGCCCATAGACAGATAGTGGTTGAGGAAGTGAATAAAATGTTAAGAGCAAATATTATTGAACCCTCTTCACGTCCATGACCTCCCCTGTCATATTGATCACCAAACCTGACCACCCTGGAGGTTTTGCATACATTTCCCCCAAGTTAATGCCATTTCCGACTTCGATGACTATTCCATGCCATGCATCGATGAACTAATTGATAAACTCGGAAACCCCACTTTTCTATCAACCCTAGACTTAACTAAAGGGTACTGGCCAGTCCCAGTATATGGACCTGATAAGGAGAAAACTGCTTTCTCGATGCCCCTAAGACTGTTCCAGTTCAAAGTCCTCTCTTTAGGCTTGCACAGGGTTAAGAGACAAATTAAAGAACGCAGAACCCCCCCCAGAAAATTAATTGGAATGACAAGGATGACATATGTCACAACGACCTAAAACAAACCAGCACCCGATCCTATAGGTAGCAGATTTTTCAAGGGAATTTGTATTACAAATAGACGTCTCCCTTAAAGGGTTAAGAGCAGTCTTGTCACTGATTTGCGATGGATTAGAACATCTCATCTTATTTACGAGTCACAAACTTTTCCCACGTGAACAAAATTACTCTGTGCTGAAATTAGAGTCCCCTGCCATCAAGTGGGCCATTATCCACCTTAAATACTAACTCCTAGGAAGAAAGTTCACACTCGTCATGGACCATTCTCCACTAGTGTGAATTAGCCAGCGAAGGGATTCTAACCCTCGAGCCATGCAGTGTTTCTTAGACCGGCAACCCTACTGTTTCACTGTGCAACACTGAAAGGGCAAAGACCAAGGGAACGTGGATTTCCTCTCTCAGTTTTCATGTGAAACAGATGTGGCTACATTGCATAGGGAAAGGGTATGTGAGAAACCTGAAGGTGTCTCACCCGCAAGTCCCCGGGGATCTGTCATCCAGGTGGCCAGGACATGGCCATTGCTTTTGGATCCAGGTTCTGGGGGTGGACCAGTGCGGGAGGATCACCTGGATGAGGGGTCATCGGGGAGTGGAAGTGGAACACCATTATGCCCTTCCCTGTAGCACCTTTTCCACATCCTACCAGGTAGGCTAATTTAGGAACTCAACCCCCCTTTCGCGACAAAAACACTTTCTCACAGACAGCTCACCGTGAGTGAAAATGGACTAACACCAGAGCCGTGTACCTGACATGTCCCATTACAATAGTCAGGCAATGTCAGGCAGTTACTGATCATTACACACACTTGACTTCCATCACACTTCCCCACACAGATAAAAGGCGGAGCACGAAAGCACACTCAGAGCGAGGCAAAGCACACAAGGAAATAGCGGTTCCAAGATGGCAGTTTAATAAGCGGAGAAAGGCGGCGAGACAAGAGAGGGTTGCAAGGACAGAAGTGCCCTTGATCTTTTCAGACCATTACTTTCACGAACCTTGGAAAGTAAGAAACATAAGACCGGGAACTAAAGCTGAACAAACCTGCATTGTGTGTCAGAGGTACCCGGGGCTCTCCTGCATCGATAACCAAGGCGGGGAGGAGTGGCTGTCACTGTGGTGCTCCCCTTGGCTCCTACAACAAAGCAGCACCAGCAAAGACAGTACAGCCGTAAGCAGCAACATTGTATGAAGAAATCTAAAGAAAATAGTGTGTGAACGTACGTAATGAATGGCGCGACTATAATTGAAAACCAGAGGAGTGATTGAACTTTGGGGAAACTAAATAAGATACCATAGAGTGGTCCAGCACACATGGGTGCTCACTCGAAGGTCTCTGTCAGGTATCCAACTAATCGGCAAATTTTGAAAGGGGTATTTTGAGATCAAAGTGGTCCTGTAACGGGTCAAGCGAAATCCTGGGCACATTTGAAAGTCTTTGATAATTGAATGGGTGCTACAATTGGTCTGAGCTCGGCTGAGGGAGACTAATTGGGACAGAGAAATGATCTGAGCCCGGCTGAGGGCGATACGGGGCGAACCATGAGTCACACAAGAAAGAGTATTCTCTGAACATTACAAAAAGGGGATCTGAGCCAGGCTGAGGGAGATCCAGGATGAGACGCCCGAATTGAACAGGCAAAAGAGGAAATTAACTTTGTGTTTGTTTTGTTCTTGTACATCAGGCCCGCTGAGTCAAGTGTCTTTTGGAAAGCAAAGAGACTTGCATCACAGAAGGCCGTGATGCTGGTAATGGAACTGTGTCCTAGTGCCGAAGAAGCCAGAGTGTGTGCTTTATTCAAGTGAACTGACTTGTACCATGCTGAAAACATGGGGAAGGGAGGCCAACAGCCTGAACATCCTGACATATCATTATGTGAACACCTCTTTTTTCATGAGCACTACTCCTCACCATGTATGTTTAGTGGTAAAGATTGGCAATAGTTTAATATAGGCCCTTTTATTTTGATGAGACTCCACTAGGAATGCATTCTCATTATTTGATGGTCATAGCTTGCTCCCATCTGTAGATTTAGGTTTATATATGTGTTTATCACACCCTTGTTAAAGTTCAATAAAAACCCTTGAACTGTGGTCACTTGTGTCTGTCCTACTGTTGATACCATGCCTTCCTTACAGTAGGGAAATCCCACCTTATTATAGGGCAAGTTAGGCCTTACACCATCCTGTATTTTAAGTTAATAAAACTTTGTGTACCAAACTTGAACCTGGTGTCTGTGTCTGACTCATGATGCCGTCACTGCTCCCAGCAACTACAGCGCTGCCTCTGCTCGGGGCATCCCTTGCGCTGCATTCCTCTACTCCTTTTCCTTGTCGCAGTGTTGTGGTGTTTTTTGGAACAGTATAGTTCCTTTATAGCAACTTGCATGAAAATATTGGATGAATGTCCCGAATGGGTTTTTAAGGCACGTCAGTCATGGAGGATTGGTATGTAGAGTTATGACAGGTGGTTTTAGCAGATTTACAAGGAAAGTCCATGTTTGAGATTTGGCCTATAGATTGTAACAAAATTAATTCAATACTCTCCATGGAGGGAGAAGGGAAGGTATTACAATAGTCCATCAGAGTGTTGTAAATGGGAGTTTCATCCTGCATGGGGAAAGGGGGATACCATACCTCACCTGCTGATACCATTACCCTCTCTCCCAGAGGTTGTCTCCCTCCATTTGATCCTCCCTCATATAGCCGCCCCCGGGGTTAGGATCAGGTAGCGGCTGCCGTCCCCTGGCTACATGGGAGGAGGTTACTGCTGTGAAAGGAGTGATGATACGATTGGATTCATCACATTCTCTTCCAGTTTAAGATCCTGCCTTTTAATCCACATGGGAACCTGCCCAATTTGCAGTGACTGATGGATAGACTCTTAAAACTATCTTCAGCATTTTAAAGGGCATACCTAAATGACATTGGGCCTCATTACACGGTAGGCGGTAGGGGTTTACCGGTACCGGTAAGGGCACCGGTACCGGTAAACCCCTACCGCCTTACTACGAGGTCCCTTTGCGGGACCCGACTTTAACAGCTGGTTTTACCAGCTGTTAAATTTGGGTGCTGCAAAGGGACCTCGGAGCTAATTATGGTACCGCAATTTGCGGTACCGTAATTAGCACCTTCCCCATTCCCATTATGCCCTATGGGGGCAAAAATGGAAATGGGGAAGAGCCTTGGTGAATGGGGAATTACCGCCCCCGCTCACCTTGGAGTAGGGCGGTAATTCCGCCATCCACCAAGGCGGACACAGTAAAATACCGGCGGCAACCATGGCGCTAATAGCGCCATGGTTACAGCCTACCGTGTAATGAGGCCCATTGTCATCCACAGTGATAGTTGGCCTGAACATAGCCATCATCTGTATGAGGTTACCCGTGCACTTAGAAAAGCTAGGCTAAGAGTAGACCCAAGGAAGTGTCATCTGGGGCAATCAACAGTAAAGTACCTGAGATTTTTCGTAGGAAATGGCTTGATACAACCACAAGCAGAAAAGGTGAAGGCAGTTCTAAAAACCCCAACACCAAAATCCAAGAGAGAACTGCCTTCTTAGGGTTAACCAGCTATTATAGAAGGTTTATACTGAACTATTCCAGCATAGCCGCAACCCTAACTGACAAACTGAAAAAAGCTCAGCCCCAAAAACTACTATGGGGAAAAGAAGATCAAGCCAGTTTAGATGGGCTGAAAGATATACTATACCATGGGCCTCATTACGAGTTTGGAGGTAGCCATGGTGCTATTAGCACCCTGGCTGCCTCAAAAATCGTGTCCGGGTCCGTGGTCTGTGAATGAGGAATAACCAGGTCATTCAAACCTTGGAGGACCCGGTAATTCCTCAATCACAAAACCATTCCCCATTCCCATTCGAGCCGCCATAGGGTTCAATGGGAATGGGGATGGAGCTAATAACGGGCCTGTTAAGAACGGGTGACATCAACGCAGCCGTAAGCCCCTACACCTGATACCCGACCTCGCAAAACAGAACGACTCCCAGATACTCTGCTCAACGGACTCAGGGTGACCGTCAATGTTACCACTGCGGGTTCGAGTACCCACACAGATGCCCATGCCCTGCCATCGGCCAGCGCTGCCTAAGATGCAGAATGGAAAACCACTTTCAGGTGATGTGCAAGGAACATCTCCCCGAGGGGAGCTCAACTCGCCAACGAACTGCCGGCCACCCAGCAGAGATACACACGGAACAACAATGCCCCGTCGAAAGAAATGCATCATACCCCACGAACTCCTATGAACGCCCTAACACTGTGAGGGCACTAGAAGGACTCCGGAAAGATCATGAACTGTATGACATCCGCCAACGAGACCCAATGCAAACACTGGAACATGGGGTGACATACATGAGGGACCCCCTGCCACCTCATGCACAGGACATAGACCCATACACCAACTCCCCACCAAGACATCAGCTAGGGGAATGCGAACAAACCCAATACCTGCAAGATGGATACGATAGGGAATACGTCCGACTCCTCAGTGTCGACGTTGAAGACACTTCAGCTCCCTAGGTGATGATACAAATGGGGAACACCAGGAACAAGTTTGTGGTTGACACGGGAGCAACGGTAAACGTCATGAATGAAGACCTGTACCGTGACATCGCCCCTCTGTATCCTCTTCGAGAGTCCAGAACACACATCTTCCAATGGGGAGCAGCCCTGCCCATGACATCAAGGGGACAATTTCAATGTGACCTGACACATCGCAACGATCCACGTCATTAAGAGTCCATCCATAGGTCGCTGTCTCCTCGGCTACCGAACGGCCAGTGCTCTGGCACTGATTGATCTACAATATGACCAATCGGGAGTAATAAAGGGACACCCCTCAACACGAGAAACCATCATGGCAATAACATGCCGACCCCTTGCAAAAGGAGACCTCAAATATCAGTCCCCCAAACTATTCGAGGGAGTGGGAATGCTCAAAAACTCAGCCATCAAATTACACATCTACCCCGACATCACACCGGTGCCAAGGCACCCCCGTAAAGTGGGTTTTCACCTTCAGGAACAAGTTTCAAAGGCGATCCAACTCCTCCTCCTCAATGACATCATAGAGAAGGCAGAAGGACCAACGCCATGGGTATCCCCAATAGTGATAGTGCCCAAAAACAACGGACGCCTATGATATGCGCATCCCAAACACCGCCATGGAGAGACACCCAGGACCAAGCCTGGAAGACATGCTTATCAGGTTGAATCAGGTGAGGCACTTCTCAAAACTGGATCTCAATCAGGGCTACCACCAGCTCGTCCTGGACCCAGACTCCAGACCCATCACCACCTTTGCAACGCATGATGGGCTGTTTAGATACAAGCGGCTAAATTTTGGTATATCATCTGCTGCAGAGATTTTTCAAGAGACAATCAGACGCCTGATATCATCTGAAATGAATGCCCTAACCTACAGTGATGATATTCTGATCTTCGGAAAGGACCAAGAACAGCACGATAAAGCCCTAATAACCGTTTGCAAGACCCTCCAAGAAGCGGGACTGACACTAAATGAACTTAAATGTGTCATCCACAAGACTAGCCTCAAATTCTTCGGGCACATATTCTCAAACAATGGAATAACAGCCGACCCTGACAAGATAAAAGCCATTACCGACCTCCAAGCCCCCACGACAGCGGCGGAACTTCGCTCCTTCTTAGGTATTGCGGGATACTGTGCATGCTACCTCCCGAACTATGCCACAATCACCGACCCGCTTCGTACCCTCCTGAAAAAGGACCAACCTTTTGTCTGGGACACACCGTGCCAAGCCGCGTTCACGACCATAAAGGAGAGTCTCACCAACAACCGCCAGCTGGCATACTTTCATCCAGAGTGGCACACCATCATTACGGTAGATGCTAGTCCAGTGGGACTCGGAGCCATCCTTGCCCAGACCGGCGCCAAAGACAACGCTCGGCATGCGGTGGTGGCATACGCCAGCCGCACTCTATCACACACAGAAAGGGCCTATTCACAAGTGGAGAGGGAAAGCCTAGCTGCAGTATGGGCCTGCGAAAAATATCATCACTTTGTCATTGGCCGGAAATTCACTCTCGTAACAGACCATCAGGCACTCCTCTCGAGATTCGGCAACCCCAAAACCAAAATGCCACCCCGAATAGAGCGCTGGGGAATAAGACTACAAGAATATGACTATGTGATCATCCACAAACCCGGGGGAGAAGCCAACCCGGCGGACTACCTGTCCAGGCACCCCACGATGAACAAAGACAACACCCTGGCTCATGAGGCCGCAGAACACATCTCCTACCTGTCCTCAATTGCCATGCCACCGACGATCTCGACGGCAACATTTGAGGAAAGAAGCAAGGCCGTCCCAATGATCAAAGCCACCGTCTCCCTCACCCGCTCCAACAAATGGAGAGAGCGCCAAAAAAGAGGTAACGGAGGGGAGGAAGCAGACAAGAAAGAGCTTGATTGGCTAGCCAAAGTACACGAAGAACTGACAACCACAGACCAAGGCATACTACTTTGTGGACACATATTAGTAGCCCCGAGAGACCTAAGGAAGACCCTAGTAACACTAGCCCATAAGGGCCACAGGGGGATTGACAACACAAAACAGATCCTCAGAAATCATGTCTGGTTTCCTTACATGGACGCGGTAGTTGAAGACATGCTGATGCACCCTGCCAACTTGCAGCAAAAGGGTCACCCCCGAACCCACTCCAACTAACCACACTTCCAACAAGGCCCTGGCAAAAAGTCGCAATGGACTTCTGTGGACCCCTAGAAGAAGGGGGGTACCTTTTGGTAATCATTGACAAATACTCAAGGTTCCCATTCATCAAGCAAATACCCTCGACATCATTCACCGAAACAGCACCCATCGTAGATGAACTATTCAGCGAGAGGGGTATCCCAAACATTGTCAAGACAGATAACGGATCCCTGTTCCAAGGACGAGAATTTGCAAGGCTCACGGACCACTTAGGATTCCACCACCAGAAGGTCACACCACTCTGGCCCCAAGCCAACGGGATGGTGGAGCGGTTCATGGCCACCATCAAATTAACCAGACAGAAAGCTGTAGTGGAGCAGACACCCCACACGCAAGCCATCTGCAGTATGCTAAGAAGCTACAGAAATACTCAGCATGACGCGACGGGAAAGCCGCCGGCCGAACTCATGGTGAGATACCAACCCCTAACACGCATTCCCCGGTGGGAAGACTACACACCAGAAGAAGATACAGCCATCAGAGAACGAGACGCCGAAAAGAAGAGGAAGGCGAAAGAGTGGGCTGACAAAAAGAGGAGAGCGAAGGAACACCAACTAGAGGTAGGACAAACTGTCCTAGTCTGGCAAACTCAGCTTAAGAAAACAGACATGCGCTACAGCCCAGAGCCTCGAGTCATCACAGCCATCTAAGGACCCATGATCACGGCGACCAGAGAACCAGGGGACATCACCCGAAACTCCTCATTCTTTAAGAGACTAATGGCCTCATTACACGGTAGGCGGTAACCATGGCGCTATTAGCGCCATTGTTGCCGCCGGTATTTTACCGTGTCCGCCTTGGTGGATGGCGGAATTACCGTCCTACTCCAAGGTGAGTAGGGCGGTAAATCCCCATTCACCAAGGCACTTCCCTATTCCCATTTTTGCCCCCATTGGGTTCAATGGGAATGGGGAAGGCGCTAATTACGGTACCGCAAGTTGCGGTACCGTAATTAGCACCAAGTTCCCTTAGCGGGCCCGTTCCTTAACAGCTGGTAAAACCAGCCATTAAGGTTGGGTCCCGCAAAGTGACCGCGTAGTAAGGCGGTAAGGGTTTACCGGTACCAGTGCCCTTACCGGTACCGGTAAACCCTTACCGCCTACCGTGTAATGAGGCCCTATATCTTGAAGAGCCAGAGACACCAGAGATAGCGGTTGAAGACCCATGCGGGGAAGACGAAACAGAACCCCCAGTTGAAGCGATTGGTGAAAGCAGGGAATCCCCAGGGAGACCCCTCAGAACAATAAAGAGACCAGCGAGACTCATTGAACAGATATAACTTGACTTTCATGATAAGCATGGGGGAGGTGTTGTACGTGGTTAATAGGGACACAGCCCCATTAAGAAAACACACACAGCAAAGCGAGAAGAGGGCGGAAGGGGAGGGACAAGGGGGAGAAAGTTAGACATGATGTAGATGTGAATAAAGGAGGTTAACAGGAATAGTGGCTCCGTCTATCTGTTAAGTATGACTGCAGATGAGTGTTGAGAGCACCCAACAGACACCACGGTGGTGATATACATTTAAACTTTATTCGCCCAGGAAGGGAAGAGGCGGGGGCATTGTCACGCCGCCAGCAAAGCTACGCCCGGGGACCAAATCTGCTTAAGTTCATCTGTGTGGGTACAGGAAAATAGCTGTTTCGGTCCATGAAGCCGGTCTGGGGCAGACTGGCAACCTGATTGTGGCCTCTTCCCTGAGGTGGTAACTTTAATCAGTGTGGTGACACATTGCTTCAGCTGCAGAGCTGTATTTCAGCTGCCCAGCCGCACAGGGACCCTTTGGAACGAGGTTGCTGGGCCTGCTGTGGTGGTGGCTATTTACCTTTCGCGCTGCAACACCTGCAGTCCGAGCGATGCAGCACACAGTGTCCTGTGACTCCTGCGGCAGATGGCACTGTTCTTTCTATTTTTTTTTTTCATTTGCAGGAGCGACTCTTGCAGGTTGGGGACACCCTTTGATGGATGTGGTGGACAGCGGAGCCCGCACCCTCTCTCGCCACAGGCGGGAGCAATTCAACCTGCGGGGGCAGGGTTCTCCTTCCTTTGCCACTGTGGGTGCCACACCTTCTCTTCCCCAGTCCGGAGTTCATTATTTACGGTCGGGCCAAGCTGTAGGCAATGAAAAGTTTATTATTGCAGAAAAACTAAGCCGCAAGGACAGAATCTCAGACTGGCTGCCCAGTCCTGTCCAAGGTCCCCCAGGCAGGAGCCATCACCGGCAGCAGTCCGGGCCGTACACAGGGTAGGCTCCCCCAGGTGGGAGCAATTTGTACATGCTATGTCGGTGAGACCGGTGGATCTTCTGTTGGGCACCGGGTAGGCTGACGTCCAGGAGGGATCAGTATACTCATTGCTACTCTAGCCCCTCCAGGGAGGCCAGCCTCATGGCAGGAGCTAGGCTTTGTCCCCTTTGACCGCGCGCAAACTCCTCCAGAGGGCAGCAAGCTGTGCCATGCCGGTCACATGGCGGGGCTGGTCAATTTCCCGTTTCTTTGGGATCGGCAGTGCGCCGGATTCCATCCTTGTCGCCAGTTGTTAAGGGGCACGGTGGTCCCAGGCCCTGGTGGCGGCAGGCCTTGACGGGCAGGCCCCCTGCATACTGTGGAGCACTGGCATGAGCTGAAATGAAACACACACAGCAGGAGTCATTGTCAAGGAGTTCCCCCCCTTCTCACCTGAGTTCGATCTTTGCTGGATTTCTTGATCGATGCCTTCTTGCGTACTGCTCGAGTCTTGAATAAGGCTGCACAAGTCTCTTCCGACTTCAGCGTGCGTTCAAGTACCGGGATGCAGGGATCCAGGAATCCAGGAAATAACAGGGTGGGCAACTAGCACACGAGTCCAGGAATCAAGAAGGAAGGAAAGGGACTAGAATTGGGTTAGAGTGGAAGAAGCAAAGGAAACAATACCACGAGCTACGGAGCACAGGTCTGGTCGCTACTTCGCAATAGCATTGAGACGCGTGGGGCCGTGGCATATTTATGGAACGTACTACGTCTGCCGTGAAGGCTGGTGCGAGGCGTGTCACGTGATACGGCCATGTTGGGAGAAACAATGAATGCAAGCCCCGCCGTGACAAGGACCAGGAAGTCCAGAAGGGGCGCGTTCTGTGGGTCATGACAGCATGCCTCCTCCGAAAACCTGTTCCACCAGGTTTTCCAGGGTGTATAAGGTGAAATCTTCTGAGTAGTCGAGGGGCTTTGAAATTAGAAAGTGGTTCCCAGGTTCTTTCACTAGGAGGATATCCTTTCCATTCAACCAGTTATTGAAGCTGACCCCGTTTATACCTGGAGTCACATATTCGAGATACTTTATATTCCAATTGGTTGTCGACCAGTAGAGGAGGAGGTTGGTAGGATTTCCGGGAGGATTGGTGGTAGGGTTTTAATAAGGATGTGTGGAATACTGGGTGAATTTTCTTCCAAGAGTCTGGTAGACTAATCCGGTATGAAACTGGATTGATCATTTCCTTGATGGGAAATGGACCATAGTACCCAGGGGCCAACTTGTTTAATTTCGAGGACAACCAGACTTGATCACCGATTGCATAAGAAGGACCTGGTCTCCTTTTTAAATCTTCATACCTCTTAGTCTGTGTTCTGGCCTTCTCTAAATTTTCTTTGGCCTCTTGGTGTACGTTGATGAGGGTTTCAATCCAGGAGTCGACAGTAGGTACTGGTGTAGGATGAGGGAGAACAGAGGGTATAACTGATGGATGGAAACCTTGGCTACAATAAAAGGGGCTGGTCTTAATTGCTGAATGGACAGAATTGTTGTAGGCGAATTCAGCCATGGGTATCAGGAGCGAACAGTTATCATGAACCTTGGTGGCGAAACATCGAAGATACTGTTCCAGGGTCTGATTAACACGTTCTGTGGCCCCGTTGGTCTGGGGATGATAACCAGATGACAGGGCGCGTTGGATTCCCAAAATGCGACAGAGATGTTTCCAGAATTGAGAGACGTACTGAGGTCCTCGATCAGATATGATCTTGGAAGGGAGTCCATGTAAATGAAATATGTGTTCCAGGAAGATTCCAGCAAGTTCGGACGAGGATGGTAACTTACACAGGGGTGTAAAATGAGCCATATGAGTGAACAAATCTATGGTAACCATGATGGTCGTGTACCCTCGGGAAGGTGGTAATTCCACAATGAAGTCTGTAGCAATGAATTCCCATGGCCTTGTTGGCAGCGATAGTTGCATTAGAAGACCTGCCGGTCTCTTGTTATCATGTTTGTTTTGACTACAGACAGCACAAGCTTTGATGTACTGCTGTACGTCGATCTTCATTCCAGGCCACCAAAACTGTCTTTGTATAAGACGGAGGGTGTTGGTTATGCCACGATGTCTGGAGTGAAGGGTATCATGACAGAGGTTTATCATTCTTTGTTGTAATTTCTGTGTAGGAATGACCAGTGCATTGTCCTTGAATAAGTATCCTTCCTTAAGCCTTAGGTTCCATGGATTCTTCCTTGAAATATCCTTCCGGAGGTCAGAGGATTGGGTTTGCACTTGAATTTCTTCCAGGAGGTTGACTGCTTGAGCTACAAAGATCGTGAGGGGAAACATCTTAAGATAGGCCTTGTCTTCAGTAGGTACATAGTCAGGATGTCGAGATAAGGCGTCAGCAATCATGTTTTGTGATCCGGGAACATGAGTGATTTGGAGTTTGGTACTGGGCAAAGAAGTAGGCCCAACGCGCCTGACGACTGTTCCTGCACTCCGATGGTCCAAGCGGGCCGGAACTGGATATCTAGCACCCAGAAGTAGATGTCGCCATTTAATGAAGGCCTGGCGGATGGCTAACAGTTCCTTTTCCAGGACGGAATAGTGTGTCTCACTGGGAGTCAGGGTTCGTGAGAGGTAAGCAATGGGGTGTTCCAGTTTATCCTCAAGTTCCTGTTTCAAGACTGCACCTATGGCGTAGTTAGAGGCATCTGTTTCCACTAGGAATGGGCGATTTATGTCTGGTTGGGCAAGGATGGGGGTGTCATGCATGCTGGACGCTACGCTCGTAGAACAGCTAGACCGTTCTACTCCAAATGGAGGTTATTCGATACGTTACCAGGAAAACGACGTTTGCACTTTTCACGTCGCTAACTTCACGTGACTTTTGCTTCGTCACGTGAACTACGGTATTACGTATTTAAGCAGCGTAGAAACTTCACTCGCTGCTTCTGATCGAATCTATTGGCGTTGTGTAGCTGAACCTCTGATCTACATCCTGGCATATTTCTACAGCTACTTTTGGGCCTTCAATAGCGTGTGTTCCGCCACACGCAGATTCCTGGAGCTATTCCTTCGCGTGATAATTCACACGCGTTCTCTGTCTTCAAGCGTGGCTGGTCCGGACTGCGGGAATCCTGCCCGCGTGTACATCCACACGTACACTCTGTCTTCATACGCGGCTGGCCCGGACTGCGTAATCCTGCCCGCGTGTAATTCCACACGCGCACGCTGTCTCTAAACGCGGCTGTTCCGGACTGCGGGAACACCGCCCGCGTGTTATTCCACACGCGCTCTCTGTCTTCAAGTGCGGCTGGCCAAGGCTGCGTGAATCCTGCCCGCGTGTAAACTCCACACGCGCTCTCTGTCTTCAAGTGCGGCTGGCCAAGGCTGCGTGAATCCTGTCCGCGTGTAAAATCCACACGCGCTCTCTGTCTTCAAGTGCGGCTGGCCAAGGCTGCGTGAATCCTGCCCGCGTGTAAAATCCACACGCGCTCTCTGTCTTCAAGTGCGGCTGGCCAAGGCTGCGTGAATCCTGCCCGCGTGTAAAATCCACACGCGCTCTCTGTCTTCATACGCGGCTGGCCCGGACTGCGTAAATCCCGCCCGCGTGTAAATCCACACGCGCACGTTGTCTTCACACGCGGCTGGCCCAGACTGCGCGAATCCTGCCCGCGTGTAAAATCCACACGCGCACGTTGTCTTCAAACGTTATTTTCTTCGCGGCTGTTTATAACCGCGTGTACTTCTAACTCCTGCATCTGTGGAATTAACAGAAGGATTGATCCCTATAGTGGGAAGGAAGCCTTTCAAGGATTATTGGAAGGTGACATTGAACTGAACTTTGGACGCTATCCTGTGGTGAATTCAACCCGTATCTAGCGTGAGCCTCGTTCCGTTCGGGATAAGTCTCCCTTACTAATTTTCCCTTCCTTGTCGTTTGTTCTTCATTCAAATCCATCAAGAGACTTCTGGATTATTCTACCCAAATCTAAAGGTCAGTGTGAACATCCCTGTCATTATCTAATTCATCATACTCAGGTTGGAGCAGTTATTCATGATACTTTAATTTGTCCTAGGCTGGCTTTCTATACCTTACCCACGCCCTTTCCAGTGATCCATCGCTCTGCCTGTTTTATCAGCCAGAGGGTTGTATCATTTGGAAGGTCTTCAATTGACTTCACGACTATCAAATCGTGTGAACAGGGATCCGGAAGACCCTACCTCCTGTATCCTTTTGAGTATTGTATCCTTTTCAGTTAATACTTTGGTACATTCTGACAGAATCAGAAGCCATGGAGGGTACGGATCCTTTAGCTGTTTTGACACAGTTGATCAGCGATTTGAGAAATGAAATGGTTACAGCACAGGACATGTTACGGCACCGTATGGACGTTATGCAAGACGCCCTACATGGTAGTCCTCAGGGAGCACAGGCGCCGATGGCTACTGCATCTGGATCCGGGACTACGGCACCCCCACAGGAAACTATTAATGTGGTTATGCCCACTCAGTTTCCCTTGGCCCCTCCGGAACGGTTCACGGGTGATCCCAAAACCTATAGAACCTTTGTAAATCAGTGCTGACTCCATTTTCTTTGCCGTCCTACATCTTTTCCTGATCTAACCACAAAAGCAGCCTTCGTGCTTTCCCATTTAGGGGGCACAGCTGCTGCTTGGGCTAACCCTTTGTTGGAAACAAATAGTCCTTTGTTGTACGATTGTGACGATCTCTTGACTGCTATGAGTAAAGTCTTTGACATGCGTTACTCTACTCAAGCCACAGATTTAGAGTTGCTTAACCTACAACAGGGCAGCCAACCCCTTATGTCTTACGTTGCCCGGTTCAATCAACTGACGGCGGAAACCCAATGGCCTGACAACAAGAAAACGGCTGTTTTCTACAAGGGTCTTTCTGAAGAACTGAAAGATGCCTTATCTATAGTTCCTGTGGTTCCTACGGGTTTTCCAGAGTTGCTCGATTTGGTTCTACAAATCAACGCCCGAAGGAATGCTCGAAAGGGAGAGAAAAAGCCCTTCATGCCAGTCTCGGGGCGGTCAGAGACACCAGCAGTCATCTCTAATGACCCTGAACCCATGCAGATTGGCGCCGTGAGAGGCCGATTGTCCAATGCAGAACGAGAGAACCGAAGAAAAAACCACTTATGTATGTACTGTGGTTCTTCCGAGCATTTATTGGCAACATGTCCTAAAAAACCCATCAAGCATGCGGGAAACGCCAAAACTCGACAATAGCAGGAGTCCCTATGTCGAGTGTTTCATTGGACTCCAGTACCATTCCTAAACATGCACCTGTAATAGTTCAGGTGACGTTACGTTGTGATGAGCGAGAAGTGGTTTCCAAGGCCATGGTTGATTCTGGAGCCACCAGCAATTACATAGACATCACTTATGCCAAGAACTGTTCCTTACCCCTTGTAAACAAAAAAAGACCTGAAACGGTGAACACCGTGGACGGATCTGTTTTGATTTCTGGTATGGTAACCCAGGAGACGGTACCTGTTCAGATGACGTTATCGAATAACCATTCAGAAGAAATCATCTTCGATGTTATTGCTGCTCCACAGTACGAGATCATACTTGGTCTTGCATGGTTAACCCTTCACAATCCTGCTGTTGACTGGGTTTCGGGATCGCTCCAATATCCTTCGACTCATTGCAATGAACATTGCTTTACCAGTCAGGAGGTGTCAAATAAACAACACATATTGGCCTCTATGGTGGAGGATTCTACTATCAGCGTTGTACATCAATGCGACAATATCATACCATGCGAATACGCTGATTATGCTGATGTCTTTGATAAAGGCCAGGCAGAACAATTACCTCCTCATCGACAGTACGACTGTCCTATCGAATTGATTCCTGGTGCCAAAATTCCTACAGGCCGTGTTTATTCATTAACACCTAAAGAAGAAGTCGTGTTAAAAGAATACATTGATAAAGCGCTAGCAAGGGGCTTTATACGGCCCTCACAATCACCTGCTGCATCTCCTCTATTCTTTGTTCCTAAGAAAGAGGGAGATCTCAGACCATGCATTGATTACAGGGCACTTAATGATATCACCATCAAAAACCAATACCCCTTACCACTAATAAACGTTCTATTGGATCAGTTAGGCACTTCCAGTTATTTCACCAAATTGGACTTGCGAGGTGCATACAATTTGGTTCGCATTCGTGAAGGCGACGAATGGAAGACCGCTTTTAAGACACGGTATGGTCTTTACGAATATTTGGTGATGCCTTTTGGTCTGTGCAATGCTCCCGCCACATTTCAATTCTTCATGAATGATATATTCAGAGACATAATGGACCAATTTGTGGTTGTCTATCTGGATGACATTCTGATCTACTCATCATCTTTATCGGAACACGTCAGACATGTTTCTACAGTCCTACAAAGACTCAGGGAGAACCATCTTTATGTGAAAGCCGAAAAATGTGTCTTTCATTCACAGGAAGTGGAATTCCTTGGTTACGACATTACCAATCTAGGTGCTCGAATGAGTCGTTCCAAGGTAAAGGCCGTCTTGAATTGGCCGATTCCGCATAACGTCAAGTCACTACAGTCTTTCTTAGGCTTTGCGAACTTCTATCGCAGATTTATCCATTCCTTTTCCAAAACAGTAGCTCCTTTGACGGCTTTAACTAGTTCTAAAGTTCCTTTCTGTTGGAACCAACATGCCCAAGCAGCATTCGAAAAGCTGAAGGAAGCATTTACCACTGCACCCGTGCTTCAACATCCGGATCCTGATCGCCAGTTTGTCGTTGAAGCGGATGCATCCAGTGTCGCTATTGGTGCAGTACTCTCACAAGTTTGCACAGAAACCAAGGAGGAACACCCAGTGGCTTTCTTCTCTCGCAAACTCACCTCATATGAACGGAACTACACCGTCACTGAGCGGGAACTACTGGCTATCAAAGATGCTTTCCGAGAATGGCGTCATCATCTTCTTGGGGCCAAACAACAGGTGTTGGTGTACTCTGACCATAGAAATCTCCAAGCATTCAAATCCATGAAATGCCTTACGGCCCGTCAGGCCAGATGGCATGTCTTTTTTGCCCAATACGATTTCCAGGTCACCTATCGTCCTGCCCGAGAACATGTTAAGTCGGACGCTTTGTCCCGTATGAGTAAAGAGGCGCAGGAAGAAAAACAAGTACAGATTCAGCTGTTGGCAGATCATGTAATATGTAGTTGTTCGGTTCAACCATCCCTAAAAACCGAAGTACAAGAGTGGGTAAAAATTCATCCACAAGTAGTCCAGGATATGAATCTGGACGTACATAACGGTTTACCATTCACACAAGGAGTACTTTATCTACCAACTCCTTCAATGCGGAATAAAGCCCTCAAATGGAATCATGATTCCTTGATTGCAGCCCATCCTGGACGGAAGAAAACACTGGATCTGCTCAAAAGGTGGTGCTGGTGGCCATCCATGGCAAAAGATGTTATAAACTATGTATCTTCTTGTTCTGTATGTATCCAATGTAAAAATACTCCTGGTAAACCAGTGGGCTTACTCCAGTCCCTACCTGTCCCTAACAAACCATGGGACATGATATCTATGGACTTTGTGGTAGACCTCCCCCCAAATCAGGGATATGATACCATATGGGTCGTAGTGGATTATTTCACTAAATTGGCTCTTTTTATTCCCTGTATTGGTTTACCAACTGCTGTTGTTCTGGCTGAACTATTCATCCAACATATATTTCGATTCTTTGGTCTACCATCAGTAATCATTACTGACAGGGGCTCACAGTTTGCGTCATGCTTTTGGAGAGCTTTAACATCTGCATTACTGATTGATGATAGAATGTCCAGTGCTTATCATCCTCAAACTGACGGACAGACTGAAAGGGTCAATTGTACTATGGAACAATACCTGCGGTGTCTGTGTTTGCAATACCAATCAGATTGGCTCACGGTACTGCCGGCGGCTGAATTCGCCTATAACAACTCTTATCATAGTGCCATAGGCGCTTCACCGTTCTATGCTCTCTATGGACAACACCCCCGATCAATACCTCTGGATTCCGGTCTATCCTTGGACACGCCTGCCGCAGGCCGTACTCTTCGTGGTCTGAAGAGATTACAAAGAAAGGTGAAGCAGCAATTGGAGCAGGCTAAACGACGTGACAAGTTCTATGCCGATGCTCATAGAGTATCCGCACCTGTCTATAAGGCTAGTATGAAAGTCTGGCTATCCACTAAGAACTTAAGAATTCCAGGCAAAAAGAAATCGTTGCCTAAATACATCGGTCCGTATGTAGTGTTCCAAGTTCTTAACCCTGCTGCTGTACGTCTGGCTTTGCCACAACGATGGCGGGTGCATCCTGTATTCCACGTGTCACTCATTAAGCCATTCTCTGAAGCTACTAGACTGCCTGTACGGCCTGTTGCTATTTCTGTGCGGGGTTCTGATGAATACGAGGTACAAGACATACTGGATATGAAACTACGTTCTGGTAGACCATATTATCTGGTGGATTGGAAGGGCTATGGCCCCGAAGATAGGTCCTGGGAACCTCTTTCTAATATTCATGCTCCTGCTTTATTGAAGCGCTTTCACACGAGAAGGGGAGAGGTTGTCCCTTTGGGGGATGGCACTGTCATGCATGCTGGACGCTACGCTCGTAGAACAGCTAGACCGTTCTACTCCAAATGGAGGTTATTCGATACGTTACCAGGAAAACGACGTTTGCACTTTTCACGTCGCTAACTTCACGTGACTTTTGCTTCGTCACGTGAACTACGGTATTACGTATTTAAGCAGCGTAGAAACTTCACTCGCTGCTTCTGATCGAATCTATTGGCGTTGTGTAGCTGAACCTCTGATCTACATCCTGGCATATTTCTACAGCTACTTTTGGGCCTTCAATAGCGTGTGTTCCGCCACACGCAGATTCCTGGAGCTATTCCTTCGCGTGATAATTCACACGCGTTCTCTGTCTTCAAGCGTGGCTGGTCCGGACTGTGGGAATCCTGCCCGCGTGTACATCCACACGTACACTCTGTCTTCATACGCGGCTGGCCCGGACTGCGTAATCCTGCCCGCGTGTAATTCCACACGCGCACGCTGTCTCTAAACGCGGCTGTTCCGGACTGCGGGAACACCGCCCGCGTGTTATTCCACACGCGCTCTCTGTCTTCAAGTGCGGCTGGCCAAGGCTGCGTGAATCCTGCCCGCGTGTAAACTCCACACGCGCTCTCTGTCTTCAAGTGCGGCTGGCCAAGGCTGCGTGAATCCTGTCCGCGTGTAAAATCCACACGCGCTCTCTGTCTTCAAGTGCGGCTGGCCAAGGCTGCGTGAATCCTGCCCGCATGTAAAATCCACACGCGCTCTCTGTCTTCAAGTGCGGCTGGCCAAGGCTGCGTGAATCCTACCCGCGTGTAAAATCCACACGCGCTCTCTGTCTTCATACGCGGCTGGCCCGGACTGCGTAAATCCTGCCCGCGTGTAAATCCACACGCGCACGTTGTCTTCACACGCGGCTGGCCCAGACTGCGCGAATCCTGCCCGCGTGTAAAATCCACACGCGCACGTTGTCTTCAAACGTTATTTTCTTTGCGGCTGTTTATAACCGCGTGTACTTCTAACTCCTGCATCTGTGGAATTAACAGAAGGATTGATCCCTATAGTGGGAAGGAAGCCTTTCAAGGATTATTGGAAGGTGACATTGAACTGAACTTTGGACGCTATCCTGTGGTGAATTCAACCCGTATCTAGCGTGAGCCTCGTTCCGTTCGGGATAAGTCTCCCTTACTAATTTTCCCTTCCTTGTCGTTTGTTCTTCATTCAAATCCATCAAGAGACTTCTGGATTATTCTACCCAAATCTAAAGGTCAGTGTGAACATCCCTGTCATTATCTAATTCATCATACTCAGGTTGGAGCAGTTATTCATGATACTTTAATTTGTCCTAGGCTGGCTTTCTATACCTTACCCACGCCCTTTCCAGTGATCCATCGCTCTGCCTGTTTTATCAGCCAGAGGGTTGTATCATTTGGAAGGTCTTCAATTGACTTCACGACTATCAAATCGTGTGAACAGGGATCCGGAAGACCCTACCTCCTGTATCCTTTTGAGTATTGTATCCTTTTCAGTTAATACTTTGGTACATTCTGACAGGGGGCTTGCGTGAACTCTGTCTTCAATCGTTGGAATGCTTTGTCTTGCGGTGTAGACCAGATAAAGTGAGTGTCTTTCTTCAAGAGAGCAATAATCGGCTGGACGATCTCGGAAAAGGTAGAAATTAACTTCCGGTAGAAGTTGGCAAGCCCCAGGAAGGATTGAACTTGTTTCACGGACGTGGGAGCAGGCCATGCCAGTATGACCTTTACCTTTGAAGGGTCCATACCAATTCCTTCTGGGCTAAGGATGAATCCCAGGTAGTGAACAGAAGTAACGTGAAACAAGCATTTTTCGGGTTTGGCTAAATGTTTGTGTTCACAGAGTCGTTGCAGTACTGCCTTTACATGCTCTTCATGCTTTAGAGGATCCTTGGAAAAGATCAATATGACATCCAGATAGACAATGACAAAAAGGAGTAACATGTCAGAAAAGACTCTATCCATAAAATGTTGAAAAACCGCGGGGGCCTAGCTAGTCCAAAGGGCATGACTAGATATTCATAGTGACCAAAGGGTGTTCTAAAGGCTGTTTTCCATTCGTCTCCTTCCCGGACACGGATCAAATGATAGGCACCCCGGAGATCCAACTTCGTGAAAAATACGCCTTGCCTCTCACAGCTTCCAGGATATCTGAGATCAGGGGTAGTGGATACCGATCTTTGAGGGTGCATTGATTTAAGCCACTGTTCGAGGCAAGGTCTGAGTTCCTTGGTGTCCTTGGGAACAAAGAACAATGAAGCACCCGCTGGAGATTTTGAGGGTCTTATGGTGCCGTTTTCAAGGTTGGTATCCAGGTATTCTCTGAGGGCCTTTTTCTCAGGTTCGGAAAGAATGAACATTCTGCCAAAAGGAATCACTGCTGAGGGATCTTTATCTATGGCACAGTCTTCAGGTCTGTGAGGGGGTAAGGCCTGGACTATGGCAGTTGAAAATACATCAGCATATCCCTGATAGGCCTCTGGGACTTGTATGATATTAGAAACCATGAGTGATGTTTTCAGGTCTCTTGGCGGTTCTTTAGGGAGTGTCGAGGAGGAATCTAGGATTAGACAGTGGGACATACAAAACTCTGAGCCTAGGAATAGTGATCCTGCTGTCCAATTGATATACGGATTGTGCTTCTGTAACCAGGGCATACCCAATACCATGGGGTAATGGGCTGACTTAATGATGTCGAATGTAATCCGGTCTTGGTGATGGTTTATGGAAAGTTGGATCTCTTTTGTCGGCAGGCTTATGGGTCCTGAAGAGAGGGGTCTTCCGTCGATTGTTTCCACCGGCTGCATGGTACTTTGTGTCTCGTACGGAATATGATGACTAATAACCCAGTCTTGATTAATGAAAATTCCCATAGCTTCGCAGTCCACCAAGGCCAGAATGGGATAGGTCCTATTCTTGGAGGGCGACAGGAAGGTTTGTGGTATCACCAAATTGTTTTATCCAGGAGAGTTCAAGGATGGAATTTACGTGGAGCAAACATCTCTCTCCCGAAGCTCTGCTCCATCTAGGATCGGGAGCTGGCGTTTCCTGAATGCCGAGGAGGGGCCAGAGGACACTCCCTAACCAGGTGTTTGTCTGAGGCACAATACATGCACAACCCCGTATGAATCCTTCTCATTCTTTCTTGCGGGGATATAGGTCCACGGAAGGCTCCTATCTGCATGGATTCTGATTCAGAGATTGAGCCTGGGTTTGTGTCCACCTTGGTGGTACTCTCAAAGGATGGTTTCAGAGGATTAGCTTTGGATTTCTTCTTCTCTGCCTTCCTTTCCTGGATACGAAAATCTATTTGCATGGCAAGGTCCATTAGTGCCTGGAATGAGTTTGGGCGAGCCACTCTGGCCAACTCATCCTTAATCTCCTCATTCAGTCCTCTCCTGAAAAGGGTAAAACTCGCCTCCGGGGACCAATCAGCTTCCTTGACTAACTGCTTGATTCGGGTAACATAGGTGAGCATATCCTGGGATCCTTGCTGAAAGTCTAACAGGCGTTCCTGGGCACTATAGACCTGTTCTGGACGGTCAAACATGGTCTTAAGGGCTTGTATGAAGCCATCATAGGCATCTAGAAGAACGTCGCTGGAATTAACAAGGGACGTGGCCCAGGTTAAGGAGTTTCCTGAAAGGTGGGAAATTATGAAGCCCACTTTAGCCCTGGGAGTTGAAAAGTAGTAGGGCTTAAAAGTAAAGTGAACCAAACATGAATCCAGGAATCCTCGAAGAGTTTTTGGTGAGCCATTGTATTTGTCCACTATACCGCCCAGTAACACACTTTCTTTTGTGGCCGAATCGCGGGATAGAACTAGTTGTTTGAGAGCAGCGTTTTCCGCCTTTAGATTCTGCACCTCGGTTGATAGCTCTTGCATGCCACGCATTAGGTCCTGGACGGCCGCTTCCATGTCCATATCAAGTTCGGTCGGTTGGCGTCTCAAACTGTCAAGGAGTTCCGCCCTTCTCACCTGAGTTGGATCTTTGCTGGATTTCTTGATCAATGCCTTCTTGCGTACTGCTCGAGTCTTGAATAAGGCTGCACAAGTCTCTTCCGACTCCAGCGTGCGTTCAGGTACCGGGATGCAGGGATCTATGAATCCAGGAAATAACATGGTGTGCAACTAGCACACGAGTCCAGGAATCAAGAAGGAAGGAAAGGGACTAGAATTGGGTTCGAGTGGAAGAAGCAAGAGAAACAATACCGCAAGCTACGGAGCACACGTCTGGTCGCTACTTCGCAATAGCATTGAGACACGTGGGGCCGCGGGGCGTGGCATATTTATGGAACGTAGTACGTCCTCCGTGAAGGCTGGTGCGAGGCGTGTCATGTGATACGGCCATGTTGGGAGAAACAATGAATGCAAGCTCTGCCATGACAAGGACCAGGAGGTCCAGAAGGGACGCGTTCTGTGGGTCATGACAGTCATGGTGGTAAAAGACTCTCAAGCGGGAAGCCGCTCTGCCCTTTATTGACATGATGACATGTCTACCATGTGTCCCATTACATGTGACTTCTGCACGGGTGAAGGGGGGGGGCAATAGTCACAACACCCTACTTAATTTATCTGGGAACTACCTTGTTTTTCACCAACGTCTTACTCTTTCCCTTTATTTGTCACCCATCTTGCATTCTTCCACAGGATCATTTAGAACTACGTCTGAGCCTGTGTAACCGGTATTACCCAAATTGACCTTTTACAATTGACCTTTTGCACAATTGACCTAATTATAGTGGTCCTAATTGACCTTCTGCACAATTGACCTTTATATTACTTTAGTTATTTTATATATGTATTGGGTTGGATTTGGATTATAAATAATATAAGGGGATTGGGTGGGGTGTTACAGGGGTATTGGGTGGGGGAGTGCGGAGTGCGGGGGGTTCCCCCCCTTCATATATGTCCTAATTGAACTTCTAAATTAGGTCAATTCTCCCGAGGTCAATTCTCCCGAGGTCAATTGTGAAAAGGTCAATTAGTATACAACCGTGTAATACAACCGTGTAACCAACTGACTAGAGCTAATGTATACTTCTTGGTACACTTTCAATTAAGAGCAAAATTGTTGGAAAAACAGATTATGAAAGTGTTTGCAGGCAGCAACATCTAGGAGAGCGCTTTTGTCACAAAAAACACAAACATGGGTTCATGAAAATGAATTCTTGTTTGTAATGTTGTTGAGTATATATCTTGTTGTATACATTCTCTACTGAGTAATTTTATGTACAAGTAAATAAAACAGTATTTAAATTGCAATGATTTAAGGATTTTGGAGAGTGAGTACAGTGTGGGTTCAGTAGCAGAATAACAACGTGGAGGACATAATATGGTGTTTCGCCCTGGGCATAATATTGTCTATAAACTACCCTGACAAGATGCATGACAAAATGTTAATGTTAAAGGATATTTATTCTGCACACTATCACCACCGGGGTGGTCCCCTGGCACTCTGGCGGATCTGATAGGTAAGAGGGTAGCAAAAGGCCTAGTAGGGTGTAGCGGGATAAAGGTAGAGCGAGATTAGTGATGTCCGGTTGGCAGCTTCAGTTTGGTTAACACTATTCGTTGAGCATGGGTGTGGGTTACCTACCCAGTAGTATCCCATATGCTGTTGTGCAAGACTATGAAGACTATGGGCCTCATTACGAGTCACCCGGTCTGGAAATAACGGTGGCGGTAAACCCGTCGCCACCGTTGTTTCCAGACCGGGTGATCTCGAGTTCTGCAGACAGGAGGTGTCATTCCCGCCAGGTCTGACCTGGCGGGTTTAACACCACCCGCCTGCAGGTGGCCGTGGAAACACTGGCACCATCACGAGATGGTGCCGGTGTTTCCACTTCCCCATTCCCATTGAGTCCTATGGGACTCAATGGGAATGGGGATTTACCAAATTCCGCCTCCGGAATTCCTGGGTCACCGGGGTCGTAATGCCCCGGTAATTCTGGGAATCACAGAGGCGGAATGGTAATCCGAGTCCGACGGTAACCTGCCGGAATTTCAGGCACGGTTACCACCGGACTCGTAATGAGGCCCTATGTGTGGTTTATTTTGTTGTTGCAGTGTAGTGAAGTGTGTGCAGTTTTCTGTGCAAGAAAGTGGTTGTTTTTGTTTAGGGTGTGAGATGTGTACACGGATAGTTGAGGTTTTTTAGCATCTGGGTTAGTGGAGTTATCTCATTGTTTTGGACATCTGTGTTGAGTGTCTCTGCCCTTGCTGTCTGCAGGAGCATTCCTTAGGCGATTCATGCGTTTGGTTCGGCGCAAAGCAGTGGCATGTCTCTGTGACTGTCTAGTGATCTGTGGGCAGGAAGGTGGTGAGAGCCTCCCCATCCTCAGGGTTGAGATTGCTAAGGTTGTGAGTTACTCCTTGGTTGTCAGTGGGGTCTGCCTGCCCTCGTCTCTCTGAGCTCCTGGGGGGCGGTTTCCTCCCTCTGAATCTTAACAGCCCCCTATTCTGTTGGGAGCTAGTTAATGATTAGTGCTCCTACGTCTCCAGCTACAGTCCCTGTCCACTGGGCTTTGCCTAGCAGAGGGGTTTGGCTTGGTAGAGGCTTGGGAGAGGGTGAATCCTGGGTGTCCTCCCTCACCCACTACTTCTTGATGCATGCATGCATTTGTTTCTGTCACATTCTAAATCCATTGGTGTCTGTTAGTTGATTCCATCCATTTTTCTGAGGTGAAGAGCCAGGTTTTGAGCAGTTTCATGAATTTTAGGTGGTCTTTTATATTACGTATTGCTTTCGGAAGTGTGTTCCAAGTTTATGCTGTCAGGTGGCAGAATGGGGATCTGCCAAGTTTTTTTCTTGTGTATGGTTTCGGTTCCAAGCGGATGTCATTGCTTGATATGAGTGTTCTTGTCGGTTGGTAAAGGGTTATTTTCTTTTGTAGGACATTTGCTCCTTGGCCGGGGATTGCTCTGTGTGTTATGCATATAGTTATGAACGTGATTCGTTGTTTGATTGGTAGCCAGTGTAGCATTTTTAGTGCTTTGGTGATGTGGACCCTTAGTGATAGTTTTTATGGCCGCTGCGATTTGCATTCGTTGCAGTTTCTTCAGCCTGTGTTCCGGCATTACGAGGCAGAAGATGTTTGGGTAGTCAATTCTTGACATGATGATAGCGATGATTGTCAGTGTTCTATGATTGAAAATGAAGCATTTAACATGAATCAGTACAGATTTTCCATACATTCTTTACAGAAAGTCATGATTCTATTAAAGACTCTGAGGCGAAAGATTATGCTCTAACTTCTCTTTACTTACTCGAGCAGAAATATATAACCAACAACATGAAAAACAAATAATTCAATAAACTACAAATCCCAACAAAACTCATCACATTTGTAGTCCGTTTTTCATAGGTTGTTAAATCACGTGACCAAATCATTCAATACGCTTCTCCTGTCCTCCTATATAAGAACATCTGTCCCCATAGACCTTCTTCTTTCTTTGGCTGAACGAAATCCGAACTTGCGCCCCAACCGGTAGACGACTTAAATTCCCCTTGTTTCCTTCTCAAGGCGTCGTTTTCTGCTCGGTCCATGAAACAAGTAAAAACCATTACCAATCACATCATGAACGGGTGGGCAATCGCATAACAATAACATCACCATATCCAATACAACTTCATATCATTATCCAGATATCATATATGCACATATCATTGTAGCAATTGAAATTGGGTGGAATAATCTTTCGCCTCTGAGTCTTTAATAGAATCATGACTTTCTGTAACGAATGTATGGAAAATCTGTATTCTATGTCAAGACTCGCAGGCTCATATTATGCTCGTTTAAAGCTTACTTACCACCAACGACGCTACTTGTTCTACTGGTCTAAAATAAAAATTCTTAAATGTCTCCTCATTAGACTAGTCTGCCGCCTTCAAAATATCTTCCAGGCGGGCTCCTGCCATAAAAGCAGATGAGGCCAAAGAACCCCTTGTGCAATGTGCCCCAAACTGACCCACTTCTATTCCTGCCTCTGCCATGCACCACCTTACCCATCTAGATAAGGTGGCTGCTGCTACCGCTTTAAAAAGGTTTTCTAATAGCTATCAGCAACTGATATTCCCCATTAGGTTTCACCCTATTCGCTCTTTCTTCATACACTTTCAGGCATCTAACTGGACAAAATAAGGTTTCCCCGGAAAGGCCATGTACTCAACCGATTTAATGTTTGTCTTTGTTCTCTTCTCTACATACAATACTACTCCAGACGGAGAAAAGGATTTCCTATATACCTCTAAAGCTTTCACATCAGACACTCTCTTACATGAAATCAAACACAACAGAGTAGTTAACTTAGCCCACAGCGCTTTCCTGGACAAATACTCCTTATCTGGCCAAGCCTCAAACATCTTCAATACCACATTCACATCCCAAAAATGAAAATATTTTGGTGTGGGGGGTCTCATACATGTGATTCCTTTCAGGAGCCTACATACTAAAGGGTGTTCGCCTACCAGCTTACTCTCAATGTACACATGACCTGCCTATATCGCTGATCTATAATTATTACTGGTTCTGTAAGCCTTCGCCTGCGCCGCTTGTGCTGCTAAATAATTTACTAATGGAACTACATCTGTTTGTATGGGATCAACCTTTCTCTCCATACACCAATCACTCCATTTACTCCATGCCACTCTCTAGGCCTTCCCTATAGCCGGGGCCCATGACTCTCTAATAAATTCTTGAGCTGTCCCTGAAAGTCATGGCTTAGACCAATTTTCCCTGAAATCGCCCAAGCTATGAGGCTCAAGTTCCCTGACCTCACCAGCTGGGTTTAACAATATATCCTCTCTGTCTTGTAACCGAATTGGAGCCTCGTAAGACCACTCCAGAAGATCCGGAATCCAAGCCTGACCCCTCCAGTCTGGTGTTATTAAAATCACTGTGGCTTCTTGTCGCCTGACTTGCGCCACTGTGCGCGCTATCATGGCGAATGGAGGGAAAGCGTATTCTCTTGCTGGTCCCCAAACCTGGAGAAATGCATCTGTCGCTATCGCTTCCGGATCCGCTCTCCAGCTGTAAAATCTGGAGATCTTCCTGTTCAGCCTCGATGCAAACAGATCTGTCTGACACAGACCCCTGCGACGCATTATCTCCTGAAATACTGAGTCGTCCAGCTGCCAATCGCTGGCGTCCCTCAAGTATCTTGAATTCCAATCTGCTACCAGATTGAGATCCCCTGGCAGATGCTCCGCTCTCATACTTATTCCCTTTTGGAGACATATCTGCCAAAACTCTTTGGCCATCTCCGTCAGCCTCTTCGATCTCGTTCTGCCCAGTCGATGTATATATCTGACTGCCGAAACATTGTCCATCTTCAACAGAATGGCGGCTTTCACTCCTTCCCGTGTCCAACACCGAACCGCGAAGGATCCCGCTAGAAGCTCCAGGTAATTGATGTGGAGACCCAGCTCTTCGCTCGACCATCTCCCCCCTGTCGATTGGTCTCCACATCTGGCTCCCCATCCCCATCGACTGGTGTCCGACTCTATCAACAGGTCCGGGGATCAGCCAAATATCGCCCTGCCATTCCATGCCTCCATGTGTTAGTACCACCATTCCAGTCCCAATCTCGCTTCCTGCGATATCACCACTTTTTGTTCGTAAGATAGACCTCTCCTGAGATGCTCTATCTTCAGCCTCGGCAATGCTCTTCTCTGTAATGCAGAGGCCCTGGGAATATCGCCTGAATTGAAGATGACAGACGGCCTACCAGTCTCGCTATTTCCCTCAATGAAATCTCTCGCTTCGTCATCCTACTCTTGATCTCCTTCTTTACTGAATTCACCTTGTCTAATGGAAGCTTGAGAATACCCTGTGTTGTCTCTAAGCTGAATCCCAGGAATTCCATCTCCTGCACTGGCTCTAGTTCCGACTTCTAGTTTATCAAATACCCCAGTTGTTGCAACATAACAGTGGTTATCTGAACCTGTTCTACTAGCATCTCATTATCCTGACACATCAGACAGATATCCTCCAGATAAATGATCATCCTGATCCCCTGCTCTCTCAGATATCTTACCACAGGTCTCAATAGCTTGGTGAAACACCATGGCGCTGACGCCAGTCCAAACGGAAGACATTTGAACTCCCACTTCTGTCCCTTCCATACAAACTGCAATTGCCTTCTTTGATCTGCCCGAATCAGAATCGTTAAGTATGCATCTCTGTGATCTATCCTTGTCAACCAATCTCCCTTCTGGAGGACATCTCTTAAAAGATGAATCCCTTCCATCTTGAAGTGCCTGTACACTAGGAAGTAATTCAAACCTTTCAGATTTATCACCGGCCTTACCTTGTTTTTCCTTTTCACTAAAAACATATTGCTTACGAAACCTCCCAGACCTTCTGAGGCTGGGCCTATTGCGTTCTTTACCCTGAGTAACTCCACCTCCTTGTCTAGAAGCTCGTTGTCTTCTCTGCTGAACCTTATTTGCCTCGGCAACACCACCCGATATGATTCTTGTCAGAATTCCAACTGAAAACCTTGCACAGTCTGCCTTACCCATGCATCTGAGGACAACTCCTCCCATTTTTCCACCTGCAGCTTCACTCTCCCTCCTACCGGAGGAATACTCACATCCAACCTTTCTACTGATCTTACTTCTCTCACCTGAATTATTCTGATGCTGTTGCCTGTTATTGCTCCCCCAACCTCTACCCCTGCCTCTTCCCCTAGAGGGGAAGAAGGGGTTGGATCTTCGATCTTCTTGTTTCCAATTAGCTCTGTCTCTATTTGAGCCTCTATACTTGCCATGGCTGGCCCTTTCCTCCTCCAGTCCTGTCAGAAACCTTTCGACCAAATATTTTCTTCAAAGAAGATTGGGCTCTATCCATTGAGACATATGTACTGGCGAACTTCGCCATGTCCTTAATAAATAGGTCCCCAAACAGCTTGCCCTTTGCTGCCATCGCCTGTTCTGATGTCGCCATCTCACCCAGCCTGGTGTCCAGTTTCATTAGGATGGATCTCCTCCTCTCTGTGGCTAGCTCCGTATTAGCATTACCCAACAGACAGAGGGTGCCCTGAGCCCAACCAGCTACAATGTCCGGGTCCATGGGCTCCTTCTTAGCTTTTGCCTCTTCCGCCAGCTGCCAGATTCCTGTAATCGGCCCCAACATGTCCAGCAATTTATCCTGGCAGGACCTCCAGGACCTGTCAATGCCCCTCTTCACGTCCCTGCCATGTCTGCCCAGGAACGTGAGGATCCTGTCATCGATCTCAGGGGTCTCAGCTACCCCACCCGGAACCCTCGGTCTCAGGCACTCTGCTTTTAGTTTGGATCTTGCCTGCTTGCTCAGCGGCACCCTCAACAGTCTCCTGATGTACTCCGCAATTTTCTCCAGAGGGTCCCACTCATTGGACCTTGGATGCACAAGGTCTTCAGGATCAAACTCGTCTTTGAGAGAGTCCTCCTCTTCTCTCCTGCCTATTTTACTTTAAGGCTGACATTCATCCTCTTCTGGGAGGTCTGAGGTTCTGATGAAGTGAATTCCTCAGATCTTGTACTGCTCCTGCAGTACTCGTCATCCGACTCGCTTGAGCTTGTGACTCGCCTCTTACGAGGCCTCGCCTTCCTTTTCCCCCAGCTGGATCTGCGGGGTGAACCCGGGGGGTCTGGGCGCTATGGTCCCTGCGGGTTTTATGTTTACTTCCCCCTTTTCTCCTGTGTGCCTTGCCTTGCGACAAGGCAGCCAGGCCTCGCAAAATGCCCCTCTCGCCACGGGGCCTCTCGGCACTCTCCATTCTTTGGACTGCCTCACTCATACGCAGGCCGTTTACGTGAGGACTTCTGAGTACTCACTAATTTTTAGTAGTGCCTTGTAACTATATATGCAGTTTGCCTGGGCTTCCCCCGTCAAAAAATATATAGCACAGTGTAGCTTAGCGAGTCTCGGTATCTCTTAGCAGTTTTACCTGGGACTGAGCCCATCAATAAGATATTACACAATATCCTTAATACCTCCTCCCCAGCATTCAGAACAATGGGGGGTCTATTCCACTTTACCTGGGCTAGGCCCTATTTTTATGGCATCAGAGCTCTTTTCAGCCTGCGGTACCGCCTTCCACCACCAGATGGCGCCTGCGGCTTGTTCAGCAGAGCTACTTGCTTCCCATGCCCCAAAATGCAGCTGTAGAATGCTGTTGTTCAATGGAACTTTCTAATCAGGCAATTTGATGCTCTCCTCAATCACACTGAAGCTGCTGCCTTCAAACTCTAAGTTCACAATGGTGCCGGAACCCAGAGTCCCGTCGTGTCGTTGCGAACTACCGTGTTATAGTGCCTCCTAACGAGGCAAAATGACGCCGGAACCGAAGTCCCGTCGCGTCCCCTTAATGCGGATATGCTCCACCGATCTATACTAACGCGCTGCGTGTCCTATGCAGTGTCAACGCGCGCGCCCATATAAACATAAACATCAATCAAACATACATGACATTCACATTACATGACATTAAGTACTTATCTCAGCTGCTCCAGCAGCAAAGAAAGCGGAAGGACTATGGGGACAGTTGTTGTTATATAGGACAGGAGAAAGGTATTGGGTGATTTGGTCATGTGATTTAACAACCTATGAAAAACGGATTACAAATGTGATGAGTTTTGTTGGGATTTGTAGTTTGTTGAATTATTTGTTTTTCATGTTGTTGGTTATATATTGCTGCTCGAGTAAGTAAAGAGAAGTTAGAGCATAATCTGAGCCTCCGAGTCTTGACATATAATTTGGTTCCCTAAACGATTTAGCATACTTGGCTTACTTTTCATGGCATTCATACAGTATGTTCACTGAGCCTCTCTCCCAGTCCCTGGCATATCCAACGTCCCAATACGTACCTTTACTCTATCCTCTCGCTTTACAATTGGAGACGTGCCTATCAGTCCTCTTTCTATGCCCATGACTGCTGCTCAACGTGGCACTGTACGCAGGCAGTGCTGCAGCAGCAGCTTTCGGATCTGTCTTGTTACTGCCATCTTTGGCTGATGTTTCAGGCTGACAGCATAGTTATTACTTTTCAGCGTGTATATCCGTCCAGCGGCAGGGTCTGATAGCTGCAGGGTTTGTGCCCCAGGTAATTCGACCCTGTGTGACTATACCTCTTAGCTTTAATTGTGGACTTGGGCTCTGCTGGGAGTCAGGCAGTGGGGGTTGTGATTGCGGTACAGTAATGGGTGGTACCAGTTCACTCAGGTACTGTTTCATATTCTTTAAGACGCACGTATTCCGAAGTAACTCCCAAAATTGGTGACCATTAGCCAGAGGTCCCATCCGTATTTCGTAGTATTTATAAAGAAAGACTGTCGTAAGACGGAGCAGATGGAGAGAAAAGTGTGCATTGCTGGACGTTTATCAGCCTTGATGGAATATAGGTATATCTTTTTTAGGCGGTGCTGGGCAGGGGGAAATTGTTTATGGCCGTGCTTGCTATGCACCCATCCCACACTGCTATCTGCGCTTTTTTTTCAAAAGAAGAACATCTAACTTTTTAAACAGACGCCATAGTGTGTTTTACCTACTCGGTGGAAAAGGCGCTTGTCAAACTGAGCAGTGTCGATGAAAGTGCTGGCACTTGTTTTAAAATATGAATTTTGTTGTAGACGTTAATGATTTTGAATCTTTTTAAAGATGTACATCGTTATGTGGAGGAAACGATGCGTGCCATTGATGAGAATTTTATTTCAGAATATTATATTCACTTTTTCTTGTATCATACCCGCATTGCTCAGGAACACTGGGTCAGAATTCCATGTTGCATTTTCTTCAATATATCACAAATAATCTTCTTTGACTTTTCATCTCCTTAAAATGAACTGGCAGATTTTAAATATAATAACATAAGAGCACATGGCGCTCAAATCCATATTTGCGTTCCTTGATTTATGTTTGTGTGGCATTTATGCAAATATGGTAATTGTTTTCTTGCAGTGTTGCGGATTAAGTGCTCATAAACGCACGCCCCTCTTTAATGTTTGCATAATTGTGTGGAGCGTTCAGCTGTTGGTGAACAGATAGCTTTGCATGATATATGCTTAAGTACCCAATTTACCATTTTAGTTATGTGACACCATTGCATTATTGTTTTGTTGGGGGTAGCGAAAGTGTTGCCATGCTAACTCTTACTGCGTTCGACATATTACTGAAGAGAATTGAATGGCCTTCCAAGCAGTACCTCTATCAAAAGATGCTCGACCCTCCTTTGCGGTAGCGATTACTTTTTATAGGCACGTAGTGGACGGTCAATTCCACTCGTTCTCAGCTTACTATGCCATGTGGGTAGCCTCTACAAGATCCACACAATGATGCCTTTTATCAAGTTGTACAATTAGGGTGCCAAGGCTGGCACTGTATCCAGAAAAGAGAATCTCTCTCTCTCTCTCTCTCTCTCTCTCTCTCTCTCTCTTCCCCCCCCTTCCTCATGTTTCTGTTCACATACACCTATTGCACAATCTACCCTGGACTTGGCCACCACATAATTGTTTAACAATCCTAGTATTACTGTGTTGGTGTTTGTTTAACCGCAGACATTAATTTGACTTCTCACACAACAAAAGCTTACGCACGTTTAGGTCATTTGAGCCTCTCACAAATCCATCATACAGGTGTACACTACAATTTGTAATACGTATTAAAATAGTCCTCGTGCTCGCCTTGGAAGGAAGACGACACGGAGCAACCCAAGTTCGATCCCCAGGGCCGCGCTTAGAAACCTCTGGATATTAATAAATATCATATAATAATAAAATCATTGAACCTACTCTGTCTGTCTTTTGTGTTGCCTTTTTTATTTTCTTCTTTTTCCCCTTTCCTCACAGGCTACTTTCTGCAGTACACCCTTTTAGGCACTATGAAACTACAGTGGTTATTTGTTGCAGTATAAAAACTTTGGTTTACACCAGTGGTCTTCAAACTGTGGGCTGCCCCCCGGGGAGGGGGGGATTTTTTTACACAAGGGGGCTTGGCAAAAAAAAGTTTGAATACCACTGGTTTACAAATCTGTTAATAAAACCATTTAACATTTGGAAACCTTTAGACACCTGCAGAAATTTGCCACGTTTGGACAGCAACGTAAAAATATCAATGGTAGTCTTAACAATCCACATAAAATAACTCTGACTTACTTCATCTCATGATACCTCTTTAGACTCTCCCACCTCCCCGGAAAAAGACAATTTATCTACCTTAAACCATAAATCCAAGATTTGGAGGACCATTCCAAAACAAGAGAAACACAAACGATCCTCCTCTGCAACCACTCTGCAGACCTTACCTAAACCCTCTACTACCGAACAGACAACTAACCAGGAATTCCTCACTACAGGAATCCATATAGATCACTATCACAAAATACCACCCTATTACCGAATGTAAAAGAAACACAGATGACCAACCGGACTCCAAGCAGGACTTGTCGTTCTCTTTGAAGAGTAATGCAATGCCTGATAGATTTCTGAAGAGCAGACTCCCAAGGGACGCACAACCTGTGTAAAACGGATAACACTGGTAAGCTGCCAAGAAAGTCCCCGAACTAGGCGCCTTCTTAGCAATGCCAGCTCTATAGCTAAATGGTACCAGCCTCTCTGAGGGGCTAGCGCTCATTGCAGCTGCTTTTCCGTGCCATTTTTAGTAGGGATGCAGGGTTAGGGTATGTCGTTTTTTAATTGCTAAGGGTAGTTGGGGAAGGGGTGGGGGCATAAAATAGGGGTTTGTGTAGCTTGACCCCATTCAAATGCAGAGAATTAGCACGATTAGTCACCTACAAGTTGTACCAGATCCTATTAACCAGTCCTCTGACATCTCTGAACTTATTGTGAACAAAACTGATGTACTAATAATAGGAGACCTTGCTTAAAGAGGACTATTGCATGGTAAAGGAGGCCATCACCATGGGCTACAAGATTAAATTATCCAAGAGAACGAGCAAGGAATTGCACATATACACATACTCTGATGTTAAATTATCATCTTCTGACGTGTCAGACTGCAAATCGCGTATACTCTGTTCCACCACACGTGCTTCTCCTTGATCTACAGACCACCATTATACAACCCACCTTTTGAAGATAACCTGGCAGGTACGGGCTCCAATCTTTCGTCAGACTGCTAACCGCTTACCATATTGGGAGATTTCAATCTATGGCCAGAGAAAGGGTACAGCATAGTTGCAAAATCACGATCTGCACACCTGGATCGATTTACACCTCAAGCAACTAGTTAAAGGACCCACTCTCACAGTGGGACGAAAAACATATGGCTGTTTTTGTAACAGAAATGTCCCTTCAGTTTTCTATACAGTGGGCTTATACTGTGGGGACCACCACGCCAATCCTTTTAGCATCTTCACCCAAACACCACCCCTACCTACATCAACGCTTCGTTCCATTTCGTTGATTCTAGCCCAGTCATGTTATTTATTTCCCCCACCCCCAAAAAAACCTTTTATTTAACATACTGGGGGCACAGAAAAGAGTATGAATGACTGACACAGTTCAGACTACTCTGGCGACAAAGGACTATGCAAACAAATGTGTGGTACAATAGTAAAAAGACCCAGCTTCCACCGCTCCCCCAGCACACAATAGCAATCTATTCACCACTCCAAAGATCAGGCGGTCTTACAGTGAGGAAATGTTCTGCAACAAAGGGGGCTTTAATGATCGCAGCATAAGTCTCTGTAAAGTCAATGAATGGGCCCCAGATAGAGACATATTTGGCATAGCGTCCTTCACACAGCGCAGTAATTTTGTCGGTCACCAAAATGTACCAAATTTTAACCCACCACATCTGGACCACTGGGCCATCAACAGACTTCCAGTTTTGAGCAATAGTCAGTTTCCCTGCCAGGAGAAAATGCCCATTTGGCCAGTAAGGGGGAACAGTCCAGCACCCCTATCTCCGAGGATTACCACCCATGAGGTCCATGAGGAGTGACAGTCCTGTAATAGCTTTTATTTCAGAGAGCACCTCATTCCAGAAAAGGCCTACCTTTTGGACAAGACCACACCATATGGAGAAGGGAACCCAAAGCGTCACAACCCTCCCAAACAAGCGGCAGAATAATCTCTAACAATGAGGTTCAACCTTTGCGGAGTGCAATACCACCTGTAACTAAATGTATAGGAACATTCCCTATCTGTGACACATCTGGAAGACTTAAGCATCCTGCCCTATATTCTCAGCCACTCATCATCCTTGATGGGCCCACCTAGGTCAACCTCCCATTTTGCCATATACAGTTGGTGTACAACAGGGTCCCCTGTGTCCAATAATTTGTATTGCTTTGAGATCCAACCCCGTGAGTAACCCCACCCACCCCCTGTATTGATTACTCAAGGGCGGACAGTGGCCTGTTAGCCCCCTTTGTGAGTGGGTCAGAAGCCCAATGCCACAGCTACACATAGCGGAACCGTTCAGTTTCTGGCAGGGTAAAGGCACATTTACATTTGTCAAACGTTATTGGGCGATTTATCTGTGTAAAGCTGATGTAGGCTCGACAAGCCACCCGCTACCCAATTCCCAAAGCCCACCCAGTTGCAGCCAGGCCGAAAACCTGGATTTTCCCAAACAGGTGTAAGAGGCCCCATTCCCATTGACACACCCCATCTGCGGAGAACCCTTCCCATTTAATACAGTGTACATTTGGTTGTTGCTAGCAGAGAGAATCCCCACTCCTGGCCCAGATATGTCCTTTCCATATAAGGTAGCTGAGTCAGGCTGACCACCGACTGAGCTTGCTCGATTTAGTTTCCAATTGGTTGCAAGCTGGGCTCAGCCCAGGTAAAAATATGAGAAAGCTGCGCAGCCAGGTTATATCGTAAGACATCGGGGACCCCAGGGCACCCACGCCCACTGCTCTCAACAGCAACTTTCTAGATATCCTGGCTCGCTTGTTTCCCCCAGATAAACTTGAAGATCTTCCTCTGAAATGTGCAGATATGCAAGTCGGGGATCCTCACCCGCAACGCAGAGCACAAATAAAGCAGACGCAGGATCAGATTCATTTTGACTGCCGCAAAACGCCCAAATCGGAATAACTCCTGGCGCCCCCCCCCCCCCTTGAGTTAATCTTCAGTCAGTTCCTGGAACAGCGATGGGAAATTAGCCCGAGGTCCCCCTAGGGATACGCACCCCCAAATAGAGAGAGACTCCCGGGTCCATTATATTGGGGCAAGAGCCCCAATCACGCTCCTCTCCTGGGGCCTCAAAGGAACATCCAGCCTGTGCGATTTGTTGTGGTTTACCTTGAACCGAGAACCCACCGAACACCTGAAGCACCTCTGCTAGAGGATCGGGAATTACTCTGGGTGAGAAAAACATCATCTGCGTAAAGGCACACCTTATAGTCCGTCTTCCCAACCCAGATGCCCTCTATTGCCCCTTTAGCTCTAATTCGGCAAGCAAGTGGCTACATACACAAGGCAAAAATCACCAGCGATAGCGGGCAGCCCTGCCTTGTGCCCTTGGTAATTGACAGTCTGGACGAAAATGCCCTGTTAACCCTAAGGCATGTAAATTGGTGTTGGTAGATTGCCATTACCTAACTGATAAACCCCGGCACACACCAGAACCTAACGGACATGACCGTAGTCCACCTTGGCAAAGGCCTTACGGGCATCCAGGTCAATAATGCCCAAATCTATGTCTGAGCTCATCCCCACTTCCATTAGGCTCAGAACTCGTTGCACATTATCATGGGCACTCCGGCCCACAATGAAACCCATCTGATCACTGTTGATGAGTCCGGGAAGGACCTCCATCATTTGACCGGCCAACATTTTGGAGAAAAGCTTCAAGACCATGTTAGCGAAGGTAATAGGGTGATAAGAGTCACAAAGTAGTGGATCCTTACCCGGCTTGGGAATCAGGACAGTTGTAGAGACCCCCATCGAAGGAGCTACCCTTCCAGATGAAATAAAGGAATTGAAGAGATCTACCGGGGGGGAACCAGAAGTTCCAGAGGTTTGATAGCCAAAAATCAGTTGGGACCCAGAGTCACAGGTCTTGATTGCCCATTCCACTTCCCCCGGCAAGATCGGCACTTCCAGAGATTCCCTATCCTCACAAAATAGTGTGGGCAGATGCGCACCTCCCAAATACTGGGCCTGGGCCTCTGTCTGGGGGGCTCACCCCTGAATATTGATTTTAAAATGGGCCTCAAAAATCCCCAATTTATCAGCCTCCCAGCACTGCACTACCCCTTGCTCATCGTGTAAGGCTAAGACAGAGTTCCGATTTTGGAGCTTGCGCAGATTGGCCACCAGAAGGTGATTGGCTTGGTTCTCATTAGCGTAATAATACTGCTTGGTTTTCAACATTGGCTACGCTGTCCTGTCAGCCTGGTGCCCCTCCATTTCTTTCTGTGCCAACCTGAGTTTGCGTAATGCATTACAAGACCCCAACCTCTTGTGTTCTTTTTCAGCCCATGTAACCTCTTTCTAAACTCGCCTCTAGTGTAAGCTGCTGATTTACTGAGGAGCTCCCGCCTAACTACAGCCTTCATAGCGTCCCACACAATGTCCCGTGATGGACCAGAGTTTTTATTTTCCCTTAAGTAATTGGAGATCACCTCCCCCAGCTCTCTAGTCACCCCAGGGTCTTTAAGCACCCGGTCATATAACTTCCATGGGCGCCTGGGCCTCTCGGGCCAATCCAGCACCGCCAGAGAGACTGACACAGGGACATGGTCAGACAGGGTGCGTGTACCTATTTCCACCCCTCAAACACACGGATACAACACACTAGGAATAAGGATGATATCTAGTCTAGAGAAGCCCCCATGAACATGTGAATAAAAAGAGAAGTCCCAGTCCTCCCCATGAGCCAGCCTCTGTGCGTCAACCAACCACAATTCACGGAGGAATAGGCCAAAAGCCGTCTCAAGTCTAATTTGGTGGGAGGGAGATGCTTGTCCACCTGGGGGTTATGCATCAGATTAAAATCCATGCGTAACAGGATTTTCCCCTCAGCAAAAGGGAGCACCTTGAGTAGAAAGCTTTCCAAAAATACATCTTGACCAACATTAGGGACATATAGGGATACCAACGTGAACATCCGATCTCACAACAAGCCCTTAACACAAACATAGCGCCCCTGCAGGTCTTGAAGGACCTTAATTTTTGAGATTGGGATCTGCTCACCCACTAAAATGACCACCCCCTCTTTTTTCTCGCCTCCAGGTGAAAAACTGGTGCGGGAATGCCCTGCTTCATGTGCTTCTCATCCTGTACTAGCAGGTGGGTTTCCTGTAGGAACATAATGGAAAGAGACATATCCCTCAGTTTGCCAAACACAGATTTCCTTTTCAGTGGGGAATTCAAACCCTGTACATTCCATGTGCCCATCAAGATTAGGTCCTCCCCCCACAGCATCAATCGCCACATCAGCCAACATTCCCCTGCAAATCAAGTTGCACTCCCCCATCCCCACTGCCCGAAAGGTCCACGCACTAGTTTCGTAGAATAACTGTCCGTCCCACAGTATACATTTATGCCCGAACCCCCGTTACCCCAACCACAAACCATGCTCAAACATGAGCGATTTCCAGACATCTGGAAACTCCGTCGGGAACCCGACTTGGAGGGCGGAAAAGAACCATAACCCCAAGAAACTCCCTCCCAGCATAGTCCCTTCCATCAAATACAAAACCCCTCTCCGGACCACCACAACTCAATCCCGGAGAACACCCCATCAGACTCGGTTCCAGAGGAGACATCACCCCAGCAAACAAGCTATCACTCAAGACTGCAGATAATTTGTCTTTCTGGATGGCCCCTTCACCATCCTCCCCCCGCCCACCTCGTGCCATTTCTGGGAGGAGACCGGATCAGCACCCTGACTCGAATCCTGCACACCCTCTGAATCCCCCCCCACCCTCTCCAGATTCACCAAGTTCTCCACTTCAGTGTTCAGACCACCCAGCGCATCCCTTGTTGAGTGAAATGCAGCGCAGTAGGAAAGCCCCCCTATAGGGCACTTCCCTTGCCCGTAGCCACTCGGTCAGCGGGTGCAGTGCCTTTCGCTTTACCAAAGTCGTTGACGCCAAATCCTGATGCAGGGAGAGTAACATGTTGTGAAACGAGATGGACGGCAACGGTCTAGCTGCAGCCATTATGCGTTCCTTGAGTTTAAAGAAGTGAACCGTGATGGCACATCAGCAGGCCTGTCCTGGGTCAGGGCAGCACGTGATCTAGTCCAGTGAGTTCTATCAAGTTCAATCTCATGATCTTCAGACAGTTGAAGAATGGAACGAAAGAGGCCAGCCACAAAGTTGGATAGGTTTTCACCTCGTACCGTTGAGGAAATGCCCCGGATCCAGATATTATTTCTGTGGGAGCGATTTTCCCCATCTTACTGCTAGTCGTCCTGGGCCCCAGAGCGGGCCTCAAGTCGATTGGAGCACTCCCCCCACTTCATAGGACTGCTCACGGAGGGTATCCTCCACCCTGTGCTCTGAAACTCTTTTATCTAATGCCAGGATCTGGTGGGAGAGTTCCTCTGTGCTCTTGTGGATTTCTTTTGCAGATTTCGGCTAACAGAACCTGCAGGTCAGACTTGGTGCGTGAGCATGGTTGGAACTGGGTCAACCCCATGAACCTGGGCTGCAATGACCTCAGTACGTTTGCGCTTGTCTGAAGATTGCAACATTGTGGAGATATCCCCTTTCTTCTCTGGCTTAGGAGTTTTAGCCATGTCAGACCTAGAAGGCAGCAGCCGGTCAGACCCACACCACTGCAATGCATGTACCACCATGGAACCTGGGCTATACTTCCAATGTGTTTTTTGGGGGTTTATGCTTCCCTGTGCATCATCTGCATTGCACTGTTTGCTGTCTTAAAAAAATCATTTTTATGTTTGTTTTTATATCTCTGTGCCACTCCAATGTAATTCTATTCCTGCTTGATTTCACTTATTCTCTCTGACTCAATCTACTAGGCCTCCTAGTGAGTTATCCAGAACTGGGCAGTACTCGCCTCCCTCATTCCTTGACTTAAACCTCTGCCTTTCTAAGGCTCTCTCCATCTCTCCTATATTCTCTAACTGTTACACTATCACCTATTCCCCCATCTCTCTCCAAGTCCGGCAGGAAAAAGCACAAAAAAGATATCCCGAGTCCAAAACCCTGGTCTTCCCATTGCAGATACCTATGTCAGTGCTTCCTCTAGAGAGGTTTTCGCTAATATCCTTTTCTCTGTCCCCTCTACTGATCTCTGGACCCCCAGACCCCCAATCTCATCACCACTCTTTCCCTCCTCACAGTCCTGGCACCAAGTGGGAATTCTCCTTCACGGGCTTTGCATCCTCTTGTTGCTTCGTTAATGCCTATCACACTGGCACCATTCTGGTTCAGGGCCCACAACCCAACCTCCTTCTCTTTAACCGCATCTTGCCTTCTCTCATTAACTTCCTTCCTTCACCTGCATTTGCCCCCTCTACTCTATCCCCCTCCTCTGAATGGTGTACCACGGCCCTGTACCCCACCTCAGAAAACCTTCAAATGCACTGACCACCTCCACCTGGCGACTCTTAACGCCCGCTCAGCCAACAAACACTCCTTTGACATCTATCTCCTTCTTTAAGACATTGACCTCGACATTCTCACACTTATAATAGCACTTGCTCTATAAATAACACATCATTATCATTGTTTCAATGCCAGCTCAGTGACTGCCTTTGACTCCCTCCCCCCTGACAGCTTCAAGATCATCTCCAAGCCTTGACCTCACCGCACTGGCAGGGTGTTGCCTTAATCTTTCCTGAGTGGGTTCCTGCCTCCATCTTACCTACCAAGACCTATTCCTCTTTTGAAAGCCTGGTTTGCAAGTTGGTCACCTCTGCCACCTCCACCCTGACCATTGCTACCATCAACCGGCCTCCAGGCGCCGCCTTCTTCCACTTGTAACCTTCTCCTCTTGGTTGACTTCAACATTCAATTCGACTCGCCTGGCTCTGCGACCACCCTATTCACTGTCTCTGCCCCTCGCTTTCCCTTTCCATTCTCCCTTCTGGACCAACCCACACAGCTGGAAACACCCTGGATGCCCTCATACACTTGGACCTCTTCTCCCCCCTCCCCACCTTCCCATTAGTCACTCCTCTCTCCTGCCCATTAGTCACCCCTCTCTCCTGGTCCGACCACTTTCTCCACTCCTCCCATCTGGGTCCCATTGGCCCCCTGGCTGCCCCCAATGAGTGACTGCGGCTGTCTTCACCTCCACCCCCCGTCACCCCACCACCTGTGATTCGGCCCTCAGCAACCTCCTCCTTTCCATCAACAATACTCATGACATTCTTGCCCCAGTCCTGAGGATTCGTCTGAAACCTGCCTCAAAGCATAACACTTGGTACGACACTGCACTTGCAGCCCTGAAACGTAATTGCAGGGCAGCAGAAAGGAAGTGGCTAACCTCAGGCTCATCCTCTGACAAACTGGCCTGCCACCTGCCCCAAAGGAAATACAGACTCGCCATCCGTGCAGTGAAAAGAGCACACATTCAGGCATGGGTCTCTGGCGCATCCAATACCTCGGTCAAACTTTTCAAAATCTGCAGGGAACTAGCCAACACCTCCGTAGTCTCCTCCTCTCCTTCTCCTTCCCAGGCCCTCTGCAATGCATTTGGCCTCACACTTTGCCACCGAAATGCAGGACATTCTGACCTCTCTTTCTACACTCCCTCACATCCCATCCAATCTCCCACACCCTTTCCCCAGCCCTTCCTCCTTTTCCTCTTTCTCTCCTGTCACACCGGAGGAAGTTACCAGAGTTGTCTGCTCCATGAAGGTCCCTTCTAAACAGGTCTCCCCTTGCTCATCCAGGACCATCAGGGATAACATTGGCTCTCTTGCTCCCGCTCTCGGTGATTTCTGCAATTACTCTTTTACCACTGGAACCCCCCCCCCCCCCACTTAAGCACTCCCTTGTGCGCCCATTCCTGAACAATCCTCCATCTCCCCAGCTGTCCTTATCCTTCTTGATCTCTCCTCTGGATTTGACACAGTTAACCGTTCCATCCTCATACAAAGGCTCTACGATACACTTCGTATCTCGGAGCGGGCACTGGATTGGCTGTCCTCTTTCCTCACTAACCCGTCTTCCGAAGTCATCCTGGGCCCCTTCTCCTCTCCTGCTTCCATCTCCACCTGTGGTGTCCTCCCAGGGTTCTATTTTCTCCCCCTGGCTCTTTAACATCAACCTTGCTCTCATCTCCTCCAACTTCCAATGTTATGCAGACGACACACAGTTCTTCTTCAGACTCCCTGCTGACTCTCTTGCACCTTCCATCATCCCTGCCTATCTGCCATCCAGTCCTGGTGCTCCTCCAATGATCTCTGCCTCAACGCCTGTAAAACACAGATCCTTCCCATTGGGACCCCTGCTCCCTCTTTCTTCTGTTCACTCTGGCCGTCCTCCGTGTACTCTCACCCTGCTCCTTCAACTGAAGCCAGAAACCTTTGAGTCCTCTTCGACTCCTCACTCTCCTTCCTCCCTCACACGTGGGACATTGCCAAGAAGTCCAACTCTCCTTCCTCTCTCACACTCGGGACATTGCCAAGAAGTACAACTATCAGCTCTTCCTTCTCAAAGGAATTCTACCTTTTCTCACTTTCCTGCAGAGGCTCAATGTGACTCGAGCTCTAGTTCTCTCTAGACCTGACTACTGTAATAGCCTTCTCCTGAATCTTCCTTCTTCCACTCTGCGACCCCTTTAGCTTATCCCAAATAGGGCAACAACACTTATCCTTGGCCTTACGCCCCGGGACCGCATCTCTCCTGCACTAAAAAGTCTTAACCGCCCCCTGGTTGCTGCACGGATTACATTCTAGGCCCACTGCATCATCCACAAGGCGGTCTAGGCCCAGGCACCACACAATCTCCAACGTTATCTCTCTAAATACTCTCCCACTAGGCCACTTCGCTCCTCTGGCATCAACTCTTTGCATGTAAAGCATTTTGCTAAAAAGAGGGTGGGGTCGCTCACTTTCCTCTGTGCGCTCCCTCTTTTGGAATAGCCCCCCCTCCGCCTTGAGCAGGATCTTCTCAAATTCCAGAAGCTCCTTAAGACTTTCTTCTTTTCCACCTCTTTCCCTTCTTCTCTCCTCTGCTAGTCCCACAGTTGCTGAATCGGTGTCCTTGGCCCTTATGCATCTTCAGGGCCTTGACTTCCCACACCAATTCTTCCCAGCTCCTGTCTATCCATAGCACTTTGCATCTGCACACCCTCCACTCTGGAGACTCACACGTACACCTCACATGGCCCTGGCCGTGTAGCACTCAACATTCTTAGCACTTCGTCCATGGTTCACCCACAAGCTCGTACTCCCTAGCACGTACCTCCTCTTCCCTCTTCCTTTCTGCACTTGCATGTTCTGAATACCCACAAAGCATAGTAGGTTCATATCTCTTCCCCCTCCTCCTCTGCTCTTAATATTGGGTTGTAATATATTTCCCAACTTCCCTCCATTCCTGTCATATGGGTGCTTGAAACAGTATATTCTTATCGTATAAGCACCTAACAAGCAAACAATAAATAAATAAATGCGGCGCCCACAATAGCCACCGCTATGCCAGGTCGACAGTTGCAAAAAAGCGCAAAACACAGCTCGCCTAGGTAGGCGATCAGTCCTGGGTACAGGCACACCCAATGCCTATCCCAGAACTGCTCCAGTAGGCATAGGGCAGACCAGCGTGGCAACTGGACTGAGAATGCTGGTATGCTAGTATCCGTGCCACCCCCTCAGCCAGGACATCAGTAGCCATGGAATGAGTGGTAATGCATTGGAGGAGTCCGCAAGCTGAATATGGAAAGCTCTGCAAACAGGGAGACTAGCGAACTTGGAGGCGACCCCTTCCTCTTCTTGCGGTAGTATCACTGGCCACTGAAGGGGCTGCATCAGCAAGTCTTAAGACAGTGCCCGCTTCACAAATCCAATTGGGCATGGGGAACCCAATGAAGCAGACCTCTAAACCTGCTTCACCTCAAATATTCTTGGCCCAATGCAGTGTAGGAGCACAATGCAGCTAAATAATCCTAATGTAATGCAGGGGGAGCAGTGAATCCATGGACAGTGTTACCACAGTGGGTGTCTTCCCGTACCATCATCACCCACAGCCCTTTGAAGCATACCCATTCACTTCATTGTGATCATTGTGGCTTTTCCCAAGCTTTATTTTTCCTCTGTAGCCCGCGATGTAAGGTGTAGTTTAGGTGACAGCATAAAGGAGAGTCACAAGAAAGGCAGCAGGTCCCTGGTGGCACCTCCACCCCACAGCGACATTCAGCGTATCAGCAAGGCTCAGGGATCTGCTTGCATAGCTTCAGTCACAGCTTCACAATGCCGGGGAGCGCCCAGGGGGAAGCAGCCCGCCCTCTACTCAGTGCCGCTGCACCAGCTATCTCAGGATCACTGCTGTCAAACCCAGCTGTTCTGGGCGGGGAGTACTTGGCGCAGGAGGCGCCACCACACATATGCCAGCCTCATAGCCTAGAAAGCTGCGCATCCGGCCCCCCTCCTTCCTCCAAGGCCAGCAATGCACTCTCCGGACCGCTGCAGAGGCACACCAACAAGGCCGCAAAGTGTTCAGAGCCGAGATCCGCTGCGGCACAGACTGCGTGGGAAGGGGCTCCAACACAGAACACCAGTCAGAGGCACTGCACCCCTTCACGTCCTGGCACGGCCCGGTGCCGCCACCTCACCAAAGGGCCCGGAACACACCACCGGAGGCAAACTTCAGGATGCCAGGCCCCCTCGGGGACTCCAAACTTCACCCAGTAGTGAGGATGGGGCTCAGGATGGGAACTGCACCATTTTCGCACAGTTTAGGGTGCCAGGAGAGGGTCTCCATGTGTTTCCCCGCCCTCATGATGCTGGAGACACTTAGGTAGCCATCCGGATGCCATGCCTAGCCACGCCCTGCTGCCCAGTCCTGGTTTTAACTTTGAATTCTAGGACTGGGAGAGGATCGGAATATAAATGATGCTCTAGAAGGATCACACTACAGAAAGCTGATAATTCTTTTAGTGTACTTATCCTACTGGACATCTCTATTTCTTATGATACTCTCAACCATAGGATTCTGCTAAAGCTAGACTTATAAGACATTTTACTCGCTCCCAAACGGAAAACTCGTTGAAAAACTCTATGCATAGCTCGCTAGACCTTCAATGGCAGAGGGCTTGAAGCCACCATATTCATCCTCTACTGCTAGGCAGAACGCTCTGCCTAGTAATGCAGCCATTGTAACGCTGCCAAGCTTCAAGCCTTTGAGGAGTGTGCTCCTTTCTCTCGTTCATGCTTTGAAATTCTATGCCCAGGTGTCTGCACACAAGACTAAAACCATCCTGCTAGTCAACTAATCATAGCAGGGCCATCCCCTACTATTTCCCCCCCCACCCCCCATGCCCGCCAGGGTCCGAAACATAGATGCAATGGTTACATATTCATAATAATCACACAGACAACTTGTATAGAATTTGGAAACCCAAGATCACATTTATTGAAGTCATACATCATTTGGGGGCCGTCCCAGCCCTAAGTGAAGCAATCTCACTAAGGTGGCCCTTTAGGGTTTTACCCGGGGTCGAAATAGTTCTTATTGTCCCGGGTGACACTTGCCATTTCCGGTTTTGCAGAGTAGCGGACTTCCGTTTCTGGTTATCAACTGTCGAGCAGTAATTTCCCGGGACCACTGAATCTCATTGACAAGGAGTCTCAACTGTCCATAAGGGACTTGGTGCCTGTCGTCCAAATTTGGCTTGAGTGCGGCCATCGGGAAACCGGCCACGGCTGATATCACGGCGTCAAACTCCTCCCCGGCTAGGACCACCCCGTAACTCCGCTTGTGACAGAAAAAGAATACTTGGCAAACATTACACACCCTAATGAACAAAAAATGCTTGTTATCTGACACGCTTCGAAATCCGCTGAAAATAAAAATAAAATGTAATACAAATGACAGAATCCCTTAAATCTGCTCAGTGAATTTGCACACTTTGCTCCCCCTATCCTACCTAAAGGGAGAGTGAGGGTGGGACTTCAGCTATGGGGCTACAACTAAGTGAACGATCCCAGCAGCCCCCGGCTTTATAACTGTTCCCAGAGCCCAAGCCGCAGGTGGCTGGGCCGGGGATGCTCCTTTCCGGCTCTGAGGGAGGAGGAGAGGTGCTAGGTACCCCTTTGGCAGGTGGGGGGGGGCAGAGGGGCAGTCCGCTATGCAGGCTGTCCCTTTCCATGTGTTAATATCCCCGCCAAAAATATTGCCATACAACAATGGCGCAGTTTTTTGCAGCGATATTAGCCCATGGAACCTGCGGGGGACACCGCTGCAACCCACATTTTTTTAAAGGGAGCGGGGGACACCCCCACAACCATTAAAACCTATTAACCCCATCAATAATATCGCCTATGCCGTTTCATGACGACTATATATATGGTGATATTATTGGTGGGGATATTACGTGATACCCCTGTGGCTGGCCAGCCCCTTAGCACAATGTCAGTAAAATTCTAACCGAACCTAAGCACCTCAGACCACCCTTAACTAACAAGAGAGCCATTCTCAGAAACCTCAAACAGGCAGAAACTTGTATTATTATTAGAGAATGTACTGAGCGTGAACTTAGCTTCTGGATGTAACAGAGCGACATACAAGTCATGGTGGGGGGCGGGGGGGAGTACACACTGAGGGAAGCAGAGATTCAAGGGAGTGGGGAACTAACAATGGGCCAGGGGGAGGGTAGGTAAATTGGCAGTAAAGGATCTACAAGCAACTAGGGAAATAGACAGAGGGGTGCATATCGCCCAGTCTCAGTTGGCCGGGGAGTGTGTTTGTACCCAGGTGTTATAGGCATGCTCACAACGCATCAACCAAGGATTATGCGAGATAGACTCATTCAGGTTAGTTTTTCTGCACCTTTAAAATTGGAACAATACTCAGAAACATGTCACAGTCCACATACATATAACACATCAGCTGTGGAACATAAGAGATAGCAATCATTTGGGTTAGTCACCCTGCACCACTTGACTGAAACTAAAATGGCAAGGACCCTCATTCAAATACTTTCCCACTGAATCAGTAATCTTAAATCAAAAGGTTAGTTTTCGCTAAAACCCTTCCTTTCTCCCTCCTCCCACTAACAGTCTTGTGTCTTTAGCTCTCCCTCCACCTTGCACAACTTGCACAATCAAGTCTCATACTTGGCAGGCTGCCTCCAAACATCCTACATTAAAAGTAATGCCACTGCTTGCTTCTATAGCCCTATCTTATTGACCCCACACAACCTCACCAGCAGCTATCCAGATCCTTGCAGTACTGATTTTAACGGATCATCCCTGGGCTCGCCCCTCGCAATTAAACGCACAACCATGTGTCTCTAACCAACATTGTTCACCTGTAAAGACACCGACACGCAGTAATCTGGTATTTCTGGTCTGCAAAAACGAGACCACAAAAAATGCAATAGGTGCGTTATATGAGACCACTTTACATTAGATCATTGAAATTATGAAGTCATTTGGAAATAATGTCCTCCCCATCTCATAGCAATACTGCAGGGTGTAACTAGAGGTTCCTGTAAAGAAATCTTAATATAATACCATTCGTTTTAATGCAATCTGTTATACACTAGTGGTTTAGATAGATGGAAGGTACATGTTTGCTCTGCCTCATCCAAACATAATACTAGCTAACAAACAACCATTTGGCATCCTGCCCTAGCCATCACCATCTATCTGGAATACCGTGTATGCCAACCACTCTTTAACACAACCTCAAAGCACGACAAGCACGCATTTACCTGATAATGTAATCTTTCAAGCTTTTACTTGATATAGCCCATATGCTCAGTTTGGTGTTCAGTAGACACTGCACCTCCAAAGACAGTTGGAGGTTTATCTGCACACAAATATGGAATTTGTCCATTCTACATGCATCAGCAATGTAGCAACAGGTATCTTGCTCGCTCTCTTCCCTGTACTTATTCTAGCTTCCCACCCAAACACATCTCTTTCAGGGACCAAGCAGAGAGACCATGCACATGGCAGAAGTCGCGGTGTAGATGCCAAAATAACATAACATATATCCTGTTACTGTAGGTCTATGTGGGGCCAGAGTCCTCATCTGATTTGCCAAGATGCGTACTGTTCAATGTTTCTATTAGAGGTTAATTTAAGTACTGTGAGAAAGTCCCATATCGCTGTCTGAGTGATGGTGTTGGCGTGGCCATGGGGGACAGATGCAACCACCGGTTCAATTACGTAGGGCACAGAAAGGTTAAAGGGGGTCCCCAGCAGCCTTGGTTGAAATACCTTTTCACCACCCTCTATCCCCCCAAATGACAGAAGAAGGCAGGACCTTGCAAGTTTTGGAGAACTGGCAGGGGGGATAACCAAGACCAGGAAGAGGGACTCCTTGCCGCTGGATAAGGAAGCTACCAAGTATGGGTGACGTTGCTAGGGAGGGCGAGGGAGAGAAAGACACCACATTGCCCCCCTCCCCACCACCCTTCGCAGTAGCATAACTCCTTCTCTGTGCCATCCCCACTATACCAGGAGTCTAACCTCTTGTATCATGAGCCTTTTATTGATTGGTTAACTGTATTTTCTAAACCCTGTCCTCTTCTTCCAAAGCCCAGAGCTACAGTATTTATCTCAATCCTCTTATCCTTTAAGAAACACACCTTGATTAGGACCCTGTTGATCATTAGAAAAGCTCTTTGAACAAATATTTACTCTTGTTTTGGACTGCATAGTAAAATGGCCCTTAAAGCCTCGGCATGGCCATTCTGGTGTGCTACAATTTCTAGGTTTTTAAGTGACAAAAAGCAAAGCTGTTTAACTTTCTGTTTTGATCTATACTCTCTTCTTACTGCAAGGTGGAAAACCTCCCAGCAATTGGATTCAATAGGAAAATGCACATCTCCCTTTGAATCCTATGTTTGGAGGGATCCCCTTTGTGAGGAGGCAGCATGCCTGCTTTAGAAACTAATGTGGGAGCTGTTGTGTGCCCTGGTCATGCATATATAGGACATTCAGGGGCATTGGTGTCCCTGCAATGTTAATGGTTTTGTTAATGGGTTTTGCGCCGAGCACTGTTGCCACTTGCGTGGTCTCTTGTTGCTCTGGTGGATCTGCAATGGAAAGAGGGTTGCAGGGTTTGTTGGTGGGATTGAGAAGGAGAAGAGCAAAAGAGATTTGATGTGCTGTTGGCAGCTTCAGTTCGGAGAAACCGGTCAATGAGCGTTGGTGCATTTTTGGTTGGTAGCCGTCATGTCGAGGTGTAATTGTGTATGGTTTCTTTTCTTGTCTGGTGTTGTGAAGTGTGTGTGGTTTGTTGTGCGGAAGAGGTGTGGTTGTTTGGTTCAGAGTTTGAGCATGTGTATTAGTTCAGTTAGTTAGTTGCAATACATTTCCGACACCCAGCATTCCATCTAAATGCAATACATTTCCCACTCCCAACTGTTCATTTTAGTGTGATGTGTCTACCCCCCCAGCAATTCAACCAGGTGAGACACATTCCCTATCCCCAACATTCCATCCAAGTGCGACATGGTTTCTGCCACCAACCAGTCTCTCTAAGTGCGATGCATTTCTCACCCCCGGCAGTCCAAGTGCGGTACATCTTCCGCCCCTAACCGTCCATTCAAGTGTGATAAACTTCTCGTCTCCAACAGCCCATCCATGTGTGATGCATCTCCCATCCCCCCGCAATCCATCCCAGTGTGCCACACCGTTAAACAACCGATCTGGGTCTGATACATTTCCCGCCCCCAATAGTCTATCGAAGTGCGATGCATTTCCCACCCCAAACAATCCACCTCAGTCAACCCAGCATGATACAGAAGTTACATAGTGGCTATCTCGGGGTGCAGCAGGGAGAATATGGCTTAGCTATACTATTAAGCTAGATGCATAATGTGGCTAACCTACACATACGGATTTGGTGGGAAAGTGGCTAATTTACACAGTTGGGTTACATGCAGGATAAGGCTAGCCTATGGGAGTAAGCTAAATGCAGATGGGTGTATATCAGGTCATTAGAGTAGATCGTTTTTCTGGAGCACATTTGTGGTTGTATTCCCCGCTTTTCTGGTTGGTTTCTCTTGCTGGATCTTTGCATGGATTATCGCATTAGATTTTGTTGATTGGGAGGGGGGAGTAGGTCCCTTTACTCGGTCTCGGTTCTTGTCTGGTGTATTCGGTTAGTTCCTGGTTTTGTAGGGTTCTTTTCTGTGTATTTGTTAATTTTGTGGTATGTAGATGTTTTTTAGGCATTTTCATCCCCATCTTAGCTGAAGAGTTTTACAGCTATGCAAGAGAAGGCTGATTCTCCACGATTTTTCTCGCATAGAGTTTCTAGGCGGATGTTGTTGCTGGATCTAAGTGTTCTTGCTGGTTTGTAGATGGTGATTTTCTTTTGTATGATTTGCGCTCCTTGGCCCTGGATTGCTCTGTGCGTTATGCACATTGTTTTGAAGGAGTTTCTTTTTTTGACTGGGAGCCAATGTAATATCCTTGGCTCTGGTGTGATGTGGTCTCTTCGGGAGAGTTTGAGCAGGATGGCTACAAATTACATTCCAGAATGGAGCGCAATGACGTTGTAGGGATACAAGTAGATTGTCAGCAGCAAGATTTGTGGGCCCGATGCTCCTTCCAGCTAGAAGATGGGTAGCTATGGCATGGTTCCTAGGCTCGCTTCCGACGGCACACATCTGGTTCCGGGTCGCTGATGTTTGCTATGAGACTAAAGTTCCCCCTAACCCCGCTAAACATACTGGCATTTAGTTTTCTTATAGGCTTATCTTGCCGGGGCATGCGTTATCTCCTGGCCTGGGGGGATATTTGCGGCTCCCTGAAGGAACACTGCTTTGAAAGATGCTCCCTCCCCCACTGCTAGGAAATGTGGGGCAGTTATTGGGCTAACTGCTTTGATTTCTCTGATCAACTATCAGATAGATGTCTGTTCCTTCTACTTGTTCTCTGCCTGTTGTTTCTCCTCATGGACATTTGGTAGAGATGCTGCATCGTGAATGTTTTGCTGGTTGTCAGATGTAGATGCACTATCATTGTTTGCTGTTAGTTTATTAACTGTTGGGTGTCCAGTGGCATATCTACTAATACAATTAATAAAGACTGTTGAAAAAGGGGGCATGTGGGTTGAGGGTCCAAGTGGCATGTAAAAGCTAGTGTTTGCATAATAGTATATTACGCAGGCATAGAAAGTTGTTCATCACGGTTAACGGAAGTTCTTTTTTATCATGTTTGCTTAAACTGCAAATCCTAACTTGCACAAATTTTTAAGCATTAAAAGCTGTTTTCTAGGTATATGAGCATTATTTAAGTAATGCTTTTTTAGATGGTGATGTCACCATCTTAAAACAAGCTTTAATTTGGCAGAGTACATAAATGTATTTATTGGGCATTATTGATGAAAACATGTTCAAGTTCAGTTTTGCACCCTATTACATTTCGCATCGACATAGGAGAACGACTTCTGTTCACTGTGGTGAATGGAAGTCTTTCTAGTGTGCCTTCGCTTAGTGTAACTTGCATATTTGAACTTCGCCAGTTGCTGGCTTGGTGGAGTGGGATAGGAGGGTAAAGCCATCACAGGTGTGTGTTTATAAATGAAATTATTTGGCGCCTACTAGTAGCATTGCAACTTTGATTTAGCATTTTGGTAATTATGGATACCCACATGTCATCTCTGATTTCATGTGTCCCTTGCTTAACCATAACTGCTGAATGTTAGTGTTTTTAAGTTTTGCATTTTAACTATGATGTCCCTTCAAATAAAGTTATCTGAAATTCACTCAGAAGAATGTTTGTTTATAAGAATTTTAAACCTAACAATGTTTTAAGTGACTGCTCATTGTGTCCATCATTCCCAGTAGCCGCTGTGCGAGGGGCATCGAATTCCGCCATGTTAAAGACTTAGTTAACCTTCCCTGCTATACCCACTGACATGCCCCAGGCATGCTAAACATAGCCACAGTGCCTATTGGCTGTGCCCAGTAGACATCTGGGGCATAGCTTTTGGCCATGGACAAGGCACAGTGAACCTACGTACAATGCTTGCTGGGGATGGCATTCAGCCATTCCTGGTGGTCCCATGCCTGGTGCAGGTGCTGCAGCTATTTTCAGTGGCCTGCCCTACTGCTGGCATACTGATCCCACATGCATTGCATGCTGGCATGGCCTGTGCCCATTCTCATAGATCAGCATTACGGGGGCCCAGCTGTGACTGGAGTTCATTGAGCTACCCACAATGCCAGGTGAGCATAGCCACCAAGCAGTCCATGCCGATGTGCATCCTTTAGACATGATGGAAGCATATGGACGGTGCCTGCATCGGCCACTAGGTGTCACCTGTGACCAAGGCCAGTGGTCCTGGTGTCCTGGGTATGAATATGGATGTGTCCTGGGCCCACTGACTGATTACAGTGCTAGCTGGGCATGGCCTGTAGCACCTACTACCCGCACTGCCAATCCTCTGCACACAGTGAACCTACCTACAGTACCAGATGGACTTGTCCTGCACAGTTCCTCTGCCCACTATGAGGTGGTTGTGCCCTGGTTATACCCTGGGTATAGTTCCCACTTGACAAGCAGTGCTTACTTGGCACATTGAGCCACTTTGTGGTGACTGGCAGAGAGCCCATTGGGCATGATCGCCATTTTTTTTGTGCTTTAGATTTATTTTACGGATATACACTGAGCACTTGTGTCTTTCATTGACAAGACCTATCTGAAAGTCACCATGCCTTGGGCTCAGGACATACCCATTGGTCACTATTGGTACTTCTGTATATCTTCTAAAAAATGCAGAAAAAAGTAGTTGTGTTAACCTTGTGCATCATCAGCCTTAGAAATATATTGAAAATCTTCAGTGAAGGGACGTAATGCTTACAGCGAGACACAATAGACATTGGCAAAGCCAACAGTTTTGGCATTTGTTTAGCCATGGAGTAGTCACTGGCATAATGGTACTACCTTGTTATATAGATAATGACCTGGGGATTGGGGGTGGGGATAACCTTCTAAATCTCTGCCATTCTCCTCACTACCCTCGCACAGGACAGGAAATATCCTTGCAGTATTCCGTAATTTTGTGACCATTGCTCGAATGAGTAGTACCCCCATCTATGAAGAAATCACCCATCTAACTACATCTGCCAACCTCTTCCAGGCGCAAAATTTGCACCACACACCTATTCCCTCTTTTTCCCATAGGGTTCCAAAGTAATTCCACAGTCTGTCCGTTTTTCGGGATACGTCCTATCAATTTACAGAGTTCACCCTCTGGTGAGCCATCCCATCGGATTGTGTCTTTTAATTAAGCAGCCAAAATGTAGAACTAAAAATCTGGGGGTGTCAACCGCCATCCGGATATGGTCTCCGCGCAGCATATCCAGGGCCACCCTACACCTTACAGATCCATAAATAAATTCCCCCTCCTTAGTATCAAACATCCTAAAAAAAATTCTTTATCATATATGTGATGGTAATGAAGAAGTACAACATACTGGGTAAGTATTGATTTGTCCTTATTGACCTGAAGTGCAGATAACTTATAAAAGTTATCCAGTATGTCCTATATTATCAGAAAATTGTACCAGGGATTTTATATATATATATATAACATATGACATCAGCATATAAGAATATACAATGTATGTGATTATCAATATTTCAGGTTCAGGCGTATAATTCCGAAAGTAGCAGCTAGTAGCTCCAGCACCATTGCAAACAAGATTGGGGACACCAGACATCGGTGACTGGCGTCTCTTTCCAGAGTCCACTTGAAAGATACCCAGTTATCTATTTTAACCGAAGCCATAGGGCCATAATATAACAACCTGATCCATTTCAATCTAATCAGGCCCAGCCCTAGTATCGCCAAAATGTGAAGCCACGCCCACTCAAGTGAATCAAAGGATTTGACCGCATCCAAAGATGCAATCACCAATCCCTCTTTTACAGTCTTAAACCTGTCCATCGCATACATTAATATTCTTGGGTTAATAGATGTGGTCTTTCCCCCTACAAACCCTCATTGGTCCACATGTACCAGGTCAGATACCATTGTTGACAATCGCATTGCAATAACTTCCCATAAGATATTATCATCTACATTGATCAACAAAATGGCTCAATATGAACCGCAGTGTCTAGGGTCCTTCTAAGCTTTCATCACCACTGTTATTGATTACCTCATGGATTCCTTAACGATTTCCCTACCGCAAGCAGAATCAAACACCACCTTCAATTTAGAGACCAGAACATCTGCAAAAGTCAAAGCTCCATTGTGAGACACTTACCTGCCGATATATTTCTTTGTATTTAAGTGAGCGCTCCCAGTATTTCACCCTCTGAGAGGGGTGACTCCTGCATGTTTCGGACTTCTTCAGACAATCTAGGTAGCTTCACAAAATGTAGCATATCCAAGGCATCCCTCTCTGAGAATTATCCTTCTCTGGAGTAAAGGGACATGTAATATTCCTGAAATGTCTCATTCTTTGTTTCGTTGACAACAACATTGTCTTTCTAGCCATGTCAACAATCTACCAGCCTTGTCGCCCTCCCCATCAATGCATATCCTGTGTTGGCCATACTCATAACTATGCAACGCATCCTGAAACTCCTGGTGTTTACACAATTCTTGGCATAGACTCTCCCCTACGGGGACCCGTTAACTACCACTCCCTCCAATCCAGCAATTGTCTGTTCCACCTCCCAGAGGGAGCTATGTAATGCCTTGCGTACTCACACTATCAAGCCCCCCATATTAATCTCACATCTTTTGTCGACCCCTCATTCCTTTCAGGGAAATCTGATATCTCTTCTCTAATTATACCTCTGAACGCTAAGTCTGTCGGCGCTTCCGCTTGGAATATCCACAATGATATGTCTGGTCTCATTTTTGGCCATGTCTGGTTGGACACCAATGGGGTATGGTCCGAAAGTATTCCTCCCCACTACTGCATGTCCACAAGATACAGTTTAAAGGCTCACACCCCACAAAATTATAATCCATTCTGAAATGAGATCCATGAGTATAAGAATAGAAACAATTACCCACTCTGTCACCATGACTATCCCTCCACAATTCAACAAGATCCGAATCCGCAGTTGCACTATTCAATGCTTCGGAAGACTGCCATTTAAAGGGTCCATATTTTCCGATCTATGCAGCAATGGATACAAAAGGCAATTGAAATACCCTACCAAGAGGAACAAATCACATTTATAACCCTCGGCCAACTCCACCACTGATCGAAAATATGTTCTATTATCTTCAATGGGTGCCTAAGAGTTCCAAAAAATATTGTTTGCCTATTGAGAACATCCAACAACCGCACAGTCCTCCCCTCCGAATCCCCTAATCGCTTGTCTATGTGTATCGGTACACCCTTCGCTATCCATATCAAGACCCCCCTACCTTTTTCAAATTAGCAATAATCAGATCCGAACACCGTCCCACCCCACTTTTTTCCGCACTTCGTCTACACCTTCTTTCTTAAGATGGATTTCCTGTAACATTGCTACTTGAATGCCTACCTTTTCAGGATTTGCCACCTTTGTCCATTTTATGTTATTGCCTGTTCCTCTTTGATTCAAAGTCACAATTTTTATCCTGTTCCTACTCATGTCGTAAATCGATCCGCAAGATCCCAATTGATTTGCCCACTGGCCCTACTCCTGATCATGCAATCTCTGCAACTCTGCATCCCTACAGAAGCCATGAACACTGTCCAAACATGTCCCCCTTCCCAATCTCTCCCCATCCATCCATTCCCCTATTGACGTTGCCTCTCACCCACCCCTCCAACATCACTTTACATAATTACCTCTCTGGGCTCTGGAATGCCCATTGGATCCACCCCAGTTCCAATATCTAGTATCCACTTGTTCCGAGCACCCCAATCGTATCAATCAAGACCCTTCAGAATGTGGATCCGGTAGAGGCCAGGACCATGGCCAACCACCTCGTGACTCTCCCCTAGCTACGCCTTCCCAAAGTATCCCCCAAAGATTTCCGAGCAACACTAATCACCCTACCCCAACCACCCAATATGTCCCTCTAAACTTGAAACAACTGGCAAGAACAAACAGCATCTCATGCCTTGAGCTGTAGGTGTCCTATAAACAACCCAGCTTTCCCCTCTTTATCTGTCCCATCAGGAGACCTCTCAAGGTCTGTTTTTTATCATCCCGCCCCACCGTCGCCAGCCAGCCCACATGTCCACCTTCATTTCTTCTTGGATCCAAGATTAGACCGACCCAGGTTTTTCAACGCATTGGGCAGGTGCAGTGGAGTCCTCCACAGCCTCACTTGATGCTCCTATTGCAAGACCTCTAGAGGTTCTCATCTACAGCCAGTTCCAAATCTCGTGCTCCCGTCATAATACAAAGGACTTTCCCATCCACAAAAGCATTCAGTTTAGTGGGAAAAAGCATCATAGACTTGAGGATTTCTGCACGCAATCTTAGTATCTCCTTTTGTTTCTTGACCTCTTGAGTGAAGTCCTTGTGCGAAGCCCATACTTTTAAACTGTCCACATTTGCGTGCCTCCTGTAGTACCTAATTTCTGTCTCTGAAATTGAGAAACATAGCCACCATTACTTGAGCAGGGGATCCCGGGGGCGGATGCCTTCCTGACACCCTACGTGCCTGTTCAATGGTAAACAATTTTGAGAGTCCTCTGATCCGTAGAGTCTCTAAGGTCAACTTTTCCAAAAAAAATTCCGCACTTCCTCTCCTTCCGGATCCCCCAGAACCCAGATATTACAATGTCTGGACCTACCCTCTACATCCTCAGCCCTATGTCCTGTAGACCTGTTAGACCCAACAAGGCCGATCACTTTATTCTGAAGTTTCACCAGTGATACCTCCATGTCATAGTGCTTTGCTCCATTTCGATGACTTAAACTCGCCTTCCTCAAAGAGGCCTGTAAGAGTGAGACGTCCGGCCCACCTCCAGGATCTTATTCTCCAGCGACTTCGGGAGTCCTGCATGGCCAGATAGAGGACCTCCATAGTGACCCAGCGCCTAGGGTCAGGAACCTGAACAGTAGAGGCTTGCCTCGTCAATTACTCTTGGACCCTACAAATTGCTCCCTCTTTTACTGACCTTTCACCATCATGAATGGTCCTCCACCAAAAAATGTGAAGGTGTTGGCATCCAAACACTGCAATCACCTCCTGCTCCCTCCAGGAAGCAGTCCGTCTGGCTGGAACACTGGGGAATTGCCTTGATATGTCCCTGTGCTATTATCTCTGGGTAATTAACCAGGGGGTCAGAGCTGCCACTCCCCACGTCCTGTGGATCTGGCACCTGTACTGCTCAGATTCCCTTAGAGCCTCCCCCAGCCAGGATCATTACCACAGCCTACCAACGTCACCAACTCGGAGTCTCAGCCTCCCCGCCTGAATACAGCGAGCACGTCGCAGTCTGGGCACTGTAAGAAAGACATGGTATCAACAGTAAGACAGACACAAGCGACCACAGTTCAAGGGTGTTTATTTGAACTTCCAAATGGGTATGATACACTCCTATTTAATCCTAAATCTACTGATGTGAGCAAGCTATGATCATCAAATAATGACACAGTCCTAGTGGTGTCTTGTCAAAATAAAAGGGCCTATACTAATAAACCTATTACACATCCTTACCTCTAAATACAAATAGCGTGGGGAATAGTGTTATGATAAAGAAAGTGTTCAAAATTATGTGCCAGGATGTTCAGGCCATTGGCCTCCCTTCCCCACGTTTTCAGCACGGTTCACTCAAGTGTAGCAGAGTCTCTGGCTTCTTTAGCGCGAGCATACAGTTTGATAATTAGCATCAGAACCTTCTGTGCGCAAATCTCTTTGCTTCTCAAAGTCTCTTCATTCAGAGGGCCTGATGCAACCAAAGAAAATGACAAATTCTTTTCCTCTTTGGATTTTCACAAGTATTCACGTTAGGTGATTTCAATATTCACCTTGGATCCCCTCATCCAGGCTCAGATCCCCTTAGCACAATGTTCATAAGGTATTCTTTTTCGGGCGACTCACGGTCCACCCCGGATACCCCTCAGCTGGGCTCGGATCTCTTTTCAACACAATTAGTCTCCCTCAGCCGGGCTTGGATCATTTTGAATGTGCTTAGGGTTGGGCTTTACCCGTTGCAGGACTACTTCGATTTTACAATTCCTTTCTTTTAACATTGGTCACTTTTCGGTTGGATACCTAGCAGAGACTTTCGAATGAGCACTTAGTGAAATCTTAGCTTCAAAGTTCAGTCACTCATCTGCTGTTTTAATTTATATTCGCGTTGCTTGCCGCATACGCTTCATGCACTGTTCTCTTCAGTTTCCTCTATACAGTGTTGCTGCTTGCAACCTTGGTTTCTACACAGACTGGTCTGGTATCAGTCTCCCAAACTCACCGGCTGTGCTGACTTCATTGGTGCTGCTTTATTGTAAGAGCCAAGGACAGTACCACAGTGGCAAACGATTAACCCTACCTTGACTATCGACGCAGGAGATCCCCGGCTACGTCCGACACACAATGCAGGATTCTTCAGCTTTGATTCCAGGTCTTAGGTTTCCCATTCTCAAAGGCTCATAAAAGTTAGTCTTTCGATGAGAATGTCAAGGGTACGTCTCTCGCAATCCTATTCGGTCTTGCCGTCTTTCGCCTTGTATTCAACTGCCATCTTGGAATGGCTGTTCCTCTTGTGCTTTGCCTCGCTCAGAGTGTGCTTTCGTGCTCCGCCTTTTATCCGTGTGGGGAAGTGTGATGGAAGTCAGGTGTGTGTATTGATCAGTAATGACCTGACCCTGCCTGACCATTGCATTGGCACATGTCAGATATATGGCTCGGTTGTTAGTCTGTTTTCCCTCACAGTGAACTGTCTGTGAGGAAGTGTTTGTGTTGGGAAAGGGGCGATGGGGTACAGGTGTTAAAGGTAAGCGGATACTGCGTCTTGCCGTCCGGTGTCCCACTTCCACTCCCTGGAGACCCCTCATCCAAGTGATCCTCCTGCACTGGTCCACCCCCAGCAACTGGATTCAAAAGCGATGGCCGTGTCCTGGCCACCGGGATAACAGATCCCTGGGGACTAATGGGCGAGACACCTTCAGGTTTCTTACAGCACTCACCAGTGTCAGCCTGATCCAAGTATCCGCCGGTGCTGAAATGCGGCTACATCTGTCCCCACTACAAGCTCGCTTTGGTTCCTTCTTTATGGACTTCACTGTGCCATACACAGCGTCCAGCAGTGACCAATCTGGCGGCTCTGTACAGTTCCACTGAGGAGAGAAACTTTCTGGAGCCCCGCACGTTCCTTGCCTCCATCTAGTTGCTCCTCAGTGCCACCGACTCCATCAAAGTGGGCAACTGTCTTCGGTGTACCTCATTGCAGGATTTGAACACGAATTTCAGGCAACTGGTAGCAGAGCTCACTCCACTCAGTGTCTTCATCCGACAGCTTCTGGCCACGCCCACCCTCTAATGCTTGTTTTTAACAGGACTTTAGTGCAGAGACAAGCATACTGCTTATAAATCAAGTGGCTGAAGGCACATTGACTTAAATCATTTTATTCATATCAGTAGCTGATTAGTCATGTTGACTTACTGCACACCGCTGCCATTTGTATGGTCTCCTGGGGCTCTTGTAACTCTAAGGCAAAGTGGGAGTGGGTGGTTAGGGTGGAAATTGGGCTATGACCGATGTTGTGCTGAACTGTTGGTGTGTGTAGAACTAGGAGTAGCTGGCGTATGCTTGCTTTTTTGGTGTGTTTTTGTTTTGGTCACTGGGGTGTATTGTTTGCGGATGGGAGACCTCCAATGTTTGAATAGTTGTGTGTTTGCTGCATATTAGGGTTTTATGAGTTGGATTTGAGAAAGATGTATAGTCGAGGTGGGCTGTCTTTCTAGTCATCTGAGATGTATATGGTGAGGTGAGGGATTGGGACAGCATCTGGTTTAAGGTTGTGAGTAGTTCCCGGGTGCAGTTATGCAATTTGTTCTTATTCCTTATCCTTTTACTCTTCTGTTACTTTGAGGTACCCACCTTTCCGTGGGTGTAGTGATATCTTGTTTTCCCAAAGTTCACGTGGCACAGTTGGGTTTATTTTGGGTGTGCAGAGTTGAGTTTATTTTGGGTGTGGTGGTTTTTGTTTTGGGATTGTAACTTGATTCCGATGAGTGTTTCTTTTGGCTTGGCTGGGGTATTAGGTGTTCCTTATTGGGTTGTCTGGGTACTTTTGGTCCTCTAGAACTTGTGCAGTCCGGTTTGGGAAGGTCATTTTGGAATGGGTGCAGTCTGAATGGATAGGGTGTAGTCTGATAAAGGTCCATCTTGATTTTCTTGATACATTGGTGTTGGGAGTTTGATATGTTGGGTTGTCCATATCTTCTCGCTCTTCTTATTTGCTGATTTGTTATCAAATGCCTTTTTCCGGAGTGGTTAGGACATTGCATGGGGACAATGTGATGTCGGTGAGACCGTTAATTGCTGTCTTGCAGTAGTTGCCCATTTCTATCCCAGCGAGTTGAAGCACCAGGTTTTTACATTTTCAACAGCTTCCTTGTGGGTGGAGTGCCATAGTTTGTGTATGAGTATGGCGAAAGCAGATCCTCCAATTTTGCTTTTCTCCTAGTGTTTTGTTTTAATGTAGTGGTCAGTGCTAGATCTCTGGGTTCTTCTTGGTTGGTATTGGGTGATTTCTTTTTATTGGAGGAATTCAGCTCCTTGACCATGTAGTGCTCTGTGGATGATGTAGAGGGCTTAAAAACTGTTTTGTTTTTTGATCAGTAACCAATGTAGACTTCTCATGGCTGGTGTGATGTGTTGTAGTCCGTTTAGTTTGAGGAGGTGTCTTGCTGCTGTGTTTTGGATCTGTTGTAGTTTCCTGTTGAGTCAGCTATAGCTGCAAGGAAGCCATTAAGTGCCAGAAGACTGCTTTTTAATATTACTTGCAGACACTTATAGCACAACGTTTGAGGTTACTGCTTGATAGAGCCAGCTCAAAGAGATCCCAGGAGGACATGTCTTGGGCGGGGAGGGATGTGGAATTGAAGGGGATAACTATAGGGCTTGACATGGGCAGTCAATGGGTGAGAAACACCCGAAAGCTGTGTCCCTCCTTGCATTCCAACTCCCTCCTAGCTGTAGTTTAATGCAATAGTTTCTTGTTATAGGTGGTACTTTATCACCGCCTAATAGCCCAAACTGAAAAAACATAAATCCACCAGTTATGGTTCCAAAAGCAGCCAGCACTTTGTGCTGCTATTGATGGTGCATACATACCACAGTTCTACAATGCATACGGAACAAAAGTAGTAACATAATGTATATTTGTAGAATGTCTGGCCCCCTCACATGGGTATCTTGGCGCTGTAGACCGATATTTTTCTGTATACAGTAGTATCTCAGGCTGCTTATGTTAAGTAGTTTTTCTTTGGATTTGAAGACTTGCAGATAACAAAGTCCAAATGGACTATAAAGATTATTTTCAAGAGGCTATTTTCCATATCAATGGCGAAGAGGTCCTGAACAGTGCAGATTGGTGGCTTAGTTATTAATATTTAGGGAACAATAACTGGAGAATTTGTGTTTTACTGTGTTTACTGTATTGCGAAAAGCCTCTTTTGGGGAAGCAATAAAATCAAAGTTCAGAGTCTGCCTGTCTTTTTCTTGTCACCACATGAAACTCCAGCCACAGAAGTGCCTTCTTGCACTTCTTTACTATCTTTTAATATATGTAGATAGCGGTCCGGGACGACTTGCCGACCCATACAAATGACTACAGCCAGTGCAGCCTCAATTAACTAGAGGATACCTAGCGCATGAGTGAACCTGCTAGGAGATGTTACTACCATTGAATCCTCGCCTGGAGACTAAGGTAGAGCTTGCATTCTGGCCAACCTTATTGCTTTAAAATTTTTGAATGGATTCAATAAATACTATTTATTTTCTACCCTAGGATATGAAACTCTAAGAAAACACTTGTAGCAGGCTTTGCCTCCCACTCTGAGCCAAGGGATCCCACCTTACCCAAACTGAAGAGTGTCTAGAGAGTGCACATGAGGTACTTCACCAGTAGACTGTTCAATTTACTATAGAGTCCTCATCATTGGTGCAATAACTATAATTCGCACTCTGTTCACAATTTGTTTCCCACTTAGATTTATGGAGGAGCCAAACTTGAAAATGCAATATGAAAAATGAAATTCACATGAAACAATGCTCCTGACGATGGGATTTATCTTTCGAAACGTGTATAGCACATGATTTTAGATATTTGAGTTAACATGGACTTATCTGTGTTGCACAATGACTGAAATATTGCAGACTGATTATGTCCTATACTTATAGATTATATTACTTCTGAAAATGTGTGTACATGAATTACTTGTATGTGAATTTCATGCACCCAAAAGTGTTTTGTAAACTTATTATTTTGCTAAATTTCTCCAAAGGATAGTTTGTTTTGACAAACACATAAGTGTACAGGGGACGCGAGTGTTCCACAGACAGTGGACACATTGTTTTTTTTCTGTACAAAATTTCAAATACTTCATCAAATACAATTGATTTTAGCTTCTTTCTGAAGCTTGAAAATAGTCTAAAATACACACTAGATGTATTGAGGTAACGGTATGGTCGGTCACTTGGAAGCAGAGAGTCAAAATCACACTCCAGGATTTCCTTTTCAGTGATCTGATTGTCTGACACCTCAACCACAGCAGTTTTTTCTGTAACTGCAGCCCTCCCGATAGGTGTAGCCAATTGGTTAGTAATTTTCTGTATCCTTTTCCGGAGGGAGTAATGCCCTGCAAAATATATAATTGGGGGTCAGTGGGTCTCTTTGAAAACCCCATTTATAAAGGATGCTGTTTTAGAAGGGAGTGTGCATGGGAGTTAACTGTTCCCTTTTTTTCTGTAATGTTATGTGGAGGAGAGGATTTACTGAAATACATCTGAGCTGTTGCTGAAGCAACTTCCTTGGCCCTCCCTTTTACCCATTGTTGCTTCTTTTGAAATTCTAGCATGGAAGATCGAAGTAAGACACTGGGTTGAACCAGCCTCACTTGGGAGACCCAGAGGGCCCAAAGTATAGCTTAGTTGGGAAAGGTAAGAGACAAAATTAAAAAGGGACCATATAATAAATATAAAATAGTAATCTAATTGTTGGGACAAACTCATTGTGACATGTAAGACGGACACAAGTGATCACGGTTCAAGAGTGTTTATTGAACAATGAAATGGTGTATGCAGTTTGGAAAAATGCCTAATCTAAATCTAAGATGGGAGCAAACGTCAACCATCAAATAAAAAAATAAGGCAGTCCTAGTGGTGTTGTGTCAAAACAAAAGGGGCCTATACTAAGAAACCTATTGCTATGTCAGGATGCGGTAGTCTGGGTCTCCCTTCCCCACGTTTTGGACATGAGATGAGATGGGAGCTTGGAGCACAGTACGGTCTTGGGCCTTTCCAGCACGAGACGACAGTTCCAATGACAGTTCTTAGGACACACTCTGGTTCGTTTAGCACGAGATGACAGTTCAGCTTTAACCCTCAAGCTTTCCGTAAAATGGGCTGTCGATGGCCAAGTCTCTTTTCTCTTGAAAGTCTCTTGCCTTTGATGACCTGTCGTGTTCAAACAATAAAACAAAAGTTCCTTTAACAAATGAAAATGTGCTAGGGCGATAAAGATTCACCGTAGGCCCCCCCCCTCTTCTGGGCTGACCCTTCTCAATTGTATTGTGTTCTACTTAAAGTTTTGATGAGAATTTGCTCCTGGATCTCCCTCGGCCGGGCTTTGACCGCTCTTGACTGTTAGCACTCGGGTGACTGTTTCACCCCTGGATCCCCCTCTTCTGAGCCCAGCCCTCTCTTGACTGCTAGTACTTGGATGTTAGCTTCATCTCTGGCATCCCTCCTTCGGGTTCACTCTTACCGTTTCTTTTCAGTTCCACTTTTACTTCTCTCAATGTCGGGGCGACAGGTTCTCACCCTTCGATCGCCCTCCGCCGGGCTTTGGCCCTTCTTGATTCTTAGCCTCCTCTCACCGGGTTTACTGTGGCTCTCGAGCAGGATGATAGTGATTCACCCCTTTACACCTTTTACTGTTCCCTTGTTACACAGTGCAATGTTCATGGGATTCACTTCCCTTGCTTTCACAGTACCTGTAGATAAGTCTTTCGATTGTACAGGGATTGTGCTTGACCATCTGTATGACCACTTGGACCTATTCCGTTGACCCTCCTAGGGCCTTCTGGTATCTGTAGTTTCTCAATGTGGGGTACTACCAGAGTCTTTTTTGAGTTGGCACCCATGTGGTGTTGTTTTCCCTCTACTGCTGGTCTCCCCTTCACACTTTTTACAGTTCAATTATAGTTAGTCAGCTTTGGATTCAAAAACTTGCCATTTTGTGATTCTCACTCAACACAGCCCGGTTCTTATCGTTCTCCCCTCAACTAACCGGCTGTGTCGAACCGCTTGGCTTTTGCCTTTCTGGAGTCCAGGCCGGTACCACGGGCGCAGGAGCTTCCCTCGCACCTGCTTATCGGCATAGGCTTGCCCCGTGTACCGTTGACATCTGCTGCAGGATACTTGTGTTATAGTTTGTGGTCTTAGATTCTCCTCCATGAAGGTTCCGTGGGCCTGGGATGAAAAAGGACAAGGTCACTTCTCTCTGCGCCAACCTCTCGATTCCTGCCACCTTTCTCCTTCTTTTGAACTGCTACATGGTAGCCGTCTCGTCGTGCTGTCTGCTGTACTCGGCTTGCTCGTCCTGCACTCTTCTGCTCCACCTTTTATCCCTGTGGGGAAAAAGGAAGGGCCGTCAGGTGTGTGTGATTTGAATCAAATGCTGGACTTTGTCTGACTCTCGGGTTAGGACATGAAGGAGACCAAGGCTTAATATTAGTCCGTTGGTTGTGTTGTGCGCAAGTGTTTGTGTCGGAAAAGGGGAAAGTTTGAATGTAAGAGCATCCTACAGAGTCGAAAGGGAAAGAGGTGTTTTAAGGGATTATATCCTTCGTATTTGGGTTTGGGGTGCTCTCAGAAGGGTAGGTTTTGGAGGGTTTGTTAAATGGGCGAGAATGACTGGGATGAAGAACAGAACAGAGGGGATTGTGGGGATGATGGCGTTATGTCATAGTAGGTTGGGATTTTAGAAAATGACTATCAGAGGGACGTGATTTGTAGGGTTGGCAGGGTAAGCAGGAATAACTGGTGTCGTGACATAAACAAAGGGGATTGTGGGAATCATGTTTTTTCTGATCAGATTGGGAATGCGGAAAATGATAATCAGAGGAACGGAATGAAGAAGGATTGGGAGTATTCGAATGCAGACCGGTGAAACAAGGATTCTGGGAGTTATGCTTTTTTGGGTGTAACCGGGTGTGGGACCTTGGAGGATTGATTACGTATGAGGGGTTGTTGGATCTGGGTCACAGAGATCTAACAGGAGGAAGGGAGGCAGATGCAATACAGCCGATGAAAGCCTCAGATATCTCGCCTTCTCTGGCACAATACCATGTCTCACCTGGAGTATTCCCCCAAGCATAAGCCCAGTTCCTCTATCCAGGTGATCCTCCCCACTGGCCAACCCCCAGGAACTGGATCCAACAGCAATGGCCGTGTCCTGGCCACCTGAATTAAGTGTATATAAGGAATAGATATGCAGGCACTCTCAACGAGCACCGGCCGCAGCACCGGTTACCAAAGACAGCCTCATTTCAAGAGCTTCAGCACTTTGAGGGGGAGGGAGACATGCAGCTGGGCTAGACCTGAAGGCCGCATTCGTACCTGTTAACGTATCCCTTGCGTCTGTCCCCATTCAACTCTTTTTGCTGACTCTGTGCTCGGCCACTTTCTGTGCTCACCAGGAACACAAAACCCACAATGGCCCTTTCTTTGTCGCTCCATCCACAATGCGTCTTCGTCGTCCCCAGCCTCCCCGTGGCATAGCTGCCTCCATGCTATTAACACTTTGAATATTGAATACACGGCTACTTCCGAAACACCTCCACAAAATACTAGGGTCCTTGGAGAGTGCCACCACAATTCGGTACCTGTTGAATTTGTTCAGTGTAAAATGTGGGACGCAAATACGACTACAACTTTTTTCTCTTTCAAAATATTTAATATCCTTTTCAGTTGATCTAATTTCCAGCTGGTGGTGGACTTATTCCGTATTTTGATCTCATTTTCAATGTACTCAAACAATAGTGCGTTTTGAATGCCATAATTTTCTTCAAACCTTCTTGTAACTTCACCTAGTGCTTTTTGGTTCTTCCAGTACTTCTGCTATTTCAACAATCCAGGTCATCCAGTCCCTCAAGCACCTATTAACCACTCCACTGAATTCTCGAAGAAAAAATGGGTCGTCAATTAAAACTCCAGATATTATTCACTTCCAGAATAATTTTTGCTCTCAAATATCCAAGCATTAGTTGGCCATGTAATTCTGTCCAGGAAATCGTTTTCGTAACTTTGTAATTAAATCTGTGATGTCCCATGTAGTCATACTACTGAGGGTAGCTCCCCACAAGAGGAAGGTACTGCTAATGTTCATCTGATAATGAACGGAGGATAGCACGGGCAACGTGCTGGTCTTGGAAGCAAGACCACGCAGAGCAACAGAGGTTCGAATCCCGGGTCCGCAGGTATGGTATTGGGCACTTTCTAAAAAGACAATTAAATAAAATGCACTCATCTGCCATCTCAAGGCTAATGAAAGAAAACCGACCTGTGTACAGTTATTCAATATTCATACACCAGCACTTCCGACTTTAACTGTAGAAGGTATTTTGGCCGTGCCCTCGTAGAAATGATGGGTGGCCACTTTTCTGGGGTCATGGTCTTTGGCCATGTCTTGGGCACTGCTGGTTGCCATGGCAGCCTGTTAACCACAATATGGGGGGTTTATTTTAGGTACTTTTCAGTGGTTAGAACTTATGCCCAACAAAGGTATATTAACACGAAGAGAAGAGAGGGCATATCACCCACATACTTAAAAGGAGGGGCATATATACTGCTCCTCAGTGATATAGTGTTCGGAATTTATCTCTGCCAGAAAGAGGTGCAGAAGTAACTGGCTACTACCTGTTAGTGTCTGGAGATAGTTTGTTCCTCATATTATTATATATGAACATTTATACAACAATTAGTGTTTAGAAGAGAGGAGGACAGAGAAGGTTCTATTTGATCCCTACCTCTCTAAACCACTATCCCTCAGCGGTGCTGGTGGTGCGCTTATCTAAAAGTGGATAGAATAAGAAGATTTAAAGGATTGCTTCAATTTATGTTACCATAGTCTATATGTTTAGACTGCAGATGTTGACTATATAATCTCTTAGTAATCTCTTGTAACTGTGATGGTGTTCAAGACTTTGACAGGTATGGTATGATATGGTATTGTTTATTTGTAAAACGCCTATACACAAAGAAAGTGTTTAAAAACGTCCAAGGAGGGAGGGAACAAGGGGGAAAACAGTCATTCAGAGCCCTTGAATTTCTGAACGATACAAGTCTGCATGGGCAGAGTGGGTGCATGGAACAAGTGCATATAATACAATTAACAGTGAAGATAACACCAAATAGGTCTGACAATGATTCTGCAGTATTTCCAAGTGGATTGAGGGGGGGAGAAAAGGGAAAAACAGACTATCTTCAAGGCATGGTGCATGCAGATTGTGCAAGTACACAGACTGGTGCAGAAGAGGGGAAGGGGGACAAGTGCCGGGGGTGGGGGTGGGTTTGGGGGAGGGGACCAAGTGCGCCCAGTCAGTCAGACGCTGGGGTAAGTCCTGAGAGATGCCATTCTCGTGGATCATTGACCAAGTGCAGTAACGATGAAGCAAGTGCAAGGCCCGGAGGCAAGTGCGTGAGGACTGGCAAGGGTGCCAGGAACCTGTGAGACTCTGAATTACACCAGGCAGCTAGTCAGCAGCTGTGTAGAAAAGGAAGGAGAGCGGCATAGAGCGGAGAGAAAGGTTAGCAGGATAGAGGGGGAGAGAGAAGGAAGAGGAGAAGAGGAATGTCTTAAGGAGTTTTCGGAACTTAAGGAGATCAGGCTCAAGACCGAGTGCAGCAGGGAGGCTATTCCAGAGGGAGGCCCCTGCAGAGGATAAAGATCTTACTCCAAATCTCTGCTTGGAGAACTGGCTCACTCGCAGAAGGTTGGAGCTAGATGAGCGGAGGGCTCAGGAAGGACAGTATTTTGGTAGGCAGCATTGCAGATGGGTAGGTCCCAGGCCCCAGAAAGCCCTGTGGACAATGCAGAGGGTCTTGAACTTGAACCTTGCAGCCACAGGGAGCCAGTGGATGGATTTCAGCACCAGAGAGATGTGATCCCTGGGCTTGAGGCCAAGGATTAGTCTTGCGGTTCTGTTCTGGATGAGTTGCAGAGGGCACAGTTCAGAGGCAGGGAGATTGAGAAAGAGGGTGTTGCAGTAGTCCAGCCTTGAGAGAACCAGGACTGAGAAAAGGAAGAGTACCTCTGAGGAGGTGTAGCTGATAGTTGGACTTTTTAGAGATGTCCGAAATGAGAGGAGAAGGAGAGAGTGGAGTTGAAGATGACCCCAAGGTTTTTTGCCTTGCAGGTGGGTGCGGGCGCAGGGCCAAGGGAGGACGGCCAGAGTGAGAAAGCGGGAGCTGGAGTCCCAATACGAACAATCTTAGTCTTACTGGCGTTGAGGCACAGGTTGTTTGTAGCACACCATGAGTGAATTACGGACAGACAGATCTGAGCGAGGTAGAGGAGGTGGCTGAGGGTAGCCTGAAGGAGAGTTGCATGTCATCTGCATAACACTGGAAGTTAGAGATGAAAGGGGCAATCACACGTGCAAGGGCAGCCATGTAGACATTGAAGAACCTGGGGTACGCCACAAGTTGAAAGAGTGATAGTAGAGAGAAAGGACCCAAGTTCCACCTGGGATGGGCGGTTGGAAAGGAAGGAGGTTAACCATGACAGATCTCCAAGTGAGGGCTAATGTTTGCTGTGTAACCATGGGCTAGGGGGCAGGCAGCTAAAAAAAAATAGGTAAAATCCACACAGATATTTTGGTAATTATTTCTTTATTGGCCTATACTGTGGCTGAAATACTGTTGCTGAATGTGCTGTAATAAAAAGGAAAAACCCTCTCAGTAGCGTAATTAAAAAGGAATTGTTGTGAAGACTCAGCAACTGAGGGAAGATCCGTTTATTTAGAGGGTCTCCCTGGTGCTGAAAAACGAGGAATGCAGCGGTAACCTGTCCATTGCCCTACCATGACCACCTACCATTAGCCACACAAATATGATCATGCACCTGCATTTCCAACTGAGCCTTTCCTGTGATCAAGCTCAGTGGCTGCTTTGCCTGCAGCATGGTCTAGCCATGTCCGGAACAGCCCCAATCTCGCTGGTGGGTCTGCAAACTCATATTAGTTCATGGCTAACGGGTCTGATCCTTGTCTGCGTTCAGAGAGCTTTCCTAGGCCTATTGATGGGCCATGCAAAAACGTTTTTTGCTGTTTTGAGTGCACATTTCTGTCCCCTGACTCCACCTACCACTCCACCCCTGATCTTGCTGTGTGGTATTGGGAGTGGGAGTCTGCCCCAGCGGCTGAAAAATGCCCCTTTTTATAATTCACTGATCATTTGCCGATCCACAAATGGAAATTGTCTAAATTGGACCTTGAAAGTGGCTAGGTACCTATGTTGACCATTCGGGGGAACACAGACAGAATTTTGGCCAATCACTCAAACGTTTTTTCCATCAGACCAGCGCCACATAAGTTTGCCTCAAATCCACCCTACATTTCAGGCTGTAGGTGAGAGCAGTTTACCCTATTAGAAATTGCTTGTGAAATACAAGATTTTGGATGGCCCCACCCCGAACCCTCAAATGAACCTCAAAACATTCTAGAAAAGTTGAGCCACTTAGGTGAAGGAACAATTCATTGAAGGGCACCAAAGTTCTAAGCATCTCAGTGTTCTTCCTCTTGGAGTCCAACTTAACCATTGCTCAGGGTCATTATCATGGTCCTAAATATTCATAAAAACACATTTTCAAAAGCGTTCAGGTTAATACCTGCAAAAGCCGATGTCTACAAATGTTGGGAATGCCAGTGTTAAGCTGCCACTAATTGTCCAAATGAATGTGCTTAGAAACAACTAGTTTGTATTAAGCGTGTTAGAAAAGAAAAATTATAATTCCCTATTAAAATCAAAGTTTATCACACTACACATTGAACCCCAACTCTTAACTGTACCGCTTCCTCACAAGAGCTTAACTCACTCGAGCTTAACAATTGTTTTTCCACTGATTTCCTCTTGTCGTGTGTATATATATTTGTTTAATTGTTGTTGGTTAATAAATAACCTTTTATTTTCATATTACATAACAAAATATAAGACAAGAAACTGCACATTATTATGACAATCATAGTCCTGTATCATAAAATTCATATAGAAACGAACACCAATTTAATAAAACATCAAAAAAGAAAACGTTAAATATCAATGGAGACTATCGGACAGATGTAAAGGCTTGATAAAACCAGTGACGGCAATTACTACAGTTAGAGCGACCAGCAAGACAAACGGCCAATATTAGGTCAGCTTGAGTCATAGAAAACAATTCATATGCCCCCCTAAAATTATTAAAAAGCATGGCCTGAGTTGCTGGTCAAAATAATATTAGATGTTCAAGGGTTTCCAGCACAACGTTCATCATACAGAATCAACATGTATTTAGCTTTTCTATTAACATTTTGTATCGTACCAATGTTTGTTTAGTTTAGTTGAGTTTGTTTATTTGTATAGCGCAGCCAAACCCTAGGGTAACTGGGCGCTTTAGCCTTAAGGAGCAACATGGGTTACAGAATGTTGCGCATACAAGAGACAGCAGAAGATGATATAGTACAATCAATAGGACCAGCTTACAGAATGGTCTGTGATATGATAAAAGGGCATAGTGCAATTGCAGGGGGACCAGGTTACAGTTGGTCCGTCACAGGGGCGGTACACATTTGATGCATGAATGCAGGAGGCAAGATTTAGCTAAGAGCAGTTAACAGTTTAATTAAAATCAAACCCCATCGAAATCTCAAAGGAGTGTGTGTACTTTTATCTGGATAAAGTGAAAGAAAAGGGGCAAGAACTCCCAAGTTTTTTGCGTTCACCCTCCAGATGGCTCAATGAGGAATAAGCATGCATATTCTCCATAGTGCAGATACCATCGAAAATATAAAGAAGACGTTTGGCGGAGCCAGGACGCTCAACTAGTTCATCAATAGAGCTACCAATTGCCATCAAAATGTTCTTAGAGAAGTTAAAAATTCTTTAATCCACACAGTTCCCCCTTTTTCAAGCAGATCATGCAAATCGACAAACTGAGAGTCTACCACAGGACAAAGAATTTTATGTAAAAAAGACCAGATTTTCCAGAATGCTCTTGCCTTAGAGAGACAATTCCCAGATCACAGTGAATGACCTCAATTGGCACTGAGTACAGCAATTTAAGAATCAGTCTTCATATTAGTGCTTCAAGAATTGGTAGAGATTCTAATGTTTGCAAGTCATAGCACTCCATTTCCTATGTTTTAGCATCAATTTTTCCTAAATAATGAAAGTGCAGGTTTGATAGAGAATTTACTGAATTCAGAATCAACCCTTTGTAACTGGTTTGCCATCGCTGAGGCTTGATCAAGAAGCCAGGAATGCTATCTCCCTATATTGGGGTTGGAGGTCACCAACAAACCTTGGTAGATCATAGAGCTAACTTTCTCCACAGGCACATTACCAATATGCCACATTTTTGAATATCTCCTTCCCTTTGTGCACTGAAGAACCTTCGTTTTAGTCGAGTTCATCTTCAAAGAGTCATTCACTGCGAAGGACATAAAGGCCTCCAAAAAACGTTGCAGACCTATGGAAGTGCAATAAAATAAAATAAATCGGCATATGATAGCCAACATGTTCTTAACTTGGACAGTTTAGGTGAAATAAATGCGACCGGTTCCAGGTGCTTATCAAAGTCCGCCATATAAAGATTGCAAAAGCATGCAGCCAAGACACACCCTTGCCTAACGCCCGATATGTATATATTTGGCGTGAAAACAATCCAGAGTGGTTAAGACAGACACTGATATCAGTTGCCGCATAAAGCCCAATGATCAATCTTTGGAGTCCTGTGGAATTCCCCAAAAGTGTAATTTTGCCCAGAGAAGATTCTGGTCTACAGCGTTAAAGGCTGACTACAAGTCCACTGATGCGATATAGATGGACTCCTATTTCCCACTCCATGCCAAGTACTGAACACATATCAATAAAGATCCTTTTAAAGAGGCCCCCATGTTCCAACAGAATCCCGTCTGCCATTTCTACAATACAGAGGAATCCATGGCCCACTGCCCGTGATGGGACAGCAAGATCGAAGCAAAGACCTTGCTGTCCGCATCAAGAGTGGCTATGGTTCTATAATTTAAAGGATTGGATTTATCACCTTTTTTCCCAAATTGGGACAAAGTAGGCCGTAGACCAAGACGAGGGGAACAGGTTCAAGGTAATAATACTCTGAAACAAGTAGAGCAAAGTCTTGGGTCTCCCTTAAAACATTTGAGAGACCATTTGGGCAATCCGCTCGATAGGCAGAATCTTCATTATCGTACTATATACTTCCTCATAATCGATCACAAGAGCAGGAGAATAAGATCTAAGATCCTGTCTGAGTTCTTGAGTCAACACTGACTCCTCCATCCGGGCATATAAGGAATCAAAATGCACCACCCGTGCTGATTCAGAGACTGCATTAATTAAAGGTTCAGACAAGCGAGCATCCATACTATTTATAAGAGACCAAAAGACTGGAATTGTTCCTCTGGGCATCTGGTATGCTCTCTGCATCCTGCTGCAGTCTAGCGCCTCTGGTTTGAATAGGCCAATTTCTATAGGACTGTCTTAGACCTTTCTCCATGTTAACGCTCAACTTCGGATGGCTAATCGACCCTGTTCAATGCAACCCTCACTGAAAGTCTCATATCCCTACATCGCAATGCCACCTCCTCATTATAGGTATGCCGATGAGCAATATTCCGCTCACCCATCCTCTTCTGCCCCTTCAACTTGTTAAGCAAAAGAAGGGAGTCAACAAAATCCCCAGTTATTCACAGAGAATGTATCGAGCATCCAGACATCAGACATATTATCTAAACACTGCTGTAAGCATCAATGTACTCGGTAAACATTCCTATAATTCCACTTTATTCTATTGCATGTCACTTTCACAGATAAATCGATAACTTCTTCACTGTTTCCCCATAATTCCCCAATGTCACTCCAAACCGAGTTACCAACATGGAGTGGTTGCTATTTTCAGTTGGAAGTATGTTAAAATCCAAACTTTTAGATAATAGCCAATTATACACAAAAATGTAATAAATAATTGATTGATTGATAAACTCCATTAGACCAGGTTGGAAGTGTGGCAACCGCTTGGGCCGAAATGTCATGTAGTGAAGACATTCCCAAACCCCTCCTCCAAATATGACCATTTCTATTTTTACTGGTGCGAATATCAATGGGCAACATAGTAGCACCTACATCAGGAATGACACAATCATAATTGAAATCCCTGGCAAGCAGAAGATGACCCCGGGGAACAGGTCCAACCAGATGCTCACGTAACAGGAGAGCCAGTCCAGGGGCTCCCTTACGTCTTTCATCCCTCCCTTCGTGCCAATATACATTAAGAATTAGCAGGTCCCAACATAGTTAATCCACAGATCTAATATGGGTAGCCAAAATACCAAAGCAAGTATCTTCACAGCCCACAGTCTCACATGTTTTACATGATTTAATCATGGTTAATAGGCCACCAGAAGGGCGTCCTACCAAACCTCACTTTGCAGATTGAGCAAAAATAACAAATCCATCAAAGACTGGCGGAGTAGACGAACCGTGTCTCCTGAAGTGTGACAATCATAAAGGACTGGCCCACAGCAGGGTTAAAGAAAAGACGTACATGACAGCTTGAGTTCCACGTAAGAATGGAAAGTTGACAACTAGAGGTCATGTTTTTATATTCCTTGGGGCCAATGTTAAAGACGCGTTGCATTCAGCTGCCAAGACCAATGTTGGGTTGCCTCAGAACGCTTCATTTTTTCTCACAGATGCTCGATCTCATCCCGCATGGGACTGTCTTTATTACATCCCTTTACACACTTAACCATCATTAAGCCTCCTTGCATTCGGGAGAGATCGTAACCAAACACCCTAAGATTCTCTCTCTTTCGTTACTGCATTAAAAACCAACCATGATGTAAATAAACACTAAATAATATGCATAAACACATTTTGAAAAAGGTTCAGGTTTCTACCTGCAAAAGCTGAAGTCTACAAATGTTGGGAATGCCAGTGTTAAGCTGCCAGTAATTGCAACTTGATCCCTAACTCTCAATGCACCACTTTCTCACAAGAGTTTAACTCACTCGAGCATGCATGTGAGGGCTTTAAAATTGTGTTTTTTTCCACTGATTTCTTCTTGTCATATATGTATGTGTGTATACGTTAGCGATTAATTCATTGTGACTAATGCATTCATTGTGATTAATGTATGTGCATATTGTTTGTTTTATTTTGTGCATTGCATATTCCTTGCTTGTACTTCATGATCCTTGCTTGTGATTCATGCTTATGGCCATTCTGAGTATCAGTTATGGTTGTTTACATTGTTGTCAGTGATTGATTGAGTGATTATTTGTATAGCGCCTAAACACAATGTGTTTCAAAGCGCTTCAAGGCGGAAGGGAGCATGGGAAAATACAGATTACATTCTTACAGGTCCTTGAAAACTTCTGAATGTGAGAAAGAAACTATCATATCATAACAGATAGTATAAGTGCATAGAACAATAAGGGAGAGGTGGGGAGGGAAAAAAGGAGACAATACTAGCAGTAGCATTACTATACCTGATGACAATTGTTGCAGTGCAAGAGTCACAAGAGGAGGGGTTGAGGGGGTGTGTGGGGGAAGGGAGGGAGGGGAGGAGGAGAGGAACAAAACAAGTCACTATTATAGAGGATCAGCGACTGAACCGAGATAATACTGGGGAGGGAGAGGGAGGAGAAGACAGAAGCAAAGGGGTGGACAGACAGGCTATTATCAGAGGTCAAGGGACAGTGATAAGAGTATGTGCTATGGTGGAAGAAATGAAAGAGGCAAAGGGAGGGGAAGGTGGCTGCAGAAGGCAAGCAGCTACAATTACTATGCCTGACGGCAGTTGAGGTAGCACCCAACTTTAACAGGAATAGAAAAGAAAAAGGGGAGGAGAGGAGAGGGGGAGGGAGGCTGACGCATAAAAACAGGCAGCTACAATTACTATGCCTGACTGCAATTGGGGTAGTGCCAGAATTAGACAAAGAGGAGGGAATGAGAGGGGAAAGGGCAGGGAGGGGGAAGAGAGAAAGGGGGTTAAGGATGGGAAACGAGCAGGGAGAGGGGTTAAGGCAGAACAAGAGGGGGCGATGGGATGAGAGTTCACACAGACAAACGGGGGGCATTGGCATGGGAGGGGGGTTCACACAGGCAAAGGGGGGGCATTGAGGTGGGAGGGGGGTTTACACAGACAAACGGGGCATTGGGGTGGGAGGGTGTTAAGGCAGCACAAATGGGGGCATTAGGGTGGGAAGGGGGATTCACACAGGCAAAGGGGGGGCATTGGGGTGCGAGGGGGTTCACACAGGCAAACGGAGGGCATTGGAATGGGAGGGAGTTTACACAGGCAAACAGAGGGTATTGGGATGGGAGGGGGTTCACACAGCAAACGGAGGGCATTGGGATGAGAGAGGGGTTCACAGATAAATGGGTGGCATTGTGGTGAGGGGGTTAAGGCAGCACAAACGGGGGGCATTGGGGTGGGAGGGGGGTTCACACAGACAAACAGGGGCATTGGGTGGGAGGGGGGTTTACACATGCAAAGGGGGGCATTGGGGTAGGCGGGTTCACACAGACAAACGGGGCATTGGAGTGGGAGGGGGTTCACACAGACAAACGGGGGCATTGGGGTGGGAGGGGGGTTCACACAGGGAAAGGGAGGGCAATGGGATGGGAGGGGGGTTCACACAAACGGGTCATTGGGGTGGGAGGGGGTTAATGCAGCACAAACGGGGGGCATTGGGGTGGTGGGAGGGGGGTTCACACAGGCAAACGGAGGGCATTGGATGGGAGGGGGTTCACACATACAAACGGGGGCATTGGGGTGGGAGGGGGTTAATGCAGCACAAACGGGGGCATTGGGGTGGGAGTGGGGTTCACACAGGCAAACAGGGCATTGGATGGGAGGGGGTTCACACAGACAAATGGGGGCATTGGGGTAGGAGGGGGTTCACCCAGACAAACGAGGCATTGGGGTGGGAGGGGCGGTTAAGTGTTGCTTATACCATATTTTATTGGCGGTTGCATGTTAGGTGTGAATTTTCTTTATGTGCTAACCGTTTATGTTCGGACTATACATATTAAATGTTCATTTGGCACTTTTCCTGTCCATATCAATGTATATGTAGGTCGGAGATACCATGATGCAAAATCCTTTAGAGGCAGTCGTTCCAATCTGACGTATCCCTTTTATATAGCCCCAGTAAACAATACATATTGGTATCCTACAACTTACGTGCCAAAGTCTCTTTACAGGATACCACCATTGGCATAACGTGCTTTATTGTGAAGGCACCATTTAGTGCAGTATTTTTGGCTTCTCATTTTTGTATCAATCCCTGTCAATTGTTAATTATTTCTTGACAAAATTAATTGCTAAAATCGTGTGTTTTTGAACTTGAACGTTGTTCTTTCTCTGTGGTGCGTTGATTATGAATGAATACACTTTTATCATCAAGATGTCATAAACGCAAGACAAAACAGATAAAATACTCCATTACAAACGACCGATAAATTCATGTCGAGCGGGCATGCAATTTTACAAACAGACTTCATATTCAAGGATCATACACCCACCGTGACCCCATTTTGTTATCAGAGCAGGGGTCATTTTCAAGTACTCCGTTTTCGTTCCAGGGTAATTCTATCAAACCTACAAGTCACAAGTGTGTTGTATGGTTGGCTGGTGGCAGCTGTAATTTACTTTTGGACCTCGAGGGGCAAAGGCACTATTATAGAATTAGTAACCCAATGTACGAGTATGTTAGCCATTGGGATGCTAATGCATTCTTTTTTATTTTTCTTATTTTTATTGAGTTTTATTGCCATATTTCTCGTAATACACATTAAACATACAACCATGCTTTCAGTGAAATATGCAGAATGGACACCCCCCACCCTCATGCCTACCCGTTAAAGTTCAGTGTGGTCTTTTTTCTAGCATCAAACCCTTGTGCACAATGGTGTCTGTCTCGAGGTTGTTTAGTGTCCATATTTCTAAAGAAACGGTAGCCATGCCCCCTCAATACTTATTTGCGTCTCATCTATATAGTGTGTCAAATACTCCATGTCGTATATGGCCCGGGCTGTCAGGAACCACTCCTTCTCTGTGGGGGCTGTGTCTCTCTTCCAGCTCTGTGCTATGCAGCTTCTGGCCGCCACCAACACAGTACGGATCATGTGTCCCTGTCCCACCCCCACGCCAAACAGCAGAAGGGGGATAGCTTCCTCTGGATCCCATCTAGGCCCTCGAGCCATGTCCTCACTGAAAGCCAGTACTGCTGAACTTTGTGACTTTCCCACCATGTGTGATGGTAGGTACTTTGCGGCTGCTTGCATTTTCCAACAGCGTGAGCACCTGGGTACATCTGTGCTATGGCTTTAGGGGCATAGTGCCAGTGGTGAATTAGTTTGATAGCCTGCATCCTGTACCGTTGGGACACCATAGCCAACTTGACTCCCTTGCATATTGTGGACCATAGTTGGTTTGTGATTTCCCTACCCAGATCTTTCGCCCATTTGGCCCTCACGGGCAGGACTACACTCATATTGTTGCGCCCAATCTCCCGTACAGCCTAGCGATACGGCTTTTGGTATTGGTTCCCTGTCGGAGTGACTTCTTGAATGTCGTGAGTTCACTCCTCAAATAGTTTTCCCAGTTCTGCTCCGTCAACACCCCTTTAAGCTGTAGGTGGCGAAATATTGAAAGTTTGCATACCTTCAGGCATTCCTCCAGGCGCTCCGCCGGCAGAAAGTCGCCTTCCACCCACATCTGTCCATCCCATACCAAACCTGCCTTATACCAGAGTTGGAACTGACTTGGATCGTCAATCCGATCTCTCAGAAGGGGGGTCCCAGATGAACTTGGAGGCGAGGGCCATGACGTGAGCCACCATGTGGCATTGCTCTCCTTCCATACTGACCAGAATACTTTCCGGATAGGGTGCAGCCGCACTCATCTGGGTATCTGGCTCTGTGGGACCCAAAACCATTCACGTAGTGTTACTTGCACTAGGACTGTGTTGTCCATGTGGACCCACTGTTTTTGTGTTCCGGCGTCCAGGTGGTCCACCATTATTTGCAACTGCACTTGCCTTCTAGTATGCCTTGATGTCTGGGAAGTTCACCCCCACTCCACATGTGGGAGGAGCAGGTACTATACGCCACCCTGGGTTGCGCCCCACCCACAGGAAGTGCAAGAGGGTCCTCTGCACTGTCTCGAAGTAAGAGGCCGGGATAATTGTTGGTAGCATCTGAAAAAGGAACAAAAACATTGGGAGGATCGTCATTTTGACACAATTTAAGCGCACCACCCAAGAGAGGTTTAGCCTTCCCCACCTTTGCAGGTCTAGGCACATTTTATCCCAGAGGGGGAGATAGTTCTTTGCAAACAGATCCCTATCATCTCTTGCAATATCTACCGCTAGGTATCTGAACCCTTCCTGCTGTATCCAGAATCCAAGGCTTCGAACATAGTCTTCTGCCTCTTGCCACCCCGCCCATTTCATGAACGCTACTGACTTGTCTAGATTAATTTTAAAGCCAGACAGCTCACCATATTTTTCCTAGGAATGCAGGAGATGTGGGACTGATGCAGTAGGGTTAGTGATGTAGAGCAGGGCATCATTGCTAAAGATGCTTATTTTGTAGCTAGCCACTCCAATTTGCACCCCCTTAATGTTATCGTCCCTCCGTACCTCCGGTGCCCATGGTTCCATAACCAGGGCGTATAACAGCCCTGTCTGGTGCCCCTTTGTAGCTCCAGTACCTTCGACATTCCTCCATTAACCAATACTCTAGCTCTTGGTGACTAGTATAGTGCCGCAATCCAACGCAGCCATTTGGATCCCATCCCCACTTTCACTGGTGTCATGAAAGACCAACTGACTCGGTCGAAGGCCTTTTCTGCGCCAGAAGCAGGGCCCCACTTCACCTCTCCTCAGGCGCTGTCATTATGTGTAGGGTCTTTCGTAAGTTGTCCGCTCCATGCCTGTTCCGCACAAACCTTGTTTGATCTGGGTGGACTAGCTTAGGGAGATACACTTCCAGTCTGGTGGGAAGAATTATAGCAAATATCTTAGCGTCTGCGTTCAGTTAATAGATGGGTCAGTATGAGGAGCATTGCTCCCTATCCTTGTCGGGCTTGGGGATGACCAGTATCAAAGCCTCTAGGAATGTAGGTGGTATGTCCCCAGCACCCTCTATGGAGTTAAAGACCTGCGCCAATGGCTCTGCTAGGATTTCCTGGAATTGCTTGTTAAAGTCTGGGGTATAGCCATCCACTCCTGGCACTTTACCCTCTTAAGATTACCTATTGCTTTCCGCACTACCTTGGCCATGATGTCCCCCTCTACAATTGTCCTCTCCTTGTCTGCCAACCGGGGTATGGAGAGCCGGTCCAGTTACCCCTGCACCTTCCCTTTATTTTCTCCATGGGGTTGCGTGTAGAGGTGTTCATAGTATTCCGCGAAGCAGTCTTGTATGATTTCTCTTGTCGTTAGCACATGGCCCCCTCTATCCCTGATCTGGTCCACCTTTCTCTCCACCTTCGACTCCCTTATCCTATTCGCCAAGAGTCCCCGCTCGGTTCCCTTTCTTGTAGTATCGCTGCTTAGCATACCGTAGCCTCTTAACCACCCCCCCTACAAGGAGCGAGTGCAATCCCTGCCTCTTATCCCTCATGTCTTTCAGAAGCCCCTCTTGGTCCGCCCCCATTTGCGTCAGTCGGGCCGGATGTTTTGAAGCTCCCCCTTATCCTTTGCTGCATCAGGGCCCTTTCTCTTTTCTTCTGCGATCCCTCCGCTATCTAGAGGCCTGAAAGGTGCCTTAGCGGCCTTCCATACATAATTCATCTGTGTATCCTCCGTGATGTTCGCCTGAAAGAAGCACTGTATTTCTTTCCCCATAAACTTTCTGAAAATAGGATCCTGCATGAGGCCATCATTACAACGCCAACGTGGTTCCCCCGTTCACCACCCTTCCACCACTTCACCGTGACCATGTTATGGTCAGACCATGTCACGGTTTGAACCCTTGGCGAAGTGGCAAGGTCACCCCTGCTCCTAAGGTGTCAACAAGAAGTCGATTTCTAGTGTATGTTTGGTGTGGGGGGGAAGGTGGTGTATCCTCCTTTCTGTAGGTTGTGGGTTCACCAGACATCTGCCCAGAAAGTCCTGGAGGAGCTGTGCAAAGTCCCTTTGAGTGTTGCCTTTCGCCCCCTTCCTGTTGTCCTGCACAGACCACCGGTGCAACCCCCGGGTCTAGGATCATGTTGAAATCCCCTCCCACCATCGTGGTCCCTTTGCACCATTCTTCCAACACTGTACACACCTTTCTATGAAACCTAACCTGGTTCACATTAGGGGCATAGACTGATGCTAGTGTGATCCTTTTCCCTTCAAACCAGCCCTTTACGCTACGAACCTAGCCCCGAATCCTCTCTTGATTTAGAACTTCTTCAGGTGCATGGATTTTGCCATTACTTCCCCACCCTCTTTGAGGTTGCATGCGAGGCCCAGTACATTTGCCCTACCTCTGCTCCCTTTAGGGCCCTTTCGTCTCCCTTGAGGTAGTGGTCTCCTGTAGAAACAATACCGCCAAGTTAGATTTACAGAGCATATTGACTGTAAGGGATCTCTTATTTGGGGAGTTTAGCTCTTTTACATTCAGGGTGGCCACTTTCAACTTATCCATTGCCTACCCTAGGTATTTCCGCTTTTGCCATCCAATTCCCCCCCATGATAGAACCTTGGTCAGAGCCCTTGAACCTGAAATGCGTGAATTCCACCCACCTTCCTTTCACCCCCATCCTTAACTCGAGGCACTCAGACTTGTCCAGGCTGCTAGGATAGCATGGGACCCCGCCACCCGTCAAAACATGAACATCAACTCAACCTTAAATTTGATCTGTTCTCATTATTGTTTTCCTTTCTTTTCCCTCTCTCCTCCCTTGTATTATGTGTCACACCGTTCAGTTTCATCTGCGGTCCGCTGATTGTGAGGGCTGCGGCTTCCTGGATTTTCTCGCAGCCCCATCTTTCTTATGACCCTTTGGCTGGGCGAAGGCTTTGTTGAAGTGTTCCCTAAGTGTGCGTTGACGCTCCTGGTCTTGTGGCGGCCCCTCTTTCTGTAGGTCCGACAGCAGTGGCCTGGCCTCCTCACCTTGTAGCAGTTCATAGTGCTCTCCATTGTAGCCGAAGGACAGTGCAAAGGGAAAGCGCCATCGATATTGGACCCCCTTCTCACAGAGCCAGAGCACCAGGGGTTTACATTTCCTCCTCTGGTCCAGGGTGTGGGACGATAGGTCCTCAAAGATGGACACCGTGGCCCCCTCCCATTCTATGTCACCCACTTTCCAGGCTTTTCTCAGGATCTTCTTTGTCGCTGTAGTAGTGGCACATGGCTACAAATAAAAGCGGGCCATCCGCTGCTCTGGCTCTTTTGTGGACCCTATTGAAGCAGATTGTCCTGTCGGCCTCCATCCCCAGTAGATGCCTCAAGAGGTGGGCCAACCGAAGCTCCAGATCTTTTGGGTTCTCCGTCTCTGTACTGGGGAGGCCCCATATCCTTAGATTGTTTCATCTTGCTCTATTTTTCACATCGTCCAACTTGGCCTTTGCTTCCCTCTCCCTGCGTTCCATTGCTTTTACCCTGACCTCCAGTTGCACATTGGCAATGTTGACTGACCTTTAGTTGTGCTCCAAAGTTTCCACCTGATCTTCTACCTTTGAGACCCTATCCACAATAGCTCCCAGGGAGGTCTGCACCTCCGTTATGAATGCTTTGAGATCCATGAGGATAGACTGCACATCCTGCAGCAGTGCCTCCATACCTCCTGTCGCCATTGTTGCTTTGGATTGTAACTGTATGTAAGTGGGTCTGCACTAGGGGTGCCTCTCAGATCGGTCTCGCTTTCCTCGATGCATAATGTCGTCTCCCCCCTGGCTCCTCCAGGTATCTTTTGGGGGGGCTGTTTCCAGGTGGCAGTGGGCCTCCTGTACGTTGGGCCTCTGCGTTACCAACCTTCTTGTGGCTCCGGGTCCTCGTTAAACTTGACTCCCTACTGTCCAGCATGCCCCCTGGGGTTCCTGTCCTGTAGGCTGTGCTTGCCCCCACCATTGCACCCTGGTGCCTCCGCTCTTCCGCTGTCCCTCTGGTCATCAACGGCGGGTGTCTGACAGCATTCTGGCTGCACCTCCTGGGGCTCCTTTCCCTTTGCGTAGGCTGTGCTTTTCCTCCTCTCTGTACTTGGCCCCTGCTATTCTGCATTGCTGGGCTGCTGAGCGCCTTCACCCTACTCCAGCCCTCCGTGTCCCAGTGTCTGTCGGGGAGGTGGGGGGTCCCTCGTGCCCTGGCTGGTTGGTCCACACTGATGAGCCTCGATCTCCCTGGCTGTTTCTCTGCTCACCCTGGTGCGGGGCGGGGCCTCTCCTGCATCACCTTGTCAGGACCAAACCAACGCTTCTTGATTATGCCTCGGTCCAATGGCTGTCACAATCTACGGGGGGGGGGGGGGGGGGGGTGGTGAGGGGTTTGGCTGCTGCTGCATGAGGGGGCGTTTGCGGCTCCCCGCCCTCTCCGATCACCGGTGGCCTTTCACTGCAGGCATCTCTCTGCGCTCAGGGCGCTCACAGTCACTCCACTCTCATCCTCGGCTGCGGCCCCAACTCCCCCTGCTCCTCAGGGCGATTCACTGGTCCCACAGGCTGTTTTGTTCACCGGACGCCTCTCCTCTTCTTTCATGCGGCTGCATACGGGGGGTTTAAAAGTAATTTTATGCTTGTTCACTCTGGCGGCGTGCGGAGCTCCAAACTCACGCAGCCCTCTTGGTCTGCGCCCCCTAGCGGTCGCTAATGCATTTTTTAAGCCATATTCATGGCTGTTTTGTGTGGGCCACAAGGCTTAAAAGGGGAGCTGTTTTGGTATAGGCCTCACTTTATTTTATGTATTTTTCATTAATGTATTCATTTGATTTGGTTGCTCAAAACCTTTCACGACACAACAATCCAAACTTATAATACATAAATATAAGTCCATACTTAAAAATCATACATTAAAAAACATCAATATTTCATCTTGTTTCTTCAGTATACACCGAATAAATAAGCACCATAACTTTATAGACTTTCATCCTGAATATTTGTTTCTTTGAAGAATGCTAACCCTGCTAAGGATAATTTTGTTGTCCCGCAAACATTCTGCACCAGAATTGTTGCAAGCTATCCTTGGTGTGCACAAATGTACTAAGCCACCGTTTTCGTATCAAGGAAAGAGCATCACATTATATGATCAGACGTTTAAGTGATTCCAAAAGTCTTGCAAAAGTGGCAAAGCATATTCTCATGCGCTATATTTTGTCTTGCACTCACTACTTTGTTAGATGAGAACAAATTCAATTTGAATGAAAGGATTTCTAAAATCAAATGAGGGATATCTAATCAAATAGCAAGCTAAAACGTTACAAGGTTTTACATCCATTCTTGCATGATAAAAACAGCTGTGATTTCAAAAGACTCTCTCTATTTTCTATCCAATAACTCCAATTTTGTTTTTGTTCTGAGACAGGTCTCCACCAATTCTACTGTCGTGCAGGCTGCTCAAAGTTTTATCACACCGATCGTGCCTAACAGTTTAAAGCCTTGTAGGACTTATTTAAAAATATATTATTTAAATCTTCAAAAAAGTTCATGTCTGATTGCTCTCATGGGAGCCCCTTTCAGGAGTAATAAAACACTATGCCACATTTGCACCTCTATTTTTCCCTATCCGATATTAACCGGCAAAGCTTCAGCACCATAAATACATTTTGGTAATATTTTCAAATTTATAAAATCGAATAACCTGTAAAATTAAGAAGCGTTTAACTTTTTCACTTGTGTAGACATGACTTTCGCAGGCGTCTTCACTTGTTCATTTCTTTCTTGCTTACCTTAATGTTTTGCTAATAAATGCATCCCCAAATATTTAAATTGCTCAATAGTTTTTTCTTATTTGCCTAAGCGTCCAATTGCATTTTGTATCTTTTCTGAGCAATTTGCTTTCATAATTAGTTTTTAGTACATTCATTTCTAAATCCAATTTTTCCAAATGCTCTGCAATTGCATTTATTGCCCTCTGCAGCTCAAGAGGGGTCAGATCTAGCAATACCAAGTCATCTGCGTATGACTTGTATTGCACTTTGACCTCATCCAAACCAGGTGGATAAGTCTTAATAGCAACAGGGGGGGGGGGACGGGAGGGGGCACATTGCAAATCCTTGATATAAAAAATAAAAAGGAAATGTGCTAAGACTCTGCCTTGTCTTAAGCCACAGTAAGTTGCTATTGGCTGTGAGAAATTACCTTCTTGGTCCAAACGAACTCTTACCTTGTCTCTGCATGTAGGGCCATTAGCACCTACCTCCCTCAACCTAAACCCAGACGTCCCCAACCCGATACTTGATCTGAACCTGAAACGGAGGGAGGGGGTATGGATACTGGCTTGGTAGGTGTGAGCAAAGCTTGGAGGGTAGATGAAAGTTTACAGGAGTGATTACAAAGGAAAAAATTAGATTTGTGAAGTAGGAGGATTTGACAGTCAAGCACAGTGATGACGACAGTAAAGTAAATGTTCTGGGCTAGGACTAGGGTGGTGGTTTGTGACTTACACCAGCGTTGTAGGTCATGACACTCGTTTGTTTTGAGGGTCTGGGTCTCAAGGTAATCCAGGGCTGAGCTCAGGAACGGGAATGTGTGTGTGTGTGTGTGCCGGATAGTGTTGGCCAAAGGGCGTCATAAGTTCATAATGCATGTCCAAAAAAGAGCAGTCCATGAAGAGGCATGAATAGTGTGGAGAGGCCAGAGAGGAGGTGCTAATTTCATCAAGATAATGGAGCAAGAGATTCCTGCTTGAATATTCTTTTGGGATTGAAGCGGGGAGGGGAGTGGAGAGGTAGAGGGTGCAGGGAACTGGGGTTTTGGGGAACAATGGAGTGAACAAAGGGAGAGGGATCAATGGAGAGGTCCAAAGAGAAGAGTGAAGTAGAGCGAAAGACAAGAGTGTGGATAAGCTGGCCCTCAGGGTAGTAGGCAAGTTGTCTAGTCGGAGGGGAGTGAACTTAAAGGCGGGAGGTTGTGCAGGGTTTAGGGGGAGGGTGTCACTTCCCCCAGCATGACAATGGGGATGCTGCTAGGAAGTGGCTCAAGGAGACGTTTCAAGTCGTGGACGGTGGAGTTAAGGTGACTAGGGAGTTGATAGAGAGCCAGAACAGTGAAACAAGTTTGAGGTAGGAGTTGAATAGTGTCAGATTTAAAAGGGAGAGATGCAATGCCAGAGGGGGGGCAGGGAGACCATGGTAAGGACAGCATTGATAAGGAACCCCTCCATGACCTTTACCAGAGTAGCAGAGTCCGTGTGGAGAGCCACTAGTGTAGCATTCATTTGGGGGAGATTGAGGTTTATGTGATATCAAGAAGTGAAAGTTGAGGGTGATAAAAATTGAAGTGGTTAGTGATTTAGGAAGACGTTTTGCCTATGAATTGTGCATTCTAGAGGACAAGTGAAAGAGTGATGGGTGGATTGGAAGAGGAACAAGTGTTGTGTAGTGGAGGAGTGGGATAGATGAGGTTGGAGAACAGGAGCATTGGGTTTGAGGGGTGCGGGTGCAGGAAGAGGAGGGAGACAGGAAAGGTGGAGTGTGAGGTAGAAGTTAGACAGAGGTGTGGCTGAAGCCTATAGGAGAAGGGTTGGATAAGAGTGAGTAGATGGATGAATGGGGCAAAGTAAAGATTTTTGAGGGAGAGTAGAAGAAATGGGGAAGTGAACACACAAACAGGGGTGCAGCCAAATTGAGAAGTAGGCTGTTGAGCTGAAAGGGAGGGGGCGAAAGGTTGCATCTAGGTGAAAGTTCTTAGTTTGGCTTGAATGTAGGTCAAGGTAACCACAACACAGCTAACAGGCTTGTTACTTGGTTCTTATAGGTAACAGCAGTTCTAGTGTGAACTGAGAGTCATCGAAGGATCCGTGTGTGTGGAAGCAGGGTGAGCACAGCAAAGTCATGGTATGAGCAGGGGCTCAGGTGCAAACAGGGAGTTGCCCTTTGCTATCTTTTGGCTCTTAGCTGCAGATGCCCCGGCTGGACACTCAGCGGAGACTCGCTAATAAGGGAGGCAGTGGGTTATATGACTCTCTGGAAGCCAATTAAGTGCTTAAGATGACTTCAAGGCAGAATGGAAGCCTGTATGGCACAGCTTTTTCAATTGGACCTAACGCAGCTATAACGGGGTCTTGACGGCGAGCAGAGGTTCTCCAGCATGGGGTCTGGCATGGATTCACATGCTCATGAATATTCCCCGTCATCAGGATCGGAATCCTCAGTAAAAGAAAAACAGTTTCACTTTCACTCATAAACTGTGTTTCTCCTTTAAACCAATCACTGTCCTCTGGGTCATACTGCCCCCATATAATGACAGTCCTCTCCCTAAGCCCCTCCTCTCGCCGCCATCTTCAGATTTTTACCGCACACTTCAGTGTGGGAGTCCTCGAGTTGTGCTCTGCAAGCTTTTTTTTGTGTTTTCAACAGAAAAAGGTTTTATTTTTATTCCAAAAGAGCCTGTGTGCTCTTCCATTTGCCATAGTCATCGTCTGTGAATTTCAGCGCCCCCCAAGGGCAAAGATCATTGAAGTTTCCAGAAGGCCATCGGGCCTATTTCGCGCCATCCAACCATGATGGAGGAGAGAAACCCCGCACCAAATGCGGGTTACGGAACGTGTTTGTGCAAACCAAGCACCTTCAATGCCTCTGTCTGCACCCAGACCATAAGGAGGTGGAGTGTGAGATATGCCTGGGGTTCTCCAAGAAGATGACGAAGGACAGGCACAGTAGACTGGCGGCGTGGTTTCACACCATGGCCTCTGCTCTGTGCTCCTGGCAGGGTCATGACTCACCCAGGACCGGCTAGTCCGAGGAGCAGTCTTCCAAGTCCTTTGATGGCACCTTACCCGTGGGGGCCCAAGACAAGGCCAAGAACCGCAAGTCCAAGTCCACCGGTGTCACCGCGGAAGCAGGTCCCAAGATGGATAGGGCACTCTCGACGTCACCCTCTGCTTCCATTGCCAGCTGGAAATCGAGCTACTCCTCAAAAAGGAAATCATCCACCCTGGCTAAACAGTGGGAGAAGTCTGAGAAGCAGTGGACGGAAGAGAAGAAGAAGGCCAAACTGCCTAAGCAGGCACAGTTGGTGCAGGCTAGGACTTTGTCGGCGATAGAGTTGGTGGTAGCTGCCCTCTCGGTGACTAAGGGAGCTCACCCTGTAAAGGTAGCCCCAGCAGCACAGAAAGTATGCTTGGCCCCTAGGCATGAAATCGCCGCAGTGACTTTGGCACGCCGGAGGGGGAGGAGGGAAACAGGCTCAGACCCCAGTTCCAGCCCCAGGGGGGAGGAAAAAAGGGTGGGCGAGGAAGCCCCGAAGCAGCCCTCCAAGACCATGGCTCAAGCCATGGAGGTCTCGTCCACGGATGACAAGGACAAGGAGTCCTTGCACACAGTCCAGGAGGATGTGGAAGAAGATGACTGGGACAATGGCAGAGATGGCGCAGGCCTAGTTTTCCTCTCCTGCCAGTTCAGCCGAGGGATGTGTTTCAGGACATTCTGTCGACTCTTCATACCTTGGTGTCAGAGATCCAGAAGCGGATGCCCCCAGGCCCCCATTCAGCCTCCAGCTAACGTAAAGAAGCGTCATCAGACGCCCCCATTTCAGCCTCCACATCCGCTTCGGTCACCATCTCCCTCAGCAGACCCAGACACGGATACGCAGACTCATACAGCCACAACCACGGACGAGGATATCATTGCAGTGGGTCTCCACATGCAAGCCAGGTACTACAGGGAGCTGTGATACAAGCTAGGTCCTATTCTGGAGTTCCACCCAGACGATAAGAGGATGGAGGCAATCGCTCTTTTCCAGGAGAGGGAAGTTGCATCTGATCACGCCATTACTGTGGCGTTGGACGTTGCCGACGCAGGGTTCTGGCAGATGGGGAACAGTGTCTGCCTTTGTCGACAAGGCTGGATGAAGACCACAAATTTCCAGCAGGAAGTCCAGGCGAAGGTGTTGGACATGCCCTTTGATGGAGAGAACTTGTTTGGGAAGGCAGTCAAGGCGGATATGGAGACGGCCCATTCGAATGGATTGTGTCCTCCCACGTATTCCTCATCTTATGATAACTCGTATCCCAGCTCTGCTGCTTCGGAAAAAATATTTTTCACCAGAGGGCGCTGTGTTCGAGGCCGCGGAGTCGCAGTCCCTCGAGGGCTGCCATCGAGCGTCAACGTCATCCGCTGTATAAAGGGCTCGAGCAGCCCCCGGTACCTCAGTTCCGTTTTTACGACCCAACTGCTTTGTGGTAGGAACGGCGCATAAGATTTTTCCTCAACGATGTCCTCATCATCTACTTCCACCACACCCAAGACAGGGTTAAAAAAAAATGTCAGAAGTGTGGAAGGAAAATGTCGATAACTGACCCCCATCGGAATTGGCTCTGGTGCCTCAGCCCAGACCATCGTCTTGACGAGTGCGGTTCCTGTTAGGCTATGTCCAATAAGGCTCTTAGGGAACATAGAGGTAAGTTGGCGGTGGAGGAGGAAACTTATAAGTCTTCTAAAAGACAAAAGGATTCGGATGAATCCAGTCGAAAATCTTGTCATGAGTCGAGGAGGTCGAGATCAAAGAGTCGTTTGGGGTCAAAAAAGCAACGTCACAGGTCTTCTTCCTCCTCGTCCTCCTCTGAGAGGAGAGTAACTTATCCATCAAAGCACGATTCCCCAGAAAAATGGGAGGCCTTCAGGGCTTCGATGCTTAAAATATTTGAGAAAGCGGCCCGGATCCCCTCGAAGTTTCCGTGTGGTGATCATACCTCTACCCACTCTAAAAGTGACAGAGGAAAATCAAGATCTAAACACGCAAGAGTTGAAAAGGAGTTGCGTGTCTTCAAGGGAAAGTTCCCCGACGCCTCGTACTAAGTCAAAACTTCTGGTGCATTAATCGGGGTTAGCGGAATCGACATCGACGTCGAAGCCAAAACTCAACTCGACTCGACACAGTTGACGGCCATAGCGTCGAAACCACTGACGAAAATGGCGTTGACACCTTTGGCTGTATCGAAGCCTCCTTCGACATCGTCGAAGCCAGCATCTTCTTTATCGACGCCTTTATCAAGGCCTTCTTTGATTCCAAGACCCAAGTCGACGTCATTGTCCATACCTAGGTCAATTCCACCTTCTTTACCTGAAAAAGCTTTCCATCCTCAACCTAGACAGGAATTTCTCAGATCTATGTCATCCATTTTTGAAGAATACTCCTCTAAAGAGGATGTCACTTCAGCTGGAGTTAGATTTGGAGCCAGAGAGGTCCCTGAAGAGCTAGTGGACCCAAATTGTAAAATAACAGATCTTGATGACTGTCTCCAAAATGCCAGTGGTTTAGACACTTCACCTGAAGTGGATTTTGAAAGACCAGATCCTACAGAGCATCATGATCCTAGTTATAGGAATCTTATGGGAAGGGTCATTGATTTTATGGGTTAGAAGGCAGCTTCCCCAGATTTCGACCAGGATGACATGACTGACATCCTGAGTGAAGGTCCTTTAAAAGATACTGTTCTTCCATTCCATAAGACACTGCAAAAAAGGGTGATGGCAAATTGGAATACTCCTGATTCTATGTCAGCAGTGAACAAGAAACTTGTACCAAAATATAGACCATCTTTATCAGATCCAGAATATTTATCTAAACATCCCTCCCCTGAAAGTCTAGTGGTTCAAGCTGCAACCTCCACTAGGCAATCAGCTTACCCATCAATACCACCAGACAGGGATGATTAAAAAAAGTTGATGCTTGGGCCGGAAAGTTTTTTTCTTCAGGCAGCATGGCTCTTAAATCGACTGTCACTTGCACATTAGCAAGATTTACATATACCCTGTGGGACTGCATGTCCCGGAAGGTAAGGAATGGGATGGTTTCCTGGCTATAGTAAAAGATGATAAAGAGGCTATGGAGGAATGCCTTCCTTCAGGACTGGACACTGCGGATAGTGTAAGCAGGTCCATGGCATCTAGCACGGTCCTACGCAGGCTTGCATGGCTAAGGAAATCTGGCTTTGCACCTGATGTGCAATCTAGATGCTTATTATGCCCTTTGACGGCTTGAGGTTGTTTGGCAGCAAGGCGGACAAGAGCTTGGAGAAGCTGCAAACGTCAAAAGCAGCAACAAAATTACTTAGTGCCGCTATAAGACAGCCACAATAACACTCTTACGCAGGCTCATCTTCCTGGAAGAGTCGTCCCTTTCACTTCTACTCCTCCTTTGGAAAAGTGTGTGGGCAAGCCAGTCAGAGAGGCCAACAGAGAAAACCCTTTCGTGGTGGAAAAGGGAGAGGTGCTAGATCAACCACAGCAGCGGCTAATACCTCCTCAGCCACTGCTGCAGCCACTGCAAAGCCACTTTGAGGTCTTCACCCACAAGACCCCGGTGGGAGGCAGAATCACTCGGTATCTGGACGAATGGCGGGGTATTGCATCAGATGCCTGGGCACTAGAGATAGTGACCCGACCCATGGTTACTGTCTTCCTTTTCATCAAAGACCTCAAGATCATCCACTGGGAGCCAATTCTGTAAAAATTCCAGACCCGCTCCGTGTGCAGATGATTTTAACCCTGCTAGAGAAAGGTGTAATAGAACATGTGCCTGTAGCGGAGAGGAACAAGGGTTGGTACTCCCCTTATTTTCTCATCCCCAAGAAGGACAGAGGATTGAGACCCATCTTGGACTTGAGAAATTTGAATGAATTCCTCAGGAAGGACAAGTTCAGGATCGTCTGGTTTCATTGGATCTTCAGGATTCTTACTTTCATGTGCCGATCCATCTCAAGAACAGGAAGTACCCAAGGTTCGCAATTGGTGGTTCTCATTATCAGTTTGGGGTTCTACGATTTGGGCTGACCTCCGCCCGAGGGTTTTCACCAAACTGATGGCGGTGGTGGCAGTGAGTATCAGAAGAAGGGGGATTTCCGTCTACCCTTATCTGGACGATTGGTTAATCAGGACGAGTTCACCCGAACAAGCCCAGGAACATCTGGCCTTGACCTGCCACTTCTTACACAGTCTGGGCTGTCCTTCATTCAGTCCATAACTAACATTTCTAGTACCTCCACCTCCATATTTACCACTGCTATGAGGAATATGTGGGAGGACACAATCCATTAGAAGAACAAGTTACTTACCAACTGTAACGTTTTTTCGATTGGATGTTCCTCCCATGTATTCCTCATCGACCCTCCCAACCTACCCCTCTGTACAGTTTACGCCTGTTGCACTCTAATTTCCTTAAGAGCCTGAGGACTTAAGACCTGATCAGCTGATGCGACCATGAACACCGTAAAAACAGAACTGAGGTAACGGGCGCTGCTGGAGCCCTTTATACAGCGGATGACGTCGACGCTCAACGGCGGCCCTCGATGGACTGCGACTCCGCGGCCTCGAACACAGCGCCCTCTGGTGAATTTTTTTTTTCCGAAGCAGCAGAGCTGGGATAAGAATTATCATAAGATGAGGAATACGTGGGAGGAACATCCAATCGAAAGAACGTTACAGTTGGTAAGTAACTTGTTCTGCCTTGGGCACTTAACACAGCAGCGCTGTTCTTTTCGCTCCTCCAGTGGAAAGTCAAGCAGGTCTTCCAAAGGTTTCTCCTCTTCGTACCGCCAACCTTCCAGATCCACGACCCAGAAAGCACACAGAAGCCATTCCCAGGCCAACAGTAGCAGAGCACAGCGTCACTGTCGCCCGCAGGGCTGGATGCCAGCTCCGAAACAGGCCTGAACCGGCCAGGACATCGGGTCCCCACACATGCTCCTTGGTGGGTGGCCGGCTGACTAGGTTCATCAGCGAGTGGAAGAAGATCACCACCAATAGATGGGTGCTGGACGCTCTCTCCCAAGGACACACTCTGGAGTTACCAACATAGGTGTCCATGGATCCCTCTGGTGTCCCGTCAGGAGCAGCACATTCCTCAGATACTGGAAGAGGTGCGGGCCATCCTGTGAAAAGGGGCGATAGTTAGTTTTGCAATGGTCTGGGTCTCCGGAGTCTATTCCAGATACTTTCTGGTCAGGAGTGGATGCTGGAGGCCCATCCTAGACCTGCGAGATCTCAACAAATATTTAACATCCCAAAAGTTCAGGATGGTCATGTTGCAGCATGTGCTCGGCAAAATGGAGGAAGGAGATTCTTGACGTCACTGGACCTGGAGGACGCCTATTTCCATGTCACCATTCACAAGAAAAATTGAACGTTTCTGCTATTCGCAGGCGGTACCAGTTCAAGGCCCTACTTTTCGGTTTGAAGTCGGCCCCCAGAGTGGTCACGAAATGCCTGGGACCGGTGGCGGCCCATCTACGCTTGTGGGGTATACACCTGTACCCGACCCTCGATGACTGGCTCATCCGTGCCTGCTTGCTGTCGGACACACCGAGACGACCATCCAGCTACTGACGGATCTTGGATTCTCCATCAACTATCAAAAGTCCTGCTTAACATCATCGCTAAACGCGCTGTGCATAGGAGTCTGACTCAATACAGTGTCCTTCGCGGCGTCATCCTCAGATGAGAGGGTGATGAGAGGGTAGCGGCCATTCAAGGGAAGGTGCAATGGCTGTTGTCGATTAAAGATGGCCATTCTGCGAACCACCAAGTCGTTGCTCAGCATGTTGTCGTCCTGCATCTACCTCATCCGGCTCTGCAGGTTGCAAATGCAACCTATTCAGGACTTCCTGGACACTTGCTGGATAAAGCTGTCCAGAAGCTTTGCGGAAAAGGTCCTGCTCGATGACAAGTTCCGTCGGGCGATAAGGTGGTGGGGCATCCGCTTCAACATGGCACAGGGTTTCAAAACCCTCCATACCTGGAGGCGTCACCCACACCGGACGGCTGCATGCCAGAGGCCTGTGGCTGCTTGAGGAGAAGGGTCTCCATCAGGGGTGTAATGAGAACTAAAAGAAGCCCTGGAAATAATTTTCAAAGTGGCCCCATACGACACATTTTCAGCAAGCCTGATGCTTTTCTTATGTGAAAATTTGGAAATAACTCACAAAAGAGGGCCCAGGGTGCAGAGGCCCACTGGGAAATCTCAAGAGTTCCCTATGGGACAGTCCACCCCTGGTCTCCATATCAATATCCTTGAGGTACGGCAGTGTTCTGGGCCCTCAAGTCATTCCTTTCGTCTCTGAAGGGCAAGGTGGTGAGGATCTTCACAGATAACGCCACCACCGTGTTCTACATCAGGAAACAGTGGGGGCACTCGATCCCCAGCGCTCTCCAGGGAAGCGCAGGACTTGTGACACTGGGCCGTCGGACCAGAGATGTTCCTCTTTACCTGGCAGGAGTCGAGAACACCATCGCAGACTGCCTCGGCAGGGAGTTGGGCTCCTGCCACGAGTGGAAGCTGCGACAGGACATGGTGGACCGCATCTTTGCCAAGTGGGGCAGGCCCTAGGATATGTATTCGTTATTCATGAGCATGTGAATGCATGCCAGAACCCATGCTGGAGAAGGAACAAGTTACTTAGCTGTAACTATTGTTCTTCTGCATGGATCTGGCATGGATTCACATGCGAACCCTCCGTCCGACCCCCCCCTCCTCTGACACCTCTGCAGCTCTTCTTGGTCATACTGCCACTTTACGTGCTTACCAAATCTGAAGATGTCTGCCAGAGGAGGGGTTTACGGAGAGGACTGTTATTGGATGGCTGCAGCATGACCCAGAGGACAGTGATTGGTTTAAAGGAAAAATATAGTTTATAAGTGAAACTGTTTTTCTTTTACCGAGGATTCCCAGCCTGACTGGGAATATTCATGAGCATGTGAATCCATGCCGGACCCATGCTGGAGAACAATAGTTAAAGGTAAGTAACTTGTTCCGTCAAAATAATGTGGATGGCTAAGTCCTGTCTGTTGGTGGATCTGCCCAGTGCAGAAAATCTTTCTGCTGGCTCCTCTCCTCGTTCTTCCCAGTTGCTATTGTCAATTTCTTAACTCTGCCCCAAAGGTAGTCTGTTTTGAAGCTACATTGGATCCTGGCCACCACATAGTCATTTTCCTATCTCTTATTTGCATCAGCCATGACCACTGTGTATACTGCCGCTGCCAGGGTGATGACACCTAGATATCCTCTAACCTGGCTTTCCTCTAATGGACATCCCCGGAGCAGCTGTAAATCTCAAATGGAATTCGAGGTGCAATGAAGCACATGACCACAACTCCCTAGTAACTCGACTTTTCTCCCCCACACTCCCAATTGGGCAACAGGTAAAGCTGCTCGCCACTTTCTGCCTTACTCCTGTCCTGGTCTGCACCCTTTGCAACCATTGCACTGAAATGCTTGATTTGGTAAGCAGGGTGCATGCAGCACTCTCTACAGTAGTGCCTCGGCGCCCAAGTTAACAGGTGACTAAGGTAGCTGCCTCCACTTTGTCTGCTTCCTAGTCCTTCGCTCTTATCGCAAAACAGGTTACTGAAAGCTTTGCGGATTTCATCAAAGCTTTTCCCACTTTCAAATCTCTCCAAGTCTTCTTTTGCATTGTGATATGTAGATGCTTGGTATTTCCAAGCCTGCACTGTCTTTGTGGACTGTTTAATTACTGGGCTTGTTAGGTTACCTGAGCTCTCTGGTGCCCCATACTGTTTTTCTGATACTTGTAACAATTTAGAACTCTGTGCTTACCGTACTGTATACATTTCTTGATTTTTTTTGACTTGGAGTATATTGTTCAATAAATATACTGTGAAGTTTTTTTTATTGTGTGCTAAAATGTGTATAACGCTACGTTAGTACCATCCCTCTCTCCTAAGACTGAAGCCAGACTGCTCAGCTACAATAACATTTAGAGTGTAAGTATTTTGTTGGTGTAAATACTTGCACGTACACTGCAAGTTTGTGTATTAGAAAACGGGGCTTGTGTTGCAGAAAGTGCGCTGAACATCACATATTTACCTTCAGCTCAATCCCACTTAACACTTGTATCCAACTGAGAACTGATCGTGTGAGTGGTTTGGCTTTTTGGTGTCGATACAGAATGGAGGTTGCGGAGAACCATCTTGACCATGCTGTAGACAGATTAGTTATGCCGTCAGCCTACGTTGGAAACTGTTTCAGTAATGTTAACTGGAATTGGGAATGCTCGGTATTCAAAAGATATTGAGGTGTGAGCGAGATGAGGAAATACTTGAAGATTTCAGAGATAACGTGATTATGAAACACTGTTCCTATGAGAAGTTACGGTTGATATATTTTTAGCATTGAAGTAAAGGGTTTTCACCAACTGCACCAAAGCATGTGAGTGACCCGGGTCACCAAATGTATAATTTGGGTTTCCAGAGCACCCACAATTGTTCTCTTTCTCATCCCCGGCACTTAAAAAGATTACCTCTGTTTAGTTGGCATTGAATTGAAGATGATTGATCCACATTCACGATTTATCAGATAATGGATACACCCACTGCCTCCCATCTGGTGGCACCCTACCCCTCTCTGGCATTAATAGGATCTGTGAGTCAACAGTATAGGTCATCCGTATAGGTCTGAAGTAGGAAACTGGAGGCAACAGACACGGTGGGAGCAAATAGTTTATACAGTGTATGGGAACTGAAGGAGCCCAGCGGAACCCACCTACTTTAGGCATTTTTTTATTTTGTATTATTTTTAATGTTTTATTGGTTAATAGAATATAAACCTTAAACATACAAAGAATTGTAGTCCAACATATTTATACCAATTACATTCCTCAATTCCTTTCACTCACTTTCCTACAGGTTAGTTTATTTATTTTTCCCAGTGGACTTCGTTAGCCATCACTGCTGGTAGTCTCAAATATTCTATTCCTCATTTTCATGGCAGAAATTATAATGCCAAATTTTTCCGCTGATATGATTCCTTCTCACCACAGCTCCTCAGTCAAGTGGGAATATTGTTGAAAATATTCTCCTAAGAATGTTTGCCGAAGTTCTTTGAGACCTAGGCAGGATATCATAAGATGTTTTAATGTCTCTGTGTTTCCGATTGAATCACAGAATCAACAGCCAGAGTCTTTTTGAACAATCTGTTTCCTCATCAGCTTAAGTTCCCTCGTTGGAAGAATATTCAATCGGCTCCTTAACAACAAACCCTGATAAGCTGATGGAAACTTTTTTTGATAGCTTAAGAGAAGATTTTGTTTCTTAATTTCCCAGCTGATATTGCTACACATCTTAAATCCATTTCTTAGGTCTGAAGCGTCTTCCCATTTGCGGTCTTGCAGTTTTTTCTTTGCCGTGCATGGTGTGATCTTTAACATCTATTCATCTACATTTAGATCTTCCAAGAGAGCTTGGCAAGCTTTTCCATGCAGATAACTGGATATCTGAATTAGTATCAACTCTGTGTAGAATGTCATAGGGTACTGGCGGGGAGTCTATTATGCACTTTCTATAGAGGGAGATGGTTTTGCATACCACTATCGAGTGCATAGATTGGAGTCGTAGTTCAAATCGAATCATATAGCCAGACAGAGAGTTTGGAAGTCGCAGTATTCTCCTACAAAAGTATCCTTCGCATGTGTCCCAAAAACCTCCGGTGCAGGCTCATTAAGGCCTCCGCACCATATGTAAAGGTAGCCACCACCTTCTGCTTGTAGAACGTTATGATGGGGATTAAGGAGTATCTGCCATATCGGTTATGGATTGCTCTACCTTGGTTTGTCAATTTAAAAAAAAAACACTTTAAGTTTGTAATAAACAATAACAACTGCACATAAAGTAAACCATGTCTCACAGTAAATCGTCACAACTTAATTTTCAGAACAATTTAAGCATTACACAACGTCTAATCCATCACAATAGCTTTATCCTGTGAAACATAATAGCAAACTGACAAGTATACACAAAACAACACAAGAGACAACACAAGTGGGAAGAACGAAAGGGAAAAAAACCCCTCACCTCCACCTTATCCCCCTTTCTCCCTTAGATGACACACCCACCAGAACAACCCTACTGTCACATCAATCATGAAGAGCCAAAAAAGGTCATGTATACCTCTTCTTTATCTTTATTTTTCAATGAAACCTTATCATACTGTGATAAAACATGCAACTCTGTTAACCACTCTTCAACATTAGGCTTTTTCCTCTTCTTCCAAATTCTGAGAATTATCTTAGTTGCTACCATCATGGCCCTATCTATCCAATAAGTATATTTTCTAGCATGCACACATCTATCTTTATGTGATAATGAAATTAGATTTGCTGCGGATCTTTCTAAGTTTATTCCATAAATCAAATCAGTCCTATCAATGACATCCTTCCAAAACAATTGTACTCTCGGGGATTCCCACAGTAAATGTAAAAGAGTGCCCCTACCAACATCACAACACCAGCATAAATCATTAGATTGAAGTCCCAATTTAAACATCTTAACTGGTGTCCAATATAGCCTTCCAATGACTTTCTGTCGAATCAAACACAAACCCATGTCTGCTCCCAAGTGCAAATCCACCTTCAGAATGTCATTCCAATCTATATCAGTAATAACCCTACCAATATCATGTGACCAATTTTCCTTCAATCCAGTCCATGCTGATTGAAAATTCTCGTCAATAGGCATAAATTGTATATAAGTTCGTGCACAATATTCCTGGCCTTCCAATAATTTGCTAATTTCCGGCTTTCCCCCCAACAGAACCACTAGCCATACCTATCCTCAAATTAATCATGGAAGCTAAAGCCAAGTATCTATTCAATTCTCTCTGATTTAAACCATATCTACACTGCAGATCCTGAAATCCCAACAATTGGTTTCTATCCATCACATCTCCTCGCTTCAGAATTCCCTTATTAATCCAACTCAGATATTTATTATTTACTTGCAAAGCTTCATTATACCAAATAGAAGCATCTGGGCTGAAGCCACAGCCCTGTCCATTTTCTCTAAACCACAACACTATCACCTGTCTAGTTGCCACCACCGGGAGTAGTTTCAACTGTTTATTTGGCAATTTACCCATACTATAATTATTCCCCAGATCATATGGTGCACATATATCTATCCCTTTCCATACTCTGCCAAATCGGTTCCTTTTCATTTACTTCCCTAAAATAATATGAACTCTTTTTAAGTAAAAATGCTTTATAATACTTCATTAAATCTGGATATCCAAATCCCCTTTTCCACACTTTGCATCATTATATATTCTGGAACACAAGGTTTTTTCCCAGGACCTCACAAAAAGGATTTAAAGAGTTTATCAACCTTCATCAATTGTTTTTTATATATCAAGAAAAGGATGGATTGAAAAACATATAAGAGCTTAGGCAAGAGAACCATTTTGAATGCATTAATTTTTGCCCATAAAGTCAATGTCAACCTCTCCCATCTCTTTTTTAGTAATGATATGTTCGTAGTTACTTGGTCCAAATTATATTGTAACAATTTACTCAAATCCCCAATAATATGTATTCCTAAATACGTGACCCCCCCCCCCCGGTGACCACTTACAATTCCATGAGTGCAAAATCTTACTATCACACGTTCTAGACAATGGAAAAAGCTCAGTTTTATCCCAATTTATTTTGTCCCGAAAGTTCACCTACCTCCTTAAACATATCTTTAATTGTCTCCACAACAAAAGCAGCATATCATTTGCATATGATAACATTTTAACTTCCACCTCTCCAACCATAATTCCCTTGATCAATTCACAATTCACATTGTCTAATGTATGCAGCCAGAGGCTCTAGCGCCAAGTCAAACAAAAATGGTGATAATGGGCAACCTTTTCACGTGCCTTTCAACCATGGAAATTAGCTCAAAATAACTCGATTAACCAATACCTGAGCCCTAACATCATGATGTATACACTCTACCATCTTCATGAAAACTAGCCCCAAACTGGCCCATATCCCATCTTTTTCAAAGTATATTCCATAAATTTCCAATTAACCCTGTCAAAGGCTTTTTCAGCATCGAAAAACCCAATAATTTTATTCGAGTTCTTACCATAATGTTCACCAATCACATTCAACAAAGTCCTAATATTATCATAACCAAACCGTCCTGGGATGAAACCTACCTGAGATTCGTCAATCAGATCTCCCATACATGACATTAGTCTATTTGCCCATAATTTTGTAAAAATGTTTAAATCTACATTTAGCAATATATTGATAGTGTCCTGATTCGTTAGAGTTTTTATTGATTCGGCCTCCTATAGGTATTTTGATACTATGCACATCTGTGGAAAACAGGGCTGAGATGTGAAGAACCAGCTGGGTAAGCAGAGATGGACCCTGGGTTTGGACGGAGCCGCCCATTCCCAGTGTCTCTGATTAGCTCAATAAACTTTGTATGTTGGGGCACTTAACTCCAGTAAGGGGACATCCTAAGCAGAAGACAAAAGGGGCACACCCCTAAGAAGAAAGGTTGTTACTGTAACAGAGTTCAGTGGTACCCCTTTTTTAACATTTAAAATGGAACAAACCAGTGACCTGCAGACTTTACATAGATATCAACAGTAGACTAATTAACACAGTTATTTTAGCATCTTAATGCTCCAATTATGTTTGATAAGTCTGACAACAAACCGCTGATAATGGAAAGCATACCATTTTTACTTTCTGTACCATTTCAAACATATGTTTGTTTTTTTACCAGAAAATGATCCACAGTCTCTTCCTTATAAACGGCTCTGGTGACATCTTCCTAGAGAAGCACTGGAAGAGTGTGGTGAGCCGCTCGGTCTGTGACTACTTCTTTGAAGCTCAGGACAAAGCTGCTGATGTTGAGAATGTGCCACCCGTCATCTCGACCCCTCACCACTACCTCATCAGCATCTATCGCGACAAGCTGTTCTTTGTGGCAGTCATCCAGACTGAGGTGACCCCCCTCTTTGTCATTGAATTCCTTCACAGAGTAGCAGACACTTTCCAGGTTGGTGACCATGACATTTGTTGGAGGCTTTATTAATTATACCGTGAATGTCCCTTTTATTCAGTATTATGGTGGTGGGACAGTGATACAGAGAAATGGGAAAGTTACCGGCCTTTGAGCTGCATGTTATCTTGGACTCCTATTCTTACTCTTGATATAATGAGGGACAAATGACCGATTTCTTATGTCCCTGTCCTTATCCCGAGCCCCTGCTTACGAGCTTCTCCGCTGTAAATTGTGGAGGTCCTTTGTATTACTTTTTTTTTTTTAACATATTTTATTGGTTTTACAACAGATTAACAGAAACGCCATTCTCATGCTAATTACTACTGTCTCTGTGAAATTAGCGAGTGTTTGTGTTGGATTCCGATAAATGAACTTCTAAATGGTATCAAGACCAAACGAGTGGACTATATCTTTCATTGTTTAAACATAGGAAGGATGTGACAAAGGTATAAAGTGCCAACTGTGTAGGAATCCAACACAAACACTTGCAACCTTCAGTCGGGGCATTAGAGCACGGCCCGAAAGGTTCCTACAGCCAGCTGACTTTACTAATACCAAATGTCTGAGGAGGAGCTTGGCGCGTTAACCAACAGTTCCTGGTGCTCTCCCCACTTTCCAAATATAGTAGTAATTGGGTTCATCGTAACACCCAGATGACATGTGAGCACACTACCATCACTGTTCTCGTACCTTGCTAGGGTCTACAAAGTCCGGGTAGAGTTCACATTGGGGCATGTCAATTGCATGGCAGTACTGACCCGTTTATCTCCCGATAGGTGGTGTTCAATAATAACAATAACATGTGTTTTCCCTCCCTTTTTACCCTCCCCGCCCTCTGCACATCAGTCACTGTTCAGTTAATTGACCATTATATTGCACTAAGCATTTGTTCCTATGCATTTGAGACTCTTTCGACGTCCAACATTGACCTTTCGTACCTTTCCCTCCACCCCAGCAGGAGTTGCAGTCCAAGGGCAATCACAAACTGCTTGAGAGTAGTATTGCGGGCCCCTCTCCTCAACCCTGACCCGACTCCTTCAATGCATCCCTGTGTGGTGTGTAGTGTTCCAGAAAGGGAAGCCAAATCATATCTATGTGAGAATGGGATTCTAGCAAGGCCACAGTAATGCTTTCCATCTGATATAGAGTGTGCTTTCGTGAGCCATTCCCCTTTCGTTGGCAATGCACTGCATTTCCATTTAACTATCGGGCACACTCTAGCTGCTAGTAACAAGTTTCTAGGAATATGAAATAGGATCGTATTTGTGTCTTTTCCCGTCAGTTTCAATCCCAAACAAAACAATCAATGGGGAGAGCTTTCTAGAGATCCCATCTATCTCGTGAATCCACCACAGGACTTCCTTCCAAAATGCCTGTGCCACACATCCCCACCATTGATGCCAGTAATCACTTATTTCATCGCACCCCCTCCAACAGAGCGGTGCAGACCCAGGAAAGATTTTTGACAGCCGCTGTGGAGTGAGGTGCCATCTCACTAGTAGCCTTCCATTGTACATTTAGTATTGCAAAGATATGGATGTATTCCACACAGCCCTATATATTGCGGCCCATGCATCTAGTCGATCTTGTAGCTCTAACTCCTCTTCCCATTTAATCTGAGTGTCAGGTCATGCAAGATGGCCCCTGGTGAGCAGGGCGCTATATATGCAGTTGGGCTATCAACCCCCTCGCACCCTGGCACTCACTCAAGGTGCGCTCAAATGCTGTGAGGCACCTTTGCAGAGAGTCTCCCCAGCGCGGGTCCTGCAGGACACTCCTCAACTGGAGGTAGAGCAGTGGTACTATCACAGCGCCATATTGTGCCTCCTCCAATTCTGCCTTAGAGATATAGGCATCCGCCTTCCACATCTGCCCGCTCTTACCAAACCTTCCTCGTATTGGGGCTGAAAGCTATAGACATCAATTGTTGTAATTGCAATTTATTATTTATAATGCGCTTAATACCCAGAGGTTTGTAAGCGCAAGACCCGGGGATCGCACCTGTGTTACTCCATGTCGCCTTGCTTCCAAGATGAGCGCGTTGCTCCTGAGCCATCCTCCTGAGGCAATTAAGTGGTCTCGAATGGGGGGAGCCCAGATGCAGATGAGGGCAGATGACCAGGATGATGTTCCCTTCATAGTTTGAGTGGGACGCCATAGAGACCACAATACCGCTAGGACTGGGTGCTCTTGAATTCTACGTGGCAAGGTTCGATATGGGGCCCACAACCATTCGCCTAAGGCGACCGTTGTAAATAAATAATTCTCCAAGGCCACCCATTGTTTTTCTGAGTTTTCCCACAGGTTGTCTGCAAGGATGCAGAGTTGGGAGGCCCTATAGTATTCATAAAGATGAGGGTAACCCATGTCCCCCTGTCCTTTGGGAGAGTCAAGGTTGCATAGGAGACCCAGAGTTTCAGATATGCCCATAGATGGGTCAAAAGGGACCACTTGACTTCCATGTGAAAGGCCTCTTTGATGATTACCGGGAGAGATTGAAAAGAAACAAAAATCGGGGGAGTATGTTCATCTTAATTGATGTGTACCTTGTGGCCCAGGAGAGCGCCAATTTATACCACTTCTCCAAATCTGTTTTGACGGCACTCCAAAGGGGGCCATAATTTGCGTCAAATAGGTTGGCCAAATTCTTTGTGATCTCTACACCTAAGTATTTTAGTCCCGTAGTATGCAATTGGAAACACCATTCTGCCACAAGATGAGCTGGGAAGATCACACTCGGTTGAAACGTTAGTGGTATGGTTTTATGTAGATTTGCGCGAAATCCTGACCACGTATCGTATTCCCTCAAGGATCCAAATGGGGCAGGCACTGATTCCAGCGGCTGGGAGAGGATAAGATGTCATCAGCAAATAGCACCAACTTATACTCTCTCCCCCCTCTTTCTATCCCGTGAACATGTGCATTTGATCTAATTGCCTATGCAAAGGGCTCCACCATGAGGGCATAAAAAAGGGGACATAGGGGGCAGCCCTGTCGTGTACCTCGTGTCAGGCTAAAAAGAGCTGAAGCCACTCCATTAACCAGGACTTTAGAGGAGGCTTTGCGGTACAATGCGATGCCCCTGATATCCATAGGTCGCCCAGTCCCGCCTACCTCATGACTGCGCACAGGAAGTGCCATTCGCCTCTGTTGAACGCCTTCTCTGCGTCGATCGACATTAAGATGGGGCAATCTGCTCTCTGATCAATAGTGGCCATGAGAACAAGGATTTTGCGCACATTGTATGCATTCTGTCTACCCCTTATGTAGCCGACCGGGTAGGTGTGAACTAACTAAGGCAGGAAGTGGGCCAAATGGTTGGCTAAGATGCTTGCTTAGATCTTTGCGCCCGTATTTAGCAGCAAAATTGGGCGGTATGATGCACATTCTGTGGGATCTTTGCCTTCCTTGGGTATAACTACTATTCTGGATTCGGTGTATGATGGTGGGGCTTTACTTGTTTCTAGAATTGAGTTGAAATGTTTGTCTAAATAAGGAGTCAGAGAATTAGAGTTGGCTTTATGGAAGGCTGGTGTGTACCCATCCTGCCCGGGCACTGGACCAGCTTTCATCTCCGAGATAGCCGCTGGAATTTCATCCGTCGTAATTGGAGCATTGAACATATCCAGATGTTGTTGTGATATCGACCCACGGGGGAATCTTAAGATACTGCTCAATTTCGATCTCTGATCCCACCCCTTCAGCTGCGCATAGGGAAGTATAGAATCTCTAGAAGCGCTCTGTGATTTCCCAAGGGTTCGACAGGTCTAACCCCATTTCATTCTTAATTTTAGGACTCGCCCTATCTGCTCTTTGCCCCCGCAAGCGGTTGGCTAACATGGTGTGGGCCTCATCGCCTTTTTCATAAAAGTTCTGTTTTAAATATCGCAATTGCATCAGCGCTTTGCCCTTCCAAATGTCCCTTAGTTCCCTTTGGAGCTTGCTAATCTGTGATCGGATTTCCTCCACCCCCTTACGGGGTGCACTCAGAGATCAAGTTCCTGATGTGTTACCTCCGATTTCAACTCTTTTTTTCCCCCTTTTCAATCTGAGCCTGTTTTTATCCGCTGCCTCCGTGATCAGGACACCCCGAATTGTGGCCTTCGCCGCCTCCCACAATGTATTTAATGACAGTTCACCTGTGTCGTTTGTGGTGAAGTCGTTTATCGCATCAGTGAGGGTTTCTTTGAATAGTAGGTCTTTGTACAGGGTATCGGTGCATGTCCATCTACGCTCCGTACAAGAGGGTGGTCCTAGATCTAGTTCCAGGCAACATAGCTCATGATCCGTCCAGGCCACTATCTCAATGGATGTACTTGAAATTTAACCCTCACTTTCAGCTCCAACCAACAAATCATAGATCTGCGAATAAGTGAGATGGGGGGAGGGGGGACAGGGGAAGAAGTAAAACGTGAATGCCCTCTTTTGGGTGTGTTGTCGCCGGTGTCGATTAGGTGGCTAGCTGGTATTGGCTGAGGAATCATTCCCCCGAGGAGCTACTAGGCAGATGTGCGCCCTGTCTCATGGAATCCCAGTCCAGGCTCAGGTCCGCCATAATGTTAAAATCTTTACCACATACCAAAGTGCCCTCCCTCCAACTGTCTAGGAAGTAATGGAGGGACCCGCCCAAGTGAATTTGATTCTGGTTGGGAGCATAAACAGAGCAGAGTGTGATTGTACGTGATCTTATCTTCCCTTTTAAAACTAGGAACCTCCCCGCCTCGTCCCGATGTGTTTGCTCTAATTGAAGGCCTACCGACCTGCTGTATATGATTTCCCCCCCCCTCCACTTGTTACCCCCAGAACCAATAGCGTGCTCCCTATTTACCCACTGGCGATCCTGAATTCTTTTCCTTGGGCTTATTTTGTTTCCTGCACAAACAATACATCTAGCGTAGAGAGTCTAAATTCCCTTGCTAGCATGGAGCACTTTTGCGGGAGTTGAGGCCTTTGACGTTGAGCGACCCACATATTATGCCGTTAAGTGATGACATGTTGTAATGTTAGATGTTGCATGGTGATCCAGCTGAGGTGGATAGTCGTAATGTAAGCGTTGGACTTGTGCATGGGCTGTTGCGAAATGTAAGGTGCATTCAAATGCGCTTCCTGATGCGTGTCTCCCCCACTCCACCAACCTTTTCCATGGAAAACGCCATCTTGGGCGTTTCTCGACAACTGAGACAACCGTAGGAAAGAAGGGGCCAGACTACAGGGGTCCCTCGCCAGGCTTTTATGCAAAACTCAACCATACAGAAAGAACCAATGCCGGAACTATCCCGCAACATAACTTTGCTTTAACGACATCCAAACTCTAGCAACCAATCCAAGTTTACCTTTCCATCCTCCATTATTGTCCACATACGGGCCGTTTTGTGGCCATTGATGTGATGAGCTGTATCCTCCAGCTCAAAAAATGCATCAACACTCTCCAAAAAGACTTCCGGTGACATAGAATTTCCCCCCAACGGTAATGGCTCTCGGGACGTGTTGTAGCGTTCGTATTTTCTGGTTCCCGGGGCTCGGCCTCTTCTTGGTGATGAAGGTGAAGCTCTATGCAGCGGGTGGCCCCCAGGTTTCCTGGATTTATCCTGCCAGTGTCTAACATGCCTGCCTGCCTGCCTGTAGGCCCTCCAAAACTCCTCTTGCTTCTTTCTCTGAGGTAACACGGTAGCCCTCACCATTGTGTTTGAAACTGAGTGAGAAGGGAAACCCCCAGCGATACCGAATTTCGTGCTCTTGTAGCCAAGTAGTCAATGGGCGGCAGCCTCTTCGTCTGTTCAGTGTGGCAGCAGAGAGGTCTTGGAACATTTTTACACTTGATCCTTCAAACTCTATAGGTTCCCTCTCTCTTGCTCTTTGGAGTATATCCTCCCTTTGCCGATAGTAATGAGACTTGATAAGAACAGATCTTGGGCCATTCGGGGGGACCCTGGCTCCGTGGATTCTATCAAATTCCGCGACGTAGGCTTCGGAAGGGTCGAAAAGGGATGCAGCCATAGCCTTTACTCTACTCTCTAGGCCAGTTGGGGTTTCTCTTTTTTAGGCCTATTATGCGTACATTTGTCCTCAGCCCCCGGTTTTCCAGGTCATCAAGCTTTAATTCTATATCTCTCTTTTTGCTCTAGGTCCTGGAACTTGGCTTCACAGTTCATCACTGCCAGGTCTCCCGTCAGCTGATTGTTTTCCTCAGCTTCAATTCTGTCTTCAACTTTCACCATACTGGCCTGCAGGTCTGAGACGGTTTCTGTGGGGTTGGATTTTATTGCACAGATTTCCCCAACTAGGAGGCGGATGTCCGCTTTGGTGGCACTATCCCAGTCATTTCCAGGTACTTCCATAGAGCTTTGGACTTCGTCCTTCTCCATTTCTCTTGGGAAGCGGCTAACAGTCCTCAGCCTTATGAGTGTGCTTGGGTCCAGTGCTCCGGAAGTGAGAGGTTCAGCAATCGGCGGTGCTGTAGGTGCCCTGTGTGACTTCAAATAACCAGGCTCAATATCAGCTTCTTCCTCCATTGTTGGGGATGCCTATTCTTTGACTGGGCTGATCTCCGATTGCTGGTTCCTTTTTTGTTTTCACCTTGTTTTCCTCCCCCTCTTATGTTTTTGTCAGTATCACCTTGGCCTCCAGCTTAAATTGTTGCACCAGCGGGCCTCCGTGCCCCCCCTAGTGATAGTTTGGTAGCAGTGTCTCTTACGTGGGGGGGGTTCTTGCGCAGGGAGTCTTTTCTGTTCACAGGTGCCTTCTGTCTATTGTGGACAGATGTCATGTGATTCTTTGAAGTATTTCTTTGTCTGGAATGGAGCAGAGCAGCAGTGCTCTGACATTAATGCCCTTCCAACAGCATGCCACTTGGTCAGATAAAGTCCTATTACCGGTTCTCGGCAGTACTCCCTCACTGCGCAGAGTTTTTAGTTTAATCACTACACCCGCTCCCTTCCTCGCTGCCCTCTTGTGGCTCACGGTGTCCTGCACTTCGCTTTGTGCTCCCTGGAGGCTCCAGTGGATCGGCATACAGCCATGTGTGTTAATGGCTTCAAGGGCGGGTTGGCACCTCAGATTATTTGTGCTGCCTAGAGGTTCGGACGGGTCGGCATATTTCCACACGTATTAGTGGCTGCAAAGGCGGGTTGGTGTTTACATTACTTTGTGTTCCCTGGAGAATCAACGCGCAGCCAGGTGCGATAATGGTTGCCAGGCGGATGCAAGGGCAGGTTGGCTCCTCGGGTCCTTTATGCTTGCTGGAGGTTTGGATGGACCGGCATGCTGCCGTACGTGCTAGTGGTTGCTAAGGCGGGTTGGCGCTTCAGTGTTGGTACTCTCCTTGCAGTCAGTGGCCTCTCCTTGCAGTCAGTGGAGGGAGATCCCTCTCATGGATAGCGCACCTCGCCTGTGCGTGCTGGGGGCGTTGCAGCAGGAAGGTCGGCTTGTGACCGGGCTTCACATATTATAATGACAACTTCTCGCGATCCGGCCAGGGCACACACTTCGCTCTTCCCTCACAGCTCACCTGTATGCGGCCGCTGCTTCCATCGGGCTACCCCCTTCGCTCGGCAGGAGGGCTGGAACGCCCTTGCGCCTTCCCCACTCAGTCTGCTTCGGTGGCGAGTGTCGCGGTCACTCTAGGAAACTCTTGGCTGTCCTTCAACGCCCGCCATCTTGGAGATTCCGTTCCGCAGCAGCTCGCAGGTCTTTCCTTGCCACATATACGGTGAAATCCAGCACGGTCCTGCTTTGTCTTTCACTCATTGGCCCTGCTATTTAGGCTTGGAAATGTGCTGTCAAAGGTTTATGGAAGTGCTTTTAGAAGGGATGAAACGCCATATTCAGTACCCTGGAGAGGGAGATGACGGCTCAGGCAGCCATAATGTCTGCGCCCCCTGGTGGTCTCCTGCATTTCTTTTTTTAAAGCGTCACCAGTGTAAGCCCCTTTGAATTTGAAATTCATCCAACATAATAATTGTTACATTTTTTGCCAGTTTTACTGTAAGTTGTGGATATGCTCTGGACATCAGCTGCTTTGTAGAGCACCTTCTCCGTACATGTTTGAACATAAAACATAAATTGTTATTAAGAAAAAAATTGTCATCACGTGAATTTTGAGTAGTCCCATTTGCAGAAGTCAATGAGGTTTGTTCATTGGTGCTAGGCATGACCAATCATTCTTTCACTCTGTTTTTTAGGATTACTTCGGAGAGTGCTCAGAGATTTTAATTAAAGACAATGTGGTCATTGTGTATGAGCTCCTTGAAGAAATGCTGGACAACGGCTTTCCCTTGGCAACAGAATCAAACATCTTGAAAGAGCTGATCAAGCCACCTACAATCCTTCGCTCTGTTGTCAATTCCCTCACAGGTAGGAATCATGGTTTGTAAAAACTCAAATACCATGGATTGTAGCTACTAGGTGTATGGCTTGTAATTTGTTTTATGCTGAATGTGGTGCCCCAAAGATTTTGGCGGTGTGTGCAATTGCTGGTGTTAAACACAGGTGACATTGTAACACCAAACATTACAAGGTTACACCATGTGTCCTCAAATAACCTTTTACTTTTAACATCAGGTTTTGCGTTCACAGAGGCATTTTTCAGGAATTTAAAGTTGTGGACTCTAGAATGTTATGTTCAAGTGGACCTCTCAACAGAACATTCCTGTTTTCTGATCACAGATCCTGTGCTAATGTGCTATATCAGTTTACACACTTCTGGCCCTCCCAAACACCTTCACTCCTTTCTGTTGTGTTGCTTGGTTTCGAATGCCAGCAAGCTAATCTGTGTTTGACCTCCTAATTTCTACCCCCCTCTTTTCCCCAACATGCCACACCACACAGATGCAAGCTCTTTAGAATTATGTCAAAGAGGAATCTCATGTCCAGCCTTCAACAGTTGATGTGTTGGCCCATTTTACTACATTTAGTGTCTTCCTCAGTGGGCAGACTGGAACAGTGTGAGTTATCACAATAGGCTGCAGTTTATTGAATTTAATAGTGCATGTGTTTGCTTGGTAAAGCTACAGATACGGCAATACCCCAAATGTAAGGCAGGAACCAAGGAGACACTACTGTTTGTCAGTTAAAAATTACTTACTGATAAAGTTCAAATTATTTCTTGATAAGCCTTCTGCTTATGACATTTTCTTCAGATGTGTGCCATTTATGCCTTGTTTGAATGAGATTCTACTTTGCCTTTGCAGGGAGCAGTAATGTGGGGGATATGCTGCCTACAGGGCAACTCTCAAATGTACCTTGGCGCAGGGTGGGTGTGAGGTACACCAACAACGAAGCCTACTTCGATATCATTGAGGAGATTGACACCATTATAGACAAATCAGGTGAGAGATAAATGCATGGAGGGAATTGATAATGGAGACATTACGAGATCTTACATGAGGACTGGAGGAAATAGCAATGATGGAGGAGGAAGTCAGTGGTGAGGCACACAAGATTTGGTAGCAGAAAACAGCCAGTAAGTTCAGATGGCATACCAATTGTGGTATCAGAAGAGGCGAAGAGCAGAAAAAGCATGAAGTAATCAAGTGGCAAAGAGCAGATATGGCATAAGGTCTTCAGGAAATGTTGAGAAACTCCATGAGTTGAGGGCAGAATTGAGCATTGAGACGTGGTTTGAATGGCAGGAAGGAAATGAAAGCTGCAAGATAGCATGAGACGGAAAAGAGAATAAAAACAGGCCATGGTGAAGAATGAAAGAAGTAAGGTGAGACTAGGCTGGAGAAGAATGAGAGTGTAAAGAATTGACGGAACAGACTATTACATGGCCATGCTGGAAAGAAAGTTTGAGGTGTGGCTAAGGATGTAGTAAAAAGAAAAGCCATTGGTGGCAGTGCAAACATCATGCTTTCCTTGTCCCCTGGCTACAGGTACTCCAGTGTTTGCAGAAATTCAAGGAGTTGTGGACGCCTGTGTCAAGCTATCAGGGATGCCAGATCTCACACTCTCCTTCATGGTAACATTCCATCTCATGCTCTCTAATGTTAACCATTGAAATTACAATCTTCTTCATAGTAATAGGCACTAATTCCTGGTGTTTAAATATTGGCTGCTTGGCCATACATTACCTCCCTTAGTTATCCAAGGCTCTGGGCTTTCTAGACTGCAGCTTGGAAAAAACATGTATTCAGCCTTCCTGGCGATTGATCAGAAATAGCCTTCATTCCATACTACATTATAGAATATATCCAGGGATTGTAAAGGAAACATTAAAGGTCCTTATTTATTTATTTATTTATTTATTTATTTGCATTTGTTGAGCGCACAGCAGGCTGAAGGCATTGTGGCGCTTGTTACAGTGTTGCTTATACTTAGTTACATATAGTTCATGTCCGTAGGGTTACATTGGGCAACGTATACTTTTCAGATATGCGTGGAACAATAGGAGAACATGCGGATGGAGTTAATTGAATTGTACAGTTTGAGTTTTTTACGGAAAGAAAAAAGGGATGTGTCAGCTTTGAGGTCCGGAGGCAGAGAGTTCCAAAGTTTGGGTGCGAGGAAGAGGAAGCCTATTCCTCCTGCCTTGGTTCTGTTGATGCGAGGTATAGCAAATTGATTGGTGTATTGTGATCTTCTTCGTCTGGTGGATTGTGATCTATCTATTGTGTCGGATAAGTAAGAGGGAGCTGAGAGGTTGATGCATTTATGGGTGGTTGTGAGAATTTTGAAGGAGATAGGGTCTTTAACAGGAAGCCAGTGAGCTGTCTTTCTGACTTGAGTGATGTGCTCTCTCTTTGGTATGCTAAGGGCTGCTCTGAGAGCATTGGTTTGGGTAGTTTGGAGCCTAGATAGGTTTTTTATGGAGGTGCCGCCTAGGAGTGCATTACAATAGTCGATTTTGGCTCCTATTGTTGCTCTGGCGATGGAGAGGCAGTTCTCCTTGGTTAGAAATGGTTTTATTGCGTTGATAAGTTTAGTACTCCGTGCTGAAGCTGAGACTATGGCACTGACTTGTTTGTCCATAGATAGCGTAGCGTCTATGTGAACCCCTAGAGTTTTGACTGAGGGTAAGACTGGGATGATACAATTGTCAATGTTGAAATTGATGTATAGTGGGTTGAGGTTGGAGAGGGTGGATTTCTGTCCTAGTATGAGTATTTTGGTCTTGTCCCTGTTCAAGCATAGGCCGTTGGTAGCCATCCATGCTTGTATGGTAGAGTAGATTTGCTGTAACGTAGTGACGTCTTGGTGATAATTCCCTGTCAGGGGGAGTAGGACCTGTGTGTCGTCGGCGTAGTTTGTGTAGGTTATCCCTAGCCCGTCTAGTTTATCAAAGAGGGGCTTGGTAAAAAGATTATAGAGCGTGGGGGCAGTACATGAACCTTATGGGACACCACAGTGGATGATGGAAGGTGCTGCATGTGCTGTGTTAGAGAACAATTTCATAGCTCTACCCTCTAGGAATGACGTTACCCAGGATGCTGCGTCATTTGAGAAATGTGCAGCGTGCGTCAGGTGACTGGTAAGTGTAGTGTGGTCTACCAAATCAAAGGCAGCTGAGAGGTCAAGGAGGAGGAGGAGAGCAGGCTTTCCTTTGTCTAGGATGTTGGTGATTTCGTTTTTTAAGTCTAGAAGGGTGGTTTCAGTTCCGTGTCCCTTGCGAAACCCAGATTGTCTTTTTCCTAAAATAGTTGAATCTGTTTGTGGGTGGCTTTGTCAAGTAGTTTCAGGAGGAATGGGACTGTAGTTATGGGTCGATAGTTGTTAGGGTTGGCAGGGTCTAGCGATGGTTTTTTTAAGAGAGGGCGTACCCAAGGCTCTTTAAGGCTGTCTGGGACTATGCCTGATGTGAATGATGCATTGATGAATGCTGTAAGAAGAGGGGCGAGTGGTATTGCGCAATCTTTGATTATTTGAGGGGGGCATATAATCACCCTTTCATTGTGATTGTTTGAGGTGCCTGAGGATGTCAATGACTCCGGCTTCGGAGATTTTGGTGAATGCAAATTTTAGCATTAGGTTTTGTCTGTAGATGCGCGCTTTGCTTCGGTAAAGTATTGAAGTGGTGGGATATTTTGGTTTGGAGGAGGTTTATTTTTGCAAGCATGGCTGATTGAATGCCTGTACACCATGCCTCATCTTTAATGATCTCGTCAGGGCATGTGGGTGGTAGGGTTAGTTCTTTGAATATATTAAAAAGTTCTTTAGAGTGGGAGTTGCCAGAGGAGATGCGGTCGTTGTAGGCTTTAGATTTGGCAATGAAGATGGCGTCTTTGTATTTTTTTGCTATGGATTTGAAGTACATTTTTGTGGTGTCGCAGGGGTTAGACTGCCATTTTTTGAGCGCCATGCGTTTGTCTTTGCGCAGAGTCTGGAGTTCCTCTGTGAACCAGGAGTTGGAGTGGAAGGATTTTTTTTCTTTTTTGTTTTCCAGTGGGGCCGCGGTATTAACAGCCATCTTAATGGTGTCTTTGAAAATATCTGCGAGGATGTTGGGGTCCGCGGAGAACGGGGGTGGTAGGCATGGCAGGTTGAGGAGTGCACTGATGTTGTGAGCAGTAAGTTTGTTGGCACCTCTGGCTAGGGTTGCCGGTGCTTTGGTGGGCACTTTGGAGCTTAATGAGACAGGGATGTCGAATAGGAGAAGGTTGTGGTCTGTCCATGGGAGGCTGTATTGGAGGTGATGTCTACGTTACAGTTATGGTCTATGATCCAATCTAGGATGCGTCCTTTTGCATGAGTAGGCGCTATGATCTTCTGGGAGAAACCTAGGTCTTGAAGGTCTTTGGTTAGGGAGGTAGCAGTTTTATCCTTGGGGTCGTTGAATCCTAAGTTAAGGTCACCTGTGAGTAGTGATTTAGTGGATTTTTTAAGGATGTTGCCTAGGAGGTGGTTGACTTTATCTATGAAGTTGGTGGTTGAGCCGGGTGGGCGGTATAAGGTATGAATATTTATTGTGCTGTTTGGAGAGAGTGCTAATTTAACTGATAGAATGTCTATATTTTCTTCCTCCTGGTGAGGTACGATTCTGATAGTGTATCTTTGTGAATAATGGCTACCCCCCCTCCTGTTTTGGCTATCCTGTCATGTCTAAGGATCGCATATCCTAGTGGTAGGGCTAGTGTGATGGCTGGGCCGGAAGCTTCGTTGAGCCAGGTCTCGGTGATAGCGAGTATGTCTAGATTTTGGGTAGTTATACCTTGTACCAGTGTGCCCCTTGTCCTTCTAAAGCAAGTTTCTCTGAAAAGAATACTTGTCAGATTGCATCTGGGCTGTGATTAATTAAGCTTTGATTGATTAAGCTTGACATAAAAACTTTAACTAAAAATGAAGGTTGGGAAAAGGCCTCACTTGCCCTATGCTCAGGTGGGATTCCCCTAACTAAAGGAAACTAATGACAGTCAGTGTCAGTAAGTCTGAAACAAATGTCTTTGTGTCCAAAACCTATACTCAATCAATATTGTGGCATCTAGCACACCCTATGGTATGAAAATGATGTTAGTACAATAATAACGTAACTAACCTTAGATAGTTTGTGGTTAATCAAGGTGCAGAGGAGAATGGCCCTTCCTGGCACATGGACAGATATAAATACGTGGAAACAAGTAAGTTCCCAAGATCGGGAACGCCCGTCCTCTGCACACTATTTTGGGCTGGTCGCCAAATATTTATTATATGTATTTAAACAGAAGTTTAAGTGAACACATTCAACAAACATCATTATACATGTTTAGAGGTAGTTTTCTGTTATCTAGATATCAAAATATTCCAAATGAAAATTCAGACTGTTATCACTTTAATTATAACAAAACCTAAAAAGGGGGAAAATGTCCCAATGCGTTTCGAGACTCAGGGGAATTTTCTTTCATATCCTCTACAAATAATTCAAAAAACATCAGTTTGAGTAGTAATCCAAATACCCAATGCAACAAACATTATTATCATGTGTCATTTACACATCTATCACAGTAAATACCTTGTTGAAGTGCTTTCTGTAGGGACCAAATGATCTCGCTGTTTACATGGTAGCTTTTATTTTACAGACACAATCCTATTGATAAGTAGTTTAAAGTAACTATACTGTTTCTGTTGTACTTCACTCCCAAGAAGTGATGGTCATTTTGTATTGGAGTCTCACCTGCCTGTATCTCGGTTATCGTGTGTCCAACTATGTCCTTTGTGGTTATGTAAAATAGGAAAGTAGAAAAGAGGCTCACTCAATGTTCTGCGCTATCTGCTTCTGTCCATCTTTCTATGTAACTATGCCCCTCTTCTATAGGGAACCAGTGATCCCTCACCCTCCTGAACGGTTAATTCTGTCTGTTGGCGGGTTAGGGGGAACTCCCCAGTAGTCCTTATATTACGCAACACTTCTATAAGCAACGATACCCCAATTGCGGCTGTTACGCTATTGTGGAAACAGTCTATATAACTCGCATAATTATTTGGACTCACCCACTCGATAGAAATTCCTTAGGAAAATACAGGATGTAACAGAAAGTGGAAGTGTTTTCGGAAGTGCCGCTGCGCTCATTCTGTCAAATTATGGGGAAAACATATATCTGAGTCAGGGGACAGTCAAGTCATCCCAATTGAGCTCCACTACCCACCTAAAGCAAGTGGAAGTGCCAGTTTATATGGAAAAAGATTTTATCTGTACACAGGATGGATGCCTTGTGCCTTCCAGAAGCGTTAGTCAACAAGATATGTATTTTTCAATAAAGTAGAATGGCGATAGGTATGATATGAAATTACATTTATAACGCGCCTATACACAAGCCAAGGCGCAACGAGGCAAGAGAGGGGAACAGAGGGAAAACAGACAACGATCTAACTAGGCCAGGTGGCATTGAGATAGTGCAAGGGGAGGGCGGGAGGGGAACGGTGTGAGGGGAAAATGGGAGGGGAAGTGCAGTACATAGGATAAACAGTAAATAAATAAATAAAAACAATAAATAGGAACAATAAATAAGAGGTGCAGCCAGCTGGTGGCAGGTGCAAGGGTAAGTGCAGACATCGAGTGTCAAGTGCTGGTAAGGGGCTGTAGGGATACAGAACAGCCCTAGAGTGCAAAGGTTACCAGGGGGGCAGTGCAGGTGTGCAACTGGCGGGTAGGGGACCTGGGCCCAAGAACGGAGAGTAGTCAGGTGACAAGTGAAGTTTCAGTTTCAGCCGGGAGTTCAGCAGGGGAGAGGAGGAGAGAAAGCAGAAGCAAAGAGGAAGGTCTTGAGGTGCTTCCAGAACTGCAGATGGTTCTCCTCAATTTTCAGAGAGGCATGGAGGCTGTTCTAGAGGGAGGCCCCAGCTGAAGTACGAGATCTACCACAAACTTGTTTCTCAGGCACTAAACCGCTGATCCACCATTTCCAGGGCCTCCTTTTCACCCAGGCAGACTTGCCGTTCTTCTCACTGTCTGGTTTCCACTTTCCGTGGCTTTCCGGAGACCCGTCTCTGCTCACGGTCTGCGGTAAGCTCCGGTAAACTGCAGTCAGCGGTCCTGCACCTGTGAGAATCCGGGAGCCTCTCCAACACTCCTGGTACCTTCGCTCCGTGACGCACTGCTTTTCAGCTCTGCCTCAAACTGGCAACGAGCCCCTCTCGCTCGCTGCACTGGATCACGCTCCTGATACCTTGGAACGTCTCAGGGAAGATGCTGTCTCGCTGCCACAACTCCTGCTTTGGGACTCTCCTTCACGCTTCCCGCGCCTCTCGCCAAACCTCTCAGCTGATTCTGTTTTTAAGTTCCCAGCTTCATTATGTGTCCAACAACTAGACCACTCATGTTTCGTCTTCCAGTCTATCTTCTGTGTTGATGGTGGCCTCCTCGTTTCGGTCCCTAAGTGGTGTGTTGGAAGAGGGTAAATGGGAAATGGATTGTTAATACCCTACAAAGGCCTGGGGGATATTTGACTGCTTACAAAAGCGAAATGGGGGATACTGCATCTCTCCCAAGGGTCTCTCATCCCCAATCCCCAAGTCTCCTCCACCCAGGTGATCCTCCCTCACAAATCCACAGACAGGGTCAGGATCCGAAATTGACCGCCTTTCCCTAGCCACCTGGGAGGAAGATATGTTGTGGAAAGAAGTGAGGATGCCCTCAAATTCCTCACAGCAGGCAGAATCACTGGGTTTGCTCTTAGACACACCTCTGAGGGCCACAAACAGCCAGGGCTCATCCACAATCCATACTGGGGCACAGAAACACAATGGCAGCAAGAGTTGTGCAATTAAATGTAAAGTTTGTGCTGACTGCTAACACAAAAAGTGGTCCAGCTCACTCATGACTCCATCTTAAGTGAGGCAAAATATCTTTGATCGCCTAATTGTGTGCTTGTTCATTTACAAATAGGTGAGGGGCAGCTATATGCTACATTTCATTCTCTATACTTTCCTTGTAGTGATATAATTTACTTTGAATATTTGTTTGCATGGACACTTACTGCATGTATAAAAAGGGCCTTTTGAGGTCTGATAAATGTCCTTATATCAAAGTAATACACAATGATCAACATGGGCCTGCTAGCAAGACCCACTTTTACTGGATCGCTATCCCTTCAGCAAGATTTGACTGTCAATTACTTAACTGTTGCTGGATGGCAGTGCGACTACAACAAGATTTCATAATTGTGTCATCTCTTGCAGAATCCACGACTCCTAGATGATGTCAGCTTCCACCCCTGTGTCCGATTTAAGCGCTGGGAGTCTGAGCGAGTGCTCTCTTTCATCCCCCCAGATGGGAACTTCCGGTTAATGTCATACCGTGTCAGCGCTCAAAAGTAAGTTAACGGAGCATGCTGTTGCAACACTAGGCATATGTGTGATTTTGAGCTTGAGTGGCATGCTAGGGAATTTTGCAAAAGTCCATCACAGGTAGTACTTTAGAAAACACACACTTGGGACACAGGGTTCCATCTCTCAGTTCTGAACCAGACAATTATGTTGGTAGCCATGGCTGAGCAGCCATGCTTATCTTAGGAGGTAGAAAGGGCTGTAGGTGGTACAAAGAACTTGTGGTAGGCCAAAGAAACACTAAGATATAGACACTTAATGGTTTACATTTTATATATACACTTAAGGTAAGTGATTATTTAGCAAGGTACGCATTATAACACATAAGTAAATTTAGAAAAAACAATGGATTATTCACAAAGTAAATCACTTTTGTTATACTTTTGGAATAGCAGAATGCAGTTCAAAGGTAAGTAAACCTTTTTGCAATAACTTTTCAGAATACCCGTTTCGGGTAAAATAAATGAAACAATAGCAACACAAAGAAAGTAAACACTTTGCAATAGTTTCACAGAGGCTTAACACTTTATAAGTCCACTCCTATCTAGTTAGGAGTGTCTGAGTCAGATTGGAGGGTAAAACAGGTAGGGACAAGCTCTAGAAAGTTCAACGGTTCCAGAAGAAATCTTCTGTAGCAAGGACATAGCAATCTTTGTTGGAAAAAAAGGTTGGGGACTTCATAGAAAGCTCCCTGAAGGCACACAGGTATGAGGCCTGGGTGAACATGCTTGGGCGAACTCCCAAATACACAAATCAGCACTCAAGCAACACAGGAGCAGCAAAGTAACTCTAGGGAAGTTCTCATTAACTTATAAGTGAAGAAGAGGTTGCAGCAGACCCGGTCACTGAATTCCTGGTCAGACAGATGAAAGCAGGGACACTGGCGTGGATCTCGCAGCAGCAGTCAAGTGAAGAGGCTCTCCGCAATGGATATTTCTCTGTTCTGTGATTTTGGTGCCTTTTGTGAAGCACCAGTGAAGAAAGATTACTGCCAGGTAGATTTGTCTTGATTGATCGGTCCAGCACTCTGGCACGGGTCTTTTAAGGAGTGGATTTTTGCCTCTGGAGGTCCGGAAGGAGTCCAACAAAGTTTCGGGAGGATTCAATTTTCGGAAGATGATGCCCTGCACAGTGACCAAAGGTCCCAGGGCATTGGCTTTTTGCAGCCCATGAATGTCACAGCCCTTCGTCAGATGACTCAACATGCAGGTTGTCCCAAGACTGATTGGTCCCACCAGACTCGGAGAGAGACGTCCTCTTCGGAGTACTCCTGATGCTTGGAAGGAGGGGGTCGCACAGCAGCAGTTATACAGAATGGATCTCTGGTCATCTGGAAGTGGCTGCAGGCTTCTCTTCTTCCTCGTCGTGTATTCAGTTCCAGTTGTCAGCTTGTCTTCAGCCTCAGGATCCAAGACTTTTATCCAGGAACCCAGCTAATCGGCACCCATGCACAATTTAAAATCTGGGTGATGACTGTTGGAACTGGATCCAGGCAGGCACACCAGAAGATAAATAACTGCAGAGTTTTGGATTCGTTCCCTGTCCTCACAGACATGCTGGAGCCATGGCAGGCTTCAAAAGGGATTCCCACGGAAGACAAAAGTCAAACTACGGCCTCCCCCACCCAGCGCGGCAGAAGGCAGACCAAGAAAGGACAAGCAAAAGAGGGTGAAAAAAGAACACAGCCACCATTTTGGATCAATGGTGACCCTTCTGCAAAAAATGCACAAAAGTAGGTAGGATACAAAACCACTGCCACTAGCCATGCAGATGTCCCTGTCACTGTAACCAAATGTTTACAGGAGCAGGGAGAAAGGGGATAAAGTGTAACCCCTCAGCACTCCACATAAGGTGGGTGTGTGCTGATCTTGCAATATAAAAGTTAGGAAGGATACTAAATATCCACCTGCCCTTGGGAACATGGGTTCTCACAAGGAAAATAACAGAATCTAAAAAGGGAAGCCCAAGGGGCTCACAGCCACACTGCACGGAGAGTGCTGTGTGTAGTGAAATTCAATGACAGATACCATAGAACTTGGAGGAAAGTATTTCTACAAGAGGATTACAAAAAGAAATAAAAAGTATCCCAAAAGGTAAAAGAATAAGTGAGTGTGGAAAAAGTTTCCAACTCACGGGATCAGGCCAAACATCCGTAAATCCAGCGAAAAGTGCTGAGGGACAAAACATGTGGAAGAGATTATGTATAAACATGAAAATCTACCCTAACAATGAGTTATGCCTTATTTTAAAAAAATCCCTGCGTGTAGGGTTTATCATTATAAAGGGCATTTGCTTGCTGGCTTCAAGCCCACAAGTCTCCTTGGGGGGAAGGAGGGTTGGGGGAAGGAAGGGAGGTTGGTGGGGGGCAGGGGGTGTCCCAAAAGAATGTGCACCAGCACCTGAGCATCATTCAAAGTCCAATAAACTGTCGGTGTATAAAAAGGCACTGACCACAAGTATCCTTTTTACCATCATGTATTGAGAATGAAGGCCGTTGCAAGAATTGTGACATATGTTGTGTGGATTTCCCAAAAATGTGAATCCAAATCCTTTACTGCTAATAAGTTGGCATTTGAGTCTAAACGCCCTCATTTATGACCTATAAAAGCATGATTCTGCAGGAATTGTGCAGTTGTGGAAGCACACTATTAATGTTACACTTGAAAAACCCTGAAAAGCTATGGTCATATTTTCTTGTTGAACTGTGGATTGTAGCTGGGATTCCAGGCCATTACTCTCTTCAAGAAATATCTTCAAACATACAATCATGGGCTATTATAAAGAGGAAGAATCCAAAGCTTCTGTGTTCTGTTTCCTTTATGTTATGTTCCTGTGCCGCCGTTGTGGAGGACTGTTCCTAGTATGTACTGTGACAAATCTGAGAATTTCGTCAGTTCTCCACTAGGGGGAGAAGTTTCCCATTGGGCCAGAGCGGTGCATCCGCAGTACAATAGTCCCGCCGGGGGTGGTGCACCGAGGAAGGATTACATGGGGAAGGAACCCCCCCCCACCCCCATGGGATTTCGGACGACCATCACCCCTCTTTAATACCTTCAACCCCTTCTTTACCTCTAAATACTCCCTCCCCCTCCCTGGATAGAACTGATATATTTTGTTGTCTACTCAGTCCACCTAACCTATATGACAACACTAAAAAGCCAGAAAATACAAGGTATCATGTATATAGCTTTAAGGCTCTGTGAGGGTGTAGGAGTAAGAGTCGGACGCAAGGGTGGTGTGTTGATTGGCAAAGACTTCAGTAACAAAACACATTTTTCAGGGAAATCCTAGCTATCCCTATCTCCATGATGGGCTTCCCTGTCTCAAGAAAAGTAGCTAATGAAACTGCCTGTCAGAACGTCCCAAAGTAAAGTACAACGTCCTGTGCCCAAATCCTAACCTATTCCCCGTAAACTAAACTTAATGAGTTGAAAAGGGAAAATGTCTCTTGGTTGGACCCTCATGCCCTTGCTTTGTAGTTCCCCATTAAAGTTGACAAAATAGTGCTCCAAACAAATAAAGTTCACAAAGTTCAAAATGGTTGTTTCCCTGTCTCTTGACATTGCTCTCTTTTATTGTTTGAAAATGAATGGGTCCCAGACTCTGTTGAGGCAACTGGGCTTCACAGTGCTGTGACTAATAGGAGCAGCCTGGATACTCTTTTCCAAGCTGTGTTGAGGATCCCAGACCCTTGCGAGCAGACCTGGCTTACAGGTACTATGACGAAGAAGAGGAGGAAGGGATTTGGATCTCCCCCTACTTTGCAACTGGTCCGAGACCCTGCTTTCTGTACCCACTTGGTCCACTCTCCTGCCAAATGGGGTACTCAATACATTTAATCTCACAGTTCTCTTTATCAGCTTTCACCCCGACCCACAGCCTTGGTTTACTCTCCTGCCAAGTTCTATGTGTCTAACTCTTGTATACAATGTTCGTATTCCTCTTTACTGCTGTTCGGGACGTATCTCCCCAGTGTGGGTCCCAGACCCCGTTCACCTTGTTACTTTGTCTTGGCGAATATTCACGTAGGCCAGTCTGTACTTTTCTTAATATTTCTTGCACCCTCTGGGTCTCCACAACCCTGGGCATAGCTACCCTAGTACCTGCAGTTTCTTTCCTGTTGCCATTAGGTTGTTCGTGGGTCTCCCAGGGTCTTCTGCTGCTTCTCTGGCTCCCTGGATCCTTCTCCGATCTCCCACAGGTCTCTCCAGCAGTGCTAAAGTGGTTTCTCTGCGCTCCACCACCCCAAGTTACCAGCGCAAGTCTTTCCATTTCTTCGGTAAGCTTACTGCTTTGCGTGGTTCTCATGGATGTGCTTCTCTCCCTGACACCATCTGATTCTCTGGTCTGACTTCTGCGTGTAGTCTGCCGAGCTCTCGGTCCGGAACGAGATGACGCCATTGTTCTCTTCCCTCACCCGTTTTGAGCGACAGGTGGCGAATCGGATCGCTCGAGTGACTAGTGTTTGCCTTGGTTTGCATCATTGTTCTCCATTGAACATGGCCTCTTCCCTGTCCCACTATTGCTATCATGCACCTTCTAGATCTTTTCCTTCCCAGTGGTCCCTACTTGGGATGGATAGCAAAATTACATGGGGTACCCGATTGAGTGGTGGGGAAGGTTGAAAAGGAGAGGTGGGAGGGTCAAAGGTGTAACGCGTTCTCCTGGGATCGTCACTGCTCTCAATGGGGTTTTCCTTTCCCATGAGGTCCTCCCTCTGAGTGCTACCCCATGGAGGACTCTCGGGTAGCGGCCTAACCTCCTTGGCTTCATCGAAAGGGGCTCTTCCATCAAAAGCAGTGACTATCTCTCGGGATTCGTCACAGCTTTACTGCGACGAAGAAGAGGGACCCGAGTCCAAGGATCACGTTTGAGAAGCAAATTGAGAGCGGTCTAGTTTCCTGATGCCAGCGATTTCCCCAAAGCACTACATACCATCCCACGTGGGAGTTTCGAAGGAGAAGCTCAAGCTCAATCTCGCATGCAAAGAGGAGCAACGGGAGCCATGCACGGGAGCAACTGACGCGAGCCACACAGGAAGCTCGAACATGAGGAAAGAGAACCTGAGCGTGGTCGGGTAGGAGAAGACTAATCTGGTTGCTGCAAAGTGAATCCTCTCTGCCTCTCAGGGCCCGGCGAAGCGGGAAAGAGAAAGACCACTCAGCTGAGAAAAGTAATTGGACTGCAGAGCCGCTGCAGACCCTCCAGAACCCGAATGCTACCGGAGCCTTCAGAAGGGACACAGCATCCTGGGAACCCCTGGTACCTCCGAGAAGGAAGCAATCGGGTACCTGGTTTCCCCAGGAGCTGGTAGAGGTCCAGGGGAGCAACGGGTGAGCTCAGGAACTGGAAATAGAGGGTTTGGGACGCTGAAGCAAGTGAGAGAGTTGTATACTTGGCAGGAGAGCCAACCATGCAGATACAACGCAACAGTGAGAGTCTGGGGCCCACACACACATGAGAAACCAAAGTTTAAAGCAAACGGGGTCTGGGACCCTGTGAGAGAAAGACTATGAGAATCCACTGGCTCCGCAGGAGAGGGAACCCAGCCACTTTTACAAGTCTGGGACCTGCACACATATGAGAAACTTGGAAAAAGAGGGTCAAGAACCCTGTAACTGATAAAAGGAATCCTACACCTGCTAGTGGAGCTTGCCAAGATGGTAGGATATAAGAACTGTGAAGACCAGGATTAGTTCTTCATGGAGTATCCCGTAACGTAAGATATCAAGAAGACTAGGGGAAAGGAGCAGGACTCTAGCATTGGGATCTTGTTTTTGGAACATTATTTTGCATCACTTAATTTCCAGAGAAACCGGGACTTTTTCTGTTAATTGAAAACACCAAGAACACTATTTACTTTGAGAAACGATCATCCTTGCACAGTTATCTTAGATTATTAGTATAAGGGACAGAAGTAGGTTTTGAACATGGCAGTGACAGACTTAGTTTAACACCCTCTTAGCTTTAGGGATAGAGAGACCTTGTTCCAACCCTTTCTTATTTAATAAAAGTATTTACCCAAAAACATGCCACCATTTTGTCCGAGCCATACTTCTGCATCCTTACCAGTACCCTAGGCAAGATGCACAAGAATCAAAGATTTCAACTTGTAGCCCCTTTTCTTGAAAATGTTAAGTTGGCAGTAAACCTTATTAAAGAGTTCTTTGGGGACAAGGGGGTGAAGCTGGTGGCCAAGATGGCTGCCTTAGCCCGAGCTCTCTGAAGCTTTTTGCCCTGTCTGTAATTGTAATTATTTATTTGTAAAGCGCTTATACACAAGTGAAGTGCTTCAAGGTGGGAAGGGAATACAGTAGTCATTCTTAGACCTTGAAGATTCCTAATGATCTAACAACAATAGCTAGCATACTAGGTCATAGGCATATCTACTAGTAAGTGCTTGACAAAAAAGGAGAACAAAGGGGCGGGGGGCGCAGAGGGGAAGGAGCATACAGATCCAAAACTACAGTACTGTCCTGGCGACATTTCAGACTGCTTGGTAGTCGGTCATCCAATGCACCTATGTATGAGAATTTCAAGCATGACCAAGCTAGGGAGGGGAGACAGAGGAAGGACCGTACAGACAGACTTACAAGGCCAAGAACATTCAAGGTTAAGGTTGTGCAAGTACACAGAGCAGGAAGTGAGGGTAGTGGGACAGGGCACCCAGTCCAGCAGGGGCCTGAGTTAAGTGCAGAGTGGTTGCCCCTCTAATGAAGCATAGTGCAGTAGTGCCAAGCAGAGGCCCGGAGGCAAGTGCAGGATTGGCGGGGGAGCCATGACCTGTGGGGCTCTGGAGATGCTCCAGGTGACCAGTCAGCTAGCTGTGCAGGTTGGGGAAGAGAAGTAAGGAGGGAAAGAAGCGAAGAGAAGAGGTAGGTCTTGAGGAATTGAACTTAATCCTTGCAGCCACAGGGATCCAGTGGAGTGATTTCAGCGCCGGAGAGATGCAGTCCCTGGGCTTGAGGCCAAGGATAAGTCTTGCGGTTTTCTGTTCTGGGTAAGTTGAAGCGGTCGGAGAGTAGAAGTAGGAAGATTGAGAAAGAGACTGTCACAATAGTCCAGTCTGGAGAGAACCAGGGCTCTGGAGACAGTGAGCCTCTGGGGGAAAGTGAGAAAAGGAAGAAAACCTCTGAGTAGGTGCAGCTGGTAGTGGGACTTTTTGGACATGTCCGAGATGAGAGAAGGAGAGAGTAGAATCTAAGATGACCCCCAGACTTTTTCCTCACTGGTGAGTGGGGGCGCAGGACCAAGGGAGGCTGGCCAGAGTGAGTGTGTGAAAGTGGGAGCAGGGTCCCCAATGAGGACGATCTCCGTCTTGCTGGCAGTAAGGCAGAGATTGTATGCAGCACACCAGGACTGAATTACAGTCCGTCAGGAATGAGCGGGGAAGAGGCAGAGGGTAGCCTGAAATCTTCAGTGGGCATGTGTGTCTGGATCTCCATGAAGCATACTGTTAGGTGTGGTAAATGAAGAGGAAGAGGCCATGGTTGTGCCATTGAGACAGGCCAAAACCACTGACAAGCCTTCAATTGTGCTGTCCCCCTACATTAAAAGCTTTCAAGATGGGCGATGGGGGTTCGGGGGGAGGCATTCCGTTGCACTGGGAGAGTTGTCTATACATTTGAGTGCAGTGCTGCTCACTTTGTGCACGAGTTGTGACAATTGAAGCACTGGACCTGAGGAGAAGGTGTGCTGGCGACTTAACCAGTGCTGCTGGATTTGATCTGCACACAATTTTTGCGGCGCTACGGAAATTAAAGAAAACCAGAAGGGAGGTTTCATGAAGCTTACGGAGTCACATTCAACTAGCGTTGCTGGCGTCAATGCCTGTGGTAATAAAGAAGAGGAAGTGGTGCATGGAGTGTTCCCAATATGAAACAGTACTTTGTGAATTGTTTAAGAAGCAAAAGCTGACCATTTGAAGAAGACCTATTGGAAAGAGTGCCATATACAACAAGAATAAGGATAAAGGTTATAGGCAATAAGTACTTTTTATGGAGCAATAGCCTCAGTGTTTGGCTTCTGCCTGGCCCAACACTTAGATTTTCTCTCCAACCAGCAGGTTTTTGAAGTTTGTCAAACTGTGTACTCCTTGCCAATTAAGTTTTTAAATAAGTGTGTCAAGGTTTAGAGAAAAGTTATTTAAGTTATGGATTTCTTCGCCAACAAAGGTTTTAAAGAAAAGTTTTTCAAAGTAAATCACTTCCTGGCAATACAATCTTCAGCCTCTCTGCAGGTTCTGTATTCCAAAGGTTCTCAGCCTTTATATATTTAACATGGTTTCTTTTCTCTCAATAAAGGCCAGGTATGCTTTACACAACTCCACCATTTCCCACTTGGTGTTTGAATGTCTCCTGGCCTTCTTTTCAACCAATTGAACCCTCCAGGTTCTCTCTTCCCTATTTGGATATTTATATTTCTGGTTTCTTGGACTCCCCAAACGCCTTGGGCCTCTATCAGGCTTGTTTTAGCAGGCTTTCGATACAGTGTCTGCCCATTCTGGTTTTCCAAGCTCCCATAACCCCTGTGGCTTCTCTAGCCTTGAGCGTCGATGTCCTTCAGATTCCCAGGGATCTCCAAAGCTCCCTGGCCCTCTGATAGGCGTGCTTTGTCTCGATTCAGGATTCTATGCTTCATTTAACCGTTGTGGCTCTCGCAGCCTCGATCCTCACTGTTTGCCCTTCTCCACAGCTCTACCTTTTCAAGAGTGTTAGCTTCCCTTCTGCTGCTCAGCTCTGCATCTAATACACTTCTCGTGCAGAGCTCAGAGATTTTCTCTGGCCACTTCAGTCTGGTCTTGGGTACGGTTACCTGCCCCGGGCCCACCACAGCCTCTGTGTGCTCATGCCACCAGACAAGACAGTTGCTTTACTGTCCCTGACTCCTTCTTGACCCAGACCTCGTTGCCCGTTAGGACGCCAGCCTTCCAGCATCTTGGCGAGCGTCTCGTTCGCTCTGCACGCTACGGCTGGCCCTGCGGTCTAGCATGGCTCGGTCCCACCATGACGTCTTCCTGTCACTCGCCCCTGCGTAGGATTCTCTTCCTTCATTCCACATTCCTCATGATTTTATGTACGTCATCAGAAATAAAAGGGTGTGTCATTCTTTTTGGACTGTGGAGTTCAGGCGAGGTCCAGCGTTACCTGAAGCCAAAGTGATTAAAGAAATGCCAGTATTCAGTGGATTCAAAACAGAAGTAACAGACTTTTTAATGCTCACATAGGAGGCTAATGTATGCTAGAATGGGAGTTCCTTATCGGAATAGGAGTCCTTGTCCCCAAGAGGGGAGTCGCTCCCAGTGAGGTTTGTAAAGAACTCCTGGTGGCAAGTTTAAAAAAAAATAAAACTATGACGGTCACGAACATGGACCAAAGTTACAGGTCACATATCACATGCTTTGGTTTCCATAGAAATACAGTTTTACATTTTCATTCATACCTGGCTCATAGATCAGGTTCATCAGGGGGTGTCTAGGACACCTTGTGTTGTTCGGCCTAGGATCTAATAGGATTAGAATGGGCCCATATGTCTTTGGGTCTGTTTGTGGGAGACACAAGAGTGATAAAGCCCTCCTCACACTCATGTGTATATGGGTCAGGTCCTTAAGCCATGATTGTGTGGTGGGAGCAGTCTTAGCTTTCCAACATCTCAGGATGTTTTGTTTTGCTACTGCGCAGACCACATTGAATAGCCTTCGACTCCTGATGATTACCTTCCCAATATTGCTGAGCAGATATTTTAGTGGTCTGGGAAGGATGGGGATATCCAGTATATCGCTCAGAGTGTTCGCCACCTTTGCCCATTACTCGCAAATAGGTAGGATTTGCCGTATACATATAGAATGAGTCAGCCTCAGCAGTATGGTAAAGTGTAGATGATTTAGGACCTTGAATTGAATCGGCCTTAAATTTGCATTGAAGGACACTGTTTTGGTGGGTTGGCAGTATCGGGTCCATTGTGTATCATCCAGCATCATGCCCAGGTCTCTTTCCCATAATGCCTTCATGTTATTACGTGTAGGTCTGTACGGTTCTATATAATGAAGAAATTGCACAGGCGATCCTGGTTGTTGTCATAGTGGCCAGAAGGAATGGATGTGCTAACGGTTCAGAGGGGAAGGAGGGCCACAGGTGGCCGAATGCGGCTCTCATGCAGTGGTACTGCAATGCCTTGATGGGACCATGTCCCATCTTGGCCAGAAAGTCAGCCAGCGACACACTTGTCCCATTGAGGAACATGTCTCCAAGTATGAGTCGTCCTTGGGAATCGCATGCTCTACATAATGCTTTGTCATACGAGGGGGAAATACTGGGGTAATGCCATAGGGGGGGGATGTGCTGCTATAAGGGATAGTGATGACGACCCTTTTGAAGATTCTGGACCAGGCCTTTACTGTACCACCCACAGGGTCAATGGATGTGGTGTCACTATAGAACATTGCAAATATAACTGATCAGAGGTCGGTGGGGGAGGCTGCATATTTTTCAACACGGAGGTGAGCGTGGTTCTCTGTATCAGCAAACCAGTATCTCGCAAATTGGGCTTGTGCCGAATTGTAATAGAGCTTGAAATCTGGTACAGTGAGACCTCCCGGTATCGTATTGTTTTGACAATTTCACCCAAATCATTGCGAATGCTGACACCATTGATCAGAGTTTGGCAAAGAAGGCCCTCTCCGGCCATATCGGTATGTTACTAAATAAATAGGCACCACAATCATTTTCAGTAATGCTATGCGGCCGTAGGTCGACACCGGTAGGTTGTTCCACAGTTTGAGTTTGGTCTCCAATTGTATTATGTACGGTTCATAATTACCTGAATAGAGGGTTTGGCAGTCCGTAGCTACTACCACCCCAAGATATCAGGCCGAACTTGGAGACCAGCGGAATCCCATTATTGACCCCTTATTAGCCTATCCCTGTGTACGTGGTATAATCTCAGACTTAATGGGGTTAATCTTGAATCCAGAGCACCTGGAGAATTTGTTTGCCCTTCATGATAGGGGCCAGGTTGATCTTGGGGTCCCTGATGTATAACAGGGTATCATCAGCGTATAATGATGAGTTCGGGAGGACCCTCTATCCGTACTCCTCAGTTGTAGTGTTTTTGACGTATCATTGCCACCATGAATTCAATGGTGAGGGCAACAATGAGAAGAGGTAGGGGGCATCCCGGTCGTGTGCCCCTGCGAAGAGGGAACTTGGTCGAAAGAGTATGATTTTGTTCTGACCATTGGGCAAGGGTCCTTGTTCAGCAATTGAATATAGCTCAAGAATTGGGGTCCGAACCCAAACCGACCTATGACAGCAAACATGTACTCCCAGGACAACAAATCAATGTTAAGTTGTGCGTCATGTAACTTGGACGTACCTCTGCTTCCAGACGATGTCCGTGTTGGGGAAGCCAGGCTGCAGTTCAGGGAAACCAGTAGTAGAGATGATGGCACAAGGAAGTAGCCTGAATCCAGTCCTGAGGGCACAGGAATGGACGGGGACCACCCCCCGACGCCACGGACCTTCTCCCTGTGGTAGATTGATGTCCGGAAGAAGCAAACACAGGCAGGACTGGCTGAAAGATGATATGGAAGTCCAAAGAGATGTGATGCTCTGGTTGTGGACCCCAGGAGGAGCTCTCTGTATATCACAGTGAAGGACTTGACGCACACACAGTTCCAAAAGGATTCCGAAGGACAGTCTAAATGCTGGCTGAAGAATGCTGGATAGCTAGAGAAACGGAAGAGTCCAGGCGTAGACGAGTCCAAGTGAAGCTGAGGCTCCGTAGGGGCAAGCAAGCAGGCTGGAACCCCAGCAAGGCAGCGAGACAGGGATTCCAAGAAGGAGAACCCAAGGACCCTCAGGGAAACCCAGGAGGAGGAGAAGGACCCAGGGAGAAGGGAGACCAGGCAGGGGAGAAGGGAGACTAGGCAGGGGAGCAGGGAGACCAGGCAGGGGAGCTCCCCACTAGAGACTGGAACCAGGCAGAGTGGGGAACAGGAAACCCAGACCCAGCAACTAAAAGGCAAAAAGTAGTACGGGAACAGGATCCAAACTGGAGCCAGAAGTAGGGCGGCGAAACAACGGTGGGTCAGGAACGAACCGCGTTAAGACGCGATTCGTTCCCGCACCCGACCGCTATTTACAGCCGCGGCATGAAGCCGAGGCTTGGAGCGCGGATGGTCCCACGCATGCACCGCGGTCCTGCCGGGGCGAGAACGAGGCTTGGAACACAAGCCATCGGTCGCCTTGGTCCGCAGCACACGCGTGCGCACGTAAACGGAACCAGGCAGCAGGCTCGGACGTCGGGGAATCCCCCTCCTGATGATCCGATACCTGGAATAGAGCTGCCAAGGGAAGTGGCGACCCGCAGCCTTCCAGGTATGTGTCCTAACAATCAAGCGCTTTCTCAGTGTCAAGTGAGGCTGCAATCACTTTGGCCTTGGGATCCAGTTGGGAGATTATTGTGAATAGCCTGCGCAAATTCATGGAGGTGGATCTAGCCAGGATAAATCCTGATTGGTCGGGATGTAACACCTGATTCATATGGGGCATTAACCGGTTTGCTACGACCTTGGCAAAAATGTTTGTGTCTGAATTAATATGGTAGAGCGGGCAATAGGCTGAAGCCTCTTGTGGGGACTTGTTAGGTTTGCGCAAGACTGAGATGACTTCCTCTCTTAGTGATGGGGGGAGCGTTCCAGCAACGGTGGCCTCTTCCCATAATGCTAACAATTTGAGGGCAAGTTCTGGTAAGTAACATTTGTAGAAGTCAACTGAAAGGCCATCCGGTCCGGGGGCCTTTCTTGTTGCAAGGTCCTTTATCGCTTGCCTCATCTCTTCAGTGGTAAGGGGGGATTCCAGTGCAACCCTGGACTCGGGAGAGAGCCTGGGGAGGAGGACCAAATCAACATATCGGGTGAGATTGCTTTCTGCAGCAGAGTCAGCATTATCACACAGTGACAAGTAAAATTCCTTGAACACTCCATTGATCACTTTCTCCCCCACACGTTAGCCCGTCCCGCCCACACATACCAGTTATTGGTTGCGTATAGCTTTCGGATTTAACCAGTCTGGCAAGAGATCTGCTGGCTTTGTTCCCTTCCCCCGTATCTCTTGGCCCTGGCAGGGGTGGTAATGTACAGGACCTTGTGGTCTGCCAGTCTGTGGAATTTGTCTAATTGGGCATGGAGAGAAGCTAAAGTCGTCTCACTAGTTGTTAATGCATGTGTTCTCCAATATCTGTAGTTGGGTCTCGGTCTGCTGTAATTCTAAACGTATGAACCGTAGAGAACCGTGCGCTAGCGACAAAATCTGGCCCCGCAACCAGACCTTAAAGTATTCCCATACCGTGGCCATGGACCCCTCCGAACCTTCGCTAAGAACAAAGTATTCCTTAAGATCCACTCTCAATGGGTCAAGTATTGTGGTATTGTGCAGCACAGCAGGGCGCATCCTCCACAGTCGGGCTGCAGTCTTGTCGTGTCAGTTGGATCTCCAGTAATACCGAGGAATGGTGCGAGAAAAGATGGAGCAGTCCGTTGTGAGCGGGACAGTCTGGCGAGTATAGCCAGTAGTCTATGCGTGAGCCAGAGTCGTGGACCAAGGAGTAGAAGGTATATTCCTCTGTCCTGGGATGCCTCTCCGTCCAGGCATCGATGAGGGGTAAATAATGAATGCACTGAAGGATAGTATGTGCTGCCCTGGTGTGCGTACAGGGACCCTAGAGGTTCTGTACATCTGTGGGTTGGGTATGTTGCCGAAGTCCCCATCCCAGAGCACCCTACTGTTGTCTAGTGGGGATATTAGTTGGACTATCTTGAGGTAAAAGTCTGCGTCAGCAGTGCTCGGGCCATATGTGTTGATTAGGATGATGGAATGTCCCTGCATGGTCCCCCAGATAATCACATACCTCCCCAATGGATCAACCTTTTGACTTTAGTTATCTGGAAACCCAGGGCATGATGAATAAGGGTGACAACCCCCTTGATTGTGATGAGTAGTCCGTACCCAGTCTCTGCGGGCCCCAGCTATGCGCAAATGAATACACCACTTTATATAGGGCGTTGGTTTCCTGTAGCATCAGGATCTGTATATTGTGACTTTTAGCATAGGCTTGTATTTTCTGTGCTTTGGTTGGGTTGCAGAGTCCCCGTACGGTCCATGTAAGTAGTCTAATCAGGGGAGCAGGGGGATCGGGCCCAGTCATTACTCCCTGTGAGTCCTATTATGTGGAGTAGATCTATTAAAGCGCCAATGAAGAGTAGACACCCATGTCTGACCATTGTATTTTTTTAATTTTCAAATCCCCAACTCCCACCCCCCATCCTCATCGTCGCCCAAACATGACAGTGTATACCCCTTCTTAAACAACCCAATCTTAAGCAGTGGAAGGCAATGTGCAACCCCGACCAGGAGAATCAAACGGTAAACTGGTTCGATCCACACTGTAAAGTTTGCTCTAACTCGGAGGACCTTCTCAAGATTTGATTGACAAGGCTGTCGTACGGTGGACGTCAAAAACAAGTAAGTGGTCATTGTCAATGTCAGTCATTGCGGGGAGTAATCGGGATATTCTGTTCATTGTAAACTGCAGCGTCTTCCGGGGATTTGAAAAAGTGGGCTCTGCCTGCATGTTGTACCCTCAGCTTGACTGGAAACAACATGGTGCATCGAGTTTTCCTCTCTGGTCGAAATTGCTTCTGGCAGCCTGTACGCCAGTGAAGAAGTCCAGGTATACATGAATTCTGGCCGAATCGTATTTCAAGGTGCCTTTTTCATGTGCCAGTCGAAGGATTTGGTCCCGGTAATTGAGTAAACTGGGCAATGATTGTGTGCGGTGGGGCCCCCGGGTTGGGCGGCAGGGCCCCCAGCTTAGGCGGCGGGGCCAGGGATCTGTGCGCTCTTTTCACAAGGAATTGGCCCGAAAATTGTGCGTCCCGGAATATTGCTTGCAATGCTTCCTCCATGAATGCTTCCATTGGGACTTTGAGGGTTCTCTCAGCCATGCCCACTACTCTAACATTGTTATGGCGGGATCGTGACTCCAAGTCTTCGCACTTTGCACGGATCGCCTTTAGATCCTTTTTAATATCTTCAATGTCTTTGCTGTGCGTAGTGAACTGTATCTTCGAGTTCCCCCCACCTGGGTTTCTGCTATAGTGATCTGGCCACTTTCCTTCTGCAGATCTGACCTCCGTGAGGATATGGTGGTGTCTATATCGTCCAGTATGGTGTTCACTGCCGCAAACCGAGCCTGCATTGCCTCATGTAGGCATCCATGACTACCTCAGTGGCCTGGGAACAAGCAGAGTGCTAGTCAGTACGTGGCATGTTGGTGAATGTGTCCATGGGGATCTTTTTTCTATCCTTCGGGCTTCCGCAGGTCATATTTTGGCAATGGGGTATACCTTCGATGTTTTATAGCACTTTTCCACCGCAGGAGCTGTGCACCTTCCGGTGGTAGGTTTTGACTTCACCTCGTGTGTATAGTGCACTTTCAGCTGTGGCGAATTCTCACTTTCTACTACTGGGTAATATCCTGGTCTCGTTTATGTGACGCTTTCCCAGGTATAGAGTGCTCACTGCCTGGTGCTAGTGGTCTCGCCTCGTGTGTTGCAGTGCTGTTTTGGGTCCCCACAGTGAGGCCTTCCTTATACGGGGTGGGTTCCAGGCCCGTATGTCTGCAGCCGGGGACGGGCAGCGGAGCACGCTACAAGCATTTCAGGCTTGCTCTCCTAGTGATGTATGGCAAGGAAGGGAGGCCACGTATCTTCTTCACGATTCCCCCAGCCTGCGGATGTTATAGCGTCTCCCTGGCCGTCTGACGCAGGATGGTGGAAATGGTGGTTGGCACGACCGTAGCAGCTGCTCTCATGACCCAGGGGGCCCCCGTGGAGTTGCGTATCAAGTGCGATGCAGCCGACAGTGTCCCCCGTGCCCTCAGTCCCGGCACTCCGCCGCCCAGGGTTTACAGCTTGCCATAGGCGGGCGGCCGCTGCGTGGGAAACAGCACAGCAACGATTTCTCTGTGTTCCGGGCCATGGTGCGCTTCCATAGTTGGAACAATAACTGTTGTGGTGTTCCGACGTCTTCCGGCGGCAATATCAGTTTTATGGCCCTTCTACTCGCAGGATTGGATCAACAGGATCTGATTAAGTGCGGAGCTCAACAGTTACGCTGCCATTTTCATTGGCGCACAACAGTGCCCCCTATGGTGGCAACAGTTGAGACCGAGACAAGTGACCACAGTTCAAGGGTGTTTATTAAACTGTATAGGTAGGTTGGAAAAACTCCTAATCTAAATCTAAGATGGGAGCAAGCTACGACCATCAAATAATAAGGCAGTCCTAGTGGCGTCTTGCCAAATAAAATGGCCTATACTAAAAAAAACGATTGCCAATCCTTACAGCTAAATACAAAAGGTGTGTGGGATAGGGTTCATAAGAAAGAAAAGTGTTGAGTTCAAGGACGAGACCTATAAAGCGGCCTTATATGCACACGACATGCTGTTGACCTTGACCCACCCGGAAACCTCTCTGAGCCCTGTGGGAGGAACTAGACAACTTCAAAGCAGCATCAGGATTCACCATCAACCTCGCGAAATAAATCTACAGCCATGGGTATCAACATCCCGCTGGCGGTCAGCTTCCTGATCCCATGGGCAAAAACTCACCTTGATTATCTGGCCATCTGGCTTCCTAGAACCATAGTGCGGGCATATTAGGTGAACCTCCCGGCCTTATTTAAAGAACTACAGCCAGATCTCTCCTGCTGGCAAAAACGAGAAATATCCTGGACTGGGAGGATCACGGCAGTAAAAATGAATCTGGTACCTAGACTGCTATACCATTGCCAGACCCTCCCAGTTCCCATTCCGAAAAAAGATGGGCAGAAACTGCAAGCAAACATCTTGAAGTTTGTCTGGGGTGGGAAAAAGCCACTCATTACCAGAAGAGTCATGCTCCGAATCCCTGGAATCGGAAGCCTGGGGATCCCGGATGTGGACAGGTACTGCCTGGCTGCCCAACTCTCAGCAGCATTCACATGGCAATCAGGCACCACCAGACCCTGTTGGCTGAAGCTGGAGGAAGTCTGGAGCAGCTACCCAGTGGAGTCCCTTCCGCACATCGCCTGGCCCAGGAATCCCACAAATGCTGGACCCCTGTTGGCGACCAGAACCACAGTGGAGAGTTGCAAGATGGCAGCCCGTAGGTGGAGCTTCCGGAGCATGGTGGGCCCGCTGTCACCCCGGTTTTGGGGCCATACGACTTCGCCAGGTGGAGGACAGGTGGGCTGAAGCGCATTGCAGACTTCGTCACAGACAGCACCTTGCTTACTTTCGAGGGTTGTCCCAGACAGCGAACATTTACGTTACTCCCAGCTGCGTCACTGGTTGTCCCATGACTCAATCAGGACACATGGAGGCCGAGACTTAATGGCATTACAATGAACCCTGACGGCAACCCCGCCCAGGGGGAACATTTCAACCTTATACAGGCTGTCGGACAGAGGCGCCCCTCACCTAGAGGAGCCCCACATGGAGCGATGGGAGCGAGACCTAGGTCGAGAACTAGATGAGGCGAGCTGGTACTGAATCGCTCTGCTGGAGGGGCTGCACTGACACTGGATCTCTATTCCACCTCCTGTGGACATGCCCGAAAGCAACCCAGTTCCGGTAAGAGGTCCTGGAGCAGATTAAACCAATCACTGGTTTTTCGATCCCGTGGGAACCTGCCATAATCTTGTTGGGCGACACTGGCAAGGACCAAGTCCCATTGACGGGGTGCCTTGAGGCCCTCTGCACGGATCTGAGTGCAAACACCCAAAGTGCCCAGCTATTCCCATGTGGTGGACCAAGTGCTGGGACATTGCAGCTGCTGAAAAGATTATTGCCCTTTGTTTTGGGAATGGAAGCAAGTTTGACAGCATTTGGGCTCCTTTTCTAGATTCCCCAGAGTGGCCTGGCAGCCACCGTTTTTCTGCTGGATGGCGAAATACGACTGATCTGAATCATGCTCCTGCCAACTGCTCCTGGGAGGCCCTTGCACGATCACCCTTAGCTGAAACAATTCGGGGCCCGAGGTCCCCATCCTCCATCTGACATTGAACTGGAAGTGCCCGACCCACCGCGGACCCTAGAGACAGCTCCCGATGTTCCTGGTCTTGAACTGAAGCTGCCACCTTGCCGGAAATCCCCTGAGACACACCCCCCCCGCCCATGATTTTGTTGAACTCTCTTGAGGTTATGTTTGGTTATTGACTGTTGTTTTCTTTCTTTGACTGCATTATGACTTGAATAATGTATACAGCATTTATATGTCAGTAAATTCTCAATAAAAAGTCTTGTTGAAAAAAAAAAAGAAAGAATGAAGTGTTCACAAAATGATAAATCAGGATGTGGTAGCTGGGGTCTCCCTTCTCCACAGCACAATCTTAAGCTTTCCCAGCACCAGACTACAGTTTCTTTCTCAGGATCTTTGGTGGTTAGGTCTCTCTTATACAAAAAAAGTCTCTTGCCTTCGAGGACCTGGTGTGTTTAAAAAAAGTAAACTTTCTCTATGTATGTTGGGTGATGACTTTTCACCCCTGGATCCCCCTCTTGAGGGTTCAGACCCTTCTCGAATGTTGCCTAAAAGAGCAGACAGGCAAACTAAGATCATTGAGAAAACACCATTAAAACCTAAATTGAATCTAATTTTGAAGGTCAACAGAAAATTATATTCCAATACCCTTGTCCCTGGTGCAAACATATCAACTTTCCTGAAGCAAAAAGAGAGAGATGAGTCATGGGCGTGGCTCCCAGCCACCTTGGCAGCAAAGAAGAGAAACTAGCAAATAACATCAGAGCAATCTCCCATATGAAAAAACACACTTGTCTCATGGAATACAAGGGTTTTGGTCATCTCACCTGCGATGAGGCTCTACCATGGAGTGATCTGGATCTAATCTGCCTTCAGGAAACTTGGTTACTAGAAGAACCAATCTTGGAAGGTTTTATGGTCCTGGACAACCCTGCCCTGAAAGGCCCCGCGGGTAGACCAGGAGCGTGCCTCCTGACTTTAATTAACACAAGAGCGGGCTATGGCATGAAAGAACACCACACCCCTATTCCGTATTTACAGTCGACCTTTCTCAGCAAAACTCATCAGGCCAACAAAAGCCTGCTTTATCAGAGTCATGTATTGTTAATAAACACCTATTGGAATGACTCGGACGTTAGCCCGGAAGTGATGATAGACCAAATAGCTAAAGGTATGTATAGGGGTAATCAGGATGACAACTTAGTAACATTGCTATGTGGCGACCTAAACGTGTTTTACGCGGCTATGATCACTGAAACTAGGAAAACGGATGGAAGAAATTAAACCATACTAAAAGGGAAAATACGCCAGTGGCATGATTTCGTCAAGTGTCGCGATCTACATATGAGACACGACTTTGAACAAGATGCAATAAGCCACATCACCTGGAAAAGAGAAGAGGCCTCTTCAGTTATAGATTACATATTTGTACCCAGAGAGCTTATTCCGCAGATAAGATCGCTGGTGTTTAAACAACAAGCACAAACTACTCCAAAGAGATGGAGAAGATATGATGGAAGCTATAAAGGGAAAATCCACAGCCCAGATGTGGTTCCTTAAAAATGCCCTTAATGGACCCCAACAGCACTTGCATTCTTCGAGGGGTCTTGGAAGCTGCATGGCGGGCCTTTTACTTGATGCTATTTACAGACCCCAATCAGGTTACACCAGTTGTAAACAAGCGGCCGGACCTATGGCTCCTACCATATGATCAAGATGATCTGATCTACATGATAAAATGTCTCAATCCATCGAGAGCACCAAGCCCGGAGGGGATTTCGATTGACATGCTCAAAGCCCACCCTGAACTTTGCGCTAAATTCTTGGACCTGATTCTCCAGAACATTCTCACTAGGAAACAAACCCCAAGTCCTGGAAATCCGCCCATGTCATCCCTATATTCAAGCAGAGTCGAAAATCGGATGCAACTAACTATAGGCCTATAGCCTTGTTGGATGTTTTGGGTAAAGTTTACACCCGATTACTGCTGAAAAGACTGAACAAATGGCTGCAAACTAATGCACTCCAGGACAAATTTCAAGCTGGTTTTACTCAAGGCCTAGGGTCGGCTCCACCAGCCTTTATAATTTCTCTACGAAAAAAAAAGCAAAAATATGGACATCAAGCAGGAAGTTATATCTGGCCTGTATAGATTTCACCAAGGCGTTCAATAGCCTCTATCGAACTAGACTTTGGAGCAAATTGGAAAATAAAGGATGCCCTTCAGACCTACTTGAACAATTAAAAGGTCTCTACTCAAATACATTGATACGAGTTAGACTAAATACAGCGGGTCTTATGAGTGAAGACATTCCAACGTACCGGCCCTCTATAATTTCTATATCTCAGATTTAGGAGACCACCTGGCCGCAATTCGATGCTTCCCACATAAATTGGGGAAAATGTTAATATCCCATTTGCTGTATACGGATGATCTTGTCCTTTTTTGATTCTTCTGAAATTGGCTGCAACGCCAACTGGATGGTTTCAAAAGTACAGTGATAAACAACTTGGAAATTAACACTAAAAAAATGAAAGTTCTGGTGTTTAAAAAAGGGGCAGGAAGAAAAGAAGAAAACATTCAAGTGGCACATTAACAAGGAAGAAGTAATAAAGGTGTCTTCATTTAGAAACCTAGGAAGAATCATTTCCAACAGTAGAGTGGAAAATGAAGCAGTCGACTCACTAAAACTTAAAAGTTAAGACATTGGCAAGTCAAGCATTAATCCTAAAAAGGAAATACTGCAAATGTTAATTGATTCCACTGGTAGAGTTCTATAGATTAAAGGTAACACCTGCGCTAACCTATGGCTCAAACATTTCTCAACATGACAATCAAATGGTGGCCTTTAATGGAAGGAAAATTCTGCAAAAGAGTTTTGGGCCTGCCACGCTCAATTCCAATTCAGTTAATAAGGAAGGAATTAGGTCTGAGCTCGTTGCTTATGTCCGTGCAATGGAAAAAACAGACCCTATTTGCAAAATGTCAATAAAACCTAGCTCCCATGCAAAAAGGAATCAAACAGGAACCTTTACATGACAATACGCCTATAAATATTAGATGGAGAAAACAATACACAGCCCTAATTGAGAACCTAGAAAGCCTAGCGCATGAGCTGTTTCTTGCACCGGCCGCAATCAAGAAAAACATAATTTTGAAAGATTGGATAAATACCTTGGAGGAAACATCTCAATTAAAACTTCATCAGGATTTAGGAGCAGAAATATAAAAAAAAGCGTACAATTCACCCATATTCGATAAAATACCTCGATCCAGGAATACGAGCATCCTTCATGAGAATTTGTTTTATCTTATTTAACACAGGAGAAATCAATGCTGTCCAGGAACCCTTTCACAAGAAGAGCCCCATGTGCAGATTTTGTAAACGGGAGGACATGAAAGAATCCCTTACACCTTTTTACAATCTGCCCTTCTTTTAATGAGCAAAGATCTCGATTCTTTGGCCTCTTCTTAATTAAGTACACCATAATTACGGTAGAAGCGTGGTGGGCCCATATATTAAGAGGAGACAAAATATCATTAACAGTGGTCATGGCCAATTTCTACAGACAGGAACTGGAAAAAGCGCTGTCTCTGAAGAATCAAGGCTGATTATTTGAATTTTGGACTTGAAAGTTGACGGTCTAATACGCAGAGGACTTCCTCCTCCGAGAGGATCACTTATGGGAACTATTGCAGAACATGTTGGGTTTGGTGTTGCCAAAAGTTTTATTTGTAAACTATAAAGCAATTTTTTTTTTAAGTCCATTGTTACTGGTTTGCCCTGCCTTCCTGTTGGTAATCTATAGCCATTCTGTGCAGCAAGCACCTTGTAAGGAGTTTACAGCCTGTTTTGGAAATCGCACTAAAACCACAGGTAAATCCCTCCAAAAGAACCCCAAACACGCTATAAACTATTTAGCTGGGGCTTGCTGAACAGGATTGCTATGTATTACTAGTTTGCCATGTCTTCCTGTTAGTAACAATGGACTCCAAATGCAGAGGACAGGCACACCGGACTGCCTCAGCCAATTGCTATGAAGATGGGAGGAGGGTGGGGGAAAAGGGACAGAAACAAAGGACTCCACCACAAAGGCAGTGCCTTTTTGAAGCAATCCAGATTGGAAATCACACCAAAACCACAGGTAACTCCCTCCAAAAAGAACCCCAAATAGTTGGATTGCTTCTTGAAGGCACTGTTTTTGTGGTGTAGTCCTTTTTTTCTGTTCTCCCCCCGGACCCACCTCCTCCCATCTTCAAAGCAATTGGCTGAGGCTTCCTCCACCCTCCATTTCCTGTCCCCCACCCACCCCATTCCTGATAGGGTCAACCATCTCCAGGAAGTACTTTTAGAAGTGAGCCCCAGGGCAGCTTTGATAGGGCAGCCGGCAAAGGGCCAGAGGCAAAGGGCAGCCCCCATCCCGTTTGCCATGGACGCCTGATGGGACATCCTACAGCTATAACCAGGTAAGGTGGTACGGGCGGGAAGCACAGCCATTACTATGTTCTGGTAAAACCCTGCCACTTCTACATTACTACCACCTGCTCCTAACACTGCATTGTATTCCACTGTGCTCTTGAACCTTGCTGCACTCTCTAGTTGGATATTGTGTTGAACCTTGTTCTGCTCCTTGGCTAGCCTTGTTACTGAACCTGGCTGAAACCCCCAATTGGCAAATTTGTTCAGTTCCGCTATGGTCTGAGGTGGACACCACTGTTGAATCTAGGGGAATTATATGAGCAAAGCCATTGTCGAATCTAGGTGAATTTGAATAACACACACACTGGTGAACTCATGTGAATCTTACAATCTAGCCACTGCTAAGACCAATGCGAAATTTCAGAGCATAGCCATTGCTGAATCTAGGTGATTTTGCACAATATAACCACTGTTTGAACTTGTGTGAATCCTGCAACATAGCCACTGTTAAATCTAGGCGAACCTTTACAACAATACAGCCACTATTAAACTTGTGAATTTTACTATATAGTCACTGCTAAAACCAGGCAAACTCTTACAATATCGCCACTATTTAATATAGGTGAAATATTGGAATACAGCCATTATTAACTCAAGGTGAATCTCACACCATAGCCACTGGTTGAACACATGAAATTCTAAAACATCGAAGCAGTTGAACGTCAGTGAATATTGGAGTGTGCCCACTGTTGAATCTTGGTGAACTTTTACAACATAGCCACTGGTGAATCTTGGTGAATTCTCAGAATATAGCCACTAGTGAAACCATCTGATTTTACAAAAAAGCCACTGTTGAACCTGAACGAATTATTAGAACGTAGCCACTGTTGAATCTAGGAGAATTACCACAGCACAGCCACAGTCAAACCTGTGAGAACCACTAGAGTTTAGCCACTGTAAAATTAATCTGAATTCTACTATTTAGCAACTTCTGAAGCTACGAGAACTATCGGATTATAGCCACTGTTGATCCCACGTGAACTTAAATTTGAAATACGGTAAGGTACCACTGACTCTGGTAACGGTAGGCTACACCACATTGAAGAGCTTTCCCCTCCCACAGCGTTTCTTCCCACAGAAAGAATCGAATGAAAGATTGGTAACACCTATTAACTATCAAGAATCCGACCACCGCAGGAAGGTCACCGCCTCTGTGGACTGGACACAAAATGCCAGACCCCATAAGGAGAGACAGGCACACAAGACCAACAAGGGAAGAAATAACCACAGGACACCACAGGGAGGCTTCAGCCACGGTGGACACCCCTGATAAAAGTGCAATCCTATAAGAACCCACTAAGGGAGACATCTATACAGGACACCACAGGTCACCAAAAAGAGGAAAGGTCCTCGCCCTTGTGAAACCGATAAAACCACAGCAACAAAACCAATACAACAACTACTAAATCACATACCACCACAGGAAGGCCACCACCTCTGTGAACCGGATTTTAAAAAAAACACAGGACCCTTCAAGTAGAGACGGCCACACGGGAGACAACCACATGAACCCACAAGGGAAAAATCAAACCACAGGGAGGTTTTTGCCAATGTGAACCTGACACAACTACAGCACAACAGATCCCCACAAGGGAAGATCAAACCAAGGGTAGCACAGGGAGTCATTCGCAACTGTAAACTAGATACCAACACAACTACAAAACTGCGAGGACCCACATAGAAAGACACCCCACAGGCAGTGGTAGAAGTGAACCAAAAAAAGTAGTAGAACTGTGGTCTCGGCAGGGGATAGGGTATGTGGAAGCATAGTGCAACATGTGACCAGTGTTGTTGCTGGGGCATTCCAATAGTCTAAGTGACTAAGGCTCCTATTACAACTTTACACTTGCACAGGGACATGAATGGACAAATCCTCTATATAGAATGGTGAATATGGTCGTAAAAAAGAAGAGGAATGGTAAACGGAAAAATGTAGTGAAACGCTGCTCCCGACAGTTCCCGCTCACTTCGATCACTGCCTACAAGGGAAGATGTAACCACAGGCCACCAAAAGAAGGCCCTTGCCGTAGGGAGCCAGATACAACCCAATAAAACTACAAAAAAAAATACTAGCTAACTTAAGGAGAGAGCCACACAGGTACCCCCAAGGAAAGACCAAACCAGAGACCGCCGCAGGGATGCCAACACTACCGTGAGTCTGATACATCTAACCACTCAAACTTTGCCCCTGATCACAAAAAAAAGAAAACCCACCTACCCCCACGGCTAGTCCCCGAAAGTCAAGGTTAGTCTCAGGCAGTGAGGGCTGGACTGCGACTGCTATGATTTAATCAGTGATGACAAGGTCTAGCCCACAGCCCCTAGAACTCCCCGACCCCCGGGATATCCCTGTCTCCAGGAACAGACCAACCCTGTCAGTATTTCTCCTGGAAGAGAGCTTCCCTAAAATGGGTCCCATCACAAAATGCCATCCACCAGGAAAGACCAACGCACAAGGACCAACCACTTCATTTGTTCTCTTTTGGAACAATCTTCTAACACAAAACCCAGGAACATACGCACATACCACGCTATAGCACACCCACACGTTCAACGGAAACGGGTCTGTGTGCTAGAACAGGACCAAAATCCTCTACCGAACGCCCTACCTGTCAACCTACCACCCACTTTAACAACCTCCTATCCTCACAAATCTCAAGCACATTAGCATGATTGCAGAATGCCCATGTTAAAGAGGGAAAAACCACAGACTCCAACCAGAAGGAAACGACACCAGCACGCCATACATCACGCCATACATCACAAACAAATTGGCAAGACAAAAGGTACCACCAACGTCGACGGGGAAACAACCACAAAGAAGATATCAACCCAATACGGAACCTGGCTAAGCTATTCACCGAAGAAACAGCATCAACAGACCTGAACATGCAATCCAATGGTAAACTTGACCAACACCAACATAACCACTGAAATGCACAGCCAAAGACCAAACGGACCACAAGAAACAAAACGATAAACTGCAACCTAGTGTGAGAAACCTGAAGGAGTCCCACCCGCTAGTCCCTGGGGAATCTGTCATCCAGGTGGCCAGGACACAGCCATCGCTTTTGGATCCAGTTCCTGGGGGTGGAGCAGTGCAGGAGGATCTCCTCAATGAGGGGCCTTTGGGGAGTGGAAGTGGGACACTGGAGGGTGAGACGCAGTATCCCCTTCCTAATAACACCTTTTCCCCATCCTACCAGGTAGGATACCTAGGAATCCAACCCCCCTCTTTCCAGACACAAACACTTTCTTGCAGACTATTCACTGTGAGCGACAACGGACTAACCCCAGGGCCGTAATACCTGGCAGGTCCCACCACTATGGTCAGGCAATTATGGATCATTACACACACCGGACTTCCATCACACTTCCCCACACGGATAAAAGGTAGAGCACAAAAGCACACTGAGCGAGGCAAAACACACGAGGACACAGATCCAAGATAGTAGTTTAATACAAAGCGAAAGATGGTGAGACCAGAGAGGGTTACACGGAGGGAAGTACCATTTAACTGTAAAGATCGTTACTTTCGTGAGCCTTGGAAAGTAAGTAACCGAACACCCATAACTAAGGCTGATCAAACCTGCACAGTGTGTCTGAGGTACCCGGGGCTCTCCTGCGTCGATAACCAAAGTGGGGAGCAGAGATTGCCGCTGTGGTACTATCCTTGGCTCCTACAACAAAGCAGCAGCAGAAAAGACATCACAGCCGGTGAGTCGGCGAGACCAATACCAAATCGGCAACGTTGTATAAAAGGAATAGTGTGTGAAGCGTTTGTGATGAGCGACGCAAATAGAATTGAAAGCCAAGAAAAGATACCATACACAGAGTGGTCCGGCGCCACGTGGGTGCTCATTCGAATGTCTCTGTTAGTTATACAACTGATGCGGAGTGTGAGAGAAAGAAATATTGAGATCAAAATGAAATGGTCATACAGCAGGTCGAGCTAAACCCTCTGCACATTCGAAAGTTTAATGTACATCGCAATTGGTCGAAACCCGGGTGAGGGAGACTGATTGATTGAACGAAGAGAAAGGATCGAAGCCCAGCTGAGGGGGATCCGGGGTGAATCGTGAGCCACCTGAAAAAGAATTCTCTGAACTTTGTTTTGAATGGGATCTGAGCCCGGAAGAGGGGAATCGGGGGTGAATACCCACGTTAAATGCTGGTGAAAGGAAAAGAACATTTGTGTAGTGTTTTTGGTACAGCAGGCCTTCTGCGTCAAGAGACTTGCAAGAAGTTACGAGACTTGGACACAGAAGGTCCAGAACTGGGAAAATTGAACTATATCCCTGTGCTGCAGAAGCCAGAGTGTGTGCTTAGCTCAAGTGACCCGCCTTGTCCCGTGCTGCAAATGTGGGGAAGGCAGGCCGTTGTCCCGAGGATCCTGACAATATTTTGTGAACACTTCTTTCTTTTTCATGAACATTACCCCATGTTATCTGTAAATTAGTGGTAAGGATTGGCAATCTTTTTTTTTTAGTATAGGTCCTTTTATTTTGACAAGACTCCACTAGGACTGCATTATTATTTGATGGTCGTAGCTTGCTCCCATCTGTAGATTTAGGTTTAGACAGGCATTTGACAACCCCTTGTGAAAGTTCAATAAACACCCTTGAACTGTGGTCACTCGTGTCTGTCTTACTTCAATACCATGCCTTCCTTACACTAGTCAACGCTGGATCTATGTCCAAGCACTCTACAGAAATATATGATCTGATCAGTGGCAGAGGGATAGACCTCCTATTCCTCACAGAAACCAGGCTAACTCAAAACTACAAGGTAATGGTACACGACTGCCTACCCATCAACTACAAACTCAAACCAGCCAACAGAGAAGGAAAAAGAGGACTCCTCCTCGCCATAATATACAATGACCAGCTAAGAATAACAGCAACACCGTTAAACATCCCAAACTGCAAATTGCTCATCCTACACTTATCCCTAGATTCTCAAACCAGCCTCACGTTTATACTCTTCTACAGGCCACGGACCTACGACCCGATCTTTGTGGACGCCATCGCAAACATGGCCATTAGACGACATCACCTGATTATTTTTGGAGATTTTAACATTTGGTTTGAAGAAGAGAACAGACTCGCCCAAAACACGTACTAATCAACTACCGACAATGCTCCTACGACAACTGTTGAAAGGAGCGATCCACACAGCAGGCCACACAATAGATGCAATCTTCGGCAATGTTAGGCAACATTGTATGCAGTACCCTTTGGGTGCACTACAACAACCCTGACCTCCTGGCAATAGAAACCGAACCTTTGGTATAAGTCTGCACTACACAGGTTGGTAGCATTTGGAGAAGCCAGGCTTATCTCAAGAGGGGTCAATGTGAGCTGTAGGGGAGTTACACAGAGATTCAAAGTGACAAGTATTCAAATAAACTCTTACACACAAAGTTTCTTGATAAAACAATTATTAATTTATTTATCAGTCTGTTAGAATAAGCCTTCAGATGGGGGCAATATAAAACACCACACACATATATTTCAAAACACACACTCAAGTTTCTAAATCAGTAAGTACCCTTTTGGGATGGCCCACAGACACAACCTACACCCTCGGGAGACTTCAATGGCTAGGCTGCTGAGGACATTAATGTATCACTGTTGCATTTTAGAAGAGCTTAGGAATAGGTTAAAGGAAAAGTTTATTAGAAAATACAAGAGATCACAAATATTCTCAACCAGGAAAATACTTTTGGATCATCCAACAAGAGTCACTCACTGGAACAGGCTAAGCCAAAGTCAATGGGCAAAAGTCTATATGAGCTGAAGCACTCCTTTGCAGGTAAGTAAGACAAGTCTTTGCACAATGTTTTTAGAAGTCTCTGAAGAAAAAGAAGAATCAATGGAGGGCCACAAGCTGTAATACTTGTGAGTAGTAGAAGATTCAAGCAACTCTACAGTAAGAGGTACGTTCTCAGACTTTACAGTACCTTTGGATTGAAGAAAAGTGCAGCAGATGACTTCTGTTCCTGTGCAGCTCAGCAGATCTCACTGTTGCTGGGCCTCAGTCGTGGGGACAAGAGGGAGGACTTCTGGGGACTCCTGCAATGGAATGGTCACTGCTTGCAACCAGCAAACTTCAAACAAGTGGCACTTCTGTATTTCAGCTCCTTGCGACTACTGCAGATAGCAACACTGCGGTTCCTGGCTGACGAGATGGACTTTCCTTGCTTCTGGGGTCTCGCAATCTGTTGAGGGGGCTCAGGCTTGGTCAGTCCTGCTTCCTGGAAGTCCTGGAGGATCTTCATGGATTTCTTGGCCAGCTTAAAAGCAATGCACACGAACTGGTGTTCCTCTCCCTGGCTATTCGGTTTGCAGCAGAAAATATGTGGAAATTCAACCAGCTCCGAGAGGATGTCCAGGTGGCTTACTTTGGAGTTGATTGGTCCCACCAACTCAAGGGGAGAAGTCGTCCTTGCAGGAGCTTCTCTGTCGATACGAAAGTGGAGTTTCAACACAGCAGCAGGGCTTTAACGGCAAAACGAACGGTCCAGGAGTTGCAGCAGGCGTCTTCTTCAAGTTCTCTTCGGATTCCTTCGTCCAGTGGTCGACTCTGCCTTCCAAGCCAAAAAGCCTCGCCTTTTATGCAGCTTGTTCCTATTAATTCCAGCCTAGCTGTCAGTCACAAAGCAGGGTGGCTGTTCTTGCTGGGCAGTCAGCCGGCCAATCACCACAGAGTGCATTTGGTTTTCCTAGGAGACTAAGCACAGGGAGTTTCGGGCACCTCCCTCACTTCCTGCTCCCTCCAGACACCCTAGAGCCAGAGGTGGGTTTCACTTGTGAAGCCCGCCAAAGACAGGGACCAGACCTGGTTTGGTGTTGAGTAAATCTCAAGAAGGACCTTTCCACAAAGAAATGGGGAAAAAAAATGGCACCCATGGATGCTTTATCATGACTGCGAACGCAGCCTGCGGTAAAATCGCATAATGGTAGTAAAAACGTAAACTACTGCCACCAGCCATTCAGTGAGGAAAGGGTAACATAAATGTTACATGAGAAGCTGGACAAAGGGGATACTAAGTAACCCCTCTAGCACCCTATTGTAATATAGTGTGTGCAGGGTTTAGAAAGTTACAAATGTAAATTTCACTTTACTGCTCTGGGAAACAGTAGTTTATCCCAGAGCAGGTATTTTAAACCTTTGGGGAAATCTGAAAAACTTCCCCCTGCCACTGCACTGAAGATGCTGTGTGACACAAAGAGTTTGTCAGACTCCACAACCACAAGTACAAAATCACATTAAAATACACGAGAGAGTGGGAAAAGGGGTATCACTCTCTCCAGGTAAAAAAAAAAAATCAAGTCCTCAAAATCCAGCAAAGTTGCTGGGGGTCTCTAAGGTAGAGGGAATTGGCACATTTCTGAGAATTCTCCCTAACGGGACCAACCTGGTTTGGCACGCAGAGTAAATCTCAAGAAGGACCTGTCCAACAAGAAATGGTGAAAAAAGGAGTCCAGGCCATTTTGATGTAATGGGCACCCATGGGTGGTTTACTGCAGCTGCGAACGCAGCCCGCAGTAGAAACACACAATGGTAGTAAAAAGTAAAACACTGCCAACATTGATGTAAAAAGTAAACCACTGCCATTAATTGTAGAAAGGGTAACATAAAAATGTTACGTGGGAAACTAGACGAGGATACTTGGTAACCCCTCCAGCATCCTATGGTAAAATAGTGCGTGCTGGGTCTAGAAAGTTACAAAATTTAAGTAAAGTCAATTTCACTTCTCTTGTAAACAGTAGTTTCACCAAGAGAATGTATTTAAACCTTTGGGAAATGTAAGAGACTTCCCTGTGCCACTGCACTGAAGTTGCTGTATGTCACAATGTAAAGATGATGCCTGTCGAGAATGTCAGACTCCAAAGTCAAAAGAAACACAGAGAATACATCACATTAAAAATACATGAGATAAAAAGTCCTAAAGTCCAGCAAAAAGAGCTGGGGTCTCTAGGGTAGAAGGGAATTAGCACATTCCTGAGAATTCTCCCTAATGGACAACAAAAACCTGGTCACAACTTCACCTCCGATGCAAATCCTCTGCAGCGACCACCTCATTATACCCTTTGTGATCCAACTGCCAACACAGATACCTGACAACCTCCTTAAAAGCTCTCCCATTCTGAAATAAAATTGTTGAGCAATTAACAGTGTTGACCTAAAAGTGAAACTGACAGCCACAAAACCATCACTCAACACACTAGACGCAACCAGCATAGAAGAAAGAACAGACACAATCCTAAAATGGGTCACAGAAGCATTAAATGACATTGTACTAGAAAGACCTTACAACCCCTCACTTAAGAAAACAATAGCAAGATGGTTCACACCGCATATCAAAGCACTGAAAAAAAGCCAACCGAAAACCAGGACAAAATGGAGGAAAAATTACGATCCCCACTAAATAACTGTATACCACAGACAGATTAGACTTTACAAAGTCGAAATATTCAAAGTAAAAAAGACATAGTACAATGAACGGATTGCAAAATCAAGCAACACCCAGAAAGAAATGTTTAGCATAATAAACGAGATGAAACCCATCCAGGTGCAGCAACGCACCAACCCCTACGCAAAAACTATGCAACAACCTTGCTGACCACTTCATGAACAAAATCACTACCATCCAACAAATCATACAAGCAAGCCAAAAAGCACCTTTTGATTACCTCAAACCAGCCAGCACTCAAACCACTGATCGGACTAAGCCACCTCCCACCGAGATCAACAAATTCATTACACAGCCTGTTAAGCAAAAGCAATAGAGTAGGCTCTCCAGCCGACTCCTGCCCACCAGAAGTTTACAAAACCCTCCTAACCCAGAGAACCTAGGCAGAAAACTACCTCAACATCTTCAACTTCTCACTAGCAGCAGGAACCGTGCCATAAGCCTTCAAATCGGCCTACATAAAGCCACTCCTTAAAGACACATCTGGAAACGTGGAAGACTTGACCAACAACTGACCAATTTCAAATATTCCATACCCTGCAAATCTTCTGGAAAACTATGTCTATGAACAAAACTTGGAATGCGTAGAAAGCAACAGGCTGTTAAATCAGGCAAAAGTAGGCTTCAAACCCCTGACGGGAACAGAACTGTGCTACTATCTATATGGGACGATCTATAGACCAACTCAGACTTCAACATATAAATCATCACTAATAGTACTCTAACAGCAGCCTTCGACACAGTCAACCATGACGCCCTTGTCAAGAGACTTGAAGATATTGGGATTGGCAACACAGCTCTCCTCTGGCTAAAATCATTCATGATAGAAAGAACAAAATACTTGGGTAGCGCCTTTCAAATTAGCACCTTGGAAAACATGCAGTCCAATAGGGCTTATCAATGTCTCAGCTACTTTTCAAAATCTGTATGACCCCCCCTGATTAACCTCATCAAAAAACATGGCCTCACCTGCTAGAACTATGCGAATGATACTCAAATCATCTATAAAATCAATGCCAGGTGTTAGGGAGGATTCTAATTTCTGTGCCAATTCCCTTTAACCCTAGAGACCACCGGCTCTTTTGCTGACTGTAGTACTTTTTAATTTTAACCCTGGAGTGAGTGAGACCTTTTTCCCACTCTCATGTGTTTTGACCTGATTTGGATTATGTGTTTCTTCTGTTTGTGGAGTCTGAGAAACTCCATAGGCATATACTTTTTGTATGGTGACACACATCAACCTCAGTGCAGTGTCTGGAAATCCTTTATATTTCTCCTAAGGTTTAAATTCCTTTTCTTGTGTGAACTACTGTTCCCAAGAATAGTAAAGTGAAATTGACTTTACTTACCTTTTCTTATTGTAGGTCCAACACATCCCATCTTATGTGGAGTGCTCGGGAGTTACCTTGTAGCCCCTTATCCTAAATCCTCATGTAACATTTTTCTGGTACCCTCACTACTTTAAGTGGCTGCTGGCAGTGGATTCATTTTCCTACAATGGTGCTTTTGTACCGCAGGCTGAATCCTCATCTGCAGTATGGCACCCATGGGTGATGGTTTTGTCAAAATGGCCCGGTCTTATTTATTTTGCCATTTTCTGTTTGTGAGGTCTTTCTTGGGTTTTACTCTATGCGTTGAGCCAGGTTTGAGCCCTTTGTTCATTTTGCCTTTGGCGGGCTTCAGCCCTGAAGCCTGCCTCGGGCTCCAGTGTGTCTGGAAAGACAGGATGTGAGGTAGGTTCCCAAAAAACTCCCCTGTCCTTGGTCTCTAGGAATGCCTGAATGCAACCAATCCTGATTTCAGGACAGCCACCCTGCTGTTTGATTGACAGCCTAGGCTGTGCATGAATGGGAGAAACCTGCTTAAAAGGTGAGGTTTGTGGGACTAGAGACAGTCGACCACTGGGAGAAATAATTGATGGAGACACCGTGAACTAAGTTTGCTGCATCCTCCGTGACCTTTGAAATGCCCGAAGAAGCCCTGCTGCTGTGCTGAAACTACTTTTTCAATTCAACAGAGAAGCTCCGAAGGGATGACGTCTTCCCTTGGATTAGTGCCTTGAAACACTTGTGTATAGGCTTGTTATAAATGCCATATCATATCGTATCATTAGTGGGACCAACTAACCCAAAGACTAACTCCACTGGACCATCTTCCCCGACTGGCTGTACTTCTTTGCTGCTGCAGGAACCGAGTGCCAGGAGTTGAGAAATCCGTAGTCTAGTGCAACGGTTGAAATCCAGCCAGAAGTTCTAGGAGTCTCTGAAGCAGGACGACCAGAGCTAGAGTCCCCTCACCAGAGTGCAGGACCCAAGGAGTGAAGGAATCTCAACCGGTATCCGAGATCTGCGTCGGTGCTGTTTACCGAGCACTGAAACCGCGAAGTGCCGCTGAACCAAAAAGAGCCCGTACCTGCCGTTGACCTCCAAAATGCCGCTGCAGGAGCCCTCCAGACGTCCTCCCTATTGTCCCAATGACTGAGGCTCAGGAATCTAGGGTCTGCATCGCTGCAACAGGACAGAATCCAGCTGGACCACTGTTCTTCAAACCAGAGGTACTGTTTAGACTTGGGGTACTTACCTCAGTGTCTTTGAGTGCTTTTCTCAGTTGTGACTTGCAGTGTCTTACCTTTTAGAGTTGATTCCAAGTCTGCTTTTCACAGGCTTAACAGCTTGTGACCCTACACGTGATTTTCTCTACAAGATCTCTAACTTTGAGCAATACTTTTTATCTAAGAAGTGCCTCAGCTACATAGACTGCGTTCCAATTGTCTTTGGCTGTCCTTGCTCCCTGCAGACTCTTCTACCCCATTGACTTAGATATTGTTTGTCCCTCATAGGTAGTAACTTGTTTTAGACTTTTACTGGTGGGAAAAGCTTCATTGGAAGAATTAGTTGTCCTTATAGATACTGAGAACCTACTTAACCTTTTCCTCCCTTAATCCTTTCCTTTCTGCAACGTAAATCTAGTGATATATAAACCCCTTTACTGTTCTTGTGAATGAAGTCACCTCAGTGTGTAGGAAGTGTGTAAGAAGCATATCCAAAGCGTATCCACTAACTTGTTTGATTCTGAAAAGTATTTTGAAGTATATTTACCGTGCTACATCTATTGCCCTTTTTTGAAGAACGCTTATATGAAAATTGATGTTAAATAACTATTTATAACTGAAACCTTGAGTGTGTTACTTGGTTACTTGTATTTGCTAATTTCATTGCTACAGCTCACATTTACCACTCTTGAGATGGGCCCAGCTGCTCAGTCACACTACCAACTTGTGTAGTACAGACCTATACCAAAAGGTGGGTTACCTAATACCAAGCAGATAAGTGTTGTGTAGTGTCACACAGTGTTACTACATCAATTCTTACCTAACACCAGCGAAGAACAAAACACAACACTCAGCGACTGCATCAGTGAATTTGACCAATAGATGAGCACCAACAGCTTTGAACCAACCTGGACAAAACGGAAATTATGATTGCACTCAAAAACCTGTGAACCACGACCACATTCCATGGCCCACCAAGCTGGGATTCCCGCCAGAACCATCCAAAGTGTTAAAAAATCTCAAAATCCTAGGGGACAATGAACTAACTCTAGAACCACAAGTCAACCCAGTAATTAAGAAATGCTTCTTCCACCTACAAACGATCAAGACGTTACTTCCCTTCTCCTTTACACACACAACACTCGCTGTCACCACTCTAGTCATGTCAAGAATATATTGCGCCAACAGCATCTACCTCGGAATGCCAGAATACCTCATGAAGCAGCTACAACAAATACAGAACGCAGCAGCAAGACTACTCCTTCGACTTACTAGAAGAGAAGACATCACACCAGCGCTAAGAACACTGCATTGGCTACCAGTCCAAAAACGTTTCTTCAAAAAACTCTGCATACATACAGAGCGATTCATGGCCAATGGGTGGAATTTGGACAGGAGAAAATCTCCATCTACAAACCAAAACAAACACTAAGATCCTGCAACAGCATTCACCTCGAACCGAAACAATGCTCAAACATACAGGGATCAGCATTCTTCTGCATAGCGTTGGAACCCAGGAATTCTCTCTGAAAGGAAATACGAACAACAGAAGATCACCTGAAATTCCAGAAACTGGTAAAACATGGCTCTTTAATGCACTAAACTGAAGAAAACATGGGAGCAGCAAACCATGCCACTGCAATGCAAGAGAACCTTACGAGACGACAACACCCAAAGAAAATCCACCCCGAACTGAGGTAGTACTAAGACTGAGCCGAATAGCTATCCCATTATAAAAACAGCACAAACAACTCAAACTCTCTAACACTGAACATACCCACCACCCAGCACAGAAGGAACATGACACAGACCTTCAACAGAAAACACCCAAACTGCAGGCACTCTATCAGCTCTCCACAACGGCCAACACGCACATGAAACGCCTGCAAACAACCAACCACAAAAACATCACACAAACAACGATCTACCTACATCATACCAGCACACAGTGACCAGGTTATCCCAAATGAAGCTACCAACAGCACATCAAAGCGCTCTTGCGCTTTCCCCTCTCAATCCTACTAACCTACCATCTTAGCTCTCTTCCTTTTCAGATACGCCAGAGCACCTGGAGACCATGAAAAATGTCAGCGGTGCATAGTAAAAGTCTCAATAACATATCCCAGGATGTATCTAAGGCAGCAGAGAAAAGAGCTACTAGCATATCGATCAGCTCTCAAACAATTTAATGCCAGATCTCAAAAACTGTATCAGAATATGTAAAATGGAAGAGATGGATAATTCCAATACAAACCCAGGATCAGCAACTATCTATCACATGAAAAGACTGGAAGCTCTACTTTTTTTAACATGTTCTTAGGTTTTTGGTAACAAATACTTACTCAGAGAAAAATGAGCAGATTTGGGAAATGTGGGTGCCTGTGGATGTGCCCATCCTCCACATACATTTTTTGTCTGCATACTTTATAGGTCATTTTTAAGATGTTATATTCTTGGCTTATTCTCTGCCATGAGTGTTGGTGGTTCATATTCTACAGTGACACATGTAGGAGAATATTAATACCCTGGCATCCAGTATTTCACTGTCTCTCCTTTCTTCCCCTGATTTTCCCTCTTTTGTCGTCTGTTTTGTCTAATGACATACAAACGGTTACAATGCTATAGGTTCTTGGGGTTTCCGGAATGGGCTCTTCGTATAAGATATGTTGTTCTATCGTCCTGGTTAGTGTTATGTCACATGATGAGACTAAACTAAGCACACTGTTGGGACAATGGGCTTCATTATGAGGTTGGCGGTAACCCACCGTTGCCACCAACAGCGGATTGCCACCAACCCTGTAACTCTGTTTCTGCCGCCTGAGATCCCTGTGCCACCGGGACATTACAAGTCCCAGTGGCATGGGATATCGTGCAGCAGAAAATGGTGTGCCCCATTCCTGTGGAGTCTAACAGAACTCCACGGGAATGGGTGCACGGAAGCACCGGCACCGTTTGTCGGCGGTGCCGGTGCTTTCAATTCAACCCTGCCAACCGGGGGCCGATGTACCCCTGCCAGGTGCATCTGCTCCAGCAGGCAGAGTTGTAGTCTTCCGGTCCGGAAAGGGTGCTGGTACGTTTCTACTGGCACCCTTGTTTCCGGATCGGCAGACTCGTAATGAGGCCCAATGACTTTTGAATGCGTCACTTGGAATGTCAAAGGCCTGACAGTGTGATGGCCTGAACAATCAAGATAAAAGACAAAAGGTTCTTGCACATTTGAACATATCTATACCGTTGGTAGCTTCTAAACGAGAAACACATTTGTCTTTGCTGGAATCCATGAAATTGAAAGCATTTTGAGTGGCGAACATAATTGCTAGCCAAGCTGAAGGTAAACGGAATGGCGTTGCAATATTGATTAGAAAAAGAGATGAATTACAAAATTCTGCATAAAGAGTCCAATACGAAAGGAAGATGGGCCTTTGTTAAATTGCAAATGAAATCTCAGATTATTTCCATTGTTGTTGTATATGGTCCCACAAATCCAGATCCCATGTTTTGGGCTGATACGAAAAATAAATGAATGCAGTCTGATTTACCTAATCTTGGTGTCTGTGCATATTTTACCAACATTGATCTGTTTTTTGACACAAGATCAACTTGTCAATTTTAAAAGTGGCAAAACACATAAGGAGTTTCTGCGCTGTTTATTAGAGGCTGGTTTGGTTGATTCATGGGGTCTTGCACATCAAACAGATTTTGATTTCACATTTCATTCTGTTCCTCACTACTTTTGAATTTTGAAGTCCTTATCTGGTACAGTGGTAGATTCTAGGATTGAAAGCCCAGTAATATCGCATCTTGCTCCAGTAATTATGAATCTGTACTTGAATAGTGTTGAAAAAGGCTCTAACAGATGGAAATGAAATAACTCATTGTTGGACGATCATCATTTTGAAGTCATACCGATCTCAAATTTAATCAGTTTTTCTTTTAAATTAATAAAGATTCTGATACTTCACCAGTTAATAATTGGGATACATTCAAGGAAGCTCTGTGAAAGCGAAAGATTTAGCTGATCTTTTTAAGTAATTGCATAAAATTGAAAAGAGATATAATTCCAATGAGTGTGATGGCCCGTTTAGGGACATCTTATCTATACGCTTCACTATTAATAACAAAATGATCAGAACAAGCTTGTGGAGTTCTACTTAAATATGTGAAAAATGTATCAAACTTCCAATAAGGGGTCTAAAGCGCCTTTGTCAATAATTATTCAGGATCGGTAGTATCGCCTGAGAAAGCTATTTTAGAAATTTTTACTAAGTTTGACAAGAATCTGTATACATAAAAATATCCCAGTGTCTGTAGATGCTCCGTTTGCTTCCAAATTCTTATAGAGCCAGAGTCCAATACCAACGGGGGGGCATTTTTTTCAGCTTAGTTAGCAAGAGTACCTGGCACGGTTGGTTGGTGGTTTTTGTGGTGGCTGCTTCGAGATCTGGTGTGGCATATCCTCTCTTGGAATTTGTGTACTTTTTGTTGAACTCTCTTTGTCGATCTTACATTCTTCGGTATCATTAGGATCTTTTTGATTCTTAATAGCTGTCCATATGATAGGTGCTGGAGTCTGTTGGGAGGATGAAAGTTCATCCGATAGAGCAAGTTGTTCCCATCAGTAGCTTTGGTATAGAGAGTAGTAGTGATCGCATTATCTTTAACTCTGACTTTGACATCAAGAAAATGGACATTGGGTGTCTCCCTATTTCTGCAGTAAACTGGATCCGGGGATCTATCTCATTGATGTAGATGAGGAAATCTTTCAAAGTAGCATGGGTTCCGTGCCAAACTGCAAAAATGTAATCTTTGTATCCATCTGACAAGATAGTTGTGCTAAACTGGGTGGTGCAATATGTGCAGGTTCTCAAATCTGTACATGAAGGAGTTGGCGTACGATGGCACCATGGTGCTGTTACTATCCTTTGAAGATAGTGCTGGTCTTTGTGTTTGAAGTAAGAGTTCTGGGAAATTTCAATAAGTTCATAATCTCTTTGGCAGCTCCAATGTTGTCAGTGTGTAGCAATAACCACTCAACAGCTTATTGTCTTACGTCGTGAGGAATGCTGGTATAGAGACTGGTGAAATTGATGGTGAGAAGAATGTCATCTTCTGCAAGTCTGATGGTCTCAAGTAGTTGAAGGAAATGTGTGCTATCTTTAATATACGTAGGAGTATTTTGGATACATGGTTGAGGCTTTTCATCTTGAACCCTTTGTGATGTCCGATCTCCCTTTTTGTTTACCAGTGGCGATCCCTGAGGTGCTTTCCTTCTGAACTGCTGTGGTAGCAGACAGAGCGACTGCCTGATCTGTTTCTGTGCTGCTCGGGTCTGATGACGAGTATCCTCCGGATCTCATTGGTTACTGCTGATATTTGTCGGCCCATTTGCATACCTCATTGTTCAGGTAGTCATACGTGTCCCTTTTAAACATTATCTTCTTGATCTCTAGCTCTGTTCTATATGACTCGGGTTTACTGTTGCTATTCTTAAGCATCTCAGCAAACGACTTGGAGCTGGTAAGTCCAGTGATTTCTATCGTTCGTTCCTTTATCTTTTTCTCCAAGTGATTGATGTTACTCACCAGTTCGTGAATGGTTAATAGGAATGCGCAAGATTAATACAGAAACATTTTCAGCAGTTATATGATGTAAAAGTGGGGAAACGAGTGCCAGGAGAGAAGCCCTCCTAGTAGAAAGTGTCAAGGAGTAGAAGAGTAACCTGCATTGCATTTGGTAAATACAACATTGGAACAAACAGCACCAATGTGTTCCATGTTTTCTCAGAAGGTGTTATGAATTTGATGTTGTTGAAAGTCAGACTATTCTAAAGGTTTGAAGTAAACCTCACCACAAAGTACTTGTAATAGTGGTAGGGGTTTTTGTCATGGCAGGCAAGTATATCAGGATAGGGACCTTTTAGTTGTAGTCCTGGCTGGTTAGTTGACCAAGAAGAAATCGTTCAAGTAATGCGGTGTGGTGGAATCATCCTGACAAAACATTGTTGTTGATGCAGAAGAATTGTGAAGTGTTTTCTTTTGTTTTTTAAACAAGAAAACTTTTCAAGACTTAAGGTCTGGTTGAACTGTTTAAAAAAAGAAAATCCAAGTGAAGGACTTTTGGAACCAGAAGAACTTTATGACCATAACTTTGTTACAAAAATGAACTTTCTTATTTGATCATTTGAATGAAAAGCCTGTTTTGAATCTGGGGAAAAGAATCCAACCCAGGTTACAAGGATATACAGTTATCAGGATTTTGTTGAATATAACTGTCATTTCTGTTACATTTGAATTGCCTTGTATTAACTTTTTTTTAAAGTTTGATGCATGTATAAATGTGAGGGACAGATTCCTTTTATTAGAGTGTTTTCCTTTAGTTTATTTTGATAGACAGGGGAATCCTCTTTGGTTAGGGATAGTGAGGCGTTTATCAAACCCTTATGATTCACAAAATGGCTTCTTGTGGAAATTCTTTACCAAGTTGACCCCTCACACACGTCATCTGTTTCGCAATGGGGTTTTAAGTTATTCTAACAACACAAAGATGAAGAGATTTACATATTCGTAAAATGGAGTGCCTATGTAATCCGTAATTGTGCCCTTTTCGGATGACAGCGCCCGGTTCCTGCTCTATGCGCTCGCGTCTGCTTTAAGTAAGCAGACACGAGCACGTCGAGCAGGAGCTGGGCGCCATCATCCAAAAGGGGCACAAAGTGATATTGCAGGCAACCTATGCACTTCATTTTCCAAAGACAGAAATCGCTTCATCTTTTGTTAGAAGAACTTAAGACACCATCGCGAAACTTATGGCGCGACAGCAGGAAATAGAATGTGCTCCCCTGAATGACAACAAAACGCGAATGAGTATCACCTAGATGGTTTAACGAAGAGATTGGATCTCTGTGTACAGACATTGACTTTCTGTCCTTATGAAGACCTAGAAGTGAAACGACAAGAGATCGCAATGGATGGGCAGATCTAGAGGGAAAAGGCCAAAAGCTATTTATCAACATCTTTTTTAACTACATCCTTTGTTAGATGAAATGGAGATTGGGATATAAAAAGCAATCCTCGGAGAAACAGTGGGGACATTGTGTTTTCTCTAGTGTCTGAAAAAGTGAGTCACCAGATTAAAAACAATATGTATTGAAGTGATGTGAACCCAGTGGGCTCTTGGATACCGCACCCAGAATTTAAGATCAAAGAATCGAATATTTTTGAGAGAACCACCACACTACACTCCCTATGTTATGTGTGAACATGAATTGAAAACTCTCCAAATTGTACTGTATTTGCACAAATGGCACTTCAACTAACCCCCAGTCACACTTAAAAAACAGTGAATGTATAGGTCTTGTGAGTTATTTTATTAGTCGAGTTGTAACAAGATGAGACATTGCGTGTCTTGGATAAAATGAATACATTTTGAATTTTATATTTTCATAAACAAGTTGGAGACTCTTATACAGTTATTGAAGTATTTGGCTGTAGATGCATTCCTAAGCTGCGTAATTGAAAAATAGGAGGAGGGGTAGCTTCTGACGTTTGTAGTGCTATGAGATGCTCACACTGCCACTTTACCCAGGAAACCTGTCATTTTGCCTGGCAAAAGGCTTACGCATATATGCTATTTCCTGAGAAGGCAGGAAGAAGACCAAACTAAAACATGGCCAAAGGACAGAGTGAAAAATGCATGGCATATCTTGACTAAATGGTACTTAAAATGGTTCCATGTAATAATGTCCCCTCAAAAATATCGCCATGTGAAAAAATCGCTGAAAATGGCAATTGTTTTAAGGGGACATGGTTACATGCAACATATGGGGTACACCCCTGCACCCCGACTCATCTTGTCCCTATATATATGGTGCCCTATATAGTGTTGCCACAACCTTTTCCCGCCGACATTCTATACGGCTACCATATATATAGGGATCTTATTACCCGATACCCTTAAAATGGCATTATGTGGTAAAATGCAAAAGTATACCTGATGAAAATGAAAAACATTCTAGAAAAAGATCTACTGCCACCAAGCATGCCTTGGACACCTCATAACGTTCTTCCTTTGTCCTTATGGGCTGACCAGTGCTCCAAAAAGTGATAAGATGAACAAGGAAAGTAAAGTATAAATGAATTGCTAACCCTCCAAAAGTAGGATCGTCTTCAAATCACAGCAAAAAGATGGGGGCTTCATTAATGTCAATGGAGGGGACGCTGCAAAAAAAGTATTTCCTGACATTTACACAAGGAAAGTGTTGGGGGTTGACTTGGCACCCATGCAATTACTTTTTGGCAAGAAGGGACACAAAGAATGGTTTGTTCACATACACAATCCTGGGTCCAGGGCCACATATGTCTGTTGTTGGTTGAGGGTGATGCAGTTGCGGGTGATGTGAGTGTCGGGATCATGTGGTTCCATCAGGCTTTCGGCCAAGAATTACATATTTTGGTACATACAAGTGAGCGAGCGTTAATGTATTTTAAAGTCCTGGTCTCCACTTACTGTGAAAGTAGATTTACATTGTAACTATTTTTTGTAACAATTACATTTTTCCCTGAAGTGAACTGCATTGGTAATTTGTTGCTTAAGTGCATCTGGGTTTTTGAACGCCTCTAGCTGTCTTTTGGAAGGGCTTTCCCACCTCTGAAACTTTCATTTAGAGCTGTGTGCTCATGTGCACATTTCTATGTATGCTACCTTGTCTCAGAGGGAAGAGGAAAAGCCATGATTGTCAACAAAAGGGCATAAAGCTAATGTAGTTGAACCCACTGCAGTAACATAAACATCTCTAAATGTCCTCACAGTGCTGCCAATTGGGCATTTACAGATTCTGGGAGGGCCTTGCACGCTCAAACCCTACTCTGTTTATGCCTCTTCCAGAGGGTTGGAAATGCTGCTGTTTTCTGTTGGTATAGGGACCCTGTATGACAATATTTCTTGGTTGCTCGATCTGCTTCCTTTTTTTCCCCCACATTTAGTTTTGGGTTGTGTGCCTCCCTCCAGCGACTGGACCTGTATTATAATAAGAGTGGGTTATGTGTTGTAGGACCATGTACTGTTTCTGTGCAGGCACTAGCTATATAGGCTGTGTGTCATGTCTGCTTCCATTCCCTGCCGCCGTTTAAGATGGATTTCTAAACTCTGGCCTGGTGGACCAATTTCAGGGGGCCACCCTAGTTATAGTGAACAGGGGAACTTTGGGTGGTTAGCCAAATCCAATCAAGGCAAGCGTGGAGAAGTGATCAAGGCTTAGTCTCAGGAGAACGTGAGTGGGGTCAAGATCCACAATGAGTCCACACAGTGAAGCACACAATAATTCCACTTAGACAGGTATACAAAAATACTTTATTCATGATGGGCCCAAAGCACACTGGAAAAATGGAACGAGGAGACTGGACAAAGGTAGGAAGAGTTCTTGTGATGATGATTTTCTTCCAGAAGACTTCTCAACAATATTACAGGTAAATAAGATTATTCTCCTATCCTTTAGAACAGCTTTAAGAACAAATGTTCAAAAAGCGATGGAATAGAATAAACCAACATTTATTCTAAGGTTTATTATAGGGGAGACGAGGGCGGCCGAATGCATTCCAAGTGCTCACCCACCCCTGACTAGGCAGGTTGACTGGAAGACGCTGGAGGTAGGTTTTCCCACCATTGGATGCAGTAGAAGATGCAGAGGAGATGCGGGTGCAGAGAGGTTTCTGGCCGGGTCCAGAAGCTTAGTGCAACCCTTTTCAATGATGAAATGCAGCAAGCACTAAAGCAGGCCTATTCAGGACACTCTACTAGACAGGAAAGCTGGTTCCAGCGACGGTCACCGCACAGGGGCAACAGCAGGCCTCTCTCAGTGGCGGTCAAAGAATGCCTTCCAGGATAGGATTTCTTGATGCTGGGAAAATGAAACTTGGCAGGATGGTGACTTGTGCCAGGCTGGTGACCACCAAACTTCTGGTCAAAAACGCAGATGAGAGATGCTTCTGTTAAAGTAGCCCACTGGAGAGCTGGTCGGTCCAGTGGGTGGTTCGGAGACGATTTCGAGGGCTCAGGATGGCTTGAACTGAAGGTGTCGAGACTGGTTGGTCCCACCAGTCCAAGGGTTAAAGCACTGCAGAGAGCCTTCGCAGATCAGGTAGTCTAGCAGGGCTTCACCGGGCCAAACGCATGAAGGGATGCCAGACCTCTTCGGAGTCTCTTGTTCTCTACACAGGTTACCTGGCTCCAACACTGATCTCCAGAAATGGCTGCAGCAGTCCTCTTCTTATCCCAAATCATGGCTGGAAGCAGTTGCAAGCCCACACATGGAAAGGATCTGCACCATTCAAACAGCCAGCAGTGGTCCAATTAGGGACCACTATAGATTTTAATCATGCACACCCCCCAGACTCTTGGACGCTGCAGATGTGGAGTTGGACCATACGGTTCCACCCACTTTCTGGTTTGCCACACAAGTGGCATGCACTAATCCCACGAAAATAGCAGCATTCCCAGGCGAATGCATGACCATAGTAGGGATTTCCTGATCTGAGAAGGCAGGAAGAAGGCCAAGAAGCAATATGGGCAAAGGACAAGCAAAAAATCTCATGACACGGCCATTCAGGTCACTAGCCACACGAAGTAAACGCGGATGTGCACACTGAAAATACTGTAAAAATGGTAGAAAATGTAATTTCTGCCACCAGCTAGTCCTTAAGCACATATACAAGTAACCACAAATCCCCAGTGTAAAGACTATGGTGATACAACAGTATCCCCACTGCACTGCATTATATGACGCTGCGTGCACTGTTAAAAAGGTACCAAAGCAAGGGAAACAATTTCCCAGTACTGATAGTCTAAAGGACTAATCTGTTCCCTGTGACAAAATGAGCGAAAGGCCAGGGAAGTGAATCTTCACTTCTCTGTAAAAAGTCAGGACAGGTTCAAATGGAAAATGTTTGGGGGTACATAGAATATGGCAGGAAAGATGCCTAAAAGAGAAATTTGACCTAATACTGCCCCTTGTCCCTGTATGTTGTTTTCCCATCTCTATATAATGGAACCACATTTAAGTATAGGGGTGATATCTATGATGGGACCAGAATTACTCCAAGTCTCTGATTTTGTTACTGGGCTCTGTAGCTGCCCTGCTCTCCCTTGTTTTTGCAGAGCACCGCTACCCTAACCCCTGGTTAGTATATAGCGAATGTTAACTCCCAATGTACGATCTCTGACTTGCACTGGGTGTGGGGACCTAAAGGCAGGGTGTTTTTTGTAACTAGAGTCTCTGAGACTTCCTAAATCCTACTCTATCCAGTGTTTAGTGTTCTGCAAGCTCGCTCACCACTGGTTCTTCTCTTGCGGCACTGGGAAGCCGACATCTCGAATACTAGAGGGTTGCATTCATGTATTCAGACCCAAACCTCTGATGATAGGTCAGAGAGACCGTGGGGCCTTGAAGGCTGTTCTATGTTTTATGCTCTTGGTTTTGTCTCCTCTTGTGTGTTGGCACTGCAAGAAAAGGAAAGAGTTTGGCAGGCCTTTTGTACAGCAGGTATGGCATGAGACTAATAAGTACTGCATAATAACCAAAGGTGGAGATGGTAATTGGGACCATCTCAACTGCCACCATCAGCCGGGGAGGAGGACTGGCTCTGGATTGCTCCCTGGTAGGCATCCAACCCCTGGCAGAGAGGGGATCCCACCCCATCTTGACAAGGCTAGGGTATGGTCGGTAGATTCCATAATGACACTATTTTTATAATACGCTATATATTTTTATACCGTTATTTGCTTAGGGACTTTTTAGACTAAAAGAAGTCTACATATGTGTAACATAATTAATGGGTATGTTTTTCGGACATGGGAGTTTTCATCTAATACATTTCGCTGAATTGCCGATTACTGCGGAAATCGGTGCCACGAAATGATCACATCCTGATATGATTGGGTTATAATGGACATTGGGCCTCATTACGAGGTTGGAGGTAAGGGGTTACTGGCACCAGTAAGGATGCCAGTGCCGGTAACCCCTTACCTCCGTATTCCGAGGTCCCTTAGCGGGTCCCACTAAGGCCAGCTGGTTTTACCAGCTGCCCTGGGACCATGGAGCTAATAACAGACCTGCTATTTGCGGGCCCGTTATTAGCTCCTTCCCCATTCCCATTCGAGCCCTATAGGGGCTCGAAAGGGAATGGGGGAATGGTTTTCAGAATGGGGACTTACCGGGTCCTCCAAGGTTGGAATGTCTCGGTAAATCCCTATTGCGACAACCCGGACCCTCCAACCTCGTAATAAGGCCCATTGTGTTAGTATATATGTAAACCGTATATATTATACCGTACAAGGAGAGCAGGTTTCATGTCCTGTTCTTCTTGTTGGCATCTCTTTGTGAGGGCGGATCCTCATTCTTTTTGTCTGGAGTGCTTAGGCCCAGAACATCAGTGGGATTCCTGTCTTTACTACAACTCTATCCGTTTGTGAACTTCAGCGTCGGCTCGTCAGGTGGGGGGACATGTTGCAGCGGTTACCTCCGCTCACCTTCAGCAGTTCGAGAAGAGGAATCTCCTGGTGACCCCTTCCGGTGGTCATCCGGTGCTGTGTGGGGCTTCAACGGCTCTAGCCTTACCATTGTTCGGCCTGATGTATCCCGAAAGGGATCTAATCTGGATACTGTACAAGCCTCCCAGTCAAGGGCTAAGTGTGCCGGGGTAACTCCCGAGGTTCCCCAGTCGGGGGCTAAACGTACCAGGATTCTTTCCTGAGGTTCCCCGGAAAGGGGCTAAAAGTACTAGGGTTGTTCCGGAAAATCCACAAATAGGGGCTAAAAAGAAAACCAGCAGGATTTAAGGTCCCCATTCTGGGAGTCTTGACACCGGGTGTCAGCCTGTGGTTCCCCTCAAGGGGACTAAACTCCATACCGGCCATGCTGAGGGAGATGAAAAGGGGGACAAAAGTCCAAGGTCTTCCAGTACCGGCTCTGCTGAGGTTCCCTCCCAGAGGGCTACACTCGATTCCAAGACTCCTTTAAATCCTGTGGGAGCAATGGCTTCATATAGGCCTGTGACGCAGGTTTCTTCAGAGTGTGAGAAAATGGCGGCTCAACCTACAGTGTCACAGGCACCCATTTTGTCCAGTCTGTCCAATTCAACCAGTTTAACAAGCTTGTCCGGAGGACCCAGGATGGTGGCTGAGCCTCTTTTCTTTGCCCAACCTGGATAACAAAAATCAATTTCGACCGGCAATAGATTGGTGCTCGAGATTTCCTCCTGCGCCAACCATTATGCTTCCTCCAACATCCACTCCTTTGCATTATGTTGATCTAGCTAGGGGCGGACCATCTTGGCAGCCTATCTCAATGGAGTTGCGGGGGTACGGCCCGTTGGATCGGTCACTATCCACGCCTCAGCCTAGGCCATCCTCAGAGGAGGCTTTGTATGGCAAATTCCAGGCCCTCGTGCACTCGGACCCAATGGCAGCGTATTTCAGGGATTTCATCAAGGATATCTATCCTAAGCCTCTCAAGACTCAACCTGCTGCTCCACTGCCTCAGAAGGCACAGGAATTGCTTCCTCTGCTTCCAGCAGAGCCCCCTCCCCCTGTGCCTCCCCTGCCTCTATTGCCTCCTCTGTCTCCAGTGCTGCCAACTCCTGTTGTGCAGCCCCCTGAGCTGAAAGTGCCTGATCTGGCACGCATTTCGAAGCAGCTTTCAGTTCCTGCCAAAAAGGGCGAGGGGCAGATGGATGACGATAATGAGGACCCACCCCTTTCTAACAGTTCCTTTCCTAACAGAGTGTTGGATTTGATGCCGTTGTTAGAAATTCCAACTCCGGAACCCCCAGCTTTGCAGGAGGTAGCTCTCTCTAGGGCCTTGACCTTAAAATCAGGAGAGCGCTCAGGTCTTTTTCTTCAAAAGGACCTGCTTGCAGAAGCCCGCAATATTGGGGAGAAACCCCATACGGGCCATCACATTAACAGAAAAATGTATGCTAATTGCAAACTCCAGTCATCTGAAGACACCCCTTTAGCTTCCTGTCCACTTCCTTCCTCTACAGTAGTGGTGGTCGCTACTCTTCAATCTAAGCTTCTTCCTCCTCTTACACTACTGCTTCGCAGGTATTGTCTAAAGACAAGATCTTCTATGGTATTGGAAAGAACGTTTTTGTCGCTGAATCCCTGCATTAACGTCAGGCGAACACAGAGGTAAGACTTGCGCCAGCCAACCTCAAGTTATGGGAGGAATTGTCTGAATTTCAGGACTGTGTTCCCCAGGACAAGCTAGAAGACTTCAACAAATGACTGTCAGATCCCAGGGTGTTGGCTCAGGACCTGCGAGACGCAGTGGCCCATCATGTGGATACGTTGGCTCAGGGCATCATATCCGTTTTAGCTAAACCTGGTCCTTTTTAAGCTGTCCTAATCACAAAAACCAGACTCACAATCAAGAACTTTTTTGGGTTTCATAGGTTTTTTAGGTCTGAAGATCGCGACAGGCAGATCGTTCCTTCAGTGGGCCTCGGCACAAGCAACAGAGACAAGGCAGCTGGTTTTTCTCCCGGTCCTCGGCCTCCTCTTCTGCTACAGATGCCCTTGCACGGATAGTGGAGCTCAGTGGCAACGCGCTCGTCTTGGAAGCAAGACGACGCAGAGCAACACCGGTTTGAATCCCGGTTTGCGTGCTTAAAAATCTCTTCGGTACTAAGCGCGTTATAAATAACCAATACTACACAATATTATATACACACACACACACCAGTCTTCAAAATTATGTTTTTTGTGGGTCCCATGGGTCTTCGGTGGGAGGACAGATCTCTTCTCATCTGGAGGCGTGGAGGACCATCACCGACGACCGGCAAGTTTTGTCTGTCGCCCGAATGGGTTTTTGGCTTCCCCTCCCAGACACCCCTCCTTCTCGTCCTCCCTTACAACAGACAGGGTCTCCCTCTCTTCTGGACTGAGATGCAGAAGCTCCTACACCACAGAGCGGTAGAGTGTGTCCCTCCATCTCAACAGGGGGAGGGAATGTATTCCCGTCTGTTCAGCGCCCAAACCCAACCAGGCTGGCCTGCACACTATCTTAGACCTGTCCAACTTCAACCTTTCCCTTCCTCAAGAGAAATTCAGAATTATTATGCCCAACCAGATCAGATCCTCCCTTCTGACGTGTGATTGGCTCAGCGTGGTAGATCTCCAGGACGCTTGCATGCAAATTCTAATATGGCCTCAACACCACATATCCTTCGCTTCTCAGTAGGAACGGAACAATTTCAATATAGAGTTCTCCCCTTTGGTCTCAGCTCAGCACCATGGGTCTTTACGAAAATGATGGCGGTCATTGCAACGCTCCTCAGCCTCCAGGGAATCCACGTCTATCCATATTTGGACAACTGGCTACTTCGCAGTCACTGTCTGAAAATTGCAGCAAACAATCTTCCGTTCCGTCTCCAACTACTACTGTTCCAACTTGGACTGTCAGTAAATTGGCAAAATTCGTCTGACGGTTTCTCAAGACCTGATTTTCTGGGATGTTTGCTGGGATACCTTCAAAGCCAAGATCTTTCTAACTGATGACAGGATTACAGACTTGTCAGTCACTTGCTGTCTGTTTCTCAATTCATCCTACAGGTCAGCCTGGTCGTTTCAAAGACTTCTGGGCCTCAAAGCCTCATGTGTTCTGGCTCTTCCTCTGTCTAGGCTGAAGATGAGACACACACAACTAGCGCTACAGAGGAACTCAGGCTTCATGCCCAGACTCTCAAATGATTCCAATCCCTTCATCTATGGTTGCAGATCTCCAGTGGTGGTCTACCCCCACCAACTTCTCTGTGGGAGCGTCCTTGAATCATCTGGAGATGTTCAATCTATATATGCCCCAGGACGGGATGTTCAAGCTCTTGCCAGTTTTTCTGGTGTTAAAAGCTTTTCGGCCTTCCATTGTCAGCAAGGTAGTGAAAATGTGCACAGACAATTCAGTAGCTATGTTCTATGTGAACAAACGGGGAGATACCAGGGCTCCGCCACTTGTGGGCCTAGCCATCCAGATTTGGGAGTGGGCGGTGCAGAAAAATGTCTGGCTGCAGGCAGTGCACATTCCGGGGTTGAACAATATTGCGGCAGATTCTCTCAGCTGTCAGTCTGTGGCGAACTACGAGTGGGAGATCAACGAGCATGTTCTTCTCACCTTTTTCTTATAGTGGGGCACTCTGACAGTGGACCTGTCTGTGACATCAGCCAACAAAATGTTTCTGCGCTATGCTTCCAGGCAGGCACTCGGTCCATCTTCCTTGTGGGATGCTCTCGCAATTTTGTGTGACAACATGCACGCGTATGCCTTCCCTTCTCTGCCTCGATTCATTGCATGGTCTGGAAACTCAGCAGTCCCAACAATTGCACTCTGCTATTAATAGCTCGTTGGTACCAGCCAGGTTCTGATTCTCATAAAATTCAGCATCTGTCAATACTGTAAGCAACTCATGGTGGCAACAGTAAAGACTGACACAAGTGATCACAGTTCAAGGGTGTTTATTAAACTGTATAAATGAGTGAGAAAAACGCCTAATCTAAACCTAAATATAAGATTGGACTAAGCTACGACCAATCAATAAGAAGGCAGTCCTCGTGGCGTCTTGTCATATAAAAGGGCCTATACTAAAAAATAACTATTGCAAGTCCTTACTGCTAACATACAAAAGGGTGTGTGATAATGTTCACAAGAAAATAAAGAAGTGTTAACAAATGATAAATCAGGATTGTATAGCGAGGTCTCCCTCCCCCCCCCCCCAGTTTTTAGCACGGGACAAGGCGAGCCTTTTGAGGAAAGCCCACACAACTGGGCTTTGTCAGCACAAGGCTCTTTTTCTTCTCGGCGATATCAGGATTCTCGGTGGTCAAGTCTCTTTTACACAGTCTCTCTCTTGCCCCGAGGGCCTGATGTATCCAAACAAAAAAATAACAAAACAAGTTATTTTCAACAAATACGGGGCTATAGTCCCTTTTAGCAATATCAGAACTTTCAGTGGTTAAGTTTCTTTCTACAAAAGTCTCTTGCCTCTGAGGGCCTAATAGATCCACAAAATAAAAGTTCCTTTCTCTATGCATGTTGGGTGATGACTCTTCATCCTGGGATCCCCCTCTTCTGGGCTCAGATCCCTATGCAATATTAGCCTCCCTCCGTTGGCTTCACTGCAGCCTTTTCTCAGATACTTTCCCTTGTCATATTCATGTGTTTCAATGTCTTTTTAAACAATGTTTCATTGCCGACATCCCTCAGCCGGGTTCACTCTTGTCAGCACAATAACAGGGTTATTGTGCTTCACCCCGTTCAGCACGCATCCCTCAGCCGGGTTCACATTTGCCACTGGTACAGTTCGTCTTGCTTTACACAGCGCAGGATTTGTTCCCCTTTTCTTTCCTCTAGGTTACGGGTCAAAGATTTTCGAGTGTACAAGGGGTTTTACTCAACTCTTGTAATTACCACTTTGACCACATGCGTCTGCCCTCCTAGGGCTTTCTGGTATCGGTAGTTTCAACAAAAAGGGTACCGGTCAGAGTCTATTCGAATGAGCACCCACGAGGCTCTGGACCCCTCTGCACCTGGGCTCCCCCTGGATTTTCTAAACAGTTCTGTAACACACCAAGTTTTTGTTCCTTGATTTCCATTACGTAGCAACTTGCAACCGTCGCTCAATCACAGTTCTGTTCACTATCGGTTCTCCCTCCGACTCACCGGTTGTGATGAACTGCTTGGTATTTCTTGTTTCCGAAGTCAAGGGCGGTACCACAGTAGCAAACGTCTCTCCCTGACTTGGTTATCTGTGAAGGAGGGTTCTGTGCTCTGTTGACACCTGGTACGCCACACGCTGGCTGTTGTTCCCGGTCTTGTGATTACTTTCTCTGAGGCTTCACGGGTCTGGGTCGAAAAGGACAAGGGTGCTTCCCTCCTTGTTGTCCTTTTGGTTCTCACTGCCTTTTTCCTCCTCTTGAACTGCCGTCTTGGAACAGTTGCTTTGTCGTACAGTCTGCCTTGCTCAAGGTGTGCTCTCGTGCTCCACCTTTTATCGCTGTGGGGAAGGGAAAGGGCCATCAAGTGTGTGCGATTGTTGTCAATTGCCTGACTCTGCCTGACCCTTGTGTTGGGACATGTCAGATCAACGGCCCTGGTGTTAGTCTGCTGTCTTTCATGGTGTAAGAAAGTGTTTGTGTTGGAAAAGGGGAGGATCCAATAGCGATGGCTGTGTCCTGGCCACCTAGATGACAGGTCCCGGGGCTTAGTCAGGGAGACACCTTCAGGTTTCTCACAATACACAAAACAATCAGGTTGCTGCAGATTCCCAATCCTCTGCACCAGAACAATCAGTATCCCTCCCCACAATCTTCCAGCTTAGCAGCATGGTTCCTGAGTTGAAATCCCTAGCCTAGTTTAGTCTCTCAGAAGACAATGTGTATAATTCAGGCAGCGCGACAACACGAGGCCAGTACAAAAGCAAATGGCTTTGATTCTGTCACTGGTGCCTTGCCAAACAGCTTGACCCTTGTCTGGCTTCTATTGACTGTGCTGTCGTTCATATCACATCTAGCAGCCACATGCATCCACATTTTGTAGTGCAGAACTTATTTGTCTGCCATTGGGGATTACCTTGGCACAGATAATTGCTCTTTCACTCTGACAAATCCATGTCATAAAGAGACATTTTGCTGGACTTCTTCATCTTTTCCCTCTGGTCAAGCCACCTCATCATATATGGGATCTCAATGTTGTCCTCTCTGCTCCGTCACAAACCCTTTGAGCCACTGGCCACCACAGAACTAAAGTTCCTCACCTGGAAAGTGGCCTTCCTAATAGCTGTTACATCGGCCAGAAGAATAAGTGATTGACAACACTTTCTATTGAGTGGAAGGTGGCAGCTTGTTGTGGGATGGCTCGAAATGCAGGTCATCGTCAGACTGGTTGGTCTCACGAGTCTAAGGGAGGAAGTCCTCCGCATCAGAGTTTAGCTGTTGCTTAGAGAAGAGGGCAGGGGCAGCAGCGGCCACTCAGATGGCTCCGATGTTCTCTAAAGGTAGCTGCAGATGGTCTGCATATCCCCTTCGGAATGGATCTTCCAGCGGTCGACTCTGGTTTCAGCGTCAAGGAACCCAGCCATTCAACATGCATGCTGTCATTCAAACTTGGGGCTGTCCTCCCAATTCTAACTGGATCTAAGCAGGCACACTGAATGTTAGGCAAGATTGTGTGCAGTATCCTTTGGAAGATTACAGCAACCTTGACCTCCTGGCAATAGGGATCCAACCTTTGGTATAAGTCTGTACTACACACGTTGGCAGTGTGGCTGAGCAGCCAGGCTTATCACAAGAGGGGTCAGTGTGAGCAGTAGGGTTGTAACACAGAGTTTCACACTGACAGTTATTCAAATAAACACACTCAGTGTTTCTTGATTAATCAATTATTAATGTATTTAAGTCAGTTATATAAGCCTTCTTCAGAAGGGAGCAAAACATGTAACAATGATAATACACTTCAAAACACACTCCGAGTTTTTCTAAATCAGATGATACCCATTGGGGATGGCACACAGACACTTTATACATCCTCAGGTGACTTAAATAGCTAGGACACTTTGGACATTAATTTATCACTGGTACATTTAGAGCAATGCTGAGTTTGGTACAAAGGTTAGATATAGGAATAAAATGAAGGTCAACAAATAATTCATGAACAGGTAAGTACTTTTTGAACCGTCCTATGTCAAGTAAATGTAACCCTCTCCTGGTGGAAAGGTAAAGGCACAGAGTCAAAGGCAAGAAGAGACTTTCAGGGAGCCAGGACAGCCAATGTTAATTGAACAAAATGTAGGGGAGCTGAAGATCTTCTTTGCAGGTAAGTAAAAGTTGTGCACAATGTGTTTAGAAAAGTTTGTAGAAATAAGATTCACTTGAAGGGCCACAAGCTGTGAGGCTTGTGAGGAGCAAAGCTGTAAGTAACTCTGAAGGGCAACCAAGGCAACTCTCAACTGAGAGCAAGTAAAGCTACACAACAAAAGGTAAGTTCTTAGACTTTACATTACCTTTGGTTAGAAGAAATGGTGCCAGCTGGCTTCTGTTCCTGTACAGCTCTGCAGATCCTGGTGTTCCTGGGCCTCCGTCCTGGTGACAAGAGGGAGGACATCTGGGGACTCCTGGACTGCAATGGGAAGGTCAGCGGCAGCAATGGGCAAACTTCAATTCAGCAGCAGTTTGCGGTTTCAGCTCCTCGTGTCTGACAGCGAATAGCAACACAGCGGTTCTCAGATACCACTTCTGACTTTCCTCGCATCTGGAGCCCAGCACTCTGTTGAGGTGGCTCAGGCTTGGTCAGTCCCGCTTCCGGGAAGTCCGGAGGATCGTCCTGGCGCTCGGGTCCGACTTAAAAGCAACGCACACAATCTGGTGTTCCTCTCTCTGGCACTTCGGTTGCAGCAGCAGCAGCAGCAGTGGAAGTATAGCCAGCTTCCGAGAGGATGTCAAGACAGGTTTACTTTGGAGTTGATTGGTCCCACCAACTCAAAGGGAGAAGTCGTCCTTGCAAAGCTTCACTAGTCGAGGCGAATTCGGAGCTTCAGCACAGCAGCAGGGCTTCATCGGGCAAACCAACGGTCCAGGAGTTGCAGCAGGCGTCTCTTCCAAGTTCTTCTTCGGATTCCTTCGTCCATTGGTCGACTCTGCCTTCCAAGCCAAAAGCCTCGCCTTTTATGCAGGTGTCTCCCATTAATTCCATCATAGCTGTCAATCACACAGCAGGGTAGGTGTCCTCAGCCTGTAACTAAGGGGATTAAGCACAGGGAGTTTTGGGCACCTCCCTCACTTCCTGCTCCTGGCAGACATACTGGAGCCTTTGGTGGCCTTCACTCGTGAAGCCCGCCAAAGGCTAAATGAACAAAGGGACCAAACCTGATTCGGCACGCAGAGTAAATCTCAACAAGGACCTTGCTGACAAGAAATGGTGAAAAAAGACGACCAAGGCCATTTTGACAAAATGGCCACCATTGGCTGCTGTTAATATGGATTTCTGAACTCTGACCTGCTGGGCAGAGGTTCAAAAGGCCAGCCTAGTTTCTTGGAACAGGGTATCCTTCTGGACAAGCCAGACCAATCAAGGTAGCTATGGGCTGCGGTCAAGACTAGGTCTCAGGAGGGTTGAGGGTGACTGAAAGACCTCAATGAGCACACAGAGCAAGGACACTTACAAATCACTCCCAGGCAGGTGTATATATATCAAAAATATAAACACATTTATTACAAGGCCTTTGTAACTTCAACACACAGTAAAAGAATCACAGCAATACTACCAAACCAACACAACACTATCAATACAAGATATATACAAGACCAATGGGGTCTAAAGTGTTAAAGGCACGAAATATGTCCACAACCTCGAAGAGAAGGAAACGGGCAGTGTAGATAGTCTTTAGTCCCCTTCTGCATCAAACACACACTTAACTAAGAGGCAGTCCAATCCCTAAGAAGAGAGGAGCCTAATGCTCAATAGTACATGCAATGCAAGCGCACATGGTTGTTTCAGTGGGCAGAACTGGGTCTCTTCAGGGGTCTCTAGCAGTTCAGGAAGGTAGGTGAGGCGATGAAGAATAAGTTCCCACTATTTAAGGAGGGTCTGCACTTGAGGGCAACGTCGATTCCAAGAGTCGGGAATAATTTGCTAGTTCGGACCAGCAGTGGAAAGGAGAGGGTTCCCCAGGGGCCACCCGTGCGTAAAAATGGACAGAGGCCCTAGGGGCCACCAGCTAGGGTTGCAATTACTCCCCGATCCCCGGTTTACTCCGGACCAAACTTCGCCAGTCGAGTCCACTTCGGTTGCCGGTTCAAATGCGGCAATATGACGGCTCTGCAGCTTTCAGTTCCGAAGATACAGTGATGATTCCCAAACGGGACAGTGTCGATTTCTCCACTCCAGATGGGTGGATCAGGCCAGTTTCACTGCAGCAGGCTTCAGGGGCAAGTGGGGCACAAATGCAGTGCACCTGCAAAGATCGTCACCACGGCTGGGCAACACGGTAACCGCGTATGCTCCGGTTCGGGCACACTAGTCTCACTTCAGACCTGGGAATGACAAGCGTACGGAATTCGGTGTGAGGGTGCCGTGAACACAGAGCTAGCAGTATACCAAGTTCTGAGGGCCTCCTCGAAAAGGCGGCGGAGACAGAGCAAAGATCCTCTGTAAGCTGGTCAGCCCACTGGTTGTCCCAGGGACACTTCTGAGAAAGCTTACTTTCAGGTTTTGATGACGGTGCCGAGAATAGTTGGTCCCACTATTCCAATGGGTCGAAGCGTCTTCGCAGACCTTCTAGGATGACCAGATGCAGAGGGGACCCGCGGGACCATAGCGCGCTCACATTGCCAAACCTTCCAGTGGGTCACTAGCGGTTCCTCAACTTAGCTTCCTAGTTTCAGGATACTTGGATCCTATCATTCGTTCAGTGAGAAATCCAGAGATCGACCTGGTTATGGGTGTTTGGGGCCTCCTCTTATCCAGAGTCTCCTTCGCGCCAAAATGAAGAGGACCCAAGGGGAGATCTGCTCACAAACACACACTCCATGTGTGGACCAATTATGGACCACGGTGGTCCCAGGCATTCACAGCACTCCAGACTCTCTGGCACCCAGGATGTGTATTGGAACTAGACGGTCCAGCCCACACCCTGGAGGCACACACACAAGGCATGCAGAAGCCCGTGAAAACTTGGCGTTTCGCGGGAAAATGCATGACCAAATAAGAACTGACCCGGGTCGGCTCGACCAGGGGTAGGTGAAGGGGCAAGATGGCCAAAGGACAGGACAAAGAACCTCGTGGCATGGCGATTTTGGGGCCAGGCCACCTATTTGTGCCAAACGCAGTAATCTTGGTTTACCTGGCAGGAAAGGGTTAAAATTATATGAAAAGATAAGCTGCCACCAGCCCTGTCCGTGACACATCTGCACATCTCCTAAAAATCCTTTGAGAGTATATCAGGCCTTTGGAAATAACTAAGAGACCCAAGTGTGCTGTATTGGAAGATACATTGCACACTTGTTACATGTTGCAGAAAAGTTGCAACAGTGGAAAAGGACTAAGGGAAACAAAGTCCCCCAGTACTGACTGTTTTAAGGGCATGTCAGTTTCCCCATAAAAAGTGAGTGAAAAGCCCAGAGGAGTGCAGCAGAAGGCTGTGCTCCCCTGGCAAAGTCAGACTGAGGTGTTTTAAACAGCATCAAAAGCTGTGACCGCAGCCTGCCGTAAAAACACACAATGGTAGTAAAAGGTAAACCACTGCAACAAGCCATTATTTGTAGAAAGGGTAACATAAAAATGTTACATGAGATACTAGACAAAGGGGATACTAAGTAACCACTCCAGCACCCTATGGTATGATAGTGTGTGCTGGGTCTACAAAGTTACAAAATGTAAGTAGAGTCAATTTCAATTCACTGCTCTTGGAAACAGTAGTTTCACCAAGAGAAGGTATTTAAACCTTTGGGAAATCTGAAAGACTTCCCTGTGCCACTGCACTGAAGGTGCTGTGTGTCACAATGCAAAGATGATGCCTATGGAGTTTGTCAAACCCCAAAGTCAAAAAGAAACACAGAGTATAAATCACAGACAAAATACCTAAGAGAGCGGGGAAAAAGGTCTCACTCGCTCCAGGGTAGAAATTAAAAGTCCCAAAGTCCAGCAAAAGAGCTGGGGGTCTCTAAGGTAGAAGGGAATTAGCACATTTCTGAGAATTCTCACAAAGACCTCTGGAGTTTTGGGGTCCTCCCAGTTTCTTTTCCTCCCAGACACACTGGTGCTTTCGGACTGGCTTTATAAAGGGATCCCAGTGAAGACACTACACACAAGGACCCCTCCCCCCCCACCCAGCACAGCAGAAGAACCAAGAAAGAACAAACAGAAAGAAGACTAGAACCATGTGTGCCTTACCACAGCTGTGAATTCAGCATGCAAGGTAATTTTCACACAATTGGTAGAAAAATGATCTACTGCCACCAGACACTCAGATGGAATTGTTACTTTAACTAAAAAGTTACAGGAGAATGAGAAAAGAGACACAATGTGTCCCCTCAGCACTCCATATAAGGTGGGTGGTGCTGGTCTTACAAGAAAAGTGTAGGGAGGGTAAAACGTACCCTCCTATCCTTGGGAACAGTAGTTCTCACAAGGAAATCAAATCAGAGTAAAGCTTCAGACGCGTCCAGTAACACTGCACATAAGGTGCTGTGTGCTACAATAGGAAATTACACATGTCATAGAAAAAGATGGTGGAAAGTAGGCTCGATCAAAATAAACCCAAAAAGGGGTGCCCAGAGTATAAAACAAGAATGGGTGAGTGGGGAAAACGATTCCCACTCACTCATAAGAGTGGGAAAATCCAATAGTCCAGCAAAACGTGCTGGGGGGACTCACCAGGTGAGGAGAATATCATAATCCCACAAGATGGACATTCTACCACCATGGTCTAGGGAAGAGCAGTTTGATTGCGAGTGAACACAGGGAAGGAAGACAGTTTTGGGCTTCCTGGCATTTAAAAGGGAAATGAGCATTTGGTGAAAAATACGGAGAATGCTCTTTTTGCAATGATTTTGTATCCGTTCATTTAATAATATTTTTCGTTGTGTGGGGGAAAGCTGCAGTTTTAGTATACAGTTGCACAGGGGCGTTGCTAGGGGGGGATGAGGGGGCTATAGCCCCTGATCTTTTGGTTGTAGCCCCGGATAGAATCTCAGGAGCTACAGCCAAAAGACTAGCTAGCCCCCAGTCCCAACAGTTCCGACATCAGCTTAGCCCCGGGTCTTTTCCAGACCTAGCAACTCCCCTGCAGTTGCACATTGGTGTGAACTGCTACGGTCCTGCAGCCAAGCTACTCACAGCAGGGGACCCTGTTGTTGAGTCTTTGCAGAGTAATGGGACAGCTATTTTGTATTTTATTTTTTTATTTGTATCAGCTGATTTAAATCAACCTTTCAAATATCAAGTACAAAAAAAGATTATACATAATGAATCCAAAGCCATACGCATATTATTTACATTTATGTTACAATTACCTTTCATTCCACGAAAACCACGAAAGAAACCAAAAGTAAGCATAATCATACAACCAATAATAAGATCCAGACTTGCATTAGAACATTTTCTTTCTATTTGTGGCTTCTTAGTATCATGGAAAAATAGAAGGCTTTTACTATTAAAATCAACAAAAATATATCCAACACATAAGTAGTCTTTTCCTTTTTGTTTCTTGTTCAGTATTAGGTTTAGTTTTTAATAGCCTCCAAATCTAGACATGTTAAAAAGTTAACAGTTGCAATTTGTAAAGGCAATTAACAGGCACCCAAGATTAATGACCAACACAAACCCTGGTCTGTGAGGCACAAGTATTTGCAGTGTCTTGTATAGTGTATTTCACGTAAGGGTCGTAAAGTACAACATTCTGAAACAATGTGTTCTAAAGTTTCACAAGCGTCTCTCATCAAACAAAAGCGGCAGAAGTTGTCATTTATAGCTATTTGTTTCCGCTTGGCTTGAACGTCCCTGGTATTCCATAAATGAAAGCGTAATCTTATGATACCATTGCGGGTTCTGAGGGAGGGGCACCGAACCAAATAGGATGGCAAAGTTCGTAGTTTATGTGGAAATCGGGGTAACTCCATATTATGATATGAAAGACACAGGGTTCTGGTGGTTATCCAATCAAGCTCAAACAGTTTTGATTTAGCTATATCAGGATTTTGTATCAATAAGTCTAATGACACATCTGCCGCATTTAGTATATGATAGACCTTTGTGAGCCATTGCTTAATAAATGGTTGATTAGTGGTAAATATAATAATTTGTCAGAGTTTTCAACAAAACATTTAGGGTAGTTGAAATCAAACATTTCCTGAAAAATGCACACAAACGCCACTGATAAATGCTGTGTATGGAGATCAAACCCAATTCATACCTTATCCAGGCGGCGGGTACGCAGTTCAGTAGGTGTAAAATACGCTGCCAGTATTTTGCTTCCCATTTATCAAACGGAAAGACTGAGTTAGTGTTTCAAGGCCATACAAAAGTGCCGGAATTGTTTTCATGTTCCATAGCAACAGTGCAGGCTTTATTGAAAATTTACCATATTTAAACATTATAATTCTGGCTCGTGAAATTGATGATGTGAGTTTTGCCTCTAATTGTGCTATGTGGGCTTTTGCATGGTACTGGTCCTCAAACACATTTGTATGGGAGATCTATCAAAAGTCCAGACATATGATAATGGGCCTTGACGCTTGGGTGAATAGGCATCAATTTGAGTTTTGCTTATGTTGATTTTCAACTCATTATCTTGAGTATAGAAGTAAAATGCTTCTAATAAGCGCTGCAGACCTAGTTGAGTTTTTGAGATGAGAACTAGGTCATCTGCATACATAAGTGTTTGAATGGGTTGATTATTTAGTTTTGGAGAATCTGATATCACATTTATCGAGGCAGATCTAACATCTGAATGAAATAGTTGAATATAGCTGAAGCTAAGACATCCTTGCTGTAGACCCCGAAAAGTACTGATCTGCTCGGATAATAAACTGTCTAAAGTTAACCGAACTCTGATGGAAGTTTGAGAGTGCAATGAATGTATAACATCATACAGTGTCACCGGACAATTATCTTTTCGAAGTTTGGTAAGCAGAATAACCCGACTCACCGAGTCGAAGGCCGCATTGAGATCAACAAAAGCAAAAAAAAACCTGTTTAAATATGTGACATTGTAATTTAACTGAATTAAGGGCAAACAGATTTATGGTGGTTCCCCATGCCGGCAACAAATCCTGTTTGATGCGGGTCTCGGAACTGAGACTGTAGAGTCCAGGCATTAAATTCGCAAAGAATCAATTTGGCAATTTTTTTTCAAATAAGATGATTGCCCGATAATTGGCAGGAACACTGCAATCCCCCTTTTTGAAAATAGGAACGATTATGGAAGTTTTCCAAGATAGGGGGATGGCACGAAAGGTCAATATTTCCTCAAAGATGGAGTAGAGGATGTTAGCACATTCATCTGGATGAGCTTTGAACATAAAGTTCGAAAGTCCATCTGGACCCATCGCCTTGCAGGAACTTGCCTGCATAATGATGGCACTAATGCTTTCTATAGACATCTGTAATTGCCACGAGGAAACATAAATAGGTGAGTTTACAATTTCTGAGAAAACAGAGTCAGCATACAATGAAGAAAAGTGGGAGATCCAAGCTGATTCCTGGACGACATTGATTTGTGCGTCTCCCTGAAGACGACATCTACGGTCATTCAGTAACTGCCACATAGTGGCCGAGTTTTTGTTAGACATGGCAGTTTGCATGGTCTCACTATTCTGTTGGAATTGAGCTGCCTTTCCACTCTTTAGCCAATTTTTATAGCCGCATTTGGCTGTTTTTAGGTGCTGCCAGCGTAGTGGATCTTGGGATGCTGCTAATTTTTTCTTAAGATTTTTTAAATCTGCTTTAATACGATGAATCTCTGCATTAAAGGTGTGTGGATGTCGTATTTGATTAAATCGAGGGATTGCTATGGTCTTCATGAATGGTTTTAAAAGTTCAGAATATTGCTTAGTATTAACTTGCAATGCAGTATAATCCACTATATTTTTAAAGTTGATTAAAGTATCTGAATTCCACCGGAGACGGTTTCTTGCAGAATTAACTGTTGCCTCTGCATGCAAGGTTGGCTTGTCTCCAATTATCGCAGAGTTCCAGGTGGAATGTACGATCAACAGTCTGTGATCGCTATGTGGATGGTCACAGATGTCCAGTTTGGTTAAATTTTTGAACAATCGGGCACTCATATAAATATAATCGATTGTACTTTTGCTGGACCCACGCTGCCACGTATGTTGAGAAGGTATGTTTCCTTCGACAGCACCGTTGAGCATATAAAAATTACGGTCTTACATGAGGTTGGTCCATCTCTGGGCGTCCTGGGTGCTGCACCCGCAATGATAGCTTTTGAAATTGTATTGTTCATTGCTATTGTGTCTAAAATCCCAGATAGGCCATCATAAAAGATGTCATCGGACATGACGTCAGTATTCCTATAGATATTAACAAATGCGATCATCTGCGTGTGGCTAACAATTTGCACTAGTTGGATTTGAGCCCCAACTGATGTCCACGGCTTAACATGCAGGCCACTCGAGATGTGCACTGTCACAAGGAGACCTGAGGACGGTCTACCGCACTGGGAAGTGCAGGAAGCAGGGCAATCTCATACCCGTACCACAATGGGCAGTCGGTAAGCCAAGTTTCTTCAGTGCTATCACCTGGCAAGGATTAGTCAATTTAGCAATGGAAGAATGTAAATGAGAATTGCCCCTCGTATTCCAAGTTGCTATTTTGAAGGGGGCAGGACTTGTTGATGGTTAATAATGTTGGGTGGAGCCACTCTGAGCAACTACATTGTCTCAATTTACTCCATGATAGATGTTTGGTTTCACATAAACATTTTGAGTTTTGGGGCGGACACCTGCTGGGTCCTCGGCTAAAAGGAAACCCATGTCGAACAATTGCATCCTACATCTCCAAATGGAATCCCGCACTACTCCAGAGGGGAGCCATAGCTTCACAATTGTGCACGTCAAGTCCGAGATAAATTCTATTTGAGCAATGTCCTGTGTTGATACATTACATAGCTCAGGGACATCTCCAAAAATGTTCAACACACTCTGACGATTCAAGTCATAGGATGGAAAATGTCCGTCTCGGCATTTTAGAATGAAAGTGTGAAAGTGTGCCCTGCGTGGATTTATGTGGCGTGAAACTGGTTGCAAATTGGGGGTTGGTGGTTTCCATGTTAGTTTTGAATTGTCAGTGCTTACGTTACGATAAACACCATACATTTCCTCCTGCATATGCTGTTCTTCATGTGGGGGAATCTGTGGGCTTTGACCACTCGCAATAGCCACCGCTGCAGGGATGGTGTTTTGCATTCTGGCAATGTTAGAGGCCAAATATTCATCTACCTTCTACTTGAAATTCTCAAACACGTGTTGTGTCGCCAATACATCTGTTGTAGGTGCATACACTTTAGCAAAAGAGACATTGGCATGTATTACAATAGGCAGTCTAGAGGGTTCACAAACTTGTTCACTTGAAAATGTTATTGGCAGAGTTGCTAAGTCGTGAGCCGTGGGGACTGACAGCACTTCAATGGGCTTAACCTGGGTGGAGCCGAACAAATCGGCATTATGTTTCTTTAATGCAGCAAGATGATTGTCAGCCTCATTATTACGAGCTATTGATAATACTAGTTGTGAGAGAGGAGACGGAGGGCCACCCAGACCATCTTTGTTACTTAAACCCATTGTAACAGAAGGCGCCAAAGGCGGAATTGGAAGCGCTATAGGTACTGATATCGCAATAAGCGCTGTTCCAATTGCCACAGGCACATTGTTTTGTGGAGCAGATGTTTTGCTCAAGGCTTCAAAGAAACAGTTGAGTGTTTTTTGGTATGTTTGATATTTACCATATTCTTCGTTTTATTTTTTTTAGCAAAGAGAGCGGTTTCTTTCGAGCAACTTTAGGATTTCTGGCTTTAAGAGCCTCTAGATGGCTTAAACCTTGGCCTACCGGACGTTCAGGTGCAGACACCATGTTCACCTGTTTTTCTCCAGAGGCGCATTTTTGAGGTGGATGTACAGTAAATGCAGTATTTGCCTCATCACTCGGGCCAGAACACGAGCTTGTACTAGGACGTATTATGCCAGAGATTAGGGGCAGAGCACAAGCCTCTACCGCCACCTCCTGATAAGCAATATGTATCTGTTCACTAATCCTGACATGGTTATGAACAATACCATCCGCATCAGAATCGACACATTCCATTGAATTATTCACTACATACAACTCATTGTGCGCAAGCATACTCTTGGACTGTGTAGTTGAAAAATATGCCGATAACCACTTTGTTAAATCATCAAATTGTTTTGACTGATGTGAGACCTTTGTATCAAGTGACTCAAAGAGTTTACACAGACTCATAATAGTGGTGTTAATGGAAATAAGACCTGGTTGAATGATGGTTGAGTGCTGTAGAAATAAATCAGCTGGGACTGTTTTGATTGCTCTAGGTGTGGGAAGGGCAAAGGACTGTAGCATGGAATTACGAGTGTCTACTCGAGAATCTACTTGAATTGAATCCTCCTCTCCAACATGAACAACCTCACCATAACAATTCTTGTCCCTACATAATACTGGAGATTCGCATTGGCTTGCATGGATAGACAAGCACGTATGATCATTACACAAGGGAGGAAACTTTATGGGTGAGGTAACAATGCAGGAGGAAGAATGTCTCGGAATGTGTTTAGTGGATGCTAGCATCGTGTGATCAGAAAGTGGTTGAGGGTTAACCCTCGCATATGGTGTACTCCCAGGAAATGGCAAACTATTGGCCTCCGACCCACCAGATTTGTTATGATCAACTAGATGGGATGATGACATGGTTGAAATAGAAACAATAGAATCATTCATATGATTATCAAAGGTAAATTTCGGTTTTGAAATAAAAGACACTTGCGTTGGCGTGGTTGAAGTGGCAGAGTAAAATTTCTGCTGGGGAACTTCCGAGTCACCTTAATTTGATGGTTTCCTAACTAATGTTAAATGAGGGATGTTCAGCAGCATGCTTGTTGTTCATTTGTATGCCATAATGAGCTCACTTCGGTTACCAGTCATTTGGTTGAAAACCAAATGGTCGAATGACCATTTCATCGATGTAAAACGGTCGGAAAAAAAAAGGTCGATTTTTTTTTTTTTTTTTTTCTTTATTAAAAAATATTTTTTAAGCAACCAAACTAAAAATATATATATAAATAAATAAATATGACCTTTTTTTTCGACCATTTTGATTCGATCAAATGGTTATTCGACCATTTATTTTCAACCAAATGACCGGACACCGCTCACTTCACGTAGTCAAAAAACAGATCAGGCTCCTGGTCCAACCCACTAGGGCCCTTAGTCCTTGGTCGCCTCCAACAGTTCGCCAAGTGACCTTCTCCAAGATACAGATAGGATTGCTGTCAGCCAGTGGCAGGTGGCTGGCTAAATCGACAAAATCTGCAGTGTTGTGGGGCCACAAGGTGCTCTTCCGGGACTCCCACGAATACACCGTTTTAAATTGCTATGACACGATAATTAGCTCGACTGCTCAAAGGGTCATGCCCCGCAGTCACAGTCAAGCCGGTTGGATTAGTAAGAGATCGTGTACATAAACGGTTGGTTTGTTGCAATGTATAGGTAAGCACGACTGCTCAAAGGGTCATGCCCCGCAGTCACAGTCGCGCGCTCCACAGGTTTGAACCACTGATACCCTTGTAATTTTGATGAGTTTATGCACTAATGTCAAAATGGGATTGTCAAAGTGATTATGATGAGCAGCACTGGCCAAGTAACGCTCACCTTTTGTCTTAGTCCAGGTTACCACAATAGCGTATTCAGGCTACTCTGCCCGGCGTACCAGAGCAAAGCCTCAAACTCATACAGCTTCACCCACCGGGCTCGGCATTGCAAAAGGAAGGATGCAACCTTTCAAATTACCCGGCGCGCGCACAGCAGACTTCACCTTCACTTCGCCACCAGAGCCAAACAGCAGCCTAACAGCACTGCTTTCACGAACGCACCGCCCTTGACACTGCAGCCGGGCTTGACCCATGGGTCAGCTATTACTTTAGGAAAGATGGAAATGTCTGATGGGCGAATAAAGCTTGCGAACCATGGAGGGGAGTCCTAGTTCTCATTTTCCAGTTTATATTGTGAAGTTTCTCAAATTGGGGGGCTATTGGGAAAACTAGGACTTCATATAGAATAGTGTCTTAAAATGTTGATGCTTATTGTGAGAAAACTCAGAGCATCCTCGCATCTACTCCCTGGGCATCTACTGCTCAGGTGGCCAGGTAAAGGCCTTCACTTTTGGATCCTGACTCTGGGGGCGGACAAGCGAGGGAGAATCACATGGGTGGTGGGTCTGTGGGGGATTGGGGAGAGGGTGCTGGACGGCGAGACCTGGTATCCCCCGCTCTTCTGACAGTGACCTACCCTCCCTCAGTCTTTATAGGATATTGCTGTTCTTATCCTAAATTTCCCCTTTAATTTTCACCAAGTATTGAGAGGAGGAGAAACCCTCAAAGAGTAATGCAGACTTCCTATAGGAGACACCACTCTAGTATTGGGACGAAGGAGAGGGATTCTGAAGAACACATGACTGAGGGTCAGGCATTTCCCAGTAATTGGTGTAAGTGGATTCAGGCAAACCAGGCGAAGGAATCACACTTGAAACCTCTTGATAGGGTTCAGTTGTATAAAAGGTGGAGCACAAGTGAGCAAGAAAGTAGAGCAGCAGGAAAGCCAGTCCAACCAACCCCTGATGTGCCAAGGGAGAATGAAACGTTGAGACGCTGAAAGACTGCAAGGTGAAGCAGTGTAAATGCGTGACGAGGGAGCTGTCTCCAGGGAGCTGGTGAAAGCGGGAGAAGGGAACTGTGGAGAAATTCGGTCCATTCACGTTGGCAGAACAGTACTAGTTCCACTTAGTGAAGAAAGCAACCCATGGGTATCTGAGGGGCAGGCGGTGAGACCCTGACCTCAGAAAGCATAAACTGTGTGTGCGAGGAAAATGGAGAAACCAGCAAAGCGACCATTGTGTTTCAGAGAAAGCCAGAAACCCGGTCCGCATATGAAAGTTGATGAGATATATAGTATCGGAGCAGTTGTGTCCAATCAGCATTTTCTTGAAAGCCTCTGATTGAAGCCGAATGAGGAAACAAAGGCAGTAAAATATAATGGTTTGTTTAGAGACTAAGTATCAGAGTGGTCACGTATGAGAAAGTATTACGTGTTCAAACATCTCTGAGCAATTAAGGACAATTAGAAAGCAGCAAAATCTACCAACATTACAGAAAAGATATTATAAAAGCTGCGAGTGTGCTGCCTAGGGGAGCAGTGAAGTGTAAGCAAAATGTTGAACTGGCAAAACTAAAGCTGAATAAATAAGGAAAAAGGCCATCAATGAATAACGATTAAGTAGAAATGGATCAAGATATTAAAAGAAGTGACGAGGAAGATATCTGGACAACCATTGAACTTTTTGTGAACCAACCCAAATCAAGATGAAACGAAGCTTGGGCAAGGGCCACTGGTTGCGTGACCTGTAATGGGTGGACCGTGTGGTCTATTAACTGCTCCTAGACCAGGAAGCCCCAACAGAATCCAAGAGAACTGTGCAAGCTTGGGTAAGGTAACTCTACGCTCCTGATGAACATTGTGAGATTGCTTTGTGAACCAGCACTTGGAGCTTGGGGAAGGGAACCCTGAACTCCTATTGGAACAGTGTGAACCCAGTTGCACATTGTACACTGAAAGCAAGTGTGCTTTGAAAGGGGAATCTGGGTCCTAGTGGAGTGTTTGAAACGTAAAACTATGAGAACTGTATCCTGAACTTGGTAAAGGGAGCCAGAAGCAGCTCCAAACTTTATTATTTACCACCGAGTTCATTTTGAACAACCCTATAATACATTTAGTATTGGACGTGAGGGCAAGCATTGGTTTTGACACACAGACTTTCGATTTGGACTTACGGACATAGACTTTCCTTAGTTTCCTTATTTAGAGAAAATCCCACCATAGTTAGAGGGCAATTTAGGCATTACACCATCCTGATAATCAATAGCAATCCTATTGTTGAATCTGAAATCTGTTGTCTGTGTCATCTCTTGATACCATTGCTGTCTCAAATTATTCAATCTCTAGTATGCAAGTGACTTGCATCATCTATCGGCTAACTATCGCCCAATCTCCATCACTCCTTTCCTGGGCAAACTCCTGGAAAAGCTGGCCATCTCCCAGCTTAATCTTCATACTGAATCTGTTGGTTGTCTCCATGACCATCGGTCTGGCTTCAGAGCTGCCATAAGCACAGAAACTGTTCACCTGAACATCCGTGAAGACCTGCTCTCCAACCTCGATTCCAACACCCCCTGTGTCCTCATCTTACTTGATCTCTCTTCTGCCTTTGACACGGTCACCCATGCCATCCTGCTCAACGGTCTCCGTGGTAACCTGGGTATCACCGATCAGGCCCTGGGGTGGCTGACTTCTTTCCTCTCTGATCGACCCTGGCAGGTCCAAAATGGGTCCTTCCTCTCCTCTATCTCTACCTGTGGTGTTCCCCATGGGTCTACCCTCTCTCCCTGGCTGTTCAACCAATACCTGGCACTTATTGCCCACTGCATTGCTGCTCTCTGCCACAATTTTCAGTGCTATGCGGATCGCACTCTGCTCATTTTCAGGCTCCCTTCAGCCGCCGCTTCTCCTTTTCTCATCTCTGACTGTCTGTCTGCTATCCAGGAGTGGTGTGCCGCCAATGATCTCTGCCTTAATGCCAGTAAGTCTGAGATTCTTCTCATCAGCACACCAGCTCTCTCCTTTCCTGTCACTCTCTGGCCGGCCTTTCTTGGCCCTCTTCCTGCTCCCACCTGTGAGTCTAAAAACCTCAGGTCATCTCCTCACATCTGACATCTCGAAGAAGTCACACTGCCAGCTGCACCTCCTAAGAGGTATTCTTCCTTTCCTCTCCTTCCCCCAGAAGCTCACTGTCTCCAGAGCTCTGGTTCTCTCTAGGCAGGACTACTGCAACAGCCTCTTTCTAAATCTGCCTGCCTCTACTCTCTGCCTTCTGCAAATCATCCAAAACAGGACTGCAAGACTTGTCCTTGGCCTCAAGCCCAGGGATCGTATCCCTCCAGGACTGAAATCCCTGCACTAGCTCCCAGTGGCTATGAGGATTAAGTTAAAAACCCTCTGCATTGTCCACAAGGCCTTCTGGGGCATGGGGCCTCATGCCTTCAACTCTCTCTTCCTAAATATCTTCCTTCTTGAGCTCTTCGCTCATCCGCCGCCAACTCCCTCAGGGTAAGTCGCTTATCCAAGCAACTAGTTGGTGGCAGATCTTTCTTCGATTGGGGCCTCCCTTTGGAACAGCCTCCCTGCCTTTCTGAAACTTGAGGAGAATCATCTCTGGTTCCGGAAGTCCCTCAAGACCTTCCTCTTTTCTTCTGCTTTCTCTCCTCCTGAACGAACCTGTAACTGCACTGGTCACCTGGCTACCCTCTGTTCTCGGGACCAGATCCCCCCGACAGTTGCACACCTGCACTGCCCCCCCCCCGGTCAACCCTTTCACTCGGGGGGGGGGGGGGGGCTTTTTCTGTATCCCTTCAGCCCCCTACCAGCACTTGACAACTGATGTCTGCACTTATCCTTGCACTTGTCACCAGCTGGTCGCACTTCTTATTTATTGTTTTTATTTTATTTATTTTACTGTTTATCCTATGTACTGCCCCTTCCCCTCACACTTTTCCCCTCCCCCCACCCCTCCCCTGCACTTGCACAATCTCAATGTCGTCTGGCCCAGTGAGATCGTTGTCTTTGTCTTACCTCTGCCACATCTCCTTTTCGTCGTCACGCCTTGAAACACTTGTGTATAGGCACATTATAAATGCCATATTATATCTTAAATTCAAATGTTTTTCTGTCTTTCTGTGTTTTTGAAGTTCCCCTTAAGGATAGTCACACTCCTATCCTTCATGTTATGTCCTGGGCCAGATGAACGTCCCCCAACAGGGAGGTCTTCCTTTGTGTGGATAATGCTGTAGCGATGTGTATTCATTAGTTGTCTGAGCATATGCCCGGTTTTGCTAAAAAGATACTCCCAGATGCGCATTTTGTTCTTGCAATCAGATACACCACATTGGGGAATGTGCAGGTGAAAGATCTCCTTGTTAAATTGTGTTATGTTGATTTTGTCTGTTGCTTGGATGTGTGTGCAGATTTAGCTTGTTTGGCAGGGTTGTGTCCCCCATTTTGTAGTTTGTCAAAAGCAGATTCCTAAACTGGAAGACTGCTCACAGCCTTTCATCTTCCTGGAGAGTTGGTTGAAGGTTCCTGGTAATCTTGTGCAGGACCTCTAGTTATGCGTGGTAGGTAACCACTAGGGGGACTTGGCCATTGTGCTTTTTCTGTTTATTTTTAACTCATTGCAGGGTATTACAGTTGCTCTGTGGATCAGGTAATCTACAGTTCTGCAATTGTAGCCACGTTTTAGGAACATCCTCCTAAGGACGCTAGTTTGTTGTTCCCCACCAGCTTTTTAAGAGGCTACCCAGTTGAAAAAAATCGCATTACAAAAGATGGTAGCATTTTTTGTGTGTTTTGGGTGGAAGCTTTCACTCTATGCCCATTTCAACCTACGAGTATCTACGATCAGTATGTGCACAGTGGCGGCTGTATGGGAAGGAAAGCCTGGGAATGTATCCTTCTAGTCCTACCACTTTACTGACCCGACATATTCCCTAGAGTCGACGGACAGATTCACCTGATCTGGTTAATCTTCCAGAATCTGAATCCATTGATTATCCAGGACCAGGCACTCGAGCAATATGCAATTGTGAAAGCATACTATTGACATTGATCGATATAGAATTTTGTGGACCTTGGAAAATAGGTTGCCTAAACCAACTTTATTGTTGACTTTCACAGCTGCACTACCTTTTTGCTTAACACTGCCGTAGAATTAGGGAGAAAGATCTAATGGGTCCGAATAGACAAGAGGAACAAACCTATTTGCAAGCTCTATGGATGCAAACAGTTATCAGTCAACATGTGCAAAAGTAAGCCCATAGAAGGTTAGGAGCTACAGTGTGTACAGAGACTTGTTACACCTCTCAGACACCAGGTTCATGAAATGGATCAAGCTCTACAGGAATCAAATGGGACCTGCATGGCTGCAAGCCAAATGGCTCTGCAGATTTGAGACTTATTTGGCTTTCCCTTTCTTTTTTGTCCTTTGCTTCAGTCAGACAGCACTTCTGTTCTGTGACTTCATAACTTATAAGATTTCCAGACGTTAATGAGTCAATTTAGGCTGCTTAGGGCAATTGTTTAAGTTATGAGGCTGCTGTAACTCACCCCCTTAGTATGTGTGCTTAATGGAAGGGCCAAATAAAATAGCTTAAATTGTCTTCATATAGTGCCCAGCTCACCCGTGATTGCTCTTTTCGTCTCCCCCAGTTTGGTTGCCATTCCGGTATTCGTCAAACATAATATCAGCTTCCAGGAGAATGGCTCACTCGGCAGGTTCGATCTCTCTCTCGGGCTTAAGCAGAACATGGGAAAGACTGTGGAAGCACTGGTACTGACCGTCCACTTGCCGAAAGTTGTAGTCAACATGAATCTTTCACCTACACAAGGATCCTACACCTTCGATCCGGTTACTAAGGTAAGCAGAGCATGCAAGCCTGGCCAGTGCAGTGTGGAGCAGTGATTGTGGTGGCATGGAGGAGGGAGTGATTTGGAAGAATCTGAAAGTGTCCTGTCTAAATATGTTATGATTCACATGTCACTGTGATCTTCCTAGAAAAATAATTGAATATTTGCATAAACTAATTGTGGTCTTGACTACTTCCTGATCGTGTTATGCTCCCCGACTGCAGTGTCAAATCCCTTAATGAGGAGGGTGACAACATAAATTCACGATAATTAATGCATGGTTATTCTGGTTTTAAAAACAATGCCAGAAAGGAATTTTCGAATGGATTGTGTCCTCCAACGTATTCCACATCTTTCACATGTAATGTCCATAGCTGTGCTGGTTTGGAAATTTTTCGGCAGAGGGCGTCCTGTGTCGATGGCATCGGGTCGATCTCCCTCAAAGGCCTCTGTTGCAAGTGACGTCATCAGATGTTATAAGTGGGACGCACGGTGGCTGTAGCCTCAGTTCCGTTTCTTTCGCAAATGTGTTTGCTTCGAGAACCCGGCGTGCCTCGTGTTATCTACTTCGATAATGTCGTCTTCTTCTTCCCCACTGACTCTGCGGTCGGGCATTGAAAAAGTGCAGGGACTGTAAGTCCAAGATGTTCACGACAGACCCGCACTGTATCTGCTTGTGGTGTCTGGGTGAGAGCCACGACACGGACGACTGCTCGAGGTGCCAGTTGTTGACTGGCAATGCCTTGCAGGAGCGTAAGGGGAAGTTGCTGGTAGGTCGGCTATCCAAACCCTGTAATTCTTAAAAGACTACTGGGCTTTCCACCGACTCAAGGGGTGACTCTCGGAGGCAGTCCAGGGGATCTCGGTCCCGGAGTGGTTCTCGCCACTCGTCGTCCTCGTCGAGGCACTTCCGGAAGCGGCATCACCGGTCTCTTTCCCCGTCCTCGTCAGATAATGGCTCCGCGAGCAAAGTGGCTTGCCCCACTAAATCCTCTACTCTGGAGGAGTGGGAGGAATACAGAGAGAAAATGCTGGAGATTTTTCAATCTCGGGGCACTGTCACATCCGCGCCTTCGGTTGAAGCTGGCGGGGAACGGTCTTGGTCCAACGCTAGCACCTTTCGGACCCGGACAGTCGGCGCGATAAACATCACGAACCGTCGAGGTCCAGTTCGGACAAGGCTCCAGTAGATCGACAGAGATGTGCCAGTTACAGATGGCGGTCTTCGCCTCCGACGAACCGTCCAAGTCTGGGACTGTGTCGAGGAAGGTGTTGACACCATCAGAGCTGTGTCCATAGAGTGCGGCTGTCGGGACCTTGCCCTCGGTCAGGCCCTCAGAGCCCTCAGCTCCCTTGTTGATGCCGTTGGCGCCCTCGTTGCCATTGCGGCCTACAGGCCTGAATTTGCCAGTGGAGGCCCCTAGAGCTGTGGAACCTCAGAGAAAGGTTCTGTCTAAAACTGTGAGACATCCTCTTGACTCCAGGTGTGCTCCTGTACCTTGGAGGGAGCTCTTTCATTCTCTACAGAATATCTGAGGATGACGAGAGGTCTGATTTGGAGTTGGAGCCTTTTGATGCTCCTGGTGACACTCCTGAAGCTCCTGACATGGTCTTGTCTGAGGACAGTCAGAGGATCTGTGTCAATCTTTGCATGATGCCAGTGGCCTGGGTACATCTCCTGAGATGGAGTTTGGCAGGCCAGAGCCTGGGGCTCATGCTGAATCCTCCTATAGGAGGTTGATGTCGAGAGTTACGGAGTACCTGGGGTGGTCCGTCCCTCCAGTTGAATTCGATCAGGATGACTTGACTGACATTTTATATCAGGGTCCATCCACTGACCCAGTGTTGCCTTTTCACATGGCATTACAGAAAAGGGTGGCTGCTGCTTGGAACATCCCGGAGTCTCTTCTAGCGTCAACCTGTCGTTGACTAAGAAATACTGCCATTCCAGTAGCAACCCCAGCTACCTATCCACACACACCACTCCTGAGAGTCACGTCTACTCCCTACCTGGACGACTGGCTGATCCGAGCGCATTCTCATGAAAAGGCCTTTGATCATCTCAGCCTCACCTGCCACTCCCTTCACAAGCTGGGCTTCTCGCTCAATTTCAAGAAGTCGCATACGACACCTTCCCAACAGATGCAGTACATCGGGGCTGTGTTGGACACATCCTTGGGGAAGTGCTCACTACCCAAGGTGAGGGCTCATCACATTGTCCAGATGGTCAACAAATTTCAACGTGCCCAGAGTCTCCCAGCTTTCGAATTCTTAAGGTTGCTCAGCCTCATGGCATCCTGCATTTTTCTGGTGCCAGAGGCCAGACTGCAGATGAGATCCCTTCAATAGGCTCTCAGGACGCAGTGGTCCTAATTCTCAGGCAAGATGTCGGATCTCCTTCAGATTCCACTCACGGTCTCACAGGATCTTCTGTGGTGGGCCAGCGAAGGGAATCTGATGAAGGGAGAGCTGTTTTGGCAACCGTGGCCTAAGGTGACGGTAGTGATGGATGCTTCCCTCAAAGGATGGGGAGCTCACGCCAACGAGCTGACCAGCGGTCATTGGTCTCCGTTGGAGTCCATACTTCACATAAATCTTTTGGAGCTAAGGGCCATCAGGCTAGCCCTGAAGGCTTTTCTACTGTTTGTACGCAGGAAGCGTGTCCTGATCATGACAGACAACACAGTGGCCATACATTACCTCAACAAAAAGGGGGGTGTAGGGTTGCTCCCGCTGTGCAGAGTGGCGATGCAGCTCTGGATCTGGGCAATACAGCAAGGAATCTCACTGTCTGCAGTTCATGTGGCCGGAGAGGAGAATGCGGCGGCGGACGCTCTGAGCAGGCAGAGCGACTTAGCTCAGGAAGTCCTTCGGGAGATCTTCGCCCCGGAAGTGCGAGAGATATTGCTCAAGGGAATTTACTCCGAGAGGAGCTTTAGGGGACGCGTTCGTCATGGATTGGTCATTTCCACTTCTGTACGCATTTCCTCCGGTCCCACATGATCCAAATTGGGCCAGGAGAGTGTGGTACCTGGACCTTCTAGAAACGCCCATCTGTCCTCCACGCCATCTTCCCCACAGAGTGGGATTCTCTCTCGCTCTCTCTCTCTCTCACTCTTTTCTCTCTTTTCTCTTTTCTCTCTTTTCTCTCTTTTCTCTCTTTTCTCTCTCTTTTCTCTCTTTTCTCTCTCTTCTCTCTTTTCTCTCTTTTCTCTCTTTTCTCTCTCTTTTCTCTCTTTTCTCTCTCTTCTCTCTTTTCTCTCTCTCTCATGGTTCAGGGTTTGGGTTCTCCATCCAGAGGTCAAAACTGTTAACCTTCACGCATGGTTTCTGAAAGGTTGAAATATAAGGATTGGGACCCCCCGATAACGTGATGGAGGTGTTGCTTTCGGCCAGGTGTCCCGCAACCAAATCCTGTACCGTTGCCATAAGTTTTTCGACTGGTGCAGAGGAAACAATGTCAATCCTTGTCAGTGTTCCATTCTGATGGTTCTTTCTTGCTTCCTTTGGCCCTCAAGGGTCTTCGAGTAGGTACCATTAAAGGTAACCTGGCAGCGCTGTCTATTTTCAAGCACTCGTCTGAAGAATGTTCTTATTTTAAGATTCCTTTGATTACCCAGTTTCTAAAAGGGCTCACAAATGTGTTCCCACCGTCCCCTTTTCTGGTGCCGGTTTGGGATCTGACTCTAGTCTTGAAATTCTTGATGGGTGCTCCGTCGAGCATTACTCCCTGGATGCTTTCCATGGTCAAGTTATGGTCTTTGGTAAAGCAGTGCTCTATTCTGCCATCTGATTGGGTATATCCAAATTCTTTTCCCTCCTGCGTTCACTGATACTGCTTTAGGAGTCTGTCAAAGATGTGGAATATGTTGGCGGACACAATCAATTCGAAGAACAAGTTACTTACAAACTGGTAACGTTCTTTTGACTGGATGTTCCTCCAATGTATTCCACATCGCCCTCCCAGCCTGCCACTCTTAAGAATTTCCTATGCTATTGCAGCTTGCGTTCCCACAAGGCTATGTGCAGTCATGGGGGCTTGGTGTGCGGTTATGGCACACATTGTGGTGGGAAAAAACTTGAACTGAGGCTACAGGTGCTGTGCGTCCTACTTATAACATCCGATGACGTCACCCTCGACGGAGGCCTTCGAGGGACATCGACCCGTCGCCATCGACGCAGGACGCCCTCTGCCGAAAAATGTGCAAAGCAGCACAGCTGTGGACATTACATGTCCAAGATGTCGAATACGCTGGAGGAACATCCAGTCGAAAGAACGTTACCAGTTTGTGAGTAACCTGTTCTTCATCCCTTGTTAAAGATTACAAAAATTGTGCTGCTTGCACTTTGTCTTCCTGGAAACATGTCAGCCTGATGCTAGGGACTATAGCCTGCTTGCAACAAAAACACATATGAGCCCTTATCTTTGACATTAAGCTGATGAAATTGTAAGGCATGATCTTTTGTGTTTTAGATACTGAACTGGGAAGTTGGCAAAATAACACCTCAAAAACTGCCAAACCTGAAGGGCACTGTGGTCTTACAATCTGGAGCGCCAAAGCCTGAAGATAACCCAAATCTCAATTTACAGTTCAAGATTCAGCAGCTTGCCATTTCTGGTAAGAGCAACAATGTATGATGTGTTACGAACAAAGACCCCCGCTAAGGCTGTGTGTGTATGACGCACATTACCTTCCAGTGATAGTCTTTCTGTTGCCTCTATCTGCTTAGATTCACATGCTTTGTATTGGCCGATATCTAGTGGTTGGTATGAAGTATTATATTATTTATTTTCGAGGTTGAAAAACAGGAAGTTGACTGGGTGTTCCCATAATACTATACTTACTGTTGTGTACTGTGCCCATGAACCTTCACGTGCCAATGTCCTCAGATTTCTATCTTTCGATCCTCAGGATGCATGAAGTTTATAGTGGACTGTGAGGGGGCCAACTAATGAAGTGAAAGAATGTTAACCTTGGATAAAAATTATCTAACCTGTTTGTGATGCCTTCAACACGCAACACGTAGACGATGGGTGGTCGTATATGAATCTAAGCAGATACACGCAACAGAATGACTATGTTTGTCTTCTGGGGCTTGTAGATCTGCTTAGAATCACATGCATTGCATAGACTAGCAGGCAGTAGCCGATGAAGGTGGTGGGTGAATTGAAGAAAAAGAAACAAACAGATGTTTTAACAATGCATGTCCCACCTGTGAATAATTTCTTGGTTGTGCATCAATACAATAGTTTTGTGTGAAAGTGTGTACTGAGCTCCATGCAGCTACTTTACAAATAGCCTCCAGTGGACCATGTAGAATAAAAACACCTGTACTACGTATAGAACGAGCCCCGGGTGTTAAAGGACTTGTTTTTGTTTGAGAAGCTGTAACACTGTTACAATCCTTCTTACACATTACAATCGTCCTGGCGTTGGTAGCCTTGGAGACAGGTTGCCCTTCTCTTGCAGCTGCCAGTGATACAAATAACTGATTCATCTTCATCAGTTGCTCTGTGTTTTTTTAAGGTAGCACATGACTTCCCTGCATACATCTAGTATACAAAGAGCTAATTCTCCTGAGTTATGACAGTTTTGAAAGAAAGCAGGTAGTTGAATGGATTGGTTGACATGAAGTTTAGTTATGTATTTTGGCAAAGAACGGGGGTGTGTTCATAAGGCCATTATGCTTTTATGCACTTTGACAAAAGGCTAAGCTACTGATGGAGCTTGAAGGGCACTAATTCTACAAATAGATGTGATGAATACAAGGAAAGCCACTTTATGCGTTGGGTCTTTGAGGAACAGTCAATAGGATTGATGTTTAATTATCTACATGACAGTAAACCATTTCCATTTATTAAAGTAGCAGTGCCTAGTGTAGGGTTTGTGTGCCTCCTTCAAAAGATGGTAAATTGAGGTGGCCAAACTCGATGATCTCAGGAGCCAAGCTGCTAAGTTGGTTGTATGAAATTGAGGGTGTAGGTCTTGACCATAACCCTCTGACGACAGGGTGTGAGTGGGTGTCAACTTCATTAGTGGACATGGAGACATCTGGAGAAGGTGAGAGTACCAGGTCTCCCACACCCACATTGGTGCAATGGGTATCATTGTTAAAGGTTCCTGGTGCATTTTGTGGATCGCCTTGTGTAAGAGGGGTGTGGGGTGGGGGGTTAGACGCATAAGCAAATATCCCTGAGCAATTGGTCCATGCGTTCCCCAGGGATCCCTTCTGTGGGTACCTGGAAATGTAATTTGGGAATTTTGCATTCTCCAGCGTGGGGTCTGGCATGGATTCACATGCTCATGAATATTCCCCGTCGTCAGGCTGGGAATCCTCGGTAAAGAAAAAATCAGTTTCAGTTTTGTTTCGGAACTGTCTTTCTACTAGTAACCAATCACTGGTCTCTGGGTCATACTGCCCCCAGCCAATGACTGCCCACTACCCAAGCCCTTCCTCTGGCAGCCATCTTCAGATTTTTACCACATGTTCAAGTGTTGGGAGTCCTCGTGCTATAGCTTTCGAGCTTTTACTGCGTTTTGCGTTTTTTCGAAGAGTTTACTCTTATATTTTTGGTCATTCGATCCTCAAGCTCCACCGACATTGCTTCCGATTAACGGGGACCCGTTTTCGGAATTTTCTACGCCCCTCAAGGGCAAAAATTCATCGTGTTTCCACTTCTCGGAGGATTCCGGAAGATTTTGAGGCATACCTTGTGGACATGGCCCAGGACAAGGGAAGCATGACGCGTACTGGATCCAAGCTGTTCAGGAGCTGCCCTGGCTGCGGGCTTCAGAACGTCTTCAAGGAGGATGAGCACTCTCGGTGCCACTATTGGCTTCACTAAGACAAAACGCACGTTGAGAAGGACTGTGCGTTTTTCAAAAATGTGTCCGAACGGACGATGAAGGATCGTCAGATTCGACACACCAACTGGCTGGAATGGAAGAACCCAGCAACAGGTGAGAAGAAGAAGAAATCCGAGCGGTCTTCTAAGACCTTTGAGGGCGCTCTGGCGACATGTGCCCAACAAAATGCTAAGCAGCGCGGGTCCGCGGGCACCAGGAGCGCCGATCGGTCTGGCTCCGTGGCTGCCAGGCAGGGCACACTATCACCAACGCCATCAACCACAGCCAACGCTCTGGCTCGGTGAAGAGGAAGTCTGAAAATCCGGGTAAACTTCGGGAGAAGCCCGGTCGATCCCGACAGACACCCGAGGGGGAGTGAGGCGGTGACCCTCCCTCCCCCCTAAGGTGTAGGCCTCAGGCACGCCCAAGGTTGTGAAGGCCCTGATTCACCCGGCTAAGGCCTCGATCGAGGGAGTCGTAGCGGCCCTGTTGAAACCTACCAAGGCTTCCCCAGTGGAGGCGACTTCAGGGGCTAGAGTTTCCTTGCCACCCAGGAGGGAATCGTCTTTTCTGCCTATCGAGAAGACCCCCGTGAAACCCCATCAGGGAAAAGAGGGGGGGCACGGTAGCCATAACGGACTCGGATACCACCTCTGAGGATGAGTTGGCCAGCGTCCAAAGGATCCTGGAGGAGAAGTTCGAGGAATCCAAGGCCCACGGGAAGGATCCCGATGAGGCCGACGAGGAGAGCGACGGGGGAGCCGAGGAGGAAGATAGGGCCGCGGAGGATCCCGCACTCCGACCGTCGGTTCCGTTGCAGCCGGTACCCGTACCACAGGACAATTCAGGAGCTATCTTGATGGCTATACAGACCCTGTGCAGATATGGACGAGGATGCTCTTACCCCCCACCGAGGGCCCAGCGAAGCCTGGTCCGTCAGGGAGCCCGCCTAACAAGCGGAGGCGAGTCCATCCCCCCCCCCACCCTTCAGCCTTCACCCCCATCCCCTCCTTCGAGGGACGAGACGGGAACGGGCCTACAGAGGACGCAGCAAGACAGGAGGATCTCGTCGTTGTCGCCAAGGCGGCAAGGGCGCGGCGAAGCAGGATTGAACCGACCGTGGCGTCGGGCCCCCACCTGAGCACCCCAGTGGGAGGCCGGCTGGCGAAATTCGTCAGCGTGTGGGAGTCCATCTCCACCGACCGACCTTTGGGTGCTGGATGCCCTCTCCCGCGGGCATGCCTGGAATTTCAAGAGGTGGCCACATATTCCACCCGTGGCCAGGAAGGAAAACCACGTCCCCCAACTGCTACTGGAGGTTCAGGCGATGCTAAGAAAGGGGGCCATCGAACTCGTCCCAAAGAGGCTTTGGGGCTCCGGAGTATACGCTTGATACTTTCTCGTCCAAAAGAAGACCAGCGATTGGCGACCCATCCTGGATCTTCGTCGTCTAAACAACAGGTCCCACAAGTTCCGGATGGTCACCCTCCAGCACGTGATGGGACAGCTGTAGGAGGGCGACTTCCTTTCGTCGCTGGACTTGGAGGATGCCTACTTCCACATCCCCATTCTAAAAGGACACCGAAAATTCCTGCGATTTGTGGTCCTAGGGCGACACCACCAGTTCAAGGCCCTGCCCTTTGGATTGAAGTCAGCACCCAGTGTGTTCACCAAGTGTCTAGCCCCAGTGGCGGCGCGGCTGCGCCTGCAGGGGATCCACGTCTACCCCTACCTGGACGATTGGCTCATCCGAGCAAGGTCAAAAGAACTCGCCGTCGGGCACACAGCAAAGACCGTCCAGTTGCTCACAGATCTGGGATTCTCGATCAACTTCAAGAAATCCCACTTGGTACTGTCGCAAGCCGCCCAGTTCCTGGGAGCCAGGCTAGACAGAGTGGCGCGATTGGCTTCGCCGTCGGAGGAAAGGATGAAGGCCATCCTGGGCAGGGTGCAACGGCTGTTGACCCTGGACGGGGCCAGGGTGAGGTCCATCAAGTCCCTACTCGGCATTATGTCCTCATGCATCTACCTCCTACGCCTATGCAGGCTGCGGATGCGACCTCTGCAAGAGTTCCTCGATGCCAATTGGATGCAAGCGACGGGCAGCTTCGAAGACAGGATATCACTCAACGAGACTTTCCGCCAAGTGATCCGGTGGTGGGGCACCCACGCACATCTAGCGGCGGGTATGGACTTCCAGACCCCGGTGCATCAGGAAACGGTGACGACGGACGCCTCCCTGGAGGGATGGGGAGCGCACACCGGAGATCTCCACGCAAGAGGCCTTTGGCTCCCGGAGGAGAGGTCACTACACATCAATGTCCTGGAGCCCCGAGACGTGTTGTGGGCCCTGAGGTCGTTCCTCCCATCCCTCAAGGGTAAGGTGGTAAGGGTCTTCACCGACAACACCACCACAATGTTCTATATCTGGAAGCAAGGAAGCACCAGATCCCCAGCCCTGTCCAAGGAAGCACAAGATCTGTGGTACTGGGCCGTCGCCCAGGGGATGTTTCTGGTACCTTTCCATCTGGCAGGGATAAAAAACACCATCACCGACTCACTCAGCAGGGAGTTGCGCTCGTGCCACGAGTGGGACCTGCGGCAGGATCAAGTGGATCTCCTGTTCCGACGATGGGGCAATCACCAGATCGACCTATTTGTGACACCGATGAACATCAAGTGCCAGAGGTTTGCCAGCAGGTTTCCCCAGTCGGGGAGTATGGGCAATGCCTTTTTATTCCCCTGGGACGGCCTGTTCCTATATGCGTTCCCGCCGGTGCCGTTGCTGCTGCGTCTCATCAATCAACTCAGACAGTCCCAGTGCAGGATGATCCCCGTTGCACTGGCGTGGCCGAGGCAGATTTGGTTCCCGGACCTTCTGGACATGTCTGCTTCCTCCCCAGTCAAACTGCCGTCGGACACGGATCTTCTCGTCCGAGAAGGAGGCGCCATCCTCCACCACGACCCGGGGTCACTGAGCCTGCAGGCCTGGCTCCTGCAGCACTAGAATTCGGAGGATACGACATCCCGGCGGACTGCAGGGAGGTGCTTGCTAAGGCCAGGGCATATTCTACTCTCAAGTGCTATGGACACAAATGGAAGAGGTTCTCCGTCTGGTGCCGTGCACAGAAGATTAACTCTCTATGCATTACTGCCCTGCATGTCCTGCCGTACTTGCTGTCGCTGGCCAAGACGGGGCTGGCACATGCCTCCATCAAGATCCATCTGGCAGCTATCTCCCGCTACACCAGAACTCCGAGGCGGTCATCCCTATGGTCCCATCGCCTGGTGAAGGAGTTCATGAAGGGACTATTCCGATCGTTCCCACCGGTGAAGGCTCCGGCGTGGGAGCTCAACGTGGTGCTGTCCAGGCTCATGGGCCCACCATTTGAGCCTCTGCATTCGGCACTGTTGAAGTTTCTGTCGTGGAAGACAGCGTTTCTTGTGGCCATCACCTCCGCACGACGAGTGGGAGAGATCAAGGTCCTCTCCTGTAAACCTCCATACCTGACATTCCACGCAACGAGGGTGGTGCTGAGGACGCACCCCTCCTTATGCCCAAGGTGCCGTCGGACTTCCACCCCAACGAGCCCTTGGTGTTAACTGTTTTCTTCCCGTCGCCGGCTGAGAGGACTCGGCAAGAGAGGATGTGGCTAGAGCGCTGAAGTTCTACGTGGACCGCACTAAGAGTCTTCAGAAGACATCACAGCTGTTTGTGAACTTTGGACCTGTGAACCAAGGGAAGGCCCTCTCGAAGGCTTCCATTTCCAGATGGCTCTCCGGCAGCATCATGTATTGTAACCGGTTGGCAACCCGACGGTTGCCCGGCCGTCCGAGAGCCCATTCGACCAGAGCGATCGCTGCTACCACGACATTCTTGTCTGGTGTGCCCCTGCTGGACATCTGTAGGGCTGCTACGTGGAGGTCGATGCACACCTTCACCAGATTCTACTGCGTCGACCGGGATTCCAGGGAGGAGTCCAGAGTCGGCCAGGCAGTGCTGCGCAACCTGTTCGCTTGAAGGTGAGCCTGGTGAGGAGGTAAGAGATGCTTAATGTTGAGTTGATGAAATGCTTAATGTTGAGTCTTGCCACCTCCCGTGGTTGTGCATGGGTGTACTGCTATGTATTCTTGTATTCATGAGTATGTGAATCCATGCCAGACCCCATGCTGGAGAAGGAACAAGTTACTTACCTGTAACTGTTGTTCTCCAGCATGGGTCTGGCATAGATTCACATGCGAACCCTCCCTCCTACCCCTCTGCGGCTCTGCTCTTGGTCCTACTGCCACTTTACGTGCTACCAAATCTGAAGATGGCTACCAGAGGAGGGGCTTAGGAATAGGGCAGTCATTGGCTGGGGGCAGTATAACCCAGAGACCAGTGATTGGTTACTAGTAGAAAGACAGTTCAGAAACTAAACTGAAACTGATTTTTTCTTTACCGCGGATTCCCAGCCTGACAACAGGGAATATTCATGAGCATGTGAATCCATGCCAGACCCAGGCTGGAGAACAACAGTTTACAGGTAAGTAACTTGTTCCTTTTCTACTGTTAAGAAAAGGTTTATTGCTGGCAGCCCCATTGAATGAAAACATGCTTGAGTATGTTAGAATGCAATTTCCACTCATGCTCGAAAGGTTGAGCTCTGCTTAAGATGTTTGCTTGACAATTGTTTCCACAGGAACATGTTGGGCTTGAAGATGCATCTCGCTTCGCTTTGGAGACACCATTTCCAAATTCTCTGAGCGATTATAGATAAGGGGCGTATGAGGCCTTTTTACGCATTTAATTCTTGTCAATACAGCACATTTCACTTTTAAATGCATACGGTTTACACAGGATTGTCACTGTAATTCTTTATTTTTAAAAATCCTCTTTCTGCCAGTAGATGGCACTCTAGTATGAACCATCAGTTCTGCACACAGGAGCTTCGTGTGCAGACTGCAGTGCCACTGGATTTCTGGATATCAAGCTGTGCAGGACAGTGCCCAGCCTGCAAAAATATGCACAGCCATAGAGGTTTGCTTGATCGGCAAAGGGGAGTGTTTTTATTCATTTTTTCGAGGCGATGGCTGCAGAGCAGCCGATCTTTCCAGCCGTCGCGTGGGGGAGGGTAACTTGGCTTATGTCTAGTGAGTGCCAGGGTCTGCTTGCTCGTATGGGCGTTTAGGGGTGAAGGTGTATGGCTTTGACCATATGAAAAAATCAGTCGAATTACAAATCGCAGTGCAGTAACAGGGCACAGACTTGCCCAATAACGAGTTTTGCATGAATTACTTCTTCGTTTAGCTACTGTAATTACCTCCTCTATAATGATCGTTACCAATGGCAGTGTATTGTCTTCAAGTTTAATGCTTTCTGTAAATGCGATTAATTTGTGATGAAAAGTGAAGACCACTTTTGCACAGTCCTTCAAAGAATCCGGTATACTTTGATGACTACCTCTGTCTGTGTCTGGTCTAAAAGTGTAAATCGGTGGTACTGCGTTTCATTTATGTTAGTCATAGCCCTTCAAAGCCATCCTTCCCATAATAAGGATTAATGTGTGTCCCATTATAGGCAAAACCCATGGTCCGAGTGATTGCAGTGCATAGCAATGCTCGTTGCAGCTTATTTGCTTTCATGTACTGGGCTTCCTTCATGAGCGCACAGCGGTATTGAGGAGCACAATGGTTTCTGTGAAGATTTAGTGTCAGCAGATTTAGTGCACGGTTTTCTAGGATGTTTTCATGAACCATTTACATCATCACCTGTGCTTTCGCTGTGGAGGGCCTATTAGCTCCTAGGTTAGGGCATTTGGTTTCCAGTGGCATGGTTGCAGGTTCAAGTCTCCTCATTGGTAAGGTAAATACATAGAGCCAGATTGGTTTGGCTGTGCATGGAGAGAGAAAGGGCACAAGATTTATGACTTGAGCTGGACCACATGAAGTTCCGAAGCAGCTCAAGACCTTCCTTTTCACCTCTGCTTTCTCTCCCTCTCTCCCTGTCTGCTGCGCTGACTGGTTGCCTGGCAACCCCCAGAGTCTCACTGGGTACCAGGCTCCTCCATGACCAGTCGCCCCTGCACTGCCTCTGGGCCTACTGTGCACTTAGGGGCTGTAACTGTAACTCTACAGTCCCCAGCCTCCTTGCACTTACCCAGAGCCACTTTGCCCTGACTGCACATACTCGGAGAGCAATGCTGCCCTGATTGCACCTCCCTTTTCCCCTCTATAATGTCAGTAGTGGCGTAATTGGGCTCAGGCAGCACTGGTGTTCCGCATTGGGAAATACTGGCCTTACTTGGTAATGGCACCCTTACTGTTATTACAGTACATTATGCACTGTGCATATATTTATACCAAGTTCGAACACTGGCCAAAATTTGCTCCAGAAGAAGAGTTCAGTGGACAGCCAGACACCCGGGGCCATGGAGTTAACGGGTGATGCCTGGTCACTCTGTATCCCCTTAGGAAGGCTCCCTCACTGAAGGCGTGCATTCCCCAGGCACTATACAAGAGGTAATTTAGTATTTTCTACTACTGGTACTCTCTTTATCATTTATTTGCCCCTGTATTTCCATTGTGTTATATTACTTTTATATTTCACTGTGTATCCTCTAATCATTTACACAACCTGAAGAGAAAACTATAAGCGGTGGAGGTGTTACTGGATTTTGCCTCGAGGTTCCGGGTCGCCTGATACTATGAGTGAGCTTATGTTCTGTAATGCTTTTGCCAGTTGTTGCTGGACACAAAACGCTGCATCTTTTCAGGATGCAAGCTGAAGATGTTCCCTGTTGTACAGCATTGCTCTTGAAAGCAAAAGTGTTTTGAGAATCCTGCACCTGTTTATAATGCAATAAGACAGCTTATTGGGTTTAGTGCCAGCTGCAGAGAACTGCATGTATCCTGCAGGTCACAGGGTCTAGGCCCTCCATGCTGGCTCAGCCTTTCATCTTTCTAATCTCTGATTATTCCTATACTTCGTGTTGTTAAAACATCAGATGAGACATTGAGTACCGGAGTGCAGTGGGATACCTATATTAAGTGAAGCCAGCAGATAGCAGGCGTTGTTATAAAATCCGCTTTCAGACAGTCGGTACGACTTGGAGACCAGACAAATATGTACACTGGCAAGTCCATATGTGTGTGTCTGTCTAGAGTGGCATTGCATGCACCCTGAATACTGAAGCAGGTGTGCCTTTACTCGATTGGGATAATGCACCTGCTGCAGAGATTGTATTATTATTGGAGGTTCACAGGTTTGAAACTTGGCAAGGATGAGTGCGTTTTATTTCTTGTCATTAAAAGCACTAGCCTCCTCTCTATATTGGGAACCCTCGCCCTGGTAACATTTACACAATAAATCAAAATGAGAATCCCCTCTGTTTTTTTTCCCTTCCTCATTGCAGCTTTGCCCCACACTAAACATTGACCACAACTGCTGCTTAAGTCTGTGTGCACAGCTGGTAGGTACAGTGTGCCCAAGCTGCACACTCTGCATTTCCATGACTTCAGGTACACTGTTGGTGCAGCAACCGTTCCACTGTGCAGCTTACCACACCTCACCCCACACTCCAGAGTCCAGTTACCATCTCAGTGCTGGTTGATTGTTTAGTCAAGGTCTGCAATCCTGTCCTAAGACCTCATTTCTATCACTGGTTGAATGCGGGGACTGAAGGGTTATTTCCCAAATGTCGGAACATTTCAGATACGCTTTACTCTCTTGTGAAGGAGAATATAAATGTTTACTCTCTTAAAATTGCATTTACTCTCTAATTGTAAAATCGGGGAGTAAAATACTCCCACCTCAAAATCTTATCTGGGGCACTGGGTGCACCCCTGGATGTGAGCACTTGCCTTTCGTTAGGCAGAGAGGCGAGTGAAGCCTTTTGCCGAAACTGGCGGTGTTAAAGTTTTACAGTGTTTGTTCAGAAAAATGTACTTGGAACAAACGCAGTAAAACTTTAAAGCTGTTACTTTCAAGAAAGACTTCCATCACATCTCTGCCTATTGCGCTTTACAATATACAATTCGATAGTATGTGTTGGATACGTTTTACTCTCTTGCAGAGGAGAAAACTCATTTTTACTCTCTTGATATTGCATTTACTCTCTAATTTGAAAATGCATGTGTAAAATACTCCCACCTCAAAATCCTATCTGGAGCACTGACCACAGGAGTGTGTTCCGCCCCGTTTTGGGATATAAAACATGGCTGTTGTGCTGTACTTTGTAATTTGAACATTCTTTCTTTTTGGATGTTGGAAAGGATGCAGAGCTTTGTATATTGCCATACGTCCTAGTACGTTTATGTGCTGTCTTAGTGGGAGAGACCATGTTCCTTGAGCCATGAGGTGTAGGCAATGACCACCCCCAACGTGTCAGTGATGCATCCGTTGGCATGTTTTCTTTTGTCCACCATTTTAGAGCTAACACCAGTATGTAGATCGTCCCCGTGCCCCTCTGCTTGAGACCACGGTTTTGCTAACCACTCTTGTACTGGGTGCATATTTAGCTTGGCATGTGGTATGACGAAGATACAGGATGCCATGCCAAGCAGACACATGACCCTTTTGACTGTTCTCTGCCAACCAGCCACTTAACGGGATTTGGTTTACTAGGTTTTGAACCCTCTCTTTGGTGCTGATATTGTGTCAATAACTGCCCCTAGAAACTTTCTGTTGGCAGGGGACTAGACTGGATTTTTTTCCGCAGATTGAAAATCCCAGTTGATGTAAACAATTGTTATTTTAATGGCATGCAGATGGATTTTCCCCTGTTATTAACCAGCTATTGAGATAAGGGCTCACCGGAATGCCCTCCCTGCAGAGATGTGCTGCTACAACTAACAGTACTTTCGTGAACACTCGAGGGGCTGATGCAATCTCGAAAGGTGGTACTTTCAATTGATAACATACAGGTTTGAATCTTGGATCCTTTCGATATGCTTGCAGCATTGACATATGAAACTATACATCTTTTATATCCAGTGTGGCCAGAAAATAGTCCTCCTTGAGTAGGGGATTGACCTGGAATGTTGTCATTCTTAATTTTTGAGGTTTGACATATGTATTTGCTGGTCTTCGATCCAGCACTGGCCTTTTTGTTTCATCTTTCAATTTGAACAAGGAAGTATTCAGAATAACTACCCTTGTTTATCTGCGACAGCGGGTCTTGCTCCATTGCTTCTTTTTCTAGTAATGACAGTATTTCAGCTTGCAGAATATGAAAGTGCTCTGGTGGCATTCTTTTGTTTCTTGGAGGTAGATCACACAGTTTCCTCAACTCTATACAATACCCTCATGGTCGACAAGACCCACTTGTATAACTTTATTTCCTCCCAGGCATGGGTGTATGATGATATTCGACACCCCTACTGGGGTAATATTAAAAGGAACTTGAAACAGAGCATCATTGTTTTGTTTGGGGCAGTGGCTGCTTCTTCCCTTCCTGTACTGTCTTTGGAAGCCTGAAGGCTATTGTGGGGAACTAGAAGGACTTGGACTACAGTGTGCTATGTTGACTGGATGTTTTATTCAAATAAAAAGAAAATGGCCATCTACTGCTATCAGAGAAGTTACCTGCCTAACCAACTAAAAATAAGGGTGCTCGTCAAAGTCCAAAGAAATAATCTGAATCCTATTCATCTAACGGACCCTGCCACTTACAAAAAGAAGGCGAAAGCAATAGCATCTGTCCGCGGCTTCTGCCTGTCCCAATCACTTGGCTCTCTTTTCCATAGGTTTTACAAGTTCACCAATTCATTCAATTCTTTACAATTCTCTCTCTAGGAACAAAAGGTTTTCCTAATAAAATTTGACCAATTTGGATTTGTACTTCGGTACAATGTTCTTGTTTAATGCTTAAGCACTGGAACCCTCCAGGTTTTTCTCCCTCACTCCCCCCATACCCTGTTATACTTCATGACTCTTGGAGCTCCCAAAGTCCTCTGGCCCTCTGACAGGCTTAATTTATAATTCAGGGTTTTTTCGGCTCCTGTAACCCTGTTGGCTTTCCCAGCCTTGAAGATTAGTGTCTCAGTTTCTCAGGATTCTCCAAAGTCCTCTGCTAGACTTGCTTTATCTTGCGCTCGGTGGGCTGTCTGCCCATTTGGGTTTTCTTGGTCCCTGTAACCCTTGTGGCTTTACAAGCCTTGAATGTTACTCTCTGTGTCTCAGGGCTCTCCGGAGCCTTCTGACCCTCTAGTAGGCTTGCTTTGACTTGGGTAGGGCATCTGTTCGTGCAGGTTTATCATGCTCTTGTAACCTTTAGGGCTCTCAACACTCTCAAATGTTTGTTAGTCCCTCTCAATGATGTTACCTCTTGGGGTGCGTTTGCTTCCCTTCCGCTGCTCGGCAGCTAATACATTTTTATGCAGAGCTCGGGCTTTCAGGTTCTCCACTAAAGTTGGGTCTCAACGTCCGCTAACTGGCCCTAGGCCTACCACAGCTTACGCGTGGTCACGCCATCAGGCCAGATTGTTGCTTTACCATCCCTGTCTCCTTGGCCCAGGCCTCTTTGCTAGTCAAGACACCAGCCTTCCTGCGTTTTGTGAGCATCCCAGTCGCTTGCCAACCTACCGCTGGCTCCACATTCTAGTGTAGCTCCTCCCCTCCAGGACTTCTTCGTCAGAGCCTCGCCTCTGCATAGGATTCTTCCACCCTGATTCAAAGTTCCTTGTGGTTTTATGTGCGTCATAGTAAACCCAAGGGATGTATCTTTCCTCTTTCACTGTGGAGTGCAGGCTAGGTCCAGCATTACCTGAAGCCAAAGGGATTGAAGAAATGTCACTATTCAGTGAATCCAAAAGAGTGTTAACAGTCTTTAGGCAGATAATGTGGTCTGGACCGAGAGTTCTGCAAAGGAATGGAAGTTCTTATCCCCAAGCAAGACTCTCCCTAGTGAGGGTCTTGCTTTGCGGGCTCACCTCTCTAGCCTCAAAGGGGGTGTGTCCCCTCTGGGGAGAAGGGAGGAATAGTCCAGATTCGTCACACTCTGCACTCTGTTGACCTACTTTTTGGAAACAAATTGCTTGTGCTTGGTAAATGGACACATTCAGTAGCTGTTCTAGAGAAGGTTTGTGTATGAAAAGCTTGTTGACTGGTTGCCACACCTTTCTGTTGAAAAGTTTTACTTTTGATCTGCGCCAAGGTCTTAGTTTTGTGCTCATTTTTGGCATTCTCCAAGGCCTCATCCACCGCCTTACCAAAGACAAAATTGTCCTGAATCGGCATGTTTAGAAGAGTGGATCGAGTCTCTAGCCTGAATCCCAATCCTCGCAACCAGGCATATCTTTTGACTAGAGTTCTGTCAGCTATTAATCTATCTGCTGTCTCTGCTGAGTCGAGTATATTTTTAATAATTGCATTTGCAGATTGTTTGCCCTCTAATAGAGCCTTTAGCATTTGTGACTTTAAAGGCTCTTGCATATCATTAACAAGATCCTCCATTTGAGTCCACTGTCCCCTATTAAAGCTAGCCGTGATGCCTGTGCAGTTAGCAATCCGAGGGTCGTATGCTGCAGAGGTTGATATGTTTTTTCACAGGGCATATATTTCCTTGTTCTTTAACAGGTTGAGCTTCAGAAGATGCTAAGTGTGTCCCTGCCCTTTTGCGACAATACCAGTTAGTCTGTTGTAAGATGATCTCTTATATATGGAGTATCTGTTGGTGCTTGTATAAAGCGTTTTTTCTCTGCTGGGGTTAACCGCTCTAGTGAATGCAGGTGTGGCTAGGGATGGAGTTTTCTTTTTACTGACTTCAGTAAGGGAATGTACTGTCCTCTTTGTTCTCATTTAGGATTTTGCTGGCAAAATCGATGTCCTCGTAGAAGTGCGTCTCTATTTTAAAGTAGTCAGCAGCCTTCTTCAATAGACCATTATATAATATATGATCATCTACAGGGGATGACGAAACTGGTTCGTCAATATTTGGGAAGGCACTGGGTAGTCGAGTTGAGTAACTGATCTTCCTCAAGCGTGCCCTCTTCCTCATCAGTATAATCATAAATCTCAATGTGGTATTCATATACTGGTGGTGTAGCCTGTTTTGACTTTTTAGGTGGTAAAACATCTACTGTAGCAATGTTTTCTCTTAATGGGGCATTTCTCTAACAACTCAGAAAGAGGATATCTTTTCATTAGTCTTCTCAAATCTTTCCTTTTCAAGAGGTGGTCGTAGATTCTAGTGGAAAAATAATCTCTTCCCCATCTTCCTCAGATCTCAGATTCTGCAACCTGCGGAACGGTCTTTTTCTTTAATGCATCTGTGAAAGAGATGCCTCCCTCTGTGTGGCTAGATTTATGTTGATGCATTGGTTTTGTAGCCGTCACAGAAACAAATGTTTCGGTGGCTCAGATGGTTTGGAGACCAGGGTGAGTGTGAGCCACTCGAGACTGAGGATTTCGTTTCCGATTTGTTTATCACTGAGTTTAGTTTTCCTCAGTATAGATAAATTGGGCACCGAGACCGGCCGACCCTTATGTTAGTTCTTTATGAATTTAGCCTTTTTGTTGCTAAGGGTAGCCTTCATAGTCGTGATGCCTGTCTTCTGGAGCTGGGGAGTGATTTTTGGGAATCCACAGGATCCCCAACTGTTGACTCCTCGGTTTCACTTTCGGACCAGGACTGCTGTGCTCGGCCTTGGTCTTCTACGACTGCAGAAGGTTCGGTGGATGCCTCAGCCTGTATCGTATAGGCCGCCCAAGCAGCGGTTCGATGTCGATCCTTGTGCATCTTTGTATTCAAGAGCTTGCAAGCTCGACACATATCATCCAGTGGTCCTGTTGGAGACAGCAGTTACTCACTCTGTGTGTATCTCTTGAGGGGAATTTCTTATAAAAAGAGAGGGAACACTTAAATGGCGTATTCCTCTCCATTGTTGAAGCTGGGGGACAGGGGGATTGAATTGAAGATAGGGAAACTATATGTGGACATTCTCCATCAGTAACAACTAGTTTTACATGTCCCACCCGCCCCCTCTTCCCTCCCTCCTTCACCCCCAACTCTCCCTAGTGTAATGCCTGTAGATGTTGTCAACAGTCAACCGCCGATGTTCCGGAACAAGGTCTACTTGCGAAGAAATTGTATCGGGCGTGCTTGTAGACTCTGTAGAGTGATTTCCAGTGTCAATGAAGATGAATGATATTAATAATAGAGTAAATCTTGCTAGATCAAGCCGTACAATAAGTTTACAAACTCTGCATATAGCAATAAAGTGGAAAAAAACATTGAGTACCTAGACACGTGAAGGATCATGGGTACAGTACATGCCTCAGTAGGGATAGTATTACGGGACAGCCCTGTCTATGTCCTGTTTTCTGATTGCAGAATTTGTTATGGTATACTCTGCGCCAACCCCTAGATGTCGGCCTATGCAAAGCATAAGAGTCATAGAAGATCCACACGGTGCACCCTTTAGGTGCAAGTGTTTTGGTGCTAGCCAGTTGGGTGCAGTTGCCCATTTGGCACGCCCTGTTGGCCGCAGCTAATGGTACGCTGGAATCTATCAGCAGTGTATGATCCTTTAAATATATGGTCGTCCTGAATACTAAATGTAGTGGTTAGGATGATATTATATTTAAGGAATATGTGGTATGTTCAGTAAATGGAGCTACACTTTGAGTGAAAACTTCATTCACAGGTTGCCTGTCCCGCGTGTTATGGTTTTAGTTTCGATAAATTGGATCATCTCAACTCTGTCCGAAATAAATATTTTTTTCACACATGTTCAAGGGCTTTGTTATTCTACTGTGACCACTGTCCATTTTGCACCAATTCCTGAAGCAGACTGAAGCCAACTGGCCATGGCCCATAGAACCATGCCTAGTATTTAAGCAGATCCTACTATCCATGCTGTGTCTTTATTACCACAGGCGAACCGCCAGATTCATGTTGTTTTAGGATCCTTCATTGCCCAGTGTACCACCATCTCTCAATTACATCATATTCACTTTGTTCCCCCAAGCACTCCAGGCGTAAAATCAATTGGTACCCATATTACTAGTTGTACTTGTGTAAAAATCTCTCCTTGTCCTTCCTCACTAGCGTCCACTCCCAGAATAGTCCCCCTCTTCTGTCGAAAACTACAGACTACAGGAGTTGGAGGAACTGCTCCCTTTATCTCAAACTCTTGCATGCATTGATCTGTCACAAGGCATACATTTGCTTTTAAAAATGTACTGAGTTTGCTAATTAAAATGTTGTTGATTAGCAATGTTGTACTAATATTTCTAATGTCACCAGAAGTTATTCGTACCCAATTCACAAACAGCCTGATTCATGGAATTATTTACGCCGAAAATGCTGATTTGCGCACCTTTGTGCCCGAAAATCCCTGTTTGAAGTATGGTGATTTTCGGGCAGAAAGGTGCGCAAATCTGGGGGTATGCCTTGTCTCGTTTCACACACACTCTGTGGAACTGTATTTCCCTAGCGGATGATCATATTCCCGAAGGGGAGGAACGGGATGGTTTCCTTGCTATCGTGCAGGATGGCAAGTATGCAATGTGTGAATCCGTTCAGTCGGGTCTGGACATGGTTGATTGCGTCAGCCGGTCCATGGCGGCGAGCACCGTAATACGCAGGTTTGCGTGGTTGTGGAAGTCGGGTTTTGCTCCTGATGTGCAAGCTCGGCTCCTCAACATGCCCTTTGATGGTGACCATCTTTTTGGCAGCAAGGCTGACGAGAGTCTTGAGAGGTTGCAGACCTCCAAAGCTGCAGTGAAGACGTTGGGCGCTGCAGTTCGCCAACCTCTGCCTTTTCGTCCTAGGGGACAGCAGTGGAGGGGTGGTTCCTTTCGATATTACTCGTCCTTTAGTAAATCGAGAGGAGCTGCAAGTCAAAGGGGCAAGCGTAGGAGTGCCAGAGGTGGAAAACAAGGTACTCAAGGTGCCAAGGCCGCGCGAGCAGTTGCCTCTTTGCCCTCAGGCACTGCTGCAGCCGCTTCAGCTCAGCCATGAGGCCCATGCTTCTCCGGTTGGGGAAGGCTGGCGCAGCATCTTGTAGAATGGTGTGCCATTACTTCAGATGCGTGGGTTCTGGAGATAATAGCCCACGGCTACTGTCTTCCTTTCCGGCAGAGGCCTCACGACAATCCACCAGGGAACCTCTCTTTGAAGAGCCCGGATCCGCTCCTTGCGCTGGAAATTCAATCCCTGCTGGAGAAAGGTGCCATAGAACTGGTGCCTGTAGCGGAGAGTAACAAGGGATGGTATTCCCGTTATTTTGTGATTTCGAAGAAAGACGGGGGGGGATTGAGACCCATCATGGACTTGCGCGGTTTGAACAAGCTCCTCAGGAAGGACAAGTTCAAGATGGTTACTCTTTCTCAAGTCCTCCAGGCCCTTCAACTTCAGGACTGGTTGGTGTCTCTCGACCTCAAGGACACTTATTTTCATGTGCTGATCCTTCCCAAAGCACGAGAAGTACCTGAGGTTCGCGGTTGGTGACTCGCACTTTCAGTTTCGGGTCCTGACATTTGGATTGACCTCCGCCCGAGGGTCTTCACCAAGCTCATGGTGGTTGTGGCAGCTCATCTCAGGAAAGGGGGGATTCACGTCTACCCCTACCTGGACAATTGGTTGATCAAGGCGCGCTCTCCCGAGCAAGTCCTGGATCATCTGTCCGTCACCTGCCACTCCCTTCACAAGCTGGGCTTCTCCCTCAACTTAAAGAAGTCCCACTTGATGCCAACACAGCAGATCCAGTACATCAGAGCGGTGCTCGACACCTCCCTGGGGCAGTGTTTTCCTCCCCAGGTAAGGGCTCTTCAAATTCAGCAGATGGTGCACAAGTTTCAACTTGCCCAGATGCTCCCGGCGTTCGAGTTCTTGAGGTTGCTCGGCCTCATGGCATCCTGCATTCTTCTGGTGCCAGAGGCCAGGTTGCAGATGAGATCTCTGCAATGGGCCCTCAAGCTTCAATGGTCCCAGTCCTCTGGCAGGTTTTCGGACCCCGTTCAGGTGCCGCCCTCGGTTGCCCAGGACGTTCTGTGGTGGGCCATCGAAGGCAATCTGATGAGGGGGGCTCCATTTTGGCTGCCCTGGCCGGAGGTGACGATCGTGACGGACGCATCCCTCACGGGATGGGGAGCTCATGCCAAGGAGCTGACAGTCAGCGGTCGTGTGTCTCCGTCAGAGTCCAGACTCCATATCAATCTGCTGGAGCTGAGGGCCGTCAGCCTTGCCCTGAAGTCTTTTCTGCTGACTGTGCGAGGGAAGAATGTCCTGATTCTGACGGACAACACAGTGGCCATGCACTACCTCAACAAAAAGGGGGGGGCAGGATCACTTCCTCTGCAGGGAGGCGATGCAGCTCTGGTTCTGGGCCAACCAGCAGGAAATTTCGATCTTGGCAATTCATCTGGCCGGAGACTAAAATGAGACGGCGGACGCTCTGAGCAGGCAGAGCGCGATCTCTCACGAGTGGGAGTTGGCTCAGGAGATTCTCCTGGAGATCTTCGCCCTTTGGGGGACCCCTCTAGTGAATCTCTTCGACTGCAGTGTCAACCGGAAGTGCGAAAGATTCTGCTCGCTGGAATTTCCTCCAAGAGGAGCCTTAGGAGACACGTTCGTAGTGGATTGGTCCTTCCCACTGCTGTATGCGTTTCCTCCAGTCCCCGTCATCCCGCAAGTGCTGCAGAGGCTACAGAGGTTCTGTTCCCGGATGATCCTCATTGCTCTGGCATGGGCCTGGAAGACGTGATACCCGGACCTTCTTGACTTGTCCATCTGCCCTCCACCTCGTCTTCCCTACCGAGACGATCTGCTCTCACAGGGGGGGGGGGGAGGTCAGGTTCTCCATCCAGAGGTCAGATCCCTCAACCTTCAAGCTTGGCTTCTGAAATGTTGAGATATAAGGATTGGGACCTCCCTGAAGACGTGATGGAGGTGTTGCTTTCGGCCAGATGGCCGGCAACAAAGTCCCTGTACTGTTGCCATTGGAGAAAGTTCTGCGACTGGTGCAGGGTTAAGAATGTGGATCCTTTTTCATGTGACATTCCTGTGGTTCTGTCTTTTTTGCTTTCTTTAGCCCACAGGGGCTTGCAAGTGGGTACCATTAAAGGTTATCTGGTGGCGCTGTCCATATTTAAGCGCTCGTCTGAGGAGTGTTCTTATTTTAAGATTCCTTTGATTTCTCAGTTTCTTAAAGGGCTCACTAATGTGTTCCCTCTGTCACCTTTCCAGGTGCCCGGGTGGGATTTGAACCTTGTTCTCAAGTTTCTAATGGGTGCTCAATTTGAGCCTTTACATTCTTGTCCGTTGAGACTGTTAACCCTGAAAACTGTGTTTTTAGTTGCCGTCACTTCCGCTCGCAGAGTGAGTGAGTTACAGGCACTGTCTGTTAAGCCACCCTTCACTGGGTTTCATAAGGACATGGTTGTCCTTAGAGTTCGTCCTTCTTTTCTTCCAAAAGTTGTGTCGGATTTTCATTTGAGCCAGAAGGTCATTCTTCCTGCATTTTATCCTCCTCCGCATCCTGGTAAGGACGAGGAGAGGCTCCATAGGTTAGATCCTAGGAGAGCTTTGAGTTTCTACATTTCACGCATGTCCCGGGTCAGCGTGGACGATCAGCTCTTTATTGGTTACGCTGGAAGGCGTTTGGGACAAGCTTTGACTAAGCAGACTTTGTCTAGATGGATTATCTTGGCAATTTCTGAATATTACCGCCTGGCGGGTAAGGACCCTCCAGTAGGTTTACGGGCCCATTTGACTAGGGATATGGCTGCCTCTACTGCCCTGAAGAGGGCTGTTCCTATTCGTAACATCTGTGAAGCAGCCACTTGGGCTTCGGTCCATACTTTTGTACGTCACTACTCCCTAGATTCTATCCATGGGCAGGATCTGGCTTTTGGCAAGACGGTCCTTTACTCTGCAATTTGATTGGGCATTCTAAATGTGTATATTCTAAATTCTTTTCCCACCTCCTTACGTTGGTACTGCTTTGGGAGTCTGTCATGGATATGGAATATTTCAGAGGACCCAATCCCCTCGGAGAACAAGTTACTCTCTTACCTGGTAACGTTCTTTCGGTGGGATGGTCCGTTGACTTATTCCATATCGCTCCCTCCCTGCCTTCCCCACTACAGAATTTCTTATGCGATTGCAGCTTACGTTTCTGCAAGGATTTCTGTGGTCATACTGGCAGAAGATTAGTGCCACACGTTCTGGGAAAAAACTACAACTGAGGCTATGGGCGTTGTGCGTCCTACTTATAACATCCGGTGATGTCGGCTCGACGGAGGCCCTCGAGGACAGCGGATCGACGTCATCGACGCAGGACGCAGACGCCGAAAGATTTTCCAAAGCAACACAGCTGTGGTGATTACTGTCATAGATATGGAATACGTCGTCGGACCATCCCATCGAAAGAACGTTACCAGGTAAGAGAGTAACTTGTTCTTCTGCTTAATTTTCGTACATCTGAAGCACCTATTGGGTTACATATATTAACAGTTGTTTTAACAGTTGTACTGTTGCATTTGCATCAGAGCATCCTCTACTCTTATACTGCCCTTGCATCCACCTACATACTTGTGCTATCAAATGTCATGTACAGTGTTTGAAACAAAATAGATGTCGACACTGATGTGTTTTGGGCCAACAATCATTACGGTCTCCCTAACAGCATGGTAAGTAGCCTATTATGTTATAGTCGAGCCTTCATCCGGATAATACAAAAACACTGTATCCCCTTCTTTGTTCTCTTAGGTTTCTTAGCTGTGTATTTCATCAAATACATTACGGACATTAACACAGCACCATTCAAAAATGCCTGCAATCAAGCACAGAATAGGTTATGTTGATTTAGTGACTAAACTGGAACTCGTGATAAATAATCACCACTGTGTTCCTTTCACCACATCAAAGGAATGCTACTTACTCAGAACCCTTTACTGGTTCTACTTCTGGAGAAAATACTATTAAACTTGAAGTTAAAGTGCATTCATCTTTCATGTTTGCGAGCTACTTGGCTAAATAGACATTATCAAAAACACAAGTAAATGTTTTGCTTGATTGCACCATTTGTACTTGCACGTCGAGTACCCTTTCCTCCATCTTTGTGGGGTGTCCCCAAACATGGGGAAAGTACCGGAACCTTTGGCAGTGAAAAATAGAGCTACCCCTTTAACTTTATTATAGCGTGTGGGAGTGCTGCCTCGGGTGCAGGAATGCCCTGCGAAGGCCCCGCTCTCAGGGGCCTCACCTCAGTCCTTTTTACGCATGGAAAGGAGTTGGACTTGGCAGCCAGCACAGACTTTTTAAAGTTTTTTTTTTCAATTCTTATTTCACTTGCCTTCAGTGCCTTGCCTCCCCGGCGCATGACTGCCGCAGGAGGCTTCACGAGACATGCCTCATGCGATCTTTCCCGTGCCTCGAACCCCCATGCACTCAGTCTTTAGTGTTTGGTGCCCGACCACCGCTTGCACCCAAGTTCGGGCTGCAGCGCTCTCGGTCACAGCACAGGGCAATGAAGAATTGTTTTTTGCAGTGGCGGGAGATCTTCCAACCTTCTCTGCCCCACCTTAAGGACTTAGTCTCCAGGACCTCTCGTCAAGACAAGGTGGGCCCTCTGTTCAGCAGCGCTCCACAGCGTGGCAACTCCTTTCCGGGGTTCGCACGGATCAGGGTTCCTCTGATTCAGGTTCTGGCAGGCCCGAGGCCTGTAAGGCTACCAGATCCCAAGCTGAGGGACTCATTGGCCCTACCATGCTGTCCTTGTTAGGATGATCAGGCTCGTCCTCTTAACTACCACACGGGATAAGGGGATAGTTCCAAGATTCTGTGCTCGGCTAGATCCAGCAGGGCTAACAGCACAGGTGCTGACGGCTACCAGCCTACCGGAGCTCGCTCCGAGGTCGTGAATTGGGGCGTTAGAACTACCGGCTGTCCAGCTGAGGGCTCACCGCCTACCAGAGTGGTCTCTGAGGTCGACGTCTCTGCTTTGGGTGCAAGACCCAAGCCTCTTGTGTGTTTCGGCAAATGGGGATCAGTTGTCAGCGTTGTTCAACGCCCCTCAAGGCCAAGAATTGTTGAGAGTTCATCGAAGGTTCCAGAAGGCCATCGGGCCTACACCACATGCCGGACCATGTCAGAGGAAAAGGAGGAGGGAGGTTCCCTCTTTAAACTCTGCTCCAGCTGCGGATTGAGGAATGTGTTCGTGGAGAGCAGACACTCCGTGCCTCTGTCTCCACCCGGATCACAGTAGATTGGCGGCGAGGCACAATGCCAAGGTCTCTACCCCGTGTGGCAAATAGGGGGATGTCTCACCCAGGACCGGCCGGTCCGAGGACTGGGCTTCTAAGTCCTTTGAGAGTGCTCCATCTGTGGGGGCCCAAGATAAGGCGAAGCACCCGAGTCTGTTTCCTTTGTGGTCACTGCGAAAGCAGGTCCCGCGATGAGCAGGGGGCGTGCTCATCTTCATCATCTCAAGTCATCGCTCCAGCTCCTCCTTGAAGAGGTCGGCTAACCCTGGGAAGCTGCGGGAGAAGGCCAAGGCGCAGGTTAAGGTATCTGACCTACCCTTGAAGGCCCAGGTAGTCCAGGAAAAGTCATCCCCGACGATCGAGCTGGTGGCGGCAGCGTTCTCGGAGGTGAAAGGGGCTGATCCGGTCCAGGGGGCCACTGCATCGCCCAGAGTGGCTCTTCCTCCCAGGCGGGAGGGTTCGGCCAAGCCTATGGAGAAAACACTGCAGAAGAGTATGCCGTCTCTGAGCCAGACCCTCAGGATGCAAACAAGGTGTGGGGCCATGGAGGCCTCTACTGTACTCCAGGGCACGGATATTTCTTCTTCGGACGAAGAGGACATGGTGTCCGTTCACACGGTCCTGGAGATGATGACGGCGGAAATGCAGAGGGGGATGATGACTTAGGCGCTAGGCCCAGCAAGCCTACCTGCCCGCACCTCCCAGGGATGTTTGTTTGGACATCCTTTTCACTCTTCACACGCTGGGGTCAGAGTTACAGAAGAGGATGCCGACGGCACCCCCAGCGCTGGCCCCAGTGGCACCGGGTCCCTGGCAAAGAAGAGGAAACGGCACCCTATGCTGCCTCATTAACCGACGGACATGGCGATGACTGACACAGATGACGTTTTCCCTGCCACTGAGACCTTCTCCCCCGGACGAACTGGCTTCGCTGCACTCCATGGACGCTGCGTGTCTGAGCTCTTCCAGCTGACGCCAGAAGAGACTAAGAAGGAAGGTTTCCTTTACCAGTGACAGGAGGCTAAGAGGAAGACCATTCTGGCGGTGCCTCTCCTAGACGATGTTTGGGATGAGGGCCTGGTGTTGATGAATCCAGCTTCAGCCCCAGCAAAGAGAGAGACTGGAAAAGAAATAATGGATGCTGAAGTCTGCACCCAAGTGCCTGCGGTCACAGCCTTCCACTCTGTGGTATCGGCGGCTGTGAGGAAGAAGTCCTCAAATCCATCATCTTCGGCCTCCGTTCCCCCGAGGGGAAGAAGTTGAACCCCATGGGTAGAAAGATGATCTACTCGGCGGCGACAACGGTCAAGGCAGCGAATGCTCTTGCGATGCAGCCCAGATATGACAGGGAGCTATGGTACAAGATGGCCCAGCACCTGGACTTTCTCCCTGACGATAAATGTGTTGAGGCGCTTGAAATTCTTCGGGAGGGCGAGGTGGCATCGGACCATGCCATCACCGTGGCCCTGGACATAGTGGACATGGGGTTCCGACAGATTGGGAACGGTGTCTGCCTTTCGGCAGGAAGTTCAGATGAGGGTCCTGGACATGCCTTCCGACAGAGACCACCTCCTTTGAAAGGCCATCGACGAGTCCCTGCAGGCTATCAAGACCGACACAGAGACGGCCCACGCCCTAGACCCTATACAGCAGCATCAGCCTTCCTTTCATGCCTCAGGAGGAAAATCCGGTAGATCGTCTAAGGGTTTTGGCAAGGGATCATCCTTGTACCGCCAGCCCTCCCGTTCTACGACCCAGGAGGCCTACACGGGTCATTCCAAGGCTTTCAGAGGTGGCCGCTGTCGTCGCTCCCAAGGCGGCACTCAGGCCACGAAGCAGGATTGAAGCGGCCAGGACGTTTGAACCCTAACCTTGCACCCTGGTCGGATGCGTGCTTCATCAGTGAGTGGGACAATATCTCCACCAACCGATGGGTGCTGGACGCTCTCGCCCACGGACACGCAATGGACTTCCAACAGAAGTGTCCGCGAATACCACTGGTTGCCCGGCAGCAGCAGCACATCCCTCAGCTCCTGCAGGAAGTACAGGCCATGCTAAGAAAAGGTGTGATCGAGCTGGTTTCAGAGCGACTCCGGGGCTCCGGAGTCTACTCCAGATACTTATTGCTAAAAAAGAAGACCGGGGGCTGGAGGCCCATTCTTGACCTGCGACGTCTAAACAAGTACCCAAAAATTCTGGATGTTCACATTGCAGCACGTGATCGGCCAACTGGAGGAAGGAGACTTCCTGACCTCGCTGGATCTAGAAGACTGTTACTTCCACGTCCTCATTCACGAGAAGCATCAATTCCTGCACTTCGTCATACAGTGGAAACGCTACCAATTCAAGGCCCTCCCATTTGGAATGAAGTTGCGCCCAGGTTGTTTACGAAGTGTCTGGCCCCTGTGGCGGCCCATCTATGTCTACAAGGGATACCTGTTTACATGTACCTTGACTGGCTCATCCGGGCCAAGTCCAGGGAGATCGCTGTCGTACACATGGACAGGACCGTCCAGCTGCTGACGGGTCTGGGATTCTCCATGATTTATCCAAAGTCCTGCTTAATTCCATCGCAGAAAGAGGTGTTCGTGGGGTCCCGGCTCAACATGGTCTCCTGCCTGGCAACCCCCTTGGAGGAGAGGATAGTGGCCATACTGGGCAAAGTGCAACAGCTGTTGGCACTGAAGATCGCCACGGTGCGGACCATCAAGTCGCTGCTCAGCATGATGTCGCTGGGCATTTACCTGATCAGACTCTGCAGGTTGCGGATGCGACCCCTTCAGGGATTCCTGGACGCTCAGTGGATCCAGGTGTCCGGAAGCTTTGCAGACAGGATTTCTCTCGACAAGGAATTCCATAGAGTGATAAAGTGGTGGGACGTACGCTCCAACATCTCTGGGGGCATAGATTTCCAGAGCCCCCATACCAGTAGACGGTCACCACAGACGCTTCCCTGGAGGGCTGGGGAGCCCACACCGGATGTCTCCACACCAGAGGCCTGTGGCGACTGGAGGAGAGGGATCGCCACATCAATGACCTGGAACTGCGAGCGGTGTTCTGGGCCCTCAAGTCGTTCATTCAATCTCTCAAGGGTAAGGTGGTGAGGGTCTACTCGATCAATACCGCCACAATGCTCTACATCAGGAAGCAGAGGGTCACCAGATCCCCAGCGCTATCCGAGAGGTCCAGTACTTGGGGCACTGAGCCATCACCCAGGGGATGTTCCTCATACCTTTTCACCTGGTGGGAGTCGAGAACACCATTGCCAACTCCCTCAGCAGGGAACTACGCTCTTGCCATGAGTGGGAGCTTTGACGGGATGTAGAACATTGTGGCGGTATTGATCGTGTAGACCCTCACCACCTTACCCTTGAGAGATTGAATGAACGACTTGAGGGCCCAGAACACCGCTCGCAGTTCCAGGACATTGATGTCCTGAAACAACTCACAGTGCTGGTGCAGGATGGTCCTTGTCCCCCCGGGGTGGCCGAGACAGATTTGGTACCCGGACCTTCTCAGCCTGTCAACGTTACCTGCAGCCAGCTACCAGTGGTCGCAGATCTGCTCACCAGGGAAGGAGGCGCAATGCACGACCCAGGATTACTGAACCTGAAGGCTTGGCTCCAGCAGCCTTAGAGTTTGGAGGGTACGAGCTGCCGGCTAACTGCAGGGAGGTCCTTGCCAGGGCCAGTCCGTCATTGACTCCTAAGTGCTACGGGCACAAGTGGAAACGTTTCGCGACATGGTGCTGGACGCAGAAGATCAACCCTCTGAGGGTCATGGTTCCACAGGTTCTTCCATACTTGTCCTTGGCCAAGGCGGGGCTGGCACATGCTTCCATCAAGGTGCATCTGGCAGCTAGCTCTCGCTACACCAGTTCTCCTGGACAGACTTCTCTTTGGTCCCACCGTCTAGTCCAGGAGTTCCTCAAAGGACTGTTCAGATTGTTCCTGCGAGTGAAGGCTTCTGGGCCGGCGTGGGAACTCAACGTGGTGCTAACGAGGCTCATGGTGGCTCCTTTCGAGCCTATGCATCAGGCCCCTCTCAAGAACCTCTCGTAGAAAATGGCTTTACTCGTGGCCCTCACCTCTGCCAGGCGAGTAGGTGAGACCCAGGCCCTGTCCTGCAAGCGGGCTGATCTGAATAGGCACGATACAAGGGTGGTGCTGCGGACCCACCCCTCCTTCATGCCAAAGGTTCTGTCGGAATTCCTCCTCAACTGACATTTGGTGTTGCCTGTGTTTTTTCCAGCACCTTCATTGCTGGTCGAAAGGACTTTGTACTTGCTGGATGTGGCGCGTACTCTGAAGTTCTACGTGGCATGCACAAAGAGGTTCTGGAAGACGTCTCAACTTTTTGTGAACTTTGGTCCTGTGAACCATGGGAAGGCCTTGTTCAAGGCTTCTATCTCCAGGTGGCTCTCTGGCTGTATCACTCACTGTCACCGGTTTGCAAACCAACCACTGCCTGGCCGTCCGAGCACCCATTCCACATAGCGATTGCTGCAACAGCGTTCCGGTCTGGTCTGCCCCTGCTGGACATCTGCAGGGCTGCTACGTGGAAGTCCAGGCACATCTTCACGAAATTCTACTGCGTCGACAGGGATTCCAGGGTTGACGAAGCAGTGCTATGCAACCTGTTCGCTTGAAGGTGTCTGTTCCGGAGGTTAGAGTAATTGCTTCTGTTGATCCTTGCCACCTCCCGTGGTTGTGTATTGTTGTACTGCTATGTATTCTTTATTCATGAGCATATACATCTATGCCAGACCCAATGCTGGAGAAGGAACAAGTTACTTACATGTAACTTTTGTTCTCCAGCATGGATCTGGCATGGATTCACATGCGAACCGTCCCTCTTGCGGCTCTTCTTGGTCATACTGCCACTTTTCGTGCTACCAAATCTGAAGATGGCTGCCAGAAGAGGGGCTTAGGAAGAGGGCAGTCATTGGCTGGGGGCAGTATGGCCCATAGCTCAGTGATTGGTTTATAGGAGAAAAGACAGTTTGTAATTGAAAGTGAAACTTTTTTTGCGTGTTTTTTTTTTTCTTTTTTTTTTTTCGAGGATTCCTGGCCTGATGACCAGGAATATTCAGGAGCATGTGAATCCATGCCAGACCTCAACATTTAGAGGTAAAAAACGTGTTCCTTTTTCCGCAGTACGCAAACCAGGAAGTCTGTGTGCTTTTTGGAACGCAAGAACTCATTCACTCTTTCAATTAGTTCATAGAACTGGTGCTTAAATAAATGTTGCAGAATACAAAGAAAAATTATAGAAAGGTGTATATCACTGTTGGCAAATATGCGCCCCACTTCATCCCTGCCATCAACTTCACTGGACAGTTTCACAAACCCAGGTTGGCAAAGAGAAACCCCCGCACAGTGGGAACGCACCAGACAAATTACGTCTACCTTCTCTCAGCCCAGCAGAAATGATTGTGTCCCTCTCTGCCAACCTCATTCAGTGTCCCCCAATCTAATGCAGGACAGTGATTTTCCAGGGAGGTCAACTGCTAATAGCATTTCAGATACCTGGCCGGTGTATGCCGTGGAGTGCCCTGACAAGTAAACACCCCCTGTTTCTTATGGGAGCCGAAGGAACTGCTTTCAGCTCTTTGCAGAATTCAAAACAGTAACTCAAAATAATCCTTCACCAAGGCAAAACTGGCCTAGGCAAAAACAAGATATTTTTCCAGTGTTTCCAAAAATGCAGAAAGTGTTCAGAACTTAGGTTTCACTGTGGCTTGGAGTAAAATGTCCACTGCTGCACCCAGAATGCATTTCACAAAGACTCCGTATTTGAGTCAGACTACATTTTTTTTTCCAAGTAAGCTTTATTAGTGAATTGGCACAGATAGAAGTAAAACAGTACATGTTCTCATTTGTATATTCACGATATTCACCATACACATTTTTAAATTTTCCCACTCCCAAAAAGCACATTTTTAAAATTCTGCCACAACCTCCCCCCCTACTTCTACCCTAACCCACCTCCCCCTCCATTCTAACTTGGCACTAGGGTGGCCACAATGGCTGTTGGAGCCTGCTTTTGCCAGGTTCCTTCCATCGTTTGTCCCACTTTTGAGTTTGAGTCTTTCTTCCGCGTTCACTGATAGCTTCTAAAACAGATCTCTGGGGCCTGAGTTGAGGTCCACTGCCATTGTCCCTGTCCCCTTCCCCCTATCTCCAGCTCAATTTGCCTCTCCCCTTCATTTCCCTCTCTGTCCTTGCTTCATGCATTTGTTCATACTCCCCCCGACAGGGTCCTCCATAGGCTCTGGGCTCCCGTTTCCAGCATCTAAATGCAGCCTCTCTGGGTCGTACTTCTGAAGGAAGGCTGCCCACTCCATCTCCCTTGACGGGGTCAGGTCATGCATTTGTCTGGTCAGCTGTTCCATTCTGCACATGTCCAGAACTTTTGAGGCCCATTGTCTTTCGCTTGGAATTTCCTCTCTTCCATCCCCCTGCCAGGCAAACCCTGGCAGCTAACAGCAAATAGTGTGGCACATGCAGGAGTTTGACCCAGTCCCCCTCCACTAGCTTCACCCCAAACAATACGAGAAGGGGGTCCAGATGCCTGTCTACCCCGTCTAGGCACCTTATGATATGATATGGCATTTTTAACGCACATATACACAAGTGTTTCAAGGCGCGATAAAAGTGTTTCATCCCAGGATCTCTTTCCAGTATTTCTGTACCTTCTCGCACGTCCACCACATGTGGCAGTAGTCTGCCATTTGCCCACATTTCCTCGAACGTTGGGGGTCAGCTCCCGGATACATCTTTGACAATCTTGCTGGATCCCATTACCACCTATAGAGGAGTTTGAGCCCGTGCAGCTTATATTGACAGGCCACTGAGGTGCGGAGTGCATTCATGCATAACCTTCGCCACTGGTATATTTCCATTTCGATTCCCATGTCCCTTTCCCATCTCTTCTTAAATACTTCAATCTCCCCGCCCCTGCCCTGTGCCTATAGTAGCACTTGGTACAGTTTAGATATTAGTCCACCCATCCCCTTTTCCGTGTTCAGTATCCTATCCGTACTTGTCAATTCCCTCTGGAACTCTTCCTTCCAGCCATCTGATGACATCAACACTCCTTTAAGCTGCAGGTATTTTAATACAGAGATTTTATCTCCACCCAGAATCTCTTCGAGCTCTCCAAGTCTATGAACACATCCTTCTTCAGGACTTGCTCCACTCTCTACAACCCTGTGTCAAACCAATCTTGTAATCTCTCGTGGTCTGGGATGGGGGGGCCCATATGCGACTGAGAGGTGAGGGTCACGTTATGACCCAGCCATTTCCCTTTTGACCCTCCACAAACTGCAAAGCGGGCCCACAATCGTATGCATCTTTACCCTTCTCGGAGCTGCTTCCTGCGGTGCCCAGAGCCACTCCCCCAGTGTGACATGTCTAAATAAGTAATTTTCGATGCCCACCCATTGCTTCTGTTTATCCACCCGCAGGTGAGGGACCATGGCTCTGAATTGAGCTGCCCTGTAGTAAGTGCGCTTATTGGGCAAACCCACTCCTCCCTTTTCCTTGAGCTGTACTAATACTCTATAGATTACTCTTTGTTTCGTCCCTTGCCACAGAAACCGCACTATCCTCCTTTTTAATTGCACAAAATGTACATCCAGCAACCATATCGGCAATGTCTGATATAAATATAACACCTTGGGGAGAAGCACCATCTTTAACACATTCAGGCGTCCTAACCACGAAATAGAGCTGGTGCAATAGTGGGAAGGGGAGGGAGTTATTCTCATATAGATTGTCTAGTTCCTTGGTTATCCTCACCACCATGTACTTTATACTGTCCTCCTCCACAGGTATTCCCTAGCCCTCCCCATTCTTCACTTTGCTCCTTGGTCACCCCTTTCAAGGGGAGGAGCATTGACTTATTCACTTTTACCTTAAAACCCGATACACTTCCATAGTCTTCCAATATCCAGAGCACCCTCGGGACTGTCCCCTTACCTCTGAGAGATATGACAATATGTCATCCGCGTACATGCTTATTTTGTGGCCATCATCCACCACCCTAATACCTCTTATCTGATTATGCCTACTATCTTCTTCCCCAGTGGTTCCATCGTCAGGGCAAAGGGGAGGAGTGACGGGGGGAACCCCTGCCTGGTACCCCTACTGAGACCAAATTCCCTGGACTTTGTCCCATTTACAACCATTCCCTGGACTTTGTCCCATTTACAACCACCCTCGACCCTCGACGTGGGTCCCGAATAAATTGCCCTGATAGCTCTACACATTCTTTCTCCCACCCCTATCTTTCGTAGCACTGCAAATAAAAAAAAAATTGGACTCTGTCGAAGGCTTTTTCTGTGTCCAAGCTCAGTAGCGCATTGTCCTCAGAGTCCCCCCAATGTGTTCCATAAGGTCCAAGGTCTTGTGAATTGCATCCGGGTCCTGCCTACCTGCTATAAACCCCATCTTATATGGGTGGACTATTCAGGGCAGTTTCTCTTCAAAGCGTGTCGCTAAGATCTGTGTAAATATTTTCTCATCTACGTTCAGGAGCGAAATGGGGCGGTATGATGAACATTGGGCTTGGTCCCTTCCTTCCTTTTGGATTACAGATAATAATGCCCTATTAAACGTGGCTGGAGCTTCTCCCGTTTCTAGGATATGGTTATATAGCTTCACCATATGTTGTGACAGAACCCCAGCGTATCTCTTGTAAAACCCAATAGTAGAACTGTCCTCTCCTGGTGCCTTTCCATTCGGGAGGCACGATATCACCTCCTGTATCTTTTCGGGTGTTATTGGGCTCTCGAAGTCTTCCCCGTCTGGGCCTGTGAGCTTAATCATGTCCACTTCCCTTAGGTATTCTCCCACTGTGGCTTCTCCGCTGGGGGCTTCAGATTTATAGAGCTTCTCCTAATACTGGGCGAAACCTTCTGCTATATCTCTTGGTGCAATCCGACTGCCCCCTTCAGGGTCCCCCAGATTGGACACTCATCTTTCTGCTCTCTGCGCCCAGAGCCTCGCGATTAGTAGTGCGTCTGCCTTGTCCCCTTTTTCATAATATTTCTGTTTGAGATACCTCAATTTCCACATGGTCTTTCCCATCCCCAGTGCTGTCAACTCTGCTCTTTTTGTGAGCAGCTCCTCCTTCATCTCGTCTGTGTTCCCCTCTGTAGCATGCATCCTTTCCTTCCCCTCCACTATCTTTTTACTCAACCTCTCCTCCCGCAGATTTCGTTCCCTCTTACGCCTCGCTCCCTCTCTGATCAGCAGCCCTCTCCAGGTTGCCCGGTGTAGTTTAACTCAAAGTATTTAGTTATTGCCTTGGCCAGTTGGTCTGCAAAGAAGGGGTCCCTCCAGAGCGATTCATTACAGCGCCACCTACTATCTGGCCTGTGCAGACCTTTTATATCTAAGGTCATTAGCGCCATATCATGGTCAGTCCATCCCACGGGCCTGATTTCGCAGCCCAACATCGTTGTCCCCTGTTGTCTGTTTAGAAGCAAGTAATCAATCATAGTGTGTTTTGTGCGGGGCTGAGAAAAAGGTGTATCCCTCCTCCTGCGGGTGCTGGCTTCTCCACACATCTATTAGGCCAGGTGTCTCCATTGCCCACCCTAAGTACCCCAATCCGTCCTCTCCGCCCTTCTGTCACAGGTTTCATTCGCCCAGAAGTTAAAGTCCCCCCCCAATGATGTACAAGTCAGCCTCCAACTCCTGTATCGCATTGAGCGCACTGTGTAAAAATTGTGCTTGCCCCTATATTGGGCGCATATATCGCTGCCAGTGGCACTCTCGCCCCTTCAATGATACCTTGCAGTATCAGCAGCCTTTCTTCCTTCCTTCCAACACATTGTTTGTGTAATACAATTCCGACCCCGCCCCTCTTGAAGCTCCCTGATGCCCAGTGGACTTGTCCTATCCCTACCCTTCTTAGTGCTCGCTCTTCCCCTTGTATTAAGCGCGTTCCCTGCAGAAAAAGCACTTCTAGGGAGGCTTTTGCGAAATTCTCTTGCGACCAGAGCCCTCTTTGTTGGGGAGTTTAGACCCTTTACATTTAGCGTTCCCACAACCAGACTCCTATTGGCTTCACCTTTCCCCATCGCGAATGCACCACCTTCCCCGCCTGTTCCTTGTTCGCCTGGCTTGTGACTCTCCCCTTTCCTCATCTCCCTTGTCTTGGGGGTTACTTACTCGTGGCAGATGTCCTTTTCCCCGGGGCCATACCAGTAACAAAACCGCCCTAACAACTTTGTAACTGTTTGTAACTTTAACTTAAGTTCATTAAGAGTCGTTGAGACACCCTCTCTCCCACAGAGGACCAGCTTGGAGCGGAGACATTTACCTCCCTCCAGCAATCCATCTTCATATCTGTACTTTCCACCCGGTATTGGAATTCTCACTGCAGCCTTCACACTGTCTTTTCTCTGGAGTTATTCCCCTGCAGCTGCTCTGGCATTTTGGGTTTCTTGTGTGGTGATGGTCCATTCAGCCGCATGCATTTTCTGCCCGTTTGTCCTCTCCTCTTCCTGTGTGGGCCTGATGCTGAGCCTGGTCTTTTCCTGCTCGTACTCGGCCCTTCGGGGCCCCTCAATTCCTTCTCAGTGTCTGCTGTGAGGTGACATAGGGCTTGCTCTGCCTCTTCCGCTGAGGTTATGCGGTAATCCACTGCTTGTACCTCAAATTGCAGCGAGAAAGAACGGGTATCCCCACCTGTATTTGATGCCCTTCTCTTGCAGGCACTTGGTGAGGGGCCTACAGTCTCTACGCCTAAAGAGTGTTAGGTTGGATAGGTCCTGATAAATCGTCACCTTAGAGCCTTCAAAATCCATTTCCCGTCATTGCTATACCCTGTTCAGTACCTCTGGTTTGTCCTTGTATCTCAGAAACTTTGCTACTATGGAGCGGGGACCACTCACGTATGGTTTACCTCCTCTGTGTGCCCTTTCAAGTTGGACATGTTTGCCCCCTTTGGTTTAGAATAAGTGGTGCACTAGAGCCTGCACCTTTTCCTCCACTTGCCTCTGGGTTTCTCTCGCTGTCTCCTTCAAGCCTAGTATCCTTAAGTTGTTCCGTCTTTCTCTGTTTTCCAAATCATCCATTTTCAACATCACTTCTTCTCGAAGTTCCAGCTCCGTCAGTCTGGCATCAAACCTCGTTTCGACTGTGACTGCATTCAGTTGGTTGTGCTTTAGGCCCTCCACTTTGCTCTCTACTGTTGTCATCCTGCTAGTTAGATTGGTCAGCGAGCCCTGTATATCTCCCGTGAGGGCCTTAATTTCCAGTGTATTTCCGGAGTCCTCCTTCGTAGAAAATAGGGACATGTCCATCTCGGTCATCATTTTAATCTTCAGTGCCTGCCTTGTTGCCTCTCCTGGTTTCCCTGGTTGCAGCGTTGTACCGTCCATCCTCGTCTCGCTGCTGTTCCAGTAGTCGTCCTTGCTCTCTTCTAGTTCTTCCCCCATTTCTCTTTTCCGGACCTCTTCCTTCCTTCCCCGTTTGCCCTGCTTCTGCCGTGGACTTGTGCTCCTCCTGTTCTTCCCACGTGACCCCTGCCCTGTGCTCTTCCACTCTGCACCACCATTATTTCCCTCTTCACCCCTCGATAGTTCCACTGTTTGTCACTGTCCCAGTGGTGTTATGCTCTGTTCGCTTCCCGTCCCTCCTTGTGGCTCCACGTCTGCACTCTGGCTTGATTGTGTGGCAGTCACGTATTGTGTCCCTTATCCTCCGCTTGTGTCCTCTTCAGCCGGGCCCCTTTCCCTCTAATGTGGTTGCAACAACTGTGAGGTAGCTCTCAGCACTGGGCATACCTCTGCTCGTTCTGGACTTCCCTACTCAGAGACGTCCGGTTAGGGTTTAGGCCCTTTTCCGGCTGGCCCTTAGGGTTCCACTGTTCACAGCACCCTGCCACTGCTTCTCTGGGCTTCTCTGGACTTCTGTTGTTGGTTATATGGGTACATGCTCACCTCAGGGCCAGGTGGTGCCGATGGGGGGTACCCGCCACTCGTTTTCTCTCCAGTGCTCTTTTCTCACCTTCCTGAGCACTCTGGTGCGCTGTTATTTCTTCTTGCTTTATTCCCTTCTTGCCCCGCTGCTCTGTTGTCTGCCGCTTTGCACTTCAGAGCTCACCTGTTCCCTTACTGCTCTTTCTCCTTAGGCCTCAGTGGGGGTGGTGTCTTAAGCCGTGTGCACCCTCCTTTCCATCGGTACGCGGTTTTGTCCTTGGTGGAGCCTGGGCCCCACCTCAGTCTGCTGTGCGGCTCTTGGGATATATTTAATCACTGCCTGGGATCCAAGGTACTTCCATGCCTCACTGCCACTGCCCAGCTCCTCCGTGTTGCCCGCTCCTCTGTTGCTAGCTGGAGGAGGGGTGGCTCGATGTCTGGGGAGCCGGGAGCACCCCGGGCCTCGCTTGACGGTTCTCCCCTGCCCAGCTGGCCCCTCTTGGGCAGGTCTTCTCCACTTTGCTGACTCCCCGCACTCCTCCAGGGGGCCTGCTCTCGCAGGCTGGAGCCACTTTCACCTCTGCTACTTGTCTGACCTCCCGCCTGGTTCGTGGTCATGTCTCCGGTCATCCTCCTCCTTCGGGCCTCCACGCCTTCCGGGTCTCCCCTCGGTGCACCTCTCAGTGGCTCAATTACCCAGGACTCTCATCCTGCTCCCTTTCTGCGTTTCGGTGTCCAGAGGCCTCGTCTGTGCTCCCTCTGTTCTTCGTTGGGGGGGGGGGGGCTTCAGCTCCTCTCCTCACCGCCACTTATCCCACTGCGCTCCTCGGGTGACATGCTGCACTAGTACGCAGCGCTGTCCATTTCGGGACATGGGCTGAGTCTCCTCTTCATCTGCCTGAAGGCTTCTCCTTCCCTCCCGCCACTATGTTTCTTGTGGCTCCCTTTCCCTCTTTCAGCTGGTATATTTCGCTTTCCATGCGCTGCTGCTTACTTCCATACGCCAATGTATGTTTATTCTCCGGGTGTAAATGCACAATCTCATCACTATATTGCTGGAGGAAACGGGAGCTGCGCGCGTATGCAGCCATCTTCCCCGTGTCCCCTAGCGGTCTTCCCAGACATTACATTTTTAAATGCATTACAGTCTTCTTCTATGGTTGCCACCTCCAGTTGCCTCTCCAAGGAGGAGAAAGTCCTTGGGAAAGCGTTGTTACTTCATCTCAGAGTGCACCTGTGGCAAGCCAATGCGGACGCCCTCTTGGCAGCGGCTAACAAGAAGCTGTGGGGGGGAGCTCAGGGAATTTTACCCGACCTCCCTTCGGACAAGCAAGCGTCCTTCAAGGCTGATCTGGCAGATGCTCGAGCCATTGTGCAGGACATCTTGAAGTCTTCGGTTTCCCTCATCGACACAGCCAGCAGAGTGCTTTGCCTTGGGGTCGAGATGAGAAGGACCGCGTGGATGCAAGCCACAAAGTTTTCATCCCACGCGCATGAGCGGATCCGGATCTGTCCTTTGAGGGCTTGGACCTTTTTCATTAGTCGATAGATGAAAACTTCCACTCATGCTACCAAGTCCTTGATTATCCTGATAAAACCAGGTCAGAAATTCTTCCCTCTGTCCCAGGGTAGGATCGAGTTCAAACCCTGTACTTTCTCCAGCTTCAAGGGGTTCACAGACAGTGGTACACGGATGCCTGACGGGTCGCCCAGTGACAACAGGAGGAAGCCGCAAAGGACGTTGCACAGGTTTTCTGCTAACCTCCTCTGCCTCTGACACCAAGAAGCAGGGACATCAAGGTCGGGGAACACAGTTCGCCTGTGGGGGGCCATTTGCCTCTGTTTCAGGACACCTTGAGGCGTATCTCCAGCAACCTGTGGATCCTCTCTGTCAGTGCTCCAGATAAGATTTTGAGGTGGGAGTATTTTACTCCATATTTTTAAACTTTGAGAGTAAATGTGATTTTAAGAGAGTAAAAATGACCTTTCTCCTTTGCAAGAGAGTAAAATGTATGCGACATCCAACCGACGTGTATAAAACCTATATGGAAGTCATTACTATGCGGCAGCTTTCTACATTGTGACACAATACACCTTTCATCATTTTTATAAGTCTGGCCATTTGATCTCTCCGGTATATATTTAAATGTTGAGAACACAAACAGCTAACCAATTACATAGTAAAGCAAGCATGAATTGTATTGTGTGTTTTGAGGTTCGATAGCAGAATTGTCTTTTGATGTTTAATGAAAGTCCTAATTTCCTGAAGCCAATACTACCTAATTGTATGCCAATGTTATGATACAAACGTGCAGAGAGGCAAGGACTCCATGCTAAATTCTATATCTAATCTCTTGGTAAAATGGTTATTTATATAGTGCTTTTGGCAAAGCAATGTACATAGAACATATTTATCACAATTATCACCAAACTGAAGTCTGTACTCCTTTATTGACCTTGAAAGGATGAAAGGCTGAGATGTCCTTGCCGGAATTCGAACCTGCAACCTTCAGATCACACACAGATCGCAGCAACGAGTGCTCAACCGTCTGAGCTATCCTATTGGCTAACATCCTTCAGAGGTCGGTTAACTGAATATCGACTGAGGTATAATAATCACAGTGCCTAGATGTTGGACGAACTATGCATGAAGCGCTACATAAAGTTAAATACCTATCTGGATTATCAAAGGGACCAGTTTGGCTGAGTTTCCATTTCAATTACAAATGTAACTTTCATTTGTTTGTTTTTGTATAGCGCTTGCACTTCCTGGAGAGTCAGGTTTTGGATGTTTTAATTGTAGTCTTGAAGATTTGAGAGGCTAGAACACATGTGATTGGTGTAATGACAATCACTCACCCTTGAACAAAGACTCTGCTCCCATTTACCATTTATAGTAATGTACCCCATTGACTGCAAGGTTGAATGGATGTAAACTATACCGTGCATATTCATCATTTTACACACTGTTTTTATAATTGGAGTGTGCATTAAATTATAAGTGTAAACATGATCTGCTTCCTCATGATTATGCACACAGCTCAGGAACTCTGAAAAATACAACTGTGCAATAGTGGTTTCCTTTCACTGGAAAAAAAGCATAATTTGTTCAAAATATTAATTCTCAATTGCAACTTAGTTTTCCATCTTATTAATTTTACAATTCTATAATGCTAGGAAAATGAATATGCACAGTGCTTCTGTTTGCTCCATGAGCAGCAACACAGCAGACACCGTTTTTTATCACTCCTTTTATCACAGTGTGCAGTTTCTTTTTTTAAAGGCTTCAGAGAAATACATTCTGTTTCAGAGGCATTTATCCATGGCTTGCAATTACATCCATGTAGAAAATAATCAAAAGAAGCCTTCTGGTTTCTGTCAAGTAACCTGACCTTTGCACTGCCCTCTGCTCTAAACCTGTGTGTAAATGTACATAGGGAAATAATAAAGCTGTCGTATTTACAAGATGTTCATGCGTAAAAAGGCCGGGTACGCACCTTATCTGGAGGCCTGCTCTCTGTAGTCTCCACAGGCTTCAGTCTTCCTCTTCCTCTCTGCCATCCTCTCCTCTTCATCAGATAGGCTCCCCAGCTCTTTTATGGGAGGTCCTTTCACTCTTGGAGATGCAGGCGATAGAACCGCTTCCTCTTGTAGACAGGGATTTCGGTTACTATTCCAGGATTTTTACGGTACCCAAGAATAAACGGGCTGGACTGAGGGTAGTCCTGGACCTGTCATTTCTGAATCTGTCTTTACCGCTGGAACGCTTCAAGATGATTACTCGGACACACATAGCCAAGTCTGTGGGCAGGGGACTGGATGTGCTCCCTGGGCCTCAAGGATGCGTACCTGTATGTACCTATATATTAACTGCATCAAAGGTTTCTGCGGTTCATGATTGTCATACCACTTTCAGTGCAAGGTGCTGCCCTTCGGTCTCAACTCGGCCACTCGTGTCTTCATGAAGTTCATGAACGCAGTGGAGGGCATTCTCCGCTCAGAGGGCCATCATCTATACCCTTACATGGACGACTGACTGGTGAGGGCGGGGTCACCCGAAGCGGTGGTGCACACCTGCCAGAGACTGGTGGATATCCTTCATCAGCTCGGATTTTTTCAACTGGAGGAAATCACAGTTTAAGGAACTGGACTTCCTAGGGGTGTGTTGGAACACTACCGTTGAGCTGGAGTTTCTTATACCCAAGAGGCATCTGTTCCTCCGCAAGGCGGTGGGGCACTTTCTGGCCAACACGAACACCTCAGCATGGTGGTTCCAGCCCATTCTGGGCCTGATGGCTTGCTGCGTGCTCACTGTACGGCACGCCGCATCAAGAAGAGGCGTCTCCAGCTCCACCTGGCAGTCAATTGGGATCAGGAGACGGGGTCTCAGTTGGACAGGATCCATATACTGCCTCTCCTTCTGCCCGATCTTTGCTGGTGGCTGATGGATGGCAATGTTTCAGTGAGGGCCCCCTTCACCCGACAGGAGCCTACACTGGTGGTGACAACAGACTCCTCTCTTTTGGGTTGGAGGGCTATGTGATTCATGGCGCTTGGTCCAGGACTGAAGCCCTCCTGCATATCAATCTGCTCGGAGCAGTGGGCCTGTCCTTCGAGGCATTTTTGCCCCTCATCAGGGAGAAGTCGGTTCTGGTCAGGACGGACAATTCTACTACAAAATGTTATCTGAACAAGCAGGGTGGCATCCATTCCTCTCCCCCTCTCCTCTGCATGAAGGCGTTTTCGATCTGGGAATGGTCCCTGATGGAGGGTATTTGGATTTCGGCAGTCCACCTGCCGGGGGATAGCAATGCAGAAGTGGATCAGCAGAGTCACTTGGGGTTCCACAACTATGGTTGGGAGTTGCACAACAATTCCTTGTTGACCCTGTTCCAGCGTTGGGGGTGGGTGGGGTTTGCTGACATAGATTTATTCACATCTCCCCTGAATGCCAAGTGCCTCCAGTTTGCCTCATGGGCAGGTCGGGGGGTCACTGGGAGTCGCCTTCCATATCTTTTGGCACAGCCGCAGGCGTTATACGTTCCCACCCACCTCTCTGCTCCAGTGGGACCCTCTGCAAGTGTCGGGTCTCTGTGGGCTTCAGCCTCATCCTGGTTGCCCCCCACTGGCCTTGGAGACCCTGGTTTTCAGATCTGCTGTAGTTATGCTCCTGGCGTCGCGACCATCTTCCGATCCCCAGCACGGGTTTACTGACCCAGCAGGGTGGGGCAGTGGAACAGCCAGACTCAGCCAAACTGACCCTAGCGGCCTGGTTCCTGATCAGCTGAGACTTCAGTATGCTCAAATTTCGGATGACAACTGTGACATAATTCAGGAGGCCCTCAACTCGGTCCCAGTGCAAGAGCAAATGGACTAGGTTCTGCCATTGGGCTTGTGACAAAGGTCTGGACCCTGTCACCTGTCCTCTGGATGACGTATTATCCTTTTCAGCACAGCTGGCTTGCTCTGGAGTTCAGGTGGATACTTGCCAAACAGATTTCTCGGCCATTGGTGCGTACAAGAATTCCCCTGAGGATGTGTTTTTGGCGGCCAACCCAGTGGTTAAGTCCCACCTTAAGGAGTTGTCTAGGCTTTTTGCTCCGGTGCATAGGCTGCATCCTTTCTGGGACCTCAATGTGTTTCTTGCAGCTGTGCAACGCAAGCCTTTCAAGCCGATGGATTCTGTGGCAGCCGCTTGGTGATGCTAAAAGGTTTTATTGGTGGCTTTCACCGCTGCACGAAGGGTTAGTGAGCTGTAGGCGTGGTCTTCGTGCGAGCCCTTCACCACGTTTCACGACAAGGTCATCTTGCTTACGCGCCCCCAAACCTCTTGCCCAAGGGGTCTCTCTATTTCATCTGAATCAAGAGATCTGCCTGCCGGTGTTCTTCCTGAACCCACAGTCGGAGGCAGAGAGGGCTCTACATTGCTTGGACCTCAAGAGGGTTCTCAAGTTTTATCTCTCTCAGACGAAATACTTCAGGAAGTCTGAGACATTGTGACTTTTGGGGGCTCCTCCCCTGTCTCTCAGGCTTCCAAGGCTTCCATCCCCCGTTGGATGATTGAGGCCATTTCAGAGGCGTACACGGCCATAGGCAAACCTGTTCCTGAAGGGATTAATGACCATGCCGTCAGAGCAAAGGCCACGGCTGCCTTGTTTCAGACACATGCTTATTGGGATGTCATTAGCAAGGTGGCTACTTGGGCCACTCCGTCTGCCTTCTGTAGGCACTACTCGCAGGACACCAGCTCCAGGCACGATTCAGAGTTTGGTCAAGTGATTCTGAAGAACCTTTTTTGTTCATCTTAGATATTAGGCAGGTTGTCACAGCTCCACCCTATGTTCTTGTTCGGTAGAATCACCCACAAGGGTAGAGGAAAGGGGTAGGGACGTATGAGTAATGAGTTATTCACTTTAGTGACTAGAGTACTCGTAGTCCCCTTTCCTCCATACGTCCCACCCGCCTTCCCCCGCTTGTATGCCTTTGGCTAATGTGTACTAGTGTAGCCTTGTATCTAAGCGGCCGATGTGTTCAATGGGGACAGAGGTGAGAGGGCGGGGTGTTCCCACGTCGGAGGCCACACCTCGCGCTCTATACTATGTTTAAAGGGTAAGCTCAATTTTTCACTGCCAAAGGACCCGGTACCATCCCCATGTTGGGTGATGCTCCACAAGGATGGAGGAAAGGGGTCTATGGACTATGATTACTCTAGTCACTACGTTGAGTAACTTTAATTTTCTGACTGCTGTGGGACTAGTCAGCCAAAATGAGGACTATTATTTCTTTTAATAAATATAAAAATGCAATAACTCAAGGAGCATATGGTTTAACTGGCTTGCTCTTTTCTTCTCATGCCATTGAATGACCTGCACACTTCTGCTCACTGCATATGCGTACTTGTTCAAAAATTCATTCTTTCTGTTTCAGAAAAAATATTACATATATAATCAAAAGGCTATGTAATGCAATAGTTATTGATTACTTAGGCTCAACAACTAGTGGTAAATGCTGCTCCCCATAATCTACAACCACATGGTTGCCTGAAGGATAGAAATCCTTAGTTTGCCCGTCATATATATATATATATGTGATTCCCATACACTTCACTAGCCGGCCGCTGAAGTTTCCCACAGCACCCTACCACTCGCGCTGTGGAGGACAAACAAATCTGTGTGCAGTGAAGCTTGTCAGACTCTGCCCATTTAGCTCCACATTAGTGCTCCAATGTTATGTTGAACATAACACTGTACAAGCGTGCACGCTTTTTCAAAAATAAACTGGATCCCAGCATATCCACCCTCACTATTAGAGTAGGTGAATCTTCTTTGTCCCTGCTAAAGATCACTGTCCTCATTTTGCACCAATTCCTGAAAAAGATTTGAAGGTAACTGGCCATGGCCCATATAACAATGCCTAGTAACTAAGCAGATCCTAGTCTAGTAACCATGCTCAATCTTTAATACCACAGGCGAACCACAGATTAATATTTTAGAATATTTCATCACCCAGTGTACCACCATCTTTCAATTACAGCATATTCCCTTTCTTCTTCCAAGCACTCTAGGAGTAAAAGCGATTGGTACCCCTATTACTAGTTGTACTCGTGTAAAAATCTCTCCTTGTCCTTCCTCACTAGCATTCACTCTCAGACTAGTCTCTTCTCTTGACATACTACAGGAGATGGAGAAACTTCTCCCTTTAGCTCAAACTCTTGCATGCAGTGATCTGTCACAAGGCATACATTCGATTTTTAAAATGGATTCCCTGAGTTTGCTAATTAAAATGTTGATAAGCAAAATAACTTATTTGATTAGCAATTTTGTACTAATATTTCTAATGTCACCAGAAGTTATTTGCACCCAAGACACAAAATGAGCAAGAATACGGCATTTGTGTATGTCTGAAGTAAGACATGAGTGAAATGATTGTAAAATATAAAGTTTAGATGCCTAAAATAACACATTAAAATGGTAAAAAGGCACTGAAAACAGTCGTTGTGCAGCATTATATTATGACTCATCATGATGTTTGGAAGGAAAGGATCAGAAATATCTTGAATCAAAACGTTCCCACTGTTAAAGGAAAGTCGCAGCTGAAGACTAAGTACTGAGTATGGTGGAGCGACAGGCAGGGTAAGCAGCAACATCAGAAGGTCAGAAGGACATGATGGCTCTTGCCTGCCATTGATATCAATAGAGCAGCAAATAGCTGCTTTCAGGTGTGGCCCTTAAGGTGCGCAGGTAATTTGAGATTTGGCCGGTGGACATCTGGTTAGGTTGGGGGAGGAGGGTGTTGAGGTGAGGCACTCCATTTGAGACTCTGCCCTTGGCACTGGCACCAAGATGACAGCTAGGCAAGAGATGCAGATGGGCTAGCATGCAACTTTAGCCATTACCTATGCATTCTGCTGGGTTGTTGGCCTCCTAATTGGTTAGAGCCTCTCCACTGGGTACTTTTATATAATATCCTAATTGCAGAGATGGGAAATCTGGCGATTGAGTCGATTGTTTTACAGTAGGTGTGCAGACATACAGGCTGGATGGAACTATTGATTCCTACATCTGTTTATTGTTGCGTATTAATTGTAAAAGGAAATGCCGCGCTTGAGACCAAAAGATTGGCTGGAATTGTAGCAGGCAGAGAACTGGGCAGCCTTTTGGAAAATAGGCACTTATTTATTTTAATTCGTGTAACGTGCCACATGCCCGTAGTCCTCGGGGCGCACACTTTCAGCATAACTGGTTTAAAGCAACAGGTTAATGAGATCACCTCATGGGTTGAGCAGCAGCTGCATAGATGGATATAACCATCAGGTCACAGAACTAGCCTTCCCATCAGAAGCATTTGGCTATATTATAATGTATACTATCAAAAGGTGTCCTCTTTTGCTCCTCCATGTGATGCACCTTACCCTTACAAATTAATATATTTCACACCATGACATTTGGATGCACTAACCAATGCTGAACTTTACTAGAATAACCTGGGGCAAGGCCATGTTTTATAGTAGCAATACTGTAATTATGCACTATGTAACAAATGACAATTCTAGGAATGGAATTGCAGGACTGTCTTTATAAAAATTGAAAAAAAACATACTGGTCCTTGCAAAACAGAACATAGTTGTCTCAAAAGCATCATCCCGATTACTGCTGGTTTGCAGTTACTTGGAAAGAAACCACTTTTCCTTGCTGACATTCCTACTCCGGTCCATGGCATTTTTAAGAGTGGAGGAGATCATTACTGCTGCACTATACATTCGCCCCTTTGAGCTTCGTGTGAACAAAGGAAGAAAGGTGAGGGAGACATTTGAGGGCAACAGAGGGATGCAGGGTAAGCTGCGTTTTCTTTGAAGAGAGTAATTAATTTGCCTGTTGTGCTGCACAAGTGTCGAAGGAATTAGCAAGCCTAATGAATTACATTGCAGATTGTGATGCAATACTGCTTATTTTATACCTTGGAACCGTCCACTGAAATGCCAATCCTCTCTTCTTGAGAACTGTCATTTCTGCAAAATATAGGTACAAATCTGGAATGTTTTTTCCAGCACATCTAGCAACAATCACAATTGGTCCTTGCTTTGAGACCTCATGGTACATTGCGGGTCAAGTGCTTTAAAGCACCATGACGTAGCAAGGGGAGGGAGTGGAGGAGAAGAGAGTAAGGGCTTTGGTGACTGATACCTAACCCCTAAGGGTTGCCTTCGGGATAGCAGGAACATGTTACAACTAGACATTAAAATGACAGTAGTTTTATATTCCAATTTAGGCATATATGAACAGTTGTGGGTAAGGGGCATTTTGTCACTTGGCAGCTGATGAGTTTCCAGTGATGAGTCTGCGGAAGGAGTTGTGATTCACCTTTGAATGTACGACAAAAGAAGTGTCTACAGGAATTTCACGATTTTAAGTAATTATATACCCTTAGAGGTTTACCGGTCTCAAATACTTTGTGTGAGTATGGACAATCTCCTTCACTTAAATTGAGGAAGGGGTGAGCACCAGTATTAAAAGTAACATAGTGTTAGGTTAGATTGTCATATTGATGATGAATCTTCCTGACCTGTGTCAACCCCAGAACATTGTGCTGAACTGGTAGATTATTTTTCCCTATACCTCAGTCAGTGGATATTTCTTTCCACGCTCAGTCTTTTACTCTTTTTACGGGGATCATTTTTAAGACTCTCCATAGTGTCTTTCAAAAGTTATCCTCTTTGACAACTTTTTGGCAAGAAGGTGCCTATTGTTGCTGGGTTGCCCTAGAGGCTCCCTTTTTAATTTTCTCTAGCTAGCCTTGTGGGAACTATAGTTACCATGGGCAGAAAGGATCTTTGGATCCCTTTTACATTTTATTAGGTGGGACCAGCTCCCCCCTTACTCCCCCCCACCTTATGTGGAGTGCTTGGGAAATACTGAATATCCCCTTTCTCATTATTTTAAATGTAACATGTATGTTACAAGGACAAACTTACCTTTAATGGCTTGTGGCAGTGAACCTTTTTATTAATTAGGTGCACCTTTACCACAGGCTATTTGCACAGCCCCATTAAAGGCATCCATGGGTGCTCATTTTACCAAAATAGCCCCTGTCTTGTGTCTTTTGCCATTTTAGTGTTTCTTGTTCCTTCTCCTGACATCCACGGTGGGAAATTCCTTTGTATGAGGCAGAGGAAACAGCCAATGCATTTCGGACCTTCAGGTCCATCCTCAGGACCGATTTTACAAAAACATAAATCATAAATCTCAGTCAGAATTATGCATAGACTCTATCTGAACGCTATGCTCATTAAATAGGACACATTCATATAAGTAATATCTTAAATCCCTACCTGGCCTATTGCCTGAAATACAATTGTGAATGTTCACACCTCTGGTAATGTAAAAAGCAAAAAAGATCTATACAAATGATAATGTATATCTTCTTGAGATTATTTACAATATTCTTTCAAAAATACACCATAATGACAACAGTGATGGTGTGAGGGGTCAGTAGTGTGAGACAAAATTATAAAATAAAACCCAACTAAACCTACTCGAACAGGGGATTCCCTACCTGGTTTAGGATCCAAGGGAAGCCTCCTAGCATTTACAAAACGAACCCTTACTCTAAACAGAATAAATATTCAAAGCAACATGAAAACAGCAAAATAAAAAAGGTTCTAATGGTCCTCCGTGGATCTTGCTCCCCAGGAATGACCCAAAGTCAGTTTCCTCCAAGGAAAAGAAAAATCTTTAAGTCTTGAAAAGTACCAAAGAAACAAAAGTTCACACAAACAAAACTCCACTGGTAACAGTTCCTTCTTTGCTTGATGAAAATTATCCTTCAAGTTCCACAAAGAAAATAACGGCACCAATGGGGATTCCTGGATGACTTCCTTCCAGGAAAGAATGGGTAGAGTTGAAGATAAAAGTACCACTTCTGTTTACATCAACTCCTCTGCTTGCAACTGCTGCGGCATATTTTGAGCACAGTTTTTCAGGATGCTTCTTCTTAAGGTTTGCTCTCTTCAGCAACTCCTTTCTACTATTTGTGCTGTGTGAGCAGGCTTCCTTGTCCCACAGTTGACTTCTGCTTCTACTACTTTAAATTGATTCAGTTCTGACCAGAAATGTTGACGACCACAGTTCCACTACTGCTACTACAACTTCCAATGTTGGGAGAACGTACTGCTGCTACTTCAACTTCAACTTTAGGCAACTTCAACAACTCCTCTTCATCCTCTACAGGTTGGCACAGCACTCTCTTGTATGGCAAGAAAGAGCAGCCTCTTTGCCTATCCTTCTGTCTTGAAGCTACCACAAAATCTGACTCTAGCTTCCAGACTAGTTCTCCTCCATTCAAATAGTCTAAGGCAAGCAGATTTAAAACAACTTCTTTTTAAAAAGCATCCACCTCCCTTTCCCAGCTTCATATATACCTTTTCTTCAATGTTTACCCCAAAGCTGCTGTGCCACTCTCTTAACTTTGGGTAACCTTGTCACCTAAATATTCGAGGACTCTCGAGTAACAAATTCAATGGCTCCAGATTAATGGTGTATAGTTCTTAAATGAGCGAGATTCATGTTAGCAAAGTTTGTTCTATGGGTTTTGGTATTGCTTGTTCTTTGGTTCAGCTTCTTCCATGGTTCCGACTTCTACGGCTAGTGTTAGATATGTTCCAAGTTATCGGCTTGGTTTCTTCTACTGCTATTGCTACGGGCACTCTTGGGGTCCACACCCCTTTACTGCACAGGGGTCTCCGATCCTGTTTTATCAAGGGAGAATCTTAGACTCTGCACTTTCCCTCGGCTTGCTTCTGCACACAGGCCTTGAGAGAATGCACAACTTCAGTTCTGCATTCACTGCAACTAGGCGCACCTGGAAAGACTTCCGGTTTCTTCCAGTCTCTTCCAATGCTGACGCAGCCAAACTAGATTTGCGAGCACAGGACCAACTCGGAGTCTGCAGGTGAAATCTGCCCTTCCTCTGCTCCGGTGTCTCTTCTGTGGTCACGCTTCCTTGTGAACTGCCAGCCTTGTGCTCTGCTTCTGCTGACGTTCCAGCTCCTACTCCATCTTCTTTTTACTGCTCCTCCCTTCTGCAGCCTTTTATGCCCCCGAGGTGGGTTAATTGTTTTCAGGTATACCCTCTTCGAACTAATTGCCTGACTGCCACAAGCTACTAGGCTTGCCTGTCTGATATTGATTCCTGCATGCTTTTCATCCCTCTTCTTCACAGTCCCTGAGGAGTTCTGGGACATGCAGTCCACTTTCGATGCATTAAATTTCTCTACTTCTTTGAAGGGTTTAAAGATGGATTCCCCTTGCTTGTACTTACTAAGAGGAATTATAAGGTTTAAGGTTTAACCGTTGAACACACAGAAGGGTAAGGAACAATCACATTTTTACTGTTCCTGTTGGCATACCTTTTTATATTGTGGAGAACAATGGAACTTGGGGGTATCAAAGAATGGTTCTGCAGAGGTAATATCTGTGGATATTTTAATCCTAGGTTTTACTGACTTAATTTGTACCATACACTGATCAGAATGGCATAATGCTCTAACCTCTCTTGGAATTATCTTGTCGCCATCCAAGGAGTGTAGAAACTTGTCTCACCCTGCGATATCTCCCCACCCTCCCGGGGCCTGGTCTCCGCCCAGGTGATCCTCCTGCACTGCAGCACACCCTGTATTGGGATCAGGAAGCGGCAGCCCTCTCCTGGCCTCCTGTGAGGAGACTCTAGGCAGGGTTTAGGGGGGGGATCTGCAGGTTTCTCCACAATAGATGTTCATGGATTCCGGAATGTTGGCTGGGCAAGCAGCAGCTTGAACCTGGAGCTTCTGTCTCCCCTGATTTCTGATATTTAAAAGATATCAACTTCTATGAGCAACAAAATGAAGATTGGAGTCCCAGAAAACCCTGCCCGAAAAAAATCAAAGGTTGACATGGTGGAGGTACCTAGATATTTACTCTTTATTGATGAAGGTGGCCCAGGATGTGGGTAAGATGAAGTCCTCCTTGGCTGACCTTAATCTTAAAGTCTCTAACCTGGAAGGAAGAGTCAGCTAGGAGGTGGAGGGGTCGGCAGGTTTGGCATCAGAAATTTCTGGCAGTTATAGGGCTTACAATGACTTTAGGAAAGCTGGCTGATGTGAATTCAAAACATTACCGTAGATTTCTTCGAATATCATTTCACCTAATGAGATTTCACTAAATGTATTTCACCGCAAATGGTAGGGGAAATGGTATATGTGTAATGCATAATAGGCAGCTGGGTGTGGTGTAAGGATATAAGTTTGTAGGGAAGGGTGAGTGGGTCTGCGGGGGCTCTCCCCCACATTATGAAAAAAAAAAAAGTAGATTGCATTTTTCGGTGAAATCTTTTCAAGGAAATCACATACATCCAATTCAAAACTTGTAGAATTGGACTTGAGAGCCAGAATGCAGAACCTCACGACTGGTAGGCCGCCTTGAAAGTGTTACTGTGGACAAACCGTTGGAAGATTTCTTGTTAAAGGCTCTAACTGGAATTTATGGTCAGGATACCTTGCAACTAGGGGACTCGGACTGTGCCTTCAGGGCTGGAAAGCCCAGACAAATCCTGATGGTTTTTACAAAAATAAATGCAAAAGCAAGGTTACTGAAAGCAGCAAGAGAGAAGGGCCCAGTTTATTAAAAGGAACAAATTGCCATTTTCCTGGGTTTTCACAAGGATTTGGTGGAAAAGAGGATGGCTTTTGCTGAAGCAAAGAAGTTGGCAAAAGATCAAAATTTGAAAACCTCTGTGGTTAAACCAGCCATCCTAAAATGATTATTGCCTTCTGATACCAAATCTACTGAGGACCCAGAGGAGGCTGTTAAGTGTATTGGTTATTGCACTCCCACGACAATTGTGTATATAGTAGCTTGAAAAATTCCAATATACATGTTCATCCCTTTCCTTATTCAGAACGTATCCTTTCAAAATGAATAGTTTCTTCCCCTTTTAAGAAACCACAAACTCCAGAGGACTGTTTTAGCGTACCCTAAAAAAGAAAATACTAAGTTTGAATCAAAAACCTAATTTTAAATATACTTTCAACCCATTTCTTCTACTCACTTTCAAATGTTCACTTATTTGCATTTACATTCAGACAATATTTCTCACCTTTTTTTGTAATCTTCTCACATGTGAATTGTCCATTTCTTCTGTTTACTTGGTGAAATCTGTTTACCTTCTGTAGTATACTGTCAATGATTGTTTTGGAACACTCAGATCTTTTCAGTGCTTGACTTACGCATGCTGGACCTTTTTTCAGGCAGCACACTATCGTTTTGTCATATACATTTGTCGTTGTTTCTTTTTCGGTATTAGTACCCTTTACATTGGACCTTATTCATTTAGTTATTTCTGTGTTTGTTATTATATTTTAGTTAAATCTTTATTTCAGTATTTTTTTTTTGTTTAACAACACATGGAACCGGATTTTAATTTAAACTGACCTTTGCCCGTTTTTTTTTTGTGCAAACCCTTCACCTGCTGAACAATCTTTACATTTACTGCATGTTGGAAATGCATTCAAGATCTGTGTGGCATGCATAAAGGACTTTCAAAAGGCTTCTCAGCTTTTCGTCAATTATGGACCTGTGGGGAATGGGAAGGCCCTGTCCAAGGCTTCAATCTCCAGTTGGCTCTTCGGTTGTGTCATTCATTGCCATCAGCTGGCCATTAGACAGTTGCCAGACTGGCCGAGAGCTCGCTCCACCAGAGCCATCGCATCGACAACTGCATTTCTCTCTCGTGTTTCCCTGCTGGATATCTGCAGGGCGGCTACGTGGAGGTCTACCCAGTCCTTCACGAGATTCTACTGTGTTGACAGAGATTCCAGGGAGGAGTCTTGTGTGGGACAAGCAATGCTTTGCAACCTGTTTGCATGAGGTGAGTCTGTTCCAGGAGTAAGTGTATTGTTTCTGTTGAGCCTTGCCACCTCCTGTGGTTGTGCTTGTGTACTGTTGTGTAATTGTATTCATGAGCATGTGAATCCATGTAAGACCCCATGCCGGAGAAGGTACAAGTTACTTACCTATAACCCTTTCTCTCCAGCATGGGTCTTACATGGATTCACATGCAAACTCTCCCTCCTTCCCCTCTTGGCTCTTCCTGGTTCCTACTGCCTCTTTACATGCGCTACCAAATCTGAAGATGGCCTCCAGGGGTGGCGCTAAGGAAGAGAGATGTCATTAGCTGGGGCAGTATGCCCCAAAGTGACAGCAATAGTCTATATAAGGGACATGCAGTGTTTAGCTTGAAGCTAAACTGCTTTATAATACCAATGATTCCCAGCCTGACAGGGAATATCATGTGAATCCATGTAAGACCCATGCTGGAGAAAGAGTTACAGGTAAGTAACTTGTACCTTCGTACTTGGATGTGATCTAATACATCTTACTCTGTTTTAATACATTCTGTCCAACTTGAATTATTAAGAATGGCCTGTGTGTGCGCTTCACTGAGCTCTTTACCCCTCCAACCCCCACACTCTCCAAGGTCTAAGCCTGGCTGCTCAGTCCCACTACCTAGTTTTGCTAGATGTTGGTGTCTTTTCCTTTTTATCAGAATAGAGGGGACTCTCAGAATCTGCCCACAGGGTTGATTCTGAAGATCTATCTTAACAGCTATCATATGCCTAAGCTAAAGCCAACAATCTTTGCTTTTCCCATGCTGGTTTAGCATGGAATTCAAGAATGTTAAACCATTTGAATAGTTTTCTCCAGGTTTTGTTTGTATAGATTTCCGTTTGTGTTGTATTACATGGTTGATGATTAGGACCATTTTCTCTTGTTCTGCAGGGCTGAAGGTGAATCGATTGGACATGTACGGCGAGAAGTACAAACCCTTTAAAGGAGTGAAGTATATGACCAAGGCAGGGAAGTTCCAGGTCCGGACGTGAACTGCAGAGGGAACCCTTTGGACAATCTTGTTTTTAAATGTCTTTTAAATCTTCCAATCAGATTATGTGGCTGGGCATTGGGGTAACAGGAGCTGCACTCACCGAACAGCTGTGATTTTATCCTCCAGCGAAGGAGACCTTTTCTAATGTCAGTTGATGCGTTGAGGATAAGCTAAAGGAATGTGACGATGCTCTACTTCATGAAGGATTTTAAGAGCACATGGTACTGTTGAGGTCAGGTTTTTGCTCATGGTACTGCCAAATGAAGGTGGGTTTGTGCCTATTGTACTGTTCCCTTTATTTCTGCACAGTCTGGGAGACGGCAGGTGCCGGGTCAGCCATTTCAGTATCCAGGACTGCTCATGAACATTTGTCTAACATGCGGTTGTGTTATTGGAATTTAGCAGGAAGATACAGATGTTTTAATGCCTGCTTACTTTGAAGACCCTTTGCACACTTTGAGAATTCTTGCTCAATGTTAGCAGTGTGTTGCCTTGATCGAGTTGCCTTAGTTCACACGTGCCATTAGCAGTGATACTTTGAGTATAAAAACATAGCCTATTGGTAGAAGTGCCATTAACAAAATCCCAAATGCCTCTTTTCTGTACTTAATGGTGAAGGGATGATCTATTTATATTGCCTTACTGTCAATCCAGGTGTGCTACTTTTCCTTTCAGAAGTGTTGCATACCCACATGTTGTAATCCGTTAATTATAAATGTAATCTTTTTTTGTAATTTAGTGAAACTGAAAGGGAAAATAATCTATAGATGCCTATGTGCACAAGAGGCCTTGTGTATGTTTCCATAAAATATGAACTATATTGTGAACTTTGGGAAACGTGTTTTTTCACGCACCGTCTAGTTCGAAGAATTGCTGCATCAACTGGCTACTCTGATACCCCTTTTGCCAAAATGTGTTTTGTTTGTCAGGGTGGTTAGTGTCCAGGGATAACTTTGCTCTTACAGTTTAGAACTGGTGAGACCTCAGGGGTATGGCTGCCATCTAAAGAACTGTTCTGGGACAGGCAGCTTGACAATTAAGTCACAGCTAGCATTAGTTCCCCTAGGAGATCTCGGCCTACAAGTGCAATGTTACCAGATTGGTTGGATCTGTACCAAGGACTCCAGATTACCCTCTTAAGTGAGTTATTTTTATTTTTAATACATTTTTATTGATTTTTACAACAAGCAAAACAGAACCATCACACCTGACATTTCCGGTTACAAGCTTTTTAGCACACGTTTGCATATTATTAATTACTGTCTTCCCCCATGGCCCCCCTTTAACTCGAGCTTCCACCTCAGTTCCTCGGATTTCCCTTCTCTTGGGTTTAATCCCCTTTGCCGTTCTCGGACGAGTCATATTCACTGGATTTGGCATGGGAGGATCCCGACAATGTGGCTACCATTTGGCTCCATGCTATCAGAGGTCCCACTTCATCATCCTCCCATCTGTTGGCTGCCTCGTACCATACTACTGTCTCGGCATCTACCCATTTCAGGAGATCGTTCCACTATACCTCTAATCTGGGTCTGTGAGCTGCTTTCCAGTCCATGGCTATTCTCCTTTTGGCCAGAATGTAGGCCAGGTCCTTGAGTTTGCAAACATGTTTCAGGTTGCGTGGTCTGGTAAACCCCCCCCCCCCCCCCATCATGCATGCCCATACGGATTCCACAATTACCTTAATTCCCTTCTCAGATAGTCGTAGCTTGACTTCCTCCCAGAATTTTCCCACCTCCGGGCACGCCCAGAACATATGGATCATTCCGGCATCCACCTCCCCGCACTTGGAGCATTTTTGTACTTCTGTACTCCCAAATCTGGCAATCTTTTGGGGGGTCATGTATGCCCTATGGGTGACATATAACTGAATCTGCTGCAGCCTTGCATTCCTAGACACCTTTTTTATGATATCTCTGGACTCTTTCCCACTGCCCGTCTTGCATAGGTTCTCCCGCTTCCTCCTCCCGTCTCAATTGGAGCAACTCCTTACCCACTCTAGACATCACCAGTTCATAGATCCGGGATATTTCGTGCCCTCCCTCTGAGATAATGTACATCGTTTCTATGGCAGTGTCAGGTTGTTCTGCTAGTGCTATTTCAGACCGTTTCCTTCACCCGTTTAATTATTCTAGTATATGTGATATATTGCCCCGTATGTAACCCAGTTTCGTCCACTATCATTTGGAAGTCCCGTGCCTTTCCCTCTTTCCATATATCTCCCAAGGTCGCTAGGGCTACCGGCACCCAGTGTTTGCGGATCCCTTTCCTCAGTTGCTCATCCACCCCACGTAGCGCCACGAGTGGCGCCTACGGGGTGCATGGGGTCTGGTTTCCCACAGCTCGGCACGCTTTGCCCCATGTCTTCCAGCCCAGTTCCAGCAATATCGATCGCCCATGCAGCTCTGGTTTGGGTAGCCATGTCTGTTCTTTTAGGAAATAAGGGTCACATTCACCCCTCAGCAATCTAGATTCTGCTGTCTCGTCTTCCGACAGCCACCTAGCGACATATTGTAGCTGCCATGCCAAGTGGTGTATCTCAAAGTTCGTCAGGTTTATGCCCCCTCTGTCATACGTATTCTGTAATTTCCATAGGGCTACTCTGTTTCTGGAGTTGTGCCACAGGAAACCTCTACATAACTCTGGAGTTTAATAAAAAAGCGTTTGGGCAACATGTATGGGATATTTGTGAAGAAGTGTAGTAGCCTAGGCAGGATCACCATCTTGAGCAAGGCCTCCCTTCCCACCATGGCCAGGGTGAGCTTTGCCCAGAACCCCATGCTGTTCTTGATACCTTCCACTGCCCTCTCCGTGTTATATATTGTGCTTGTATACGACCGTGTGATGTATATTAATCCCCAGGTATCTGAATGTTCTGGGGGAACATGCATGATTCTTTGGGGTTCACTGCTATGCCTGAAAGAGTCGCATAGCGCTCCATCACCTCCAAGATGTATTGCAAGATTTCCTCTGGGCACCGCAGGTATAGCAGCATATCATCCGCATACAATGATATCAAGTGCGGTCCCCCCTTAGTGTAGACCCACATTTCTTTGTACTGCTGTCTCAAACAGATTGCTAATGGTACTAGTGCAAGGATATACAGCATTGGGGACCATGGACAGCTCTTTCTTGTGCCTCTGCTAAATTGCCATTTATCTGAAATTATCGCTCCCATTTTGACCCTGGCTTTTGGGGAGCTATACACCATTTTTACCCACTGCATGTACCCTGGTCCCATCTCGTATTCTTTCAAGGCTGCCATCATCCAAGGCCACCTTACGGACTGCATCTAACGAGACATTTGCTATTTCACTTGGGTCGCCCTCTGCCTGTTCTATGATATGGTGGAGCCTCCTGTGGTTATCGGGTATGCTTCTACCTGGGACATATCCGGTTTGATCGGGGTGTATGAGTTTGTTTATTACCCTCTTCAGTCGGTTCGCCAGCACAGCCGTGAGAATTTTACTGTCCTGGTTTAGCATGGATAGGGGTCTGTACGACCCACATTCTGTGCTTGGCTTGTCAGGTTTCAGAAGCAGAATAATTACCACCTCCCTCAGATTCCGGCAGTTTCCCTTTCTCAAAGGCCTCGTTTAGCATTGCCAATAACAGGGGGGAGCACTTCTTGTCTATACGTTTATAGAATTCACTGGGGAGCCAGTCTGTCCCCTGAGCTTTGCTTGTGGGTAGATGTATAACCACTGTCTCCAATTCCTCTATTGTGATTGGGGCATCCAGGTACTCCCTGTCTTCCTCATTCAATTTAGGTAATCCTATGTCTTCTAGTGTCTCCTGAGTCTCCTGTTCTGCAGTCTCCCCTGCATCTTCATAGAGGCGTTTGTAGAATCTAAGGAATTCCTTGTTCACTCTCTCCTGGGTGTTCCAGACTTGGCCCTTTTCTCCCGTTATCTCCATAATTGCTGATCTTGGTGTCTCGTTCCTGTATAGCCATGTGAGCAGCCTCCCCGGTTTGCCTCCCCCCTGCATGTTGCCTTTCGATGTATTTTTTTAATTCAGATTACATAGCCTCTCCCAGAGCCCACCACAAGCCTGTTGTAATTGGCTCACCTGTTCGGCGTCTTCCTGTGAGGTGCCCCCTCTTTTCATAATTACTTCTAGTTTCTTTTCTGTCTTTTTTCTATCTCCTGTAACTTTCGCTCTATACCCCTTTGGAGCCCTCTAGATTTAGATATGGCCGCCGCTCTCACTACCACCTTAAAGGCCTCCCATAGGGTTCCCTCTGACTCCACGCTTCCTGTATTATTTTCAAAATACCCAATTATCTCCTCCCTTAGGTCCTCTCGGAATGCAGTATCCTTCAATGCCTTGGCCCTAAGCCTCCATGTTGGGATTCTGGCTCTGGGGGGCTGATGTCGCCACGCCAGGACAAGAGAGGAGTGGTCCGATAATAGTCTTACCTTATATTCTAATGGGTCATTTCCCCAACAAGTTCCGGAGTGGCGAACATGTAGTCCAGTCTCGTGTACAGGTTGTGTGGGGCGGCATAGTGTGAGTAGTGCCTATCATTCGGGTGTTGCTGCCTCCATATGTCTTCCAGCCCGAAGTGTCTCAGCAGGGCTTGTAGTGTTTTCGCTGCGAGGGTGGGCTTATCTGATTTTGTATCTGACCTGTCCATTTTGGGGTTCAGCGTGCAATTGAAGTCCCCACCCCATATAACCGTGCCTCCTATGTGGGGACTGATTTTACTATATAGTGTCTTAAAATAGGCCACTGTGTCTTGGTTAGGTGCATATGCGTTTATGATGCACAGTTCTCTGTTTTCTATCAGCGCCCGCATCACTACCATCCTCCTGTCCAGCTCCACCCTGGCCTGTAGCATTTGGAAGGGCACATGTGGTGCCATCCAAATGATTACCCCTCTGGCATATGCCGAGTACGTTGCTCCTATGGTGGTCCCTCTCCACTTTTTCTTTACCACCTCTTGTTTCTCTTTGGTGAGGTGGGTTTCTTGCAATAAGGCTATATACACTTTTTGCCTTCTCAGGTACATCATTACCTTATTTCTCTTCAGGTAGCTGTTGAGGCCTCTGACATTCCAGGTTACTGTTCTAAGGTCTCCCATTATCATCCATATCTTATCCCTTCTCCCTCCCTCCTTGTCCTTCTTTCCGATTTTGCTTGGCGTGGATGTGAGATCGTTACCTGTCCAGAAGAGGGGGGAGCTCCTGGCGGTGGCCTCCTTGTTAAGGCTCTGTGTGCTCCTTACACTGCAAATCCACCTCCGCTCTTTAGAGTTCGTGGTCATATGCTGGCCTTGTGTCCGACCCGTCAATTCTTTGTTTGTGATCGCAACGTTCTGCTCTGGGTGGGTGCCTTGGCGGTGTCCCACTTCTTAAAAGCCCTGTCGGGTGCCTCCTTTGCTACTATATTCTTCAGGGTGACAACTGCATTTCCCTCTCGGTTGTGCGCTGTACCGTAGCTCGCCACTCAGATGCACCTATATGTGGCACTCATAGTGGGGGTCTCGTACCTTTATTTTGGGTGGTTGTGTCTAGTGTCAGCTCCAGTATCCGTATCTTGACACACTGGCTCTTTTCGCCCTAACTGCGTTTGTGCCCCTTGATGCTGTTCTGCAATCTTCTCAACGCCTCTCAGGCGTTACCCACTTCCTCTCGGGCCCAGTCTAAAAGTTGCTTCAGCCTGGCTGCGTACCAGGGGGGTCAGATGTCCCTCTGCAATCCCAGGGAGTGGCGGGGGGGGAACCCACTCTATGCGTGGTCGCTCAGTATGTCCTTTCCTGGCCCCCACACGCTCCTCACCTCTTGTTCATTGACAACTTGTCTCGTCCCCTTAATGCGCACGGTCTGCCAGCGACATCCTGCTCACCCCAGTTTGTAGTGTTAGCTTCTGCCTCTAGGTGCCTCTCCACCCAGTCCTTCACATGGCTGCGCGCTTCGTACTCCAGCCTGACCTTTCACCAACCATGTGCTTGACTGTATGTTCGGGGGGAGGTCAGGGCCGCCATGCAGTCTTGAGGAGCAGCTGCTCCACCGCTGGGGAGGAGGGCACGCTCCGCTGCAGTATGCGCTTGCACGGTGCGCTGTGATATTAGAGCGGGTGCTCCCACAGTCCGCCCACATTCTACTCGGCAGGCCACCTCCGGCGCACTTCTTTTGTCGGCCTCCTCCCCTGAAACCTCACGGCGTCCAGCGGTTCACTTGGGCCAAGTATTAGCCCCCGATTTAGGTGCACCGCCAGGTATCCTACAGTTTGCGCAATAGCTGCGTCTGCTGCGCTTGCTCGCCTGACTCACCGCCGCCGCCGCAACAATCCCACTGCAACGGTTGTACCCCTTAGGAGCTCTGTTCCATTCCGGGGCTGCGGTCCTTGGGATTACCCCTCACCACAGGGGACATGCCGGATCCCTCCTCCTTCAGTCCGGGGCTACACTCCTGATGTCGGGTCTCCTTTCCGCCCTCAGCTTTGTTGTCAATGTGGGCTCAGTTCGCTGTATTTCTGCTTCGCACAGCCTGGACCGTGTTACTTCCAGCCTCCAGTATGCCGATGTGAGCGTCCGGGTCCTTCCTCACATTGGTACTGTGTGTTCCTTCTGTTGGGCTCGCCACCTCCACGTTGGGCCGCGTTTCGTTTCTGCGCACTTAGTTCCTCACATCGCCATGTGTTGGCTGGTCAGCTCCTCGGTCATTTGTTCTGCCCGGCTGCTATTTTGCCATTTGCTGTGGGTCAGGCACTGCAGAACTTCGATGCTTCAGTATTCGGTCCTCGTGCAGCGGAACCTTTCATGTTAGTGCTTGGTGTACAGCCCTAACATTCATGCGTCCTTCGGTGTAATATAAACTTGTGTAGTGGGTTAGAAGTGCATCTTTTTCCCAGGATCATTAGAGGATCTGCAGGAGCTCATGGAAAGCAGGTCTTATCCTGCAGCCATGTAGCCAGGCCCCCCCAACCCTCTTAAGAGTTTTTCTGAAAAACGATATTAACTTTTATGGACAGTCATCCAAACAACTGTCAGAGGGAGGATTTTCTGACGGATGCTTTTCTTCTCAGATGTAACCTAACATTTCTGCATGCTTTTCAGCTTCTTCCTGAGCATGATCCACACAATGTCACTTACCAAGGGCGTCAAAATCATCCTGGTAGGGCCTTACTGAGTTTTTTAGTCTTCAAATCTTCTGTATCATTCGACTATCATCATCTCCTCCCTCTAGTGACGGATCTCCTATCATCACTTGGCGAGATGGATAAAGAACTCCATTTCCCCCCACCTCTCAATCTGTCATTCTCTTGGTTCCTTAAGACCTACCATGTAGCCACTTGCAAGTGTCCTGGAAAAGCCTGGATTGTAAGGCTGCTTGGAAGCCTTCCATTGTATTGCAGTACAGAGACAAATTGATGAGGATCTGCTATTGGTGCATGGAGAAGGACGACGAACCTAGGTGATGTCAAATAATTACTAATTTGTTGGAATCTGTATGAAGCCAGACTCATGCAGGACCTTTCCGTCAGTGCCTACTATTCCAAGATCCCAAATGTTTTTGCCCTGGCATGTCCTATTGTGAAGAAAGACTTTAATGGGCTGTTGAACATTTGTCCACACATCAGACCACTGCATCCTCCATGGGATCCAAACATTTTCCTGTCAGCTGAGATCCACATGCAATTTGGGTGTAACAATTGTCCGGTCCAAGATGCTGTCCAGGACTCCCGTTGCCTCCAGCAGAACTGTTAGAAGCTGGACAGCGCTCATGCACCACTGGAGAAAACAGAACTAGTCATCTAGACTCCTCAGATACCGAATATGGCTACTGGAGGTCCCCACAACCAACATCTCTACATGTGCTCTAGTTGCTGAGAGACTGTGTAATAAAAACCATGCCCTTTGCTTTAAACCTCCATCTAAGCAGCAGTGCACTTACTGTGCTCCTGTCCCTCAGATTGGTCCTCAGTCACTGCGTCCCGCACATGCAAGACAAAAGCACAAGGATTCCAACTTTCTACTGACTGGCATCCTACTCGCTGGTTGGCCTGGTCTGTAATGCCAGCCGTTTACTGTAACCGTCTGTTAAGACGGATTTCTGAACTCTGACTTGGTGGGCAGAGGTTCAGAAGGCCAGCCTAGTTTCTTGGAACAGGGTAACCTTCTTGTCAAGCCAGACCAATAAAGGTAGCATAGGTGGCGGTCAGGACTAGGTCTCAGGAGGGGTGAGGGTGACTGAAAGACCTCAATGAGCACACAGAGTAAAGGACACTTATAAATCACTCCCAGCCAGGTGTAGATATATTAAAAATACAAATACATTTATTTCAAGGCCTTTGAGTTTCAACACAATAGTTATTAACAATAACACTGGTAAACTAACACAATCCTACTACAATACATGTATACAAGACCAAAGAGGCTTAAAGGGTTAATGCATGAAATGGGTGCACAACCTAAAAAAAGGGAAGGAAGCAGGTAGTGCAAAGAGTCTTCAGGCAGTTATGTAACAAACACAATCCTAATTGAAAGGCAGTTCAGTCCCTTAGAAGAGAGGAGCCTATTGCTCAAATTTACTTGCAATACTGGTGCACGCGGTAATGCAGATAAGCAAAATGGGGTCTCTTGAAGGGTCTGTAGCAGCTTAGGAAGGTGGGTGAAACGATGCAGAATAAGTTCCCTCTATTCGTGGAGGGTCTCCCCAACAGGGCAGAGCAGGTTCCAAGACTTGGGAATAGTTCGCTATTTTGCACTAGCAGTGGAAAGATGAGGCGCCCTCAGGGGCCACCTGTGCATAAAAATGGATGGATGCGCTAAGGGCCACCGGTTAGGGTTGCAATTACTCACCGACCCTTGGTGCACACCGGACCAAACTTCGGTAGTTGAGTTTACTTCCGTTATAGGTTCAAATGCGGCAGTATCGCAGCTCTGCAGCTTTCAGCGACGAAGATACAGCATTGATTCGCAAACGGGACATTGCTGATTTCTACGCTCCTGGCGGATGGATCAGGCCAGTTCCATTGTAGCAGGCTTCAGGGCACAGAGGAGCACAGCTGCAATGAGTTTGCAAAGTTCGTCACCACAGCTTGGTGACACAGTAACCGTGTGTACTCTGGTTCGGGCACTCCCTTTACTCCAGACCTGGGAACGCCAAGTGTATGAATTTCCAAGGACCCCCTTGAAACGGCAGCGGTTTCAGAGCAAAGGTCCTGTGCAACTGGTCAGCCCACTGGTTAGCCCAAGGACACTTCCGAGAAGGCTTACTTGCAGGGTTTGATGAAGGTGCCGAGAATAGTTGGTCCCACTATTCCAATGGTCAAACCGTCTTCGGAGACATTCTAGGGTGACCAGATGCTTAGGGGTCCAGCAGGCTGAGGGTGCTAAACCTTCCTGCGGGTCACCAGCAGTTCCTCGACTCGGCTTCTTAGTTTCAGGATACTTGGATCCTATCCTTCGTTCAGTGAGAACTCCAGAGATCGACATGGTATGGATGTTTTGGAGCCTTCTCAAATCCAAAATGGGAGATCTGCTCACATACAAGCATACCAAACGTGGACCAATCATGGACCACAGTGGGCCCATGCATTCACAGCACCCCAGACTCTCTGGCACCCAGGATTGTATTCGAACCAGACAGTCCAGCCCACATCCTGGAAGCACACACAGAAGGCAAGCAGAAGCCCGCAAAGCTTGGTGTTTCGTGGGGGAATGCATGCCCAAATAAGAACTGACCTGGGTTGGCTCCACCTGGGGAAGGTGAAGGGGCAAGATGGCCAAAGGACAGGACAAAGAACCTCGTGGCATGGCCATTTTGGAGCCCGGCCACCTATTTGTGCCAAATGCGGTAACCGGGGCTTACCTGGCAGGAAAGGGTCTAAAATACACAAAAAGATAAGCTGCCACCAGCCTTGTCCGAGGCACATCTGCACTTCTAAAAAAAATCCTTCGAGAGTATCTAGGGCCTTCAGAAATGACATGAAGACCCACTGCACTGTACTGTAAGGCACATTGCAGAAAAGTTGCAAAATGGACAAGGACTAAGGGAAACAGTCTCCCAGTACTGACTGTCTTTAAGGGCATGTCAGTTTCCCCATAACAAAGTGAGCGAAAAGCCCAGGGGAGTGCAGCAGAAGGCTGTGCTCCTCTGGCAAAGTCTGACTATGGTGTTTAACAACAGCAAAAAGTTTGGGGGTACACAACTGGAGGGAAAATTACACATGAAATGGAAATCTTGCCCAACACCGTCTTCATCTACCAACACATGCAAGGAAGTAAAGCTATTTTCTGAAGCCTAGACAACAAAGACACATGCATTAGCACTCACGCTCTCAGCCAGAGAAGAAATTCAGCACAAGACTAGCCCGTGAAGAAAAAACGGGGCTTAAGCAGAGCGCTGATAGAGAAAGGAGAGAGCAGATACTGAAAGGAGAAAAAAGTGGCTTAAAGGAGCCCTGATAGAGAAACCAGAGCGCAGATAGAGAAAGGAGAGCACAGAAGGGAGGAAACAGAGAAAACCATGAGGAACACAGAAGGGGAAAAACAGCCACAAATAAACTTGGACGTTTGAAGGAGCTATCCACTCCGCACCTAGCTGCCACAGCAGGCCTGGGTGAGCAAAAACCAGTGAAGTAACTAGTGTGCTTGGAAGCAGAAGAATAGAACTCGAGTAATATGCCCAATGGTGAGTCCAGCCTCAGCCCCCCCCCCCCAGGGGCACATGAGGGCTAAAAGGGAGAGTGTAGCTAGAAGTGTTAGCACTGGAGTAATTGTGCCTTTGTTTCCAGGGAGAAAGACTGCACCCACCGCTGATACCAGCTACCCAAGGGTCCCAGCTAACGCCACATACCTTGAGTGCTACTCCAAACTCCTACTCCCGTAAATAAACTACTACTACTCTAAACACAGCAGAATGTCACCTTACCACGCTTCATGAGCTTGGATAAGGAGAGGTGTGGAACGCGCAACGAGAGATCCAGATGCTTTGCAGGGTGTAAAGTAAGAGTTACATTGGGCCCATGGATTCTGCAGACTTGAGCTTTTTCTCCTAAAAGGCAGCCTTTCAAGTAGGTGTCACCTCAGCGAGAGGCATCTGTGAGCTTCAGGCCCTCTCTGCTCAGCCTCCCTTCCTGCATTTTCATAGAAGCAAGTGTGTTCTCTGCTTGCATCCTTCCATCATGCCAAAGATTGCTTCTGAGTTTCATGTTAAGTAAGATATCAATCTTCCAGTTTCCTTCCCCAATCGGTTGCTGAAAGGGTGCTTCACAACCTAATTGTGGCAGGTTTGCTCATGTTGTATGTGGAAAGGGCAATGGTGATGAATAATGTACTTACCTGTAACTCCTCTTCTCCAGAATTGGTATCTTTCACAGATTCACATGTTGTGAATATTCCTCTCGTCAGGCTGGGAATCCTCAGTAACATAGAGCTTTAAACTTAAACTTTGGTCACTTTAGTGCTCTAGTGTAGTCATTTTGGGCCATATTGCCCACAACCAATAGGAAAGGCGCCTTTAGCTCCACGTCAGGAATCCATCTTCAGATTTTGGCATAGCGCACAGAGTGGTAGGATGAGCCAAGAAGAGCCGAGCGTGGTAGGCAGGAGAGTCACATGTGAATCTAGGAAGGATACCAATGCTGGAGAACAGGAATTACAGGTAAGTTACTTATTCCTTTTCTGGCATCTTTCATAGATTCACCTGCTGTGAATAGATTGCTTCTAAGAGCTTGGCTCTGCCCTTTTATGGTACTGATTTGACATCTATTCACGGCATCTAAATATATGAATGACCCATTGCTGAAGAAGGAATATGTTACTTACCTGTAACCTCCTGTTCTCCAGCATTGGTATCTTTCATAGATTCACCTGGTGTGAATAGATTACAAAGCAGTACCATATGACCAAAAAAGGGCAGAGTCAACCTCCTGAAGCAAACACCTACCACAGGGGACACTGACCTTTACGCAAACAAGTTATGTAGAAACGCCTCGCCGAGACTGCCACAGAATCCCTGTTGACATAGTAGAATCTAGTAAAGGTGTGCACCGACCTTCAGGTCGCTGCCTTGCAGATATCGGACAGGAGCACTACAGAGAGGAATTCTGTAGTGATGGCTACTACTCTGGTTGAATGGGCCCTGGATCTGCCCGGGAGAGGCCTGCAATCTTGCTGATGACCGAACAAGATGCATGAGGAAATCCATCTGGCAATTGAAGATTTTTTTTTAAAACGTTATTTTAAATTGATGCCAGAAACATTGTATATGCGACAGCATATAAATGGTACAATCATTAGCAAACAATTAACAGATTTATTAAGAGAAGGAGAAATTAAGAGTCTTCGGTTTGTCGTTGAGTTGGCGACAGATGTCCCGTTTGGTCGGCAAATTGCTGTTATGGTTCTTGTATATGTCTCCTCACACTCTTGGACGTCAATCAAGTCCTGGAACCAAGCGTTTATTGTTGGGGCTGCCTTCGACTACCAGTGCCTGAGAATGTTGTGCTTGGCCACTGCAAACCACCTTCTGGTCTTAAGGTTTACTTTCCCAATATCCCCAAGTAGGTATTTTCCGGGGGGTGGGCGGTAGAGGATGTCTAGGATGATAAGATTGGTGGCGACTTCACCCCAGAACTGCCTCGATGGGGGCATTCCCAGTACATGTGGAAAGAGTTGGCCTCTGGAAGACTGCATTTGGGGCATACAGGTTGGTTGGAACGGTCAAACTTGGCCAACTTCCCTGGAGTTATATGTAGATGGTTAATAATTTTGTGCTGCACCAATCTGAAATTAGCGTTTAGTGACACTGACTTCGTGTATCTGGCCCATTGTGTATCATGAATTGTCGTTTCCCGGTTTCTCTCCCACTTGGCCCTGGAAGTGTTCTGAGAGGGGGTGTGGTCCTGTGCTGTGCTGTGGCTTCTCGTGAAACTGCCCTGGTCCAAAACAGCTGCAAGGAACAGATGTGGTGATGGCTCTGCAGGAAATGATGGCCATATGTGCCTGAGTGCTGCTTTTAGGCTGTGATATTGGAGCGTTACCCTGAGCCCCTGACCAAATCTGTTATGAGCCTCTTCAAGTTTTATAAATTCCCCTTCAGGAAATAGGTCACCTAGTAATAGTAGTTTATCCGGGTCCCACTGCCGTTGGGTAGATCTATCAAGAGAGGAAGCAATGTTTGGGTGATGCCACAGCAGGGTGGATGGCTAATAGGGGTGTGTGCAGCCTGTCCTGAGAAAGAGTGTCGCCCAGGCCCACGTTGTACATGCAACAGGGTCAACACCATTGATATCACTGTGTTTGGAGGAGAATATCATGGATCTTATGTCTATGGGGGATGCAATCTGTTTCTCTGCCTGAATATGTGCATAACCCTCGTCATCTTGGAACCAATGCCTTGGCATAGTGGGCCTGTGCTGCATGGTAATACAGGGTAAAGTCAGGAGCAGAGAGCCCACCTGTGTCAAATTTTTCACTAAGCTTGGCCCAGTTCTGCCTAGCCGATCCCCCCACCTCACACAAAGTTGGATGCCATTTTTTGCAGCTTGGTAAACCGTGCTTTGCCCGGCCATATGGGAATATTGCTAAAGAAGTAGAGCAATTTGGGGACTACAACCATCTTAAGGAGGGCAAAGGGACCATACATGGAAATTGAGAGTTTATTCCATAAGGCTAGTTTGGTTTCTAGCGCAGCAATATATGGTCTGTAGTTTGCATTGTATAGATTGTTCCTATCTGTGGGAACGACAATCCATAGGTAGCGGGCTGTGTTGGGTGCTAAGTGGAATTGGGACATGACAGTGGTTCTTGTGACCCTTGTTGTCAGTGGAATCATTTCTGATGTAGCTTGGTTTGTTTTGTATCCTGAGAATTTTTGCAAATAGATTGATGATATCCATTATTGGGTTTATATTGGTCTCTGGGTCCTGCAGGTACAGAAAAGTATTGTCTGCATAGAGTGAAATGAGATGGGGGGGACTGCAGATATGTATACGCCGGTGCATGTGACTATGGCACAGGTATAATGCCATTCCCTCTATGGTCAGGGTGAAAAATTAAGGGGGATAAAGGGCAGCCTTGACATGTCCCTGTCTTCAGGGTGAAGGCCGGGGACAAGGTCTGGTTAGTGCGCACTGTGGCTTTCGGGTCAGTATAGAGCAGCCGAATATAGCTTCGGAACGAAGGGCCAAACCCCATACGTCCCAGAATGGCATACATATATCTCCATGACACTGAGTCGAACGTTTTCTCCGCGTCAAGCGATATGGCTACTGTATTGGATTTTGGGTCAAGTTGTAACATTATCGCGAAGAGTCTCCTTGGGTTCAGAGATGTGGTTCTGGTTGATATAAAACCTGATTGGCCGGGGTGTATTAATTTTCTCATATGTGGGAGGAGCCTGTTCGCAATAGCTTTTGCGTAGACTTTGGTGCCGGTGTTGATTAGGGAGAGGGGCGATATGACTTTGGGTCCTGTGGGGGTTTATGTGGCTTTAGTAGGACAGTTATCACGGCCTCTCTCATGGAGCCTGGTGTTTTGCATGGAGATTGGGGATAGGTGTCCCACAGATGCAGGCTCGCCCACTGAGCTAGGTTACTTCTCCCCGGGCTTGGGCGCACGTACCTTCCTTATGTGAGACCCAGGAGAATCACAGGGTCTGCCGGCGAATCAGCTTGCGTCGCCGGCCACTCAGTGCAGCTAAGACCCACGGGTCCTCTGCGCTTCCGACCGGCAGATCTTCGAGCCAGTTGCTGCGGAGCGGGCAGGTGAAGGTGCAGCTGGCGCACCCAGTCTCCTGCGTTGCCTGCTGCCACCCAAGTCTGTTGATACAAACGGTGTGCCGCAGTTGTCCGATGCCGTTGGGTGCTGGTGTCCCATGGAGAAACGGCCAGACCTGTCAAGAGCGAGTCCACATGCCCAGGGTACACAGGATTCAGATGTGATCCATCACGTTTGATTTCTGGGAAATCACCACGCCTCTGCTGTCCCTGCCATCTCAACGCATACACGGCAGGAGTTTGTGGTCTGCTCGCCACCGCCTCAGCCCTCACCTCCGCTTACAGGTCAGCAGCAGTTCCCCACTGGCCCGGCACCGTGGAAGTGTAACCCGGGCAGTTTTGGCGCGCAACTTGCAGAACGTTGTACTGGGCGTAACATGTGAGCGGGCTTCTTCTAGGGGAACGGAGGCACGATTGGGCCCTAGATTTTCTCAGTATATGCACGATTCAGACCCGGCTGTGCCGGTGTATCTGTATTTGTCAATGGAGTCGCCACTCCGCAGGATTATTTATTTCAGGATATCGTGAGCTACAGAGCACAAAGGTCAGGCGGCCATCTTTGTCGGCGCACAACAGCACCCCCACAATTGAACATTTTCAGTGCCCAGCAAATACACAGGGCTAAAGATCACAAGGAGCTGAGAAGTCTTTCTCAATGACTTGGTGCGAGTGACGTAGTATTTCAGAGCTCGTACGACATTTAAGGAGTGCAATGAATGCTCTGCAGATGAGACCGGCTATCTTAAGAACAGGCAACAGAACCGGTTCATTGGGATGGAACATGAAAGGCACTTTGGACACAAAATTTTGATTAGTTTGCAGAGCAACGTTGGACTGGAATGTCCGGTAGGGTGCCTTGCAGGAAAAGTTTGTATCTCGCTAACCCTACATGTCGATGTGATGGCAACTAGAAAAGCAGTTTTCAAAGAGAAATTTTAGCGATTTTCTTTTATTTCTGCATGGGCTCGAAGGGTGGTCTCATAAGTCTGGACTGGACCACATTTAGCTCCTGTGCTGGATGCTTGGTGCGAGGAAAAGGATGAGAGGCCCTTCAGAGTGAGCCAACCTGACCTGTGCTAAAGATAACAGGTAAGGCAGGGCGTCTTTAGGCTGAATGGTAATGGGATCTAAACTCCTTGAATTACACCATATAGTAAAATGCCTCAATTTGCTTTTTTAGCAGGCGAGCGTAGAAGTGACGCAGGCTTGCGTTAGAATGTTCAGATACTCTTGCGATGGAGGAATTGATCCAAATTCTAGGAGCACAGGAGCCCTGTTGTCACGTTGAGAGAGGCTGGGTCATGGTGGAGAATTTCCCGGTCATCATTGGACAGCAGATTGTGCCATGGATGAAGTCTCTTCGGGGCCAAGCAGCGGCTACTAAGATCAGTCTGCACCGATGTTGTCTGGAAACACTTAACACTCGTGCTACCAGTGGAATTGTGAGGGAGCGTAGAGTAACTTCTCCCATGGAAATGAGAAGGCATTGACTAAACTCTCTGTATGTGGGAACTGTATGTGGGAACCTGCTGGTGAAAGCTCTGCATCTCATGTTCCCATATATGGCAAACCGGTCTAATTCGGGTGTTCTAAACAGTGGAACATCTGACAGAGCTGAACTTCCTGCCACTCCGGTTTTGGTGTTTAGACATGGGTGCCCGCTTGGCGCAGGTGAGCCACCATCGGCATTTGGTAAATACTCGGAGAGCTGGCCGAATGGGTTGGGATTTGAACTGATAGTAGTGGCCTGCAGGCAGTGGCAGTGTTTTAGGTGAATTGAGATGTCAAAGTAAGCACCTGCTAAATCTAGACACTAGGAAATACCCTTGCTGCAGTTGCGCTAAAACCTGTTGCAGGGTAAACATCCTGATGGTCTGAGTCTTTAGAAACTTTCTAAGCACCCAAAGCTCTAATATGGGCGTCCAGCCCCCTGATTACTTTCTTTCCAGGAAGTATCTGCAGTAGACTCCTTTTTGTACGGTCAGGACCCTTTCAATGGCTCCTTTCTTTCGACAGCAAAGACTGGACCTCCTGTTGAAGTAGATGATTGAGCTTCTCTGCCTTTTTTATTGGAGCAATGGTAGGTCGTTTTTTGATGAACTCCGGCGTATGGCCTTGCTGGATAAGGAATAGCTCCCATTTGTCGGTTGTGATGTTTTTCCACTCCTTGACGAAATGCGACAGCCTTCCCAAAGGTCGGAGGGCGTGATCTGCGGTGGGCCAGGGCTGTCTAGCTGATTGGACCTTGGCTTGAGAGGAGCCACATCAGACCTGGGTACCCCTATACGATTAAAACTTGTTTCAGTATGTGTCGGAGGTGGTGGATGATGAGGTGTTGTAGGAAGAGGACTGATAGGAGGGCTTGTAGTTCTGGAAAAACTCGATTCCCCAAAGCAAAAGGACTGGCACCTCTTTTGCAATGTGCCAAGGGAGCGGGCTTTATCTTTTTTTATGGTCTGCAGTGCCTCGTTGACCTTCCTACCGAATAAATCAATGCTGGTGAAAGGCATGTTGAGCACCTTTGTCTGGACCTCTGCCAGGAAATTGGCTATGAGCCAGCCTGGTCTAAGAAGAACAGTACCGTTCTCTAAAGCCGGTGTTGGCTATGTCAATGAAGACTGAAATGGTGTGTTCAGTCGCTGCTTCTCCCTCGCAAAGGATTGGGAATGCTTCCTGCTTTGTATCCTCTGGGAGGAACTCTAGGATGGGGCCCATCTTCCACCACAATTCCTCGTCATACCTTGATAAGATAGCCATGGCATTAGCTGCCTTGAATGTAGTGGTATCTGTTGTGAAGACCCATTTTCCAAAGGCATCTAGGCATTTTCCTTCTTTAACACGTGCATGCCGCTGCAGACACGGCAGAATCTGGAGTGGATTGTGTTCTCAGTCAAGTGGGTGCTGACTCTGGGACTCTGTAACTTTGAACAGCTCATTCTTAGTGTTTCTGGGGTAGAGGGGGGGGTTACCAATGAGGGATTGGTCATGGATATTAATTTGTCCTCCCAGGTATCGTCCAGCAGGAGTATGGCTAATACCGATTTCCTGTGTTGCTCTCATCTTTGGTAAATTATGCTAGCTTTCTTTTGTTCCTCCGGTGTCAAACCAATTATTTTTATGGCCCTAGCCATTAAAGCGGCAAAGGAACCAATTTTGTTTGGCTAGGAATCTCTGGTGGGCACATCCTCTGGCTCACTGTCTCCTAGGACGAGGTCATAGAATTAATTGAAGCGTCTGTTGTGTGGATGGAGGCTTGGTCGTCAGGGGCTTGTCATCTGGCTCATCGTCAGTGAATTGTAGTGGCCTCTCGAGATAATGATCCACCATAGGGTGAGGAGGAGCGTCACACCCACTTGTGACTAGTTGCTACTTTTGGTGTCCCTGTGGGTGTTGCGCAGAATGATCTTTCAACCTGTGGTGTAGCTCAGTAACAAAGGTGTCTAAAGTGTCGAAGGAAATGACTCTAGGGGCTGGAGGTTGCAGTACTCCACCTTGTGCTGGAGTTTCTTGACACAAAGGTCCCCGGAGCAGGAGTTGTCTTACGAGGAGGCATGTCCACCTGAGGGCTGGATGCTGGATGGCACTAGCTCCAACTCCTCATCTGAGGAAACAGGTAGGGGGTCTGCCAACTCCATCAATGGTTGAGGGGTGCCTTCCAGGTTGTCAGCAGATCCATGGACTCTTCCCAGAAGTACTTCTAATGCTGACTGTTGCGTGCTGTAGGTGTCAATGGCAGAGGTGGGATGGGCTGTTTGGTAATAGTTGAAGTTTTCATGTTCATCAACAAGGGTCTGTGGTCGTAGACTGGATTGTTTTTGTAGATGTCAATGAGGTAGCTGTGGTGGTTGATGAGGTCTTAGTGGTGGTCGTCGCCGATGGCTTCGACGACGGTTGGGGCATCTGCGCTGATGGTGATGTGCTTGGTACTTTATCTTTAGATGGTGAGAAAGAAGACCTGTGTGTAAGACGTGGACGTCTTGGAGATTGTCACGCTCACCTGATTCCCACAGAGGCGCAGGTGTCATGATCTCTGCTTCCAAAAGGTCAGGGTTTTCCCAATTCCCTTGGAAGCAGATCCATAACCCAGGTTCCGAGTGCCAACCAGTCCCAATTGGGACCTTTTGGACCCAGTCCTGGCGCCAGTGGCACCAGGCTCATAAATATGCCCAGTCCCAGCGCTGGAAGCGCCGGGCTCATAATGCTTGGGTGGACTTACCTGCAGCAGACCATGCTGCTTACTTGCCTGCCACTTGAGCCTCTGATCCTCTTCTGTTTGGAACTACTTTTCCTGTTGGGTGGGGCAGGAGCCACTCCCTAGATTCAGAACACTGGAACTCCTCTGGAAAGCAGGAACTCTTTTCTTACCTAGGCGTGGCTGTGGAAGGAGACACCTAAGCACTACAGGAGGCTATTTAAACCACACCCGATGGATGAATCTTGCTTTGCGTTATTCTGCATCCTCTGCAGCAGAACGCTCATCGTGTCTTCTGCATCTGATCCTGGGCCTAAGGAAAAAGGCTTACCATCCTGAATCCAGTCTTCAGCAACACCTATAAAGACAAGAAATAACAGGTTAGCATTACGGTCTTCAGTGACAGTTCTTCACTTACCTGGTCCATCGGCTGTCACCAACGCCTCGCGCTGCATTCCGGCATCTGAAAGACAAAGGCTTACCTACTCTTCGTGCGCTCCGGAGGTCTTCGGCGCTGCATCCCGCATCTGAAAGACAAAACAAGGTGCGTTTAAAGACATTGGGGAACTTTAATACTCACGTGCCATTACTCCTTTCCACATCTAACCCAGTGGGTATTCCGGCACCCTGCAGCCGCTCCGAACTTGTACCTGCAAAATAAAAAGACAGTTAGAGCGCATCGTGAAGCAGGCAACAAGCGCTTACTTACGTGCTTCCAGGCGCTTCTATTCATCACACGGGCTCCATCTTCAACTCACTTCAGCCCGTCATCCGCCATCGCCGGAACCCTGCAAAACAAGAAACATCATTACTAAAGACTTTAAAGACATTAGAATTACTCGAAACTTACCGTTCGTGCAGTAAACGACGGACAGCAGTCCTCTGAAGTCAAGAGGCCTGCTCCCCTTATCCAGTGAAGAAACTGGTTACAGCACCCTGCCCCGAGGCAGATGGAGAGCACGGCGTTCACTTACCTAAGACATCTTACCCTTCAAGTCAGACATACAGTGCACAGAGGTCCAGCCCAAAGAGCCAGCCGTGTGTTACACATCACCTTTGAAGATACGGTATACGCCCAGTCAAGACCGGCGCCTCTACGGGAATCAGGTGAGCGTTACAGCAGGTCTGGCTTCGAGTGCTGATGCTTCTTCAATGGTGAAGCGCAGGACTCTGGAAGATGGACAGGAAGGGCCCCTCTACTCTGGCTTTTCTGGCTCGCAGGAATATTCCCCTGTGCGTGAAAAGGGAGTATTACCTACTGACGGAATAATGCTCAAGCCTCCCACTCCCTTCCAACCCTCCACGATACCCTTCCACGATTCCCCATGAAGTCTCACCTTAGGGTCTGGAAGGATGAGTTCTCCATCCTGCTTCTGATGCAGGGGCGCGTTGAAACCCAGTTACTTCACTGGATTGAGGTTTGATGGGAGTTCAAAATAAGCTTGACTATTCAGGTGAGGCGCTGTAAGAGTTCTGTTGCAAGTTCAAAAGTTCAAGCTTAATAATAATGTTCATTGTCTTATTGCAGCAAGCGCTAATGCTTATGTCTTTTTCCCCTTAGGGGCCGGGGTTCGGAATGCCGGAGATATGGCACCGACCTGAAGTGAAACGTGCAGTTCCAGTAAATGACAGGTAAGTTCTGGATGAGCGTTCAGGTAATGTCTTTGCATTCGCTCATTCAATGTCTTTGTCTTTTTTCCCCATAGGGGCTGGGGTCCGGAATGCCAGGAAGCGGCAGGACCCGAAATGAAATGGGAATGACCCAACAGGTAAGTCTTAGAAGGAAACTGAGCTTTTCCTATTTCCCTTCCTTCTCTCACCTTGTTTTCTTGTCTTTTCTCTCTAGGCTCTGGGAAGTGGGTGCGGATCCGGATGATCGCTGCTGAAGATGGAGGCGCCCAGGAAAGGTGAGTGAAATGCAGCGCTGCAGCGATCGAAGCAAAATGATTTTAAAATGATGTCTTCCCTTTCAGGATCGTCGGTGTGATGTCTCCGTGATGCAGCTTTAGCAGGTAAGGTCTTCTTTCTCGCCAATTCTCTCTCATCTCCCTTTGCAGGCGACCCAGGATGCTGACAAGCGTGGCTGAAGTCCAGATGCAGGAGCGGACACGGTGAGCGTCCAGCTGCGAGGAGCAGAACAACGCGAAGCGTGGGTTGCTGATCGGGCGTGGTTTAAATAGCTTTGGAAGAAGTTCCAGGTATGTATCCTTCCACCGATCAGGTATGCATCCTTCCCCGACCACACCCAGGTGGAAAGTAGTCCCACAGGTAAAGTAGTTCCATTCAGGCCTCAAGAGGGCCTGGGTGTAGCAGCATGGTCTGCCTCAGGTAAGTGCACATTAAAACACTTGAACACATGTCTAGCTTTATGAGCCTGGCGCCAGGACAGGGGGTCCAACATGAGCCTGGCGCCTAAGGCGCCAGGACTGTGTCCAAAGGGCCCCAGCTTGGGCCCGCTGGCACTTCCCTGGGGAGAATGATGCCTGCCTCTGGGGTTGCTGGGTTGGACCTGGAGATGTTTCAGTCCCCTTTGACAACACTGTCGTAGATTCTGACAAACACCCTTTGCAGGGTGTTGCATGCATCTTCTTGCTGCTCCATAAAGCCTCCTCATGCGATCTTGACCGCTTACTAGAGGTGGTTCACTACGGTCGTTCTGCCTTGCCTGAGAGCCATGACTCAATTTGGAAGCTGAGTCAGAGACCCCTTGGCATCGTCAAGCCATGCCACTAACCCCCTGCTGACAGTCTCTCAGAGTTTTATTCACATGCTGTGAATATTCCCCGTCATCAGGCTGGGAATCCTCAGAAACAAAGTAGTTTTGAACTGAAATCATTGTCACTTTTATGCTCTAGTACAGTCATTTTGGGTCATACTGCCGACAGCCGATAGGTACCCCTCCCTTAACTGCTCCCAGGTCAGCCATCTTCAGATTTCTTTTACTGTACGTTATTGTTGGGAGTCCTCACATTTTCTCTCTTCAACTATTCTTCATTATAAATTGACTTTCAATACATTTTCGATGACATATGTTATCCTTTCAATGTCTTCTTGATAACCAGCACTGACAGCACCATTGCTGGGTCTGTGGACCGTCCCCACCGCTGGTAATCTTTGATGACTCATTGTGTATTTGTGCCTACCTCATGGCTGAGTCCTGACAAGGAAGAGCCTGTTCAAGGCCTGTACCTGCTGTGGGCTGAAAAATGTCTGTGGAAGACCATCACGACGACTGTCTCTACTGCCTTTATCTGCACCATGTCCTTCAGGACTGTGAAATCTGCCAGTGTTTCTCCAACAAGACATGACGCTAAGGGATCATTGTCTCATGGTGTGGCTCTTACAACAGCAGGGCCTCTTACTCTGTGTCTGTACAGATCCATGCCTCTCTACAGCAGGACTGGACAGGCCTGCGAACCACCTCTCGTAAGAGGTCTAGGTTGCATGAAGTCCATGTCACCATCAAGAGGAAGCACAAGGAGGCCTCTGATGATGAGCTGAGATCTTCACACAGGGACTGGTCTTCACCTAAGGTCAGTGCCCTTTGGCTGTCTAAAGAAAAGAGCAGCCAGGGCCTTTTCCATCCCCCGACGGAGACAACCCCACCAAGCAAGTCCACTTCAAAGTCTAGTGGCCACTCTTCGTCTTCGATGGCAAAAGCTACCCCGTCAATGTCGTCTTGAATATCGGTGCTGAGTAAATCCTCTACACGCAAGCCTTCCTCCAGGTAGTCTACGTCGAAACCATTGACACTGTCCACAAGCGCACCACCGACGAGACAGTCGACCAGCAGGCATGCTCCCCTGTCGATGAAGACTTGGTTGACTACTACTACGTCGACGCCTGTGGTACCCTCATCGATAGCCACGTTGATGGGGAACAAATGTATCTTCTCACATGATTACAGCCACCAATGAACATCATACCTGAACTTCAGAGTGGCAGTAGTCCCAAAATGGACCATGGTAGTGTAGTCAAGTCTCTCTTCCTCTGAGGGTGTAGAGGAACGCAATGAGGAGGTGGTCCTGTCACTTCCCTTTTCCTCTGCAATGCAGGAGACCACCTCCTAGTTCTCCGCAGGGTGAGGCAAGCCTAATCAGGCTGCCAGTATTACCACCCCTACACACATCCCCTATTGGGGACGAATTGCCTCTGGTACAGTCAGCTCCATCATCGCCTGCCCAGAAGGATATGTTGCTGGACATTCTATCCACCTTGACCAAACTAGTGTCTACATTGCAACAAAGGCTTCCTGCGACAGTCCCGGTCTGGCCTTGGCGACCTCCCACAAGTGTCCCTGGGCCATTCAGGGAGGAGGGCATTCCGCGACCCCACAGGGTGGTTGAACGCCAGTCAAGGCCCCAGCAACTGTCAGACACAGATCCAGACCACCTGGAGGATGTGGCGTGAACACATTTGTCCTATACTGACGAATTTGAAAATTTCATCATGGCCGATGGAGAATCGATGTTATCCCGATTAGAGACTCTGCGCCGATGAGTTAGGGGCCTTCCACGCACTCATGGCAAGGGCGGCAAGGTGTTCTGCCTCACCCCAGAGGAGCAGCACAAGGACAGTGTATTTTACCAATGCAGAGAGCAGTGCAGAAAATCAGTTAAAAAAATCCATTCAGCTTTTGGAGGATGTCTGGGAGGTATTAGCATACTTGATCACAGGTCAAATTGACCTTTTAGTATTTGACCACATTTTTTGATTTTTTTTTTTTTGTTGTTTAATTTTCGGTCAAAATAAATATACTTGTGGTTTGGGGTAAGGGAATAGGTTACGGTGGGTGCGGGGGATCTCCTCCTGCAATTTCGAACAAAAAACGACCCAAAAAAAATGTGTTCAAATTGGAAAAGGTCAATATTTTCGGTCAGACTGGCCTAAACAGCCTAGGAGGATGGTCTAGTTGCCTTGGCTCACCTCGCAGCAGCCCCTGAAAAGAAGGACCATTGGGACAAAAAATACAGGGCCCAGGAGAGCACTCCCACCTGCCTCCGCACTCAACCTACACCACACTCCGTGTTCTACGCTGCTGCCAGGAAGAGGTCAGCCAACCCGTCGTCCTCCTGCTCGATTCCCTTTGACATGGTGGAAAAATTCCTGGATTCATTCGGCATGAAAATCATTTCCACCTCAGCCACGACTATCAGAGCTGCAAACGCTATGTCCATTTTTGCACAATATGATTGCGAGTTATGGTGCAAGCTGGGGCCCATCTTCAGGTTTATGCTGGATGACAAAAAGCAGGAAGCTATGGACAGCTTCCATGAGAGCAAATTGACATCAGACCATGCCATCACGGTTTCAGTAGACATCGCTAACACAGGATTTTGCCAGCTTGGCAATGGAGCGGTCCACAAGGGTGGCTCCAGGCCACAGACTTTCAACTCAATGTCCAATCCCGGGTCGTAGACATGCCTTTCAATGGCAAAGACCTATTTGGAAAAAAGGTGGACGAGGCTTTACAGTGTATTAAAACAGACACAGAGACCGCTTGCTCCCTGTGCACGCTACTGCAAAGGCGCCAGTCCCTTCACTCTGGAAAAGGGCGATATGGTAGAACTTTGTGGGACAACCGCTCCACGTACGAGTCTTAGTCGTCCTACGTGTCACCATACACCTCAGGGGAGCAGTACAGGAAGAAGTCCCAGTCCTAATGGGGTTCTCGGAGCCGCCATGGCTCCTCCCAGTTTAGGGGCCAGTCCGGCACGCAACCATGACTAGCCCAAGTTCAGTCCCTCTTGGTTCAGCACCACAGTGGGAATACGACTGTCATGATTCTTCAAGTAATGGAAAAACATCACATCCGACGAATAGCTGGTATCCATTCTCCAGCAGGGCCACTCGCTGGAGTTTGTTCATTTTCCACCGAACCCTCCACTCGCACACAAGCCAGAGAAGGTACGCATCCTGCTGCAAGAAGTGCACACACTGCTACAAAAAGGGGCAGTGGAGAAGGTACCAAAGGACGAATTGGTCACAGGAGCCTATCTCTGCTAATTCCTGGTAAGAAAAAGGGCACTATACAAGTCAAGGGGTTGGAGGCCCATATTAGATCTAAGGGTGCTCAACAAATTCCTAATGGTACAAACGTTCCGTATGGTGACGCTGCAGCATGTCCTGTTCCAGCTGCAACAAGGAGATTTCTTGGTGCCCCTCCACATCGAGGACACTTATTTTCACATTCTTATTCTATTAGCTACTACCTAAGCTTCGTGGTGGTTGGAGTACACTATCAATTCAAGGCCCTTCCTTTGGCCTGTGTACTGCTCCGCAGATGTTTACCAGGTGCCTCGCACCAGTAGTGGCACACCTGCAATGGACGAGCATCCATGTATACTTGTACCTAGACGAGTGGTTGGTCCTACCCACTGACAGAGGTCCACATCGTGTCCACCATCCATTGTCTGCAACAGCTAGGATTCTCCATAAACTTCCCCGTCACACCTAGTTCCAGGAAGACAGGCACTCTACCAGGCACTCTACCTCAGAGCAAGACTTGCCACCCAAACCTGCACCGCCTCGCCCTGGGATGAGAGGGTGGAAGCTCTTCTTGCGAAGGTGCGCTGCCTCAGCAGTGCCCATATGACCCCGGTGTGCAATTACAATTCTTTGCTGGGGATGATGTCATTGTGCATTCTTTTGATCACTCACTGCAGGCTGTGCATACGGCCGGTGCAGGAATTTCTGGATGCCCGATGGATACAGGCATCGGGTTCATGGGACGATTGCATCATTCTGCCACAAGCTTTCAGGTGGCGCCTTCACTGGTGGTCAGTGAGTGTACATCTGTTGAAGGGTGCCCCATTTGGTCACTTTCCCGATGGATGTCTCGCTAGTTAGCTGGGGCACCCATTGTCAGGACCAACACACGAGAGCACTCTGGCCCAAAGAGGAAATGAGCCTGCACATTAACCTGCTTGAGTAAATGGCTATTTTCTAGGCCCTGAAGTCCTTCCTCCCGTAATAGCGGGGAAGGTGGTACGGGTCTACACTGACAATATAACATCAATGGTTTATGTCCACAAGCAAGGGGGAACCTGGTCCCCACAGCTATCCAAGGAAGCTCAGGCCCTCTGGCATTGCAGCACCAAATGTTTCTCATTCTACTCCATCTGCCTTGGATTCAGAATAACCTAGTGGACTTCCTCAGCAGGGAGCTGCACGAGGATCAACTTCACCTGTTGTTCCACACGTGGGGCACACCAGAGATTGACCGTTTTGCCAACTACAATAACAATCGGTGCAAGAGTTTCACCAGCCGATTTCCCCCATGCAGAGAGCTTGAGGGATGCCTTTGCATTTCCATGGGAGGGGAAGTTCCTGTATGCATTGACGCCGTCCCGCTGGTAACTCAAGTCATCCACACCTTCAGACTATACTGGTGCACACTTATATTAGTGACCTTTAATGGTTTTTTAGACGCCCAGAGAGAGCGCCAGGCATTGCGGTGCGGAGAGCATCTTTACTCAGATTAAAAGTACCCGCATTCACAGAAGCCTAAGTCGATGCAGAATAAACAACAAGGGAATGCATCGCATCCTACACAAGCAGGACAACTAAGATTTTCCAAAAAGCACATAATGGGCACGTTTTCAAGTGATTCAGTTGCCTGAACATTCTGGAGAAATCCCAAAAGATTTGAGCTTGCATCCAGAATCAATGCCTGGAGATGAGGCACCAGAACATAAAAGTATAGAAGTGGGGCACCGCGAGGCACCCATTTTGTCCTAAAGAAGGCTGTAGACATCAGAGGACCATACGACAAAGGCCCGCACATTCCGGCTGAGACACGTGTTGACAACACTTGAGAATTGGCAAATTACTGTCACTAAGCCTTTGATTTATATAGGCCAGCATAGAAGAGTTGCTATGAATGAGGTTGCGAATGAGTACGCCTTATCAAATAGGTTGAATGGAGTTGGGGCCACTATTTTTATACTTTGATATTACCACATTTTTCATGAACTTTGTATAAAAATAAATATTTATTATGTAACAAACCTTGTTTATAATTATCTATAATCAGTTCTGTCCACTACTTTTGGTCTGTCAATTGTTTTGTTTAAACCTATTGATTACCTGGATGATCAAGACCATACCAGGTACCCTTAGTATAGTCTACCCTGTGTGGCCGAGACAGTTTTGGTACTCCGCCCTCTCGTCGGCTGCACCTCTCAAGTTGAATGCACACCCGTCTCTCCTGTCCACGAACCATGGGGCAGTGCTGCACCATGACCCAGCCTCCCTCAACCTTATGGCTTAGCTCCTGTGTTGTTAGAATTTGGATCCTTGTCCCTTCCACAAGACTGCCAAGAAGTCCTAGCCTGAGCAAGACCTCTGTCCACTTAGAAGTGCTACAAGAGCAAGTGGAAACGTTTCCAGGTGTGGTGCAGGATTCATCAGTTGCGGCCTAGGCCGTTCGGTTACAAGACATTCTGCCTTATATGTGGTCTCTAACGCGGTTGTTCTTGACTCATTCTTCGATCAAAGTACGCAGCTGCAAGCTCCAGTTAAAACCGTTCTGCAGGTGTGCTATGCCTGTGGTCCCACCAGCTAGTGAAGGAGTTCTTACGTGGTACGTGGGCTGTTCTGGTCTTTTCCACCCGTCTGTCGCCCAGCTCCAGCATGGGAACTGAATGTGCTGCTCGCAAAGCTTATGAAGCTGCCTATGCAACAGGGTTCCATCAAGCATCTTTCCTGGAAAACTGATTCCTGGTGGCCATAACTTCGGCCAGGTGAGTGGATGAAATCCAGATATTTTTCTGCAAACCGCCATATGACGTTTCACAAGGAGAAAGCTATCCTGCATACTAACCCGACATTTATGCCTACGGTGCCGTCCTCCTTCCATCTCAATCAACCAGTGGTTTTGCCAGTGTTCTTCAGCACCCCTGACATCTCCAGCAGAGCGAGCACTGCGCACACACACTTGATGTGGTGCATTCCCTCAAGTACTATGTGGCACGTACTAAGTTATTCCGTTGTACGGATCAATTGTTTGTGTCTTTTGGACCTTCTGGGCCAGGGAACACTATCGAAGTCTTCCATTTCAAGTTGCAGTGCGGCCTACGTTTCCTGCTACCATCAACAGGCCGGCAGGCCACTTCCAGGCAGGCCCCATGCTCACTCCACCAGAGTAGTGGCTGCTACCACTGCCTTCCTCTCAAGGATCCTGCTGCCTGGCATCTGCCATGTAGCCACCTTGAGGTCGGTACATACATTCACTAGGTTCTACTGTGTCGACAGATTCTGCAGAAGTCTAGAGTTGGCCAGTTGGTTCTGCTGAACCTTTTTGTGTGAGGTTAGTAAGTTTCCAGGGTAAGTTGTTTTGGGAGCTTGCCTCCACCCGTATTGTTTTTAATACGGCTTTGTAATCTATTCACAGCATGTGAATCTATGAAAGATATTAAATGCTGGAGAAGGAATATGTTACTTAACGGTAACTCTGGTTCTCCAGCATTGGGGTCTTTCATAGATTCACATGGGACCCTCCCTCCTACCCCGCATGGCTAATCTTTTGGCTCTTTCTGCCACTTGTGCGCTTGCCAAATCTGAAGATTGCCAACAGGGGAGGAGATTCTATTGGCTGTGGGCATTTTGGCCCATAATGACTGTACTAGAGCACAAAAATTACTAAAACCTTTCAGTTGGTTTAAACAATGCTGTTACCAAGGATTCACAGCCTGACGACAGGGAATATTCACAGCATGTGAATCTATGAAAGATACCACAGAACCGGCGTTACAGGTAAGTAACTTATCCCTTACTGTAGGGACTTCTCTACTTTTAGTCCGTAATACCCATTCTCTGTCCCGCCCCCCTACCAGTAGCATTGTAACTTGCTCATGCTGCAAAAAAAGAACCGACAGTTGGGCCATGCATGCTCAGCAGAGTATCTGGCAGTAAGGGAGAGGAGTGCAGAGAACTGCACATTCACACCAGCATGTTACTTTTTTTCTTTAATAAGGCTGGGCTGCACCATGTTCTAGTGCTTAGGACCGATTTACCCATACATATGGGAGAAAGGGGACTAGGAGTAATACAGGTATCCTGGGAACATTCACTTGCCGAGTACTGCCAGTGCTAGTAATATAATACATATTTCTAGACCCAGGTCCACAGGCTCTAGACAAAGGGCAGACCATGTTCTAAGGCTGTGACACAGATGGCAGCCTCCCCTCACCTGAAGGACTCATCGTTAAGCTAGTTTGGCTAAATCAACACAACTATTGGCACTTCATTTCACTTTGAATCAGACACAACGGTTTACAGTCATTGGACATTTTGAGGACATTTGAGGACTTGCAGAATAATATGCACCAGGCAGTCCACATTTAGAGTGACATTGACTACAACTGCTGCTGCATGGTTGTGGTAGCGTCCCATGCAATGGTTTTCTACTCTGCATGGTGAGTTCCAGAAGGTGAAGGAAATAACTCTAACCAGCACCCGTGATTCGAGGAATTAAAACGTGCTATTTGTGTTGGAAATGTCTCCTCTGTCTGATGTTGGTTTCTTAATAGGATTCCAGGAGGGTTTGGACATCTGACCTGATCTAACAACTCTTGTATGTGGGCAGTGTGACACAGATCCCAGTTCTTTTGTTTTCTTCCTTCTACTAGTAGTACATCTCCTAAAGGCAAATACTCCTACAGGAAGGGGGTCGGGGTGTTGAGACTTGAAACATTTCCATGGTCATCAGTTGGTGGAGAATTGTGCTCTGTCCGTGAACTGATTGTGTACTGCATATAGCTTGTTACTGTACAAGTTTTCTACAAGGTGGGTGCCGGGGTGGGGTGGAGAGAGGGGAATATAGTGGATGGAGGATACAGGGGAAATTAGCGGGGGAGGATCTGAAACCTGCTTATGAAACCATGTGAGCATTGGGGTTTGTTTGTGCATTGTGTCTCTAGTTGGCTTCCTTAGAGTGGTTGGGCCAGTTTCCTTCTCTAAATCCTTTGTGTGGGTGGTGTAGTTTAGAACTTCGTTTATTTGCAGTGTCCTCCTACTATTATGGTGTTCTCTGTTGACCTTAACCAAGGTATCCAGTCACTATATCTAAAACATAACAGAGTGGCAAATTTCAAAGTGGAGCATAATACCGGAAAACACTGCAAACATTAAATAAAGGGTAGGGGGTAAAAATAGGTCAGGATGGGGTTGGGGTGGCGTTATAAAGGTATAAAAAACGGATTTAGGTGACCCCCCACCACCTGCCCCAAAATAAAAGAAAGACATTGGTAAATTTCACTGCGGACAAAATACAGAAAAACACACACTGTAATTGTGGTAGATAAAATCACATATAACCTTAACCAACACCAGTGAGGGTATACACAGTAAAATCATGTTTATACTTGCGTGTCGTCTACAGTAATGGGTCAGATATGCTTTTGTGTTACTAAAAAGACTATCCTCTGCTGATAGTGTTCCTACTGATTCTCCTTAAATTTGGGACGGGGTGTGGCCAGAGTCCTACCTGGTGGTATTGAGAGTATGGTGTCTCCATGAGTGGATTGGCTTATGATAATTCCTGAATTCGAAGTGGTCTGGCGTGGAGCAATTATGAGAGAAAGTCTATTCCAGAATCCTGTATGAAAGACTGAGTAGCGTCTCCTGCCAACACATGTCTAACACATCATATACATACACCTTCCACTGTCAAAAATGCAAAGTGTTTGTTGGGATTGCAGGACTATGATAATTAAGAATAGGTTAAGCCAGGATAGATGGGTTTGGGAACAAGTAACTGGTGCATCAGTTGGATAGGGTTGGTGTATAGCTGTGCTGTTTAAAAATGAAGATTTGGACGAGCGTCTTGGGGGTATGGCTTGAGTTTAGAATTGGCAAGTCGTTTTTTTTATGTTGATATTGTTCTTTTGGCAGTTTGAAAAGTAGATAGGTTGCAGGTACTTGCCAGATGCATATCTAGCATCCAAAAGATGATGGCGCGGATTGTGTGCTGCGATGCTTTGTCACTTTTCAGCAGATCAATTCATTGCCACAGTTAACTGCAGCCACACTGCAGAATCACCCGAATACTTATTCCACATCAAATATCTGGAAAGCTGTTACACAATAACCTGGACATTCCTCCCTCTCTAGCACTGGATCATTCATCTATTCACATGCTTTGAATATTCCCCTTCATCAGGTAGGGAGTCCTCCATTATATACTTCCTAGTCTGTTGCCTATCCTCCTTGTTTTTGGTCATTTTGCTCCCAGGCAAGGAGGTTGCTGGTCTGGAATTAACATTCATGTAATTTTGTTTACCGGCACGTTTCCAGACCTGCATACTCAATGTTTGCCGATGACAAGCCTGATTTACCTCCAGCCAAGAGGTGGAGGAGTCAGGCACCCCACAGGAAAAACAGCTGATATTACTGGCGTCTGTAATACTGGCAATTGCCCCCAAATTGAGTCATGTTGGACTCTATGGAATAGGGAATTCCCACCCTTCCTGCTGCTTTTAATCTGCCTCTAATTCCGGAACACCAAGTGGTGGGAACGGCATTACCGTTTGATGGTATTGCACCGGTTATCCGGCAGGATACCACCAAACATATGTTTGCTCATCACCACCCCTTCAGACCATGTTCAGATTCTAACCGTATATTGTGCTGAAAGGAGTCCTCAGTCAATTGATTTTCTAAAGGAAAATGGTCCACTCCTTTCTACAACTTCTTTGCAGATGGGCGCTATTTAAAAAAAAGTTTCTTATGGAAGGATCGGCCGCCATCTTGTGGTACTTGCAGAGTATTGCATGACTTGTTTTCGAAAGTTGAAAAGGGACATTGGCTGGGCGTGTTTGTAATACTATCCCTGGTGCGATGTCTTTAGTACCCATGCTCCTTCACTCATTGAAGTCCCTCCGATTTGTTTTTTCCACCATAGTGAATGGTCGCAAGTTGCGGAGCGTGTGGCGTTTAGCCTTTATTGCTTATCGCTATTACTTCAAATTAAAATCGCGTTCGACTCATGCAGTCCTTTCTTCTCAACATCGCTTTCGACTGAAGAAAATCATCCTTCCCCTCTTTTCTACTTGCACCTTTACAAGTTTCCTTTATCATGGCAAACTCTCTTTTTAAATTCTGCCCCTCCTGCCATAAAAAGTATCCCTGGAAGGACGCCCATAAGGTGTGCTATTGGTGCCTTCCTTGAGATCACCCCGAAAAATGCTGTGCTGCCGCCTGCCAGCTTTTTCAACCAAAGACTCTCAAAGACCAGCATACTAAATGTTGGGCGGCCCATGGCATGCAGGCCGAGGCTGCTAATGAGGTGCCAGCGGCTCCGACGAGTCAGAGGAAGGCGGCATTTAGCGCACAAGGTGATGCTGAAGATGAATCTGGAGCAGCAGCTCCTCAAGTGCCAGTCCCCCCCTCCAAAAGGCCTGCCGGCAGCATTGCTATGGAGACGACACCTGGTGACAATGGCACACACATGGACATAAAAAACCATGAGGGGACTCTCACTCTATCGATATATAAACACACAACCCCAAGCCTTTTGACAAAACATTTGTTAAAGCATGGCCATGCGGAACAGAATGACTCCTCTAGCGGTTCTGCCTCAACGCAGTCCGCTGCATCAACACCTTGTGTGCACCATGACAGCCCAAATGACAAACGTTAAGCGAAAGATCATCCAGGCATATAAAACACAGTCCGCAAGTTTCAATAAAACACACACTTAAACGTATGCTGAAACAGACGGCTATTCCCAATACTACTAACACCATCGAGCATGCTTCAACAGCCAAACCACCATCAAAACGCCTGCATTGCCAAATTTCTGCAAAAGCTCATACGTCGCCGAAAACTGCACATTTCACAGCAGTCTCTTTTCCTTTATCTCAGGCTTTAAGTTACAGCCCACAATATACCCTACATTCCCTTTTCAAGAAACACATTAGTCAAATCCTTAGACTAAGGAGAAATTCCAACAAACCATGGACACGGTCTCTCCCTTGGTAAACTTTATGGAAAAATGTCCTCTCGCAGAAAAACAAATACAAATAATGAAATAATGCAAGGAGAGCCTCCCTCAAAATCCTCCAGATAACAGGTGGATGCCCTTTTACAGCCCCATGTTACTACTCTTACACAAGCCAAAGGTCATTAATGTAGATCAGGACAATATAGATCGAGGCAATATGATGATCAATTTGGTGATAGTGATACTTAGGATGAGGACCACTTCTTGATCCCCCTCCACATGTTGATCAGCCAGCAGCTGATTCTCCTGTGCATGATCAGGTCTTATACAATGATCTACTCAAAAGATCAGCATATCACTTTACAATACCAATGCAAGTTTCGTAGACTAAATGCTCGAAGAAAAATCTGCAGTAGGTCAATTTATACCTTTACTACAGTCAATAAATAAGAGGATAACGACCATCTCCAGTTACACCATCACTTACCAGGGCTGTTAACCCAAGATTAGAAAATACCTTTCGGCCTGCACCTTTGTACATCAAGGGTCATCTCAAACCTGACTGTTTAGTGGTTCCCACCACCCGCAAAAGAGCAGGGACACTATTAGCTTCTGCTGCAGCACACCCATATAAAGAGATAAAAAAAATGTGCATTACGAAAAAAGGTATCAGCCGCATACAAGGTGTGAATTGCTAACAACACAACCCTGCTCTCCAGTTAAAATATGTCCCTTTGGGATAAAGTACATACCCAACTAGATCCTGTCCCAGACCCTAGTGATGCAGAAATTCTAAGAACTGTCAATGAAGGAACACAGGTGGCAAATAACATTCTTAAAGTCAACCTCGATGCAGCAGATAATGCAGACAGAGTTGTTGCCTAGGGAACTTTACTAAAACGCCATGCCTGGCTTCAGCAGTCCGGATTTAAATTGGAAATACAAGCAACACTTAAATATGCCTATTAAAATCAATGTGCCATTTGGGAAGGCAGTAGATGACGCCCTGGAAACAGCCAAGAAAGAACACAATACTTTAAAATCTCTAGGGCAAACTTCAAACAAGCCATACGTCCAAAGATGTGCCCTTAATACACACAGGTTTTTTCGAGGCCAAAGTTACCCAAGAACCTCTCAATCTACATTCAGCGAAAATAAATATCAAAACACAACGCAATCCACCCCCTTTCAGCCAACCTTTCACAGAGGGTTTAAACGGCGTAGAGGTAGATCCCGGGCTGCAGCCTTTAAAGGCACCAGTGCCCAAAAACAATTACATTCCATTTCACGTCCCCTCCCATGTTACCCCAGTAGGTGGTTGAATATTACATTACGCCCATGCTCAGGAGGGGATCACATGGATAAGTATGTGCTTTCCATCGAAACAAAAGGGTACTCCATAAAGTTCCTATCGGTACTCCATACAGTTTCTATCAAAACCTCCTACTCTAAAACAGCGAAAGATGTCGCAAGAACATGAACAAATTCTTCAAGATGAAATCCAGGCTCTTCTTCAAAAAGGAGTGATAGAACTGGTCCCTCCTTACGAGGTAAGCAAAGGTGTTTCTTCAACTTACTTCCCAAAAGGATTTAACTATGCGCCCTGTGTTAGAACTTCCACCAGCAAACACGTATGTCAAACCACAAAAGTTTCAAAGGACTACCCTTCAGGACTTATTCCCGCTATTAAAACAAAGTGATTACATGGCGACATTAATTACAATTGTTCTTTTATAATGTGCTTAATTCCAGAGATTGGTTTCTAGGCGCGCGATCAGGATTTCAAACCTGTGTTGCAGCGGTGTTGTCTTGCTTCCAAGACAAATGCGTTGCCCCTGAGCTAACCCCCCTCATGGGATGTATACTTTCATATTTCAATATTGCCAGCTAACAGAAAATATCACAGGTTCAAAGTTGGCACAACTCATTACCAGTTCAAAGTGCTTCCCTTTGGCATATCCTCAGCGCCAAGGGTATTCACCAAAGTACTTGCAGTGGCAGTCAATTCCAGTGTACCCTTCATTCTAGCCTTAGACACCATTCCCATTTAGGGTAACTCTTTTTGCAGCTATGAACTTTGTTAGGCACATATCCATGTTGGGGGCTTACTTCCTTCCCATTCAACATGAAGCTCTGGTGTCTGTAGTGGTTTTGTGCAGCGCGCTCTCATCTCTGGGCTTGGTTGCCTTTATGAGTCACGCCCAGAGACAGGTTTGTGCTTCAGGTAGATTCTGTTTCGACACGCTCACCGCGGCTCCTCCCGCAGCTCCAGATCTCCTACAAAGAAGAAAAGAGAATGTTACTATCTACGTTGCGGTTTACTTACCTGATCTCCGCTTGCAGAGCTCTGACCGCATTCATCTGATTTCCGCTCGCAGAGCCCTTAATGGACTTACCTGATTTCCGCTTGCAGAGCCCAGAAAGCATAAATATGAACTCCGCGCTCAGCCCGGGAACGCATACATCTGAACTCCACGCTTATTGGTGTTAACCCAGCAGCACCAGCGCCTGTGAAAGAAAAGACTGAGAGAGTTAGTGACACGCTGCGCATCAGAAGGCAACGCAGCGCAGCAAGTTCATCCAGGCTTTTGCAACTCTTATGTGATGAATAATCTTCAGCGCTCTACCACTACGCCTCTCTGATTTCGCTGCAGCCCATCAGGAACTCCAGTTGGAGACAAGAAAGACAGTGTGGTAGGCACTGCACCTTATTCTTGCCCATTCCTGCATTTTGGGTCACACGTGAAAACACGTGCTCATCGAGGAACCTTCACCTGCTCTGCTCACAAGACACTTGTTTAACCTCCCGCTGAAGAACTGCAAAGCAGAGGCAGAAATCCACTAACTATAGCAAGGCGGACAGCTAAAGAAGCATGCCAGACACAAGCAACAGAACTTACCTGCAGATCATGGAACTAAGAGTCCAGTGAAGCAACTGGGTCTCTATCCACCCACGACTTAGCGCCCCTGCTTCTCGCAGGATGGAGAGCCCACCAAACCAGCCATAAAGGTGAGCGTCGTACTCAGATTAAAGCGCACACACACATAGGGTTTCAGGGAAGGGAGAGGTCTTGAAACGAGACACAAAGGGCAGTGCACTGAACCCTTCTTGTATTGGCAGGTCTACCTTCCAGCTCCAGCATCCTTACCCAGAGCGGGAGAACCCATTGCCGGGAATAGGAAAGGGCACAAAGAGGAATCCATTGCTCCTGCAGAGTACCCAGGTGAGTGTGACAATGGGCCCCAGTCAATAATCTCGCTAGCTGCTTGCCAGCCCTAAAGAAATTGTAAAGCTACTTTAAAATCGGCGTAATGTATGGGGCCATCTTTTTATAGAGCACTGCCGTTAAGCCGTGAGGACCTGGACCTTTCACCTGTTTCAGATGTCGAATGACATCTAACATGTTTTTATCTCTACGGGAGTCAAGCCATCATTGTGTGTAAAATCTACATGTCCGTGTTTTTAGCGCATTTAGAAATATTTACATTTTAGAAATTGCACTTGTGTTTTATTAGTATTAGAACGATCATTGGATAGAGTCAGTGTTCTTTAGGATATTTGTGCCTTTTTAGAAGCAATTTGTTTTACAATTACTTGATTAACTTTCCTGCATTCCTTCCGGACTGTATCTCCCAGTAGCCCTCTCTGCTAATTATTTTGTCCCGTGCACGTTAGCGCCGGCGCTCCAGCGGTTAGCTGGTCTGTGCCGGTACTTAAGGTAGTTTTGATCTCTGTGACAATCGTGTGTAAAATCTACTTTAGAGGGTTCGGGCTAATACTCCTTCGAGATAAGGACCTATTTTGAGAAACACAAACTATTTATATTTTATTTTAAAAGTGGGGTGTTATGGAAGCCCGCAATGGTCATAGCAAATGACTCTAGCCCTAGGTCATTTGAAAAGAAACTTCATATAAAGACATATAGTAACAAAGCGCTACATCCTAAACCGATACACATCTTGTCAATTATGTTCACAAATAATTATCACAATAGTTTGCATAAATTGTTGATGCAATGCTGTTTTTAATAGGTAGAAAACACGTGTTTCAATCCGAAACCTGCAGGTCTTCGTCAGGTCTATCATAATCCAAAAACCACAAATAAGAATTGTGCAACAAGAGCAAGTCAATCAATTACAAATATTACATTTCAATACATTACCACTATTTTCATGATCACATGCGATGATACATCCCAATTATGAGTTGAATTGTAACCCAACAGCAAAACCAAGCAGGTACAGGTTAGGGGAAAAAGGGAATAAAAACACTTTGTCATTAATTGTCCCATTACCAACTTTCAATAGAACAGACTACCATATTACCCTACCAGTGCTCGTCTATGTGCCTTGATATGTGTATTAATAGCTGAAGTTTACTCTGTGTTCATGCAACCACCACTATTGTAACCAAGACACCATCTCAAACAAACACTGTGTTCCAACCATCACTTGGACAGTAGGCATGTTAATCATAATCCATTTTATGCAACAATACTATTGGATGGATCTATGTGATTATTGAGACGGCCGAAAATGTGGATTTTTTTTAACCCCTTTACACCACATATATATGCGGGGCAGACCCCCGCACCACCCATATTAATATTATATTCTATACCCCCACATATATATGTGGTGTAAGGGGGGGTTAAAAAAAGTCTGCATATTCACCCGTCGTAATTTTGAGGGCGACATTTTCGTAGGATTCCCTATAGGGTCCCTATTAACCATATTAAGGTTATAAAGCTACGTTAGACTAAAGGTTCCTCTGTTTACCTTTCTCAACTCGAAGTGTGCGAGGTCGATTGGAGGTCCACTTCCCAGAGTTATGTACGTGTTGGTAAAATAGTAGCTATAGATGAGGTTTTCCACAAGGAAAGACATACAAAATATCTGTATGCATATAGCGTACCCGAACTCCCTTAAGAAAGCCTAGGCTAGGCATCCAACTAATAATCATGATGATATTACCTCAGTCTCAGAGCTAAAATGCTCCCAATCCACAAAATTGTCCTTCTGATTCTACCTTCTGCGTTCCTTCTTCAGTCCAATCCAAAAATGTATCTAATCTAGGAAGAGCCACTGCCAAAATGTTGCCTTTAATGAAAACTAGTTAAACATCACATGACAACCAGTAATTCAAGTGTGTCGCTTGTATCTTTAGCAAGAGTGATCGCATTTCACATTTAAGTCAGGAATTATGTTCAATGAGTTGGAGGATGGCAATTTTGCAAATGTCAATACATACACAGAAGAAAAAATTGGTTTGCCTCGTATGTTCGGGTTTTGACATGCCTGACGAAGTCCTCACCTCAAAATGGGCTTTGTTGAATCCTTCTGCCAACAATATGGTAACCGCGCGTTTCACGAATCGTCTATCACCGTCATGTTGTTTTTCCACTGATTTGTAATAAAGGCTCACATCGGAGCACGTGTGATGTCAAACGCGTGATGTCTGATATCACAAGTGATTTCCATATCAAAATAAACAAATCCATGCGTACCCAAATGTAAAATGGCAACACGTTTGGATTCAAGACCCTGTTCCACGCATTTCTAAGAGAGGCAACACTTGTGTATTTGAGGACTTGTGATTACTGACTCGAACATATTTAGACACTCCTGGTTTGTATCCACCACAATTAATTTATCCAAAAACCATTGTTTTATATACAAAGGCCAACCAATGCCATCTGTACTCTCTCAAACAAATTAAGCCAATCATCCAAAAAGATACAATGCTGGTAGTTACAGTCCACAAAGCTATAGCACAACGTAGTGGCGTTACTTAAACCAGTCTCAAAATGTACTTATAATCTCAAAATAAGACGACCAATTATACAGTAGATATATGATGCTCCAAAGGTTGAAATGAGATCAACGTTGGCTGTATTGTATCCAGCCCATATGGTTTTCCATAAGTGTAGCATAATTGGCACACATTTTAATACAATGCCAAAATCAGTTACACATTCATAGTGACATTTTGTGTGTATTTATCAAACTTTGTGTACGTTGTCTCTGAGGTTAACAAATAAAAGAGAAAACAGTAAGGTATACATAATACCATAGCCAGAAATATCCCCTGAAGCATTTCATGTATGCTTCTCAATCTTGATGTAAAGTAAACCAGGGATTGACCGATACAAAAGAATAACATGCATATAACACAGCCTATAATGTATTGTAACGACTCAGATCGAGATTTACCTTCCCAATGTTCTCAGTTAATCTTATAGAAAACCCCCCATCTCATGATCGGAGTTCATATTTTTACACACCGTCCTGTATGTGCAAATAGCTCTTGCCTCAGTCTTTCTTAGTTTTCGCTCTCCATCAACCCTTCAAGTCTTTTGCTAAGTTTTTTACGCCAGTGAACCCGATATTCTCCTTCTTATCCATTTGACGGCATTCCTGCCAATGAGCGGATAAGGACAATTTAGGATTTACTTTATTTAAGGTGCACAAATACTCTCTTATCCGTATTCTGCGCTGCTGTATTGTACTCCAAATGTACTTTACACCACATACACACACTAAAACACAACAATTTCTGTTCTGCAGTTGATGAACTCAGATATTCTCAAATCTTCCTTAATGTTAATTGTAATACTCTTACATTCATATGCATATTGGCACATATTGCACGTTCTGAACATGTAAAAACCTCGCAGACTTTGGCACAATCAGGTCAAAGACAACTTTTCTGGTTCAAAATATGAGGACCTCAAAAGATTTAAGTGTATAGAAGGAGCCAAGTACCCCCCCACCTCAAGCACTGCTCCCATGTTGCCTATATGCTGGCAACCAGAGTGTGAAATATGTGCAGTGGCAGTGAAGAGACCAATGCCAAGGAGAATCCTGGAAGCAAGGTTCCCATTGAGAAAACCATACCTGCATACACGACAATACGATGGCCATTTGAATGAAATCCCAGAAGAAGTGGGAAAGATGAGCAAATGAGAAGATTTGTGACATCACGCGAAGCAAGGGTGACGCACTCAGAAAAGATGCAGAGACAAGAGAACATAAACATTCTATAGGCATTAAGAAAGTATTGAAGATGAGCAACATTTCGGGATCGAGATGAAGATGTGAAGATGCTTATGCTAAAGAAACGATGAAGACATTGAGTAATTTTTCTACATGTACAGATGCAAGAAACGCAAGCAGACAAAGTATTCGTAAGACTATCTATGTAGTGAATAGATTGCGGCATGCGCCAAACATATATATATATATATATATATATATATATATATATATATATATATATATACACATACACATACATATACAGGGTCGGACTGGGACCAGAAATAGGCCCGGACACCCAAAAAAAAGTGGCCCACCCCTCGCCTCACGACCGTTGACCTCTGATGACCCCACCCCAAAGTGATATCCCCGGAAGCGATGAAATATGACCTTTGACCCCTTGACAAAACAGGAAGTGGCATCAAATAGCATTGTTCCTAAGTGCACTAGGAAAAATATGGTTATGATTTCACTAATGTGATATACATTTCATACAAGAATGGATCACCATATGTATCATTAATCTGTGTGTATAGATCCATATTGTCAAATTACTGTGAATGCAAGCAGACGTCCAAGGCCAAATGATAATGTTATTGTATAGCACTTACGCTTAAGCCCTTTTTTATAGAACAAATAGGTATCCCTACAAAATATCCCCACCAAAAATATCGCCGTACATATGAGCATTCGTCTCGCAATAGGTGATATTTTTGGGGGGGATAATTTGTGGGAGCGAGGGTTGCGAGGGTGTCCCTGCACATTTTAAAATCATGAGGGAGTCGCGGGGGTGTCCCCCACAGGGTCCATGGGTCAATATCACCGCAAAAATATGGCATTTTTGTATTCGATATTTTGCGGGGATATTAACACATGGAACCAACAAATATGCATTCAATATCACCAAGCCTGTGTTGGTACTCCTTTATCGACCTAAGAAGGATGAAAGGCTGAGATGGCCTTGCTGGGATTCGAACCTGCACATTAAACACACATCAAAGCAGCGAGCGCTCAACCCACAGAATTTATGATGGTTCTTACGTGTTCTCCTGCGCAGGTAGATGCAAAAATGTCTTTGAGGGTTGCGGCTGGGCAAGGGTCCAGCGGAGAGCCGGATGGTTTGCAGGCAGAGAGAAGTTTGAGAAATTGGTCGGTTGATATTGGAATGAAGGAATCGAACGTCGGTTGGGTAGTGGTCGCAGGTGGTGGGATGGCCGGTGTCACGACCCTCACCCAAAACCCCCTCTGGCAAACCCATTGGCCAGATGGAGTCAGGACCCAGCCCTCTAGAACCTGGCATCCTTTTCCAAAACCCTCTTGGGGCCACTCCTGGCGGCTATGGCGCTGTTACGCTCACCTGGCTCCCACAGAGGCGTCGATCTGAACTGGACAGCTGGGGTCTCCACCAATGTGACGCGTAGGGCCGAGATGACGGACTGGACTGGCCCACCTAGCTTTGTTTGCTTGGCCCGTAGGAATATTCTTCTGCAAATGGAGAAAGGGAATTAACCACTTGTGGAATTGAGTGTAAATCCCCCCACCCCCGCCCTTCTCCCCACAGATCACCTTTGATGTCCCCTCTTATAGTCTCACCTGATGGTTTGAAAAGATGAGCTCTCCATCCTGCATTGAGCACAGGGGCGCGTTGATAACCAGTTGCTTCACTGGCTCGAAGGAATTGGTGAGTTCCAGAACAATATTGACTCCGAAAAGTATGTAGTTCGTAAGAGTTCAAATGCCTGATTTTCACTCTTGTCCGATTCCTTGCAGGTTGCAGCTTGACCCTAGTGAAGAGTTCCTCATGGCAACCGGTAATATTCTGGTAAGGATTTGTATTTTCCAACACAGTTCGATAAAATTATGTCAATATGTAACCTGTTGCTTTCTCCCTTATTCAGGCGCTGAGAGAAAGTATGAAGTCTCGGGGAATAATACCTCCGGCGGTAAAATCAGGTAAGTCTATTGTGGTGAGGAGGGTTCCCCTTGATAGTCCCTTTGTTTCACCTTACTGTCCTTTTGTTTCCCCTTAGGGGCCGGGGTTCGGCGAAGATGCAGTGAAAGTTGCGCCGACCCGTGAAGAGGAATAGTACCCCCGTTGGTAAAATCAGGTAAGTCTATAGGGGGGTAACTAATATTCCTCTGTGTATTCCCTTGGCTCACCTTGCTGTTCTTGTCTTCTCCTTAGGTGCCGGAATGCGGCGGGAACATGCAGGAGGATGCGGTGGATTGTGAAGATGCTGCGAAGGCCGGTGAGTTCAGCGCGGCGCTGCAGCAGGCGAGGCGACGCGCATAAAATAACTTCTTTCTTCCAGCTCGAAGGCGCGATGGATCGGGAATTCAGGTAAGGATCAAAGGTATTGCTCTTGTTCTAACCTTTTTCTCCTTCTTTCTCCCTTTTTCTAGGAGCTCCAAACTCGAGGCGGGCGTGGCAGAAAACTGGATGCAGACTTGCAGGCACGGTGAGCGTTACACTGCTGGATGCAGAATAACGCGAAGCTTGTGCTGCTCTTCGGGCGTGGTTTAAATAGCCTCCAAAGTAGTCCCAGCTAAGTATTCCTCCCCAGGCCCACCCGAGTAAAAAAATTGTCCCTAGGTAAAATAGTCCCTTCCAAGCCTCATTTGGCTTGGAGTTCTTGCAGCATGGTCTGCATCAGGTAAGCTTGCAGCATGGTCTGCATCAGGTAAGTTCTACTCTATGAGCCTGGCGCCTATGGCACCAGGACCGCGCCAGGACCGCACCCAAACAGCCCCTAGCAGGGGTTTTTGGGCTTGCTCAAAATAACTTGATGCCTGCTTCCGGGGTTGCTGGACCTGGTCTGGGTCCCCGGGGGTAGGCATCATGACAGACGCCAGGCTCATACACCATGAAAAACATGTGCTTGGGAAGTACTTAATGTGTTATCAGCCAACATGGAGGCTTCCACATAGCTTGGTTCCAACGAACCAAGCTAAGCAGTCTAGTGTTTTGGGTGTGGTAGCCTAGGGACTACTTTACCTGGATTATTTTGTTGGGGCTATTTAAACCACACCCGAGCAAGACAACACGCTTCACGTTACTTTGCAACGTGACCTCACCGTGTCCAGCTATTCCCTCGAACCCCGGAGAAGGAGAACCTGCAAGGAGACAAAAGGAACATCATTAGCAGCAGCATCTTACCTGCAGTCTTCATCTTTAGCCACTCGCAGCTAGTGAGAACAGCTTCCTCGAATCTGCACGCCTCCCTGACAGAACGACCTGAAAGAGGAAGATAGAGGCAACATTAAAGAAAGCAGTAGAGACATTTGCAAGTTACGAACTGCTCAAAAGGCTTACCTGGCTGGTCGCCTCTCGGCTGGCACCACTCTGGACATTCCACTCGCACTGAAGAACACTGCGACCTACAAGGATAGGAAAACACAGGTTAGCAAAGGCAAGACTTTGCAGCGCTGTGCATATAGCTTACTTACCGCATCATAGCACTCTTAATACGCCATCATTTACCAGCGGGGCTCAACCAAGCCAGTTCGCCGTGCTGAAGCTCTGCATACCTAAGGGAGAAAAAAGAGACATTTTAAACAAAGCAAGGCATGCAGGATAGCAACAAAGCTAAAGAACAGCAATAAGACCTACCTGAACAATATCAAACGGGCCGGCGTCAGTGAAGTAACTGGACCACACACGCCCATGAAAGACAACTCGCCCCTGCAAACAAGGCAGGACGGAGAACACGCCTAACTCTACCACAAGGTAGAACCTTCTCTGCAGACCACATCTGGGCAAAGCTGAGAAGCATACCAGCGAGTAACCCGGCTGGGTGGCGTCCCTGTGGATACCAGGTGAGCGTAACAGAATGCGAAGCCTACCATAACGCATCCACCTGGGCGCCAGCGAGACATCAGAAATGGACCAATTGGCCCAATTACTTAGAGAGCTTCGTGCTGAGGTTCATTCTGCCCGACAGGAGACTAATGCCTTCCGGAGAAACCTAATAGTGACCAAAGAATGCACGGAAGAGATTAGCAGGCAATACTTGCAATCACAGGCAGGACAGACGCCTCTACCTGGAAGCAATCCAACGATGCAAAACCCTGCCATACCACCCACTCCGGTACAGATCACGTTACCTGGAACAGTTCCCCTGGCACCACCAGAAAGGTTCTCAGGCGACCCACAGAAGTATGTGGCATTCATCAATCAGTGTCGCCTTCATTTTCTTTGTAGGCCTGGAGCATTTCCAAACGACCAAGCTCGGGTAGCTTCTGTTTTATCATACCTGAGTGGTAGTGCAGCAGATTGGTCGGTGCCGTTGGTAACCCATGACGATCCTCTATTACATGACTTTGGGGGGTTCCAGAGAGAAATGGAAAAACGTTTTGCTCGCCATACCCAGGAACAAGCAGCAGACAATGAAGTCTTGTCCCTCCGACAGGGGAATCAGGACTTGTTAACGTACATTGCTACCTTCAATAGACTGGTTGACGAAGCTAGGTGGACAGAAAACAAAAGAACCACGTTATTCCATCGAGGCTGACGAGGCGAATTAAAGGACGTCTTAGCCCAGGTGGTTGATCCACCCAGAGACTGTGCAGAATTCATAAATCTGGTTGTGCAGCTAGACCACCGGTTGCAGGGCCAAAAGGGGACCGGTCTAAGACGGACCCTTGGACCGTGTATGTTCGACCAAGGGAAAACACACCCTGTGTACCTGAAAATGCTGTAGAACCTATGCAGATTGCATTAACAAAACAAGAGCGGGACAAAAGAAGACAACAACAGCTTTGTTTGTATTGTGGGAAACCAGGACATTTCCTGAAGGACTGTCCAGTAAAACCCCCAAGAAGAACAGTCGGGGCCACAGAGAAGGATGAAGCTAAGGAATCCGAAAAATACCAAGCTCGACAAACGTAGAGGCCAGTTTGTCGAGTGAGAAGAAAGAGTTGCTGACCTCGCACTTTGCAATATCAGTGATCTTAATTAACCACCAACAGTCGTCAAGAATGCATGCCGTAGAAGCATACATCGATAGCGGAGCAGTTGGAAATTATATTGATCAAGAACTGGCAGCACAGATGGGGCTTCCTTTGTGTTCTAAGCCAACTATGGACAAGGTAACCACCGTGGATGGGACAGAAATCGCTTCCGGACCAGTAACCCAGTGCACAGCCAGGGGTAACCTTGCTGTGCCAGGACGGACATCGGGAGTATATTTCATTTAATCTCATCAAGGCACTTCAGTTCAGGCTAATACTAGGGATGCCATGGTTGGTTGCTCACAACCCTTTGATAGACTGGCGGGCACGAGAATTAACCTTCCCCGGTGACTGCTCCCCTGCCTGCTATTACCAAGAGGAGAAACCCGATGTCTGTATCCCCATGACTCCCGGAGCGACAGTATCAACCCTGGGAGCAACTAATACCCTGCCCAGTGAATACCATGATTTCCAGGATGTTTTCCGAAAGGACCAAGCCAATACATTGCCGCCTCACAGGCCCTATGACTGTCAGATCGACCTTGTTCCTGGTGCACAAATCCCTTGCGGCAGGATCTACGCTCTCACAGAACCAGAAAACCTTAATTTGTAATCCTATTTAGACCTGTACCTTGCAAACGGATTTATCCGTCCTTCGAAGTCCCCCGCAGCCAGTCCTTTGTTCTTCGTACCGAAAAAGGAAGGAGACTTGAGAACCTGTTTTGACTACCACGCATTGAACCAGATCACCGTGAAGAACCGCTACCCCTTGCCACTTATCCCTGAGATGCTAGACCAAATTAAAGATGCCCAGATTTATACCAAATTGGACCTTCGAGGAGCGTACCACCTGGTCTGAGTCAGAAAAGGAGATGGATGGAAAACCTTCCATACTAAGTACGGCTTGTTTGAATATCAAGTCATGCCCTTCGGGTTATGCAACGCTCCTGCGGCATTCCAATATTTCATGAATGACGTCTTAAGGGAGTTAATTGATGTGTACATAGACGACATCTTAGCATACTCAGCTTCGAAACAAGATCATGTCAGGCACGTTCGTTCAGTCCTCACCAAGCTCCGTCAACATTGCTTGTTTGCAAAGCTTGAAAAATGCTTTTTTCACATCACCAAAGTAGAGTTTCTTGGTTTTAGCCTTACTCCAGGAGGCATTAGAATGGACGTGCACAATGTAGATGCCATTCTGAAATGGCCTTCAACGACGTCTCTGAAAGGGGTACAAAGCATGCTGTGCTTTGTGAACTTCTACCGCCGGTTCATCCCAGACTTCTCTCAGGTTGTGCACCCAATCACAGTACTATTACAGAAAAACAATAAAAAGTTTACTTGGACTGAAGAAGCAGAAGAAGCCTTTCAGGAACTTAAACAAAGATTTACCTCCGCTCCAATCCTGCAACATCCTCGTCCAGACCTCCATTATGTCGTTGAAACTGATGCGTCCAGTCTCGCAATGGGAGCTGTCCTTTCACAGAGAGACCCGGAAACCGGCCAGCTACATCCTGTGGCCTTCTGGTCGAAAAAGTTCTCAACTCCAGAGATTAATTATGCCATCACGGACAAGGAACTCCTGGCTATCCAATCCGCCTTTAAAGCCTGGAGGCACTACCTTCTAGGGGCTAGACATATCATTACAGTCATCACAGACCACCGAAACCTGCAATATCTCTAAACAGCCAAGGCCCAGTCCTTGCGCCAATTACGGTGGGCCCTTTTCTTCGCCGAATATGATTATGTAATCCCATTTCGACCAGGAGTCAGAAACGGAAAGGCGGATGCCTTATCTCGCATGGGCATGGATGAAATAGTATATACAACCCCAGACCCATTACCTAGTATACCTGAAGACAAACTCTTGGGTATCACGACAGCCTGAACACAAGCAGAATGGAAAGAAATCCAACGGACAATGAGTCCTGTTGCCTTCCTCGCATGGCAAACTCAAGGAGAACAATATACCATCAAGGACCATCTACCCTTTTTTTTAGAGATCGCCTATATGTACCCAAGAAGGAATTACAACAGCATATTATTTCAAACTATCATGATTCACTGATCGAAGGGCATCCTGGGATTGCCAAAACCCTAGCTAAGGTGAAAGAGAACTTTTGGTGGCCTACCTGGCGTAAGGACATCATTGAGTATATTCAGTCCTGCGGTGTCTGCGCACAAAATAAATCTCAGAAACAAAAACCATCTGGTCTCCTACAACCATTGGACATTGCTCCAGTTCCATGACACACTCTTTCCCTTGACTTCATCACTGATCTACCTCCAAGCCAAGGGTTCAACACCATCCTTGTAGTTATTCTCACCATCCTTGGACTTATTCTCGAAGATGGCCCATGTTATTCCTCTCAAAGGCCTCCCGGACGCAGCCACTTTAGCAAAAGTGTTTCTGGAGGGCGTGGTGAAACTACATGGCTTCCCTTCGTTTCTGGTCTCTGATCGAGGCAGCCAGTTCGTTTCAAACTTCTGGAAAAAATGTTGTGCAATGGCACAGATCGTCGTTTGGCTATCTACCAGTCACCATCCCTAAACCGACGGCCAAACCGAGAGAACCAATCAGACACTCGAGCAATATTTACTGTGCATGCTGCACCACGAACAAAGGAATTGGAAAGACCTACTATGGATAGCCGAGTATGCATGTAACAATTCTTTGCATTCAAGCACGGGACAAACGCCCTTCTATAGCCTTTATGGCAGACATCCACGTACCTCTGAACTAGACCTTCCAGCCAGCTTGGAAATGCCAGCGGTAAAGACTCTACACACTACCATTGCTCAGGCTTTCAAAAGGGCAAAGGAACACCTTATTCATGCCAAAGAAAAACAAAAGAGATTCGCTGACCAACACTGGAAAAAGGCCCCTGATTACCAAGTAGGAGACAAAGTTTGGTTAGCCGCTAAATTCGTACCCATCAAGGGAACCCGGACCTTTCATCCCAGGTTCTTAGAACCCTATACCATTAAGGCAATTATCAACCCAGTAGCTTGAAACTGGATTTACCACTTAATCTACAAATCCACCCAGTATTTCATGTGTCCCTCCCGAAACCAATGCAACCCGGCACACGAATTGGGACACAACCTAAGCCCATAATTATTGACGGAGAACCAGAATTCGAAGTCAAAGATATCTTAGACTCTAAATACTCTAGGACCAAGCTATATTATCTCGTTGATTGGAAAGGATTTGGACCATAAGATAGATCCTGGGAGCCCAGTGAGAATATCCACGCACCACGTCTAATCAGAAAATTCCATCCGAACTTCCCAACCAAACCTGGGCCAGACAGAAGGAACACCATGGGAGGGGCCTTAGGGGGGAGTGCTGTCACGACCCTCGCCCGAAACCCCCTCTGGCGAACCCATTGTCCAGGTGGACTCAGGAATCGGGCCTCTAGAGCCTGGCATCCTTTTCCAAAAACCCTCTTGGGGCCACTCCTGGCGCCTATGGTGCCAGGCTCATACACCATGAAAAACATGTGCTTGGGAACTACTTAATGTGTTATCAGCCAACATGGAGGCTTCCACATAGCTTGGTTCCAACGAACCAAGCTATGCGGTCTAGTGTTTTGGGTGTGGTAGCCTAGGGACTACTTTACCTGGACTATTTTGTTGGGGCTATTTAAAGCACACCCGAGCAAGACAAAACGCTTCGCATTACTTTGCAGCTTGCAACGTGATGCTCACTGTGTCCAGCTATTCCCTCGGAGAAGCAGAACCTGCAAGGAGACAAAAGGAACATCATTAGCAGCAGCATCTTACCTGCAGTCTTCATCTTTAGCCACTCGCAGCTACTGAGAACAGCTTCCTCGAATCTGCACGCCTCCCGGACACAACGACCTGAAAGAGGAAGATAGAGGCAACATTAAAGAAAGCAGTAGAGACATTTGAAAGTTACGAACTGCTCAAAAGGCTTACCTTGCTGGTCGCCTCTCGGCTGGCACTACTGCGGACATTCCACTCGTGCTGAAGAACACAGCGACCTACAAGGAAGGAAAACACAGGTTAGCAAAGGCAAGACTTCGCAGCGCTGTGCATATTGCTTACTTACCGCAACATAGCACTCTTAATACGCCATCATTTACCAGCGGGGCTCAACCAAGCCAGTTCGCCGCGCTGAAGCTCTGCATACCTAAGGGAGAAAAAGAGACATTTTAAACAAAGAAAGGCATGCAGGATAGCAACAAAGTTAAAGAACAGCAGTAAAACCTACTTGAACAATATCAAACGGGCCGGCATCAGTGAAGTAACTGGACCGCAAACGCCCATGAAAGACAACGCGCCCCTGCAAGTAAGGCAGGACGGAGAGCACGCCTAACTCTACCACAAGGCAGAACCTTCCCCGCAGACCACATCTGGGCAAAGTTGAGAAGCATACCAGCGAGTAACCCGGCTGGGTGGTGTCCCTGTGGATACCAGGTGAGCGTAACAGCCGGTATGGAGGGTGGATTGCCTGATGGGTGTAGGAGAGCTAGTTTGTTGGTTAGAGCGTTTGTTCTTTCGAGGGCTGTGGTGTAAAAGTGGAGAGAGCGAGTCACACAGCGATTGTGAGGGGGTCGGGAGAGTGGTGGTGAAGGATGGTTTGGTGAATTTGGTGATGATTTTGTGAAGTTCTTTGCTGGGGTTTTTACAGTTTAGGATTTGGGAGTTGTAATGGGCTTTTTTTGCTTTCCGGATTTCAGCCTTTTACTGACGAAGGTGCCGTGCCTAGGTGGATCTGCTCAGGGGTGTTTTGTCTTTCCGCCATTTGCGTTCTAGGGATTTATATAGTTGTTTAGTGGTCTTCAGTTCAGGTATGAACTATCTAGGGAAAAGGCCACGCCGGGCCGATAGTTTGCAAGAGTGTGTGAGCCGCATTAGTGAGGTGTTGAGCCATGAGTCAAAGGCGTCGGAGGTTAGTTGTTCATTGAGTAGGCAGGTAGGGGGAGGAGACTGAAGGAATGCATCGGTTAGGTCAGGAAGGATTATTAGTTTCTTCCAGTATTTGCGTAGATTCGGAGGTTCAGGTTCGGGTAAGGGGAGCGGGTTGGGTGAGCGAATGGCGAAAGAAACAATGAAGTGATTGGACCGGATGATAGGGGTGGGGGGGTTTAGATGTATCAGGTTGTGGGAGCTGAAGATGGCATCAAGTGGGTGTCCTTTATAGTGAGTCGGGCCGTTTAAGTGGGATTGGAGGTTAATTGCGACTAGGCCGTCAACCAGAGAGTGGGTCATAGGGTTGGTGGGAATGTCAAGCCATATGTTGAAATCTCCTAGCAGGGTGAGGTTGGGATGGTTTAGTTGGAGGGTGGCAATAGAGTCGCAGAGGTTGTTTGAGAATGGTCTACCGTAGCCAGGGGGTCTGTAGGTTAATAGGAAGCTGTGGGAGAATGAAGGGGGAGGGATAGTTTAACGAGGAGTGATTCCCAGGAAGGAATGGAAGGTTGGTTGTTGATGATTGAGGCGTGGAAGTGAGACTTGAAGTCGATTGCTATTCCTCCTCCTCTAGAGGGACGTTTCAGTTGGATGAGGGCGTTGCCAGGGGAGAAGACTTCATTGACGATAGGGGTCGAAGTCGTCAGAGAACTAGGTTTCGGTGATGAAGACTATGTCTGGTTTCTCAGAGGCGAGGAGGTCAAAGATGCTGTGTCTGTTTTTTGCTACGGATCGGGCATTAAAAAGGATGCAATTCACTTTGGTAGAGGAGGATCATGTCGCAGTGGTGGAGATGGGGGGTGGGGGGAGAGGGTGGAAACTGGAGAGCGAGAGGGGTGGGGTGGATGGTGGTCGATGGGAAGAGTAGACGAGCAGAAGAGTTGGTGGGTTTTGGGGGGAGGGGATGGCCACGTGTGCTGGGATGATTGGGTTTGGCACAGGGATTTTATGATGGGTCTGGGGGGTTAGGAGTTTCAGTTGTGGACGGTGAGAAATCGAGGGAGAGGGGTTTCAGGCAGGGTGAGGCATGGGTGGAGGGTGGAGATTGGGAGGATGAGGTGGTGGGTTGAGACAGGAGAGGCGATGCGTACTGAGAGATTGAAGGGGACCAGGTATGTTTTCTCTTCAGTGTCTTTGTTGCGAATGGTGTGTGAGAGAGGGTAGGGGGATCAGAGGGGGAAAGGAACAAGGCTTCTGTTTTTGCTAGGGCGAGGCATGCAGTTTTTAGGGAGGGGAAGGCGTGTGGTCGGAGGGGGATGATGGTGGGAGTTGATGAGGAAAGTGAGGGGTGAAAGGTTGTTGGGTCAGGTGGCCCTGGGAGGGTAGTGAGGGGCGCGGGTATGATCATGGTGGGCTGCTGGTTGAGGCGATGGGAGAAGCAGTGGTCTTAGGGTGGTTGGCTCGCCATCATGCCCCTCTGGCTTGGTGTTTGGAAAGGGGATGGGTAGGGGATATGGTGGAGAGTGGGCTGATTTGGGGAAGGGGGGGATGGGTGGCAGGGTTGGCGGGATGGGTGGATGCACAGGGATCATTTTCAGTAGACCTTGGTTGAGTTGGTGCACTCATGGTTCGAAATGTGATATAGATGGGTTGGATGATTTTGTTCACCATCCCACTTTAGCTATATCACTTGATGTTAATTGTTCATACTTTTATGATAAACAGTACTATAGCTGTAACTAGCGATTATTTGTACTTTCTAAGTTCAACTATACCACCGGGTGAGGTTATTCATAGTTTCTAGGTTCAACTAAACATGGTGCTATTATTGATGTATTCTAAGTATTATTGTTCCAAGTGCAGATTTTCAAATGTAGCTAGACCACAGAATATTCTATTGGGCAGACCTTCAAATTGTAATTTAGCCACAGATAAGCTGTTAGGCACACTTTCAAATGCAATTACTACACAGATTTGTTGTTAGGTGGGATTCTAAATTCGAGCTGGACTACAGATTTGCTAATGGGCACACTTTTTAAGTGGAACTACACCACATACATTAGGTGGCCTTTCTAAGTGCAACTAGACCACAACTATGCATTAGGCAGACTATCTAGTTGCAACTACAGCACAGATACGCTATTATTTAGATTTTCTTCTAGCCAACTAGGTTACAGGAATGATATTAGGCAGACTTTCAAAGGTAGCAACACCACAGATATGCTTTTAGGTGGATTTTCAGGTGCAACAAGATTACAGATATGCTGTTACGCACACTTTCTAAAAGCAACTACTCCACAGATATGCTATTTGGCAGACTTTCTAAGAGCGGTTAGACCAGAAATATAATATTCAGCACCCTTTCTAAAAGCAACTACACCAAGATATGCTAAGTGCTCTAAATGCATTTCAACCGAAGGCAAGACTAGTCCACAGATGCAATTAGAGACCCTTCTAGATGCTTTTTAACCACAGATATGCTATTCGTCACACTTTCTAAATGCATTTATAACACAGATATGCTATTTCGGAACACTTTCAAAATGCTTTTTCCCCATAGATATGTTATTCGGCACACTTTCCAACTGCAATTACACCATAGAGATATTAGGGACTCTTTCTAAATGATATTTCACCAACAGATATGCTCTTCGGCACACTTTCAAAATGTAACTACACGGTGGATGTTATTAGATGGACTTTCCAAATGCAATTATGCCACAGGTGTGCTATTGGGTAGAACTTTAAAAATGCAACTTTTTAAATGCAATTATACCACAGTTATGCTATTGGGGAGACTTTCTAAGTACAACTATCTAAATGCAATTAAGCTACAGGTATGCTATTGGGCAGACTTTCTAATGCAACCTTCTAGGTGCAATTATGCCACAGATATGGTATTTCGGAAAACTTTCAAAATGCTCTTTCACCACAGATGTGTTATTCGGCACACTTTCCAACGGCAATTAAACCATAGAGATGATATTAGGGACTCTTTCTAAATGCAATTGTGCCACAGATATGCTATCGGGTAGAACTTTATAAATGCAACTTTTTAAATGCAATTATGCCACAGTTATGCTATTGGGGAGACTATCTAAGTACAACTATCTAAATGCAATTAAGCTACAGGTATGCTATTGGGCAGACTTTCTAATGCAACTTTCTAGGTGCAGTTATGCCACAGATATGGTATTTCGGAAAACTTTCAAAATGCTCTTTCACCACAGATGTGTTATTCGGCACACTTTCCAACGGAAATTAAACCATAGAGATGATATTAGGGACTCTTTCTAAATGCAATTGTGCCACAGATATGCTATCGGGTAGAACTTTATAAATGCAACTTTTTAAATGCAATTATGCCACAGTTATGCTATTGGGGAGACGATCTAAGTACAACTATCTAAATGCAATTAAGCTACAGGTATGCTATTGGGCAGACTTTCTAATGCAACTTTCTAGGTGCAATTATGCCACAGGCATGGTATTTCGAAACACTTTCAAAATGCTCTTTCACCACAGATATGTTATTCGGCACACTTTCCAACTGCAATTAAACCATAGCGATGATATTAGGGACGCTTTCTAAATGCAATTATGCCACAGATATGCTATTGGGAGACTTTCTAAATGCAATTATGTCTCTTTCTAAATAATATTTCACCAACTGATATGCTATTCGGCACACTTTCTAAATACAATTACACCACATATATGCTGTTTGTCACGCTTTCTAAATGCATTTATACCACAGATGTGCTATTCGGCACACTTTCAAAATGTGACTACACCGTGGATGATATTAGATGGACTTTCTAAATGCAATTATGCCACAGATGGACCTAAGACCTTGCATTCTTTCTCAATTTTAATAGTTTCCTTGCAATTCATGTCGGCCCTAATGTATTCCGCAAGTGAGATGTTCTTAATTACACTTGGTTTATGGCACATGTTGGCCTTCAGAACTGAGTTAGCCTATGTAGGCTTCCTATAAGTGGTAGACATAATCCTATTGTTTTTAACATATAGGTGTATGTCTAAATAAAACAAAAAAACAATTTCAGTAGGGTGTACAGTCCCTGTGAACTGAATACCCAAAGTATTCTCATTCAAATAACTCACCAATTCCATCAGAGTGGGTTTGTTGCCCTGCCAAATCAGAAAGACATTGTCAATATACCTGACCCAGAGTTTTATACGTGATGTGAAACTATGGACAGAATATATGTACGAATCTTCAAAGTAGCCCATAAAGCGGCTCGCCAATGAGGGTGCATAGTTTACCCCATGGCTACCCCTTGAGTCTACCTGTGTGTGATATTATTAAATAGAAAGACATTATTATGTAATGTGAATTCCACCAAATCTTTCAACATTGCAGTATGGAGAAAGTAGGGTGCAGATCTTTCAGCAGAGATGTAATCTATGGTCTTAAGTGCCAATTCATGCTCAATTGACGTATATAACGTCTTCACATCTAATGTGGCCATACTAAAATCTTCTGCCCACTCTAATTGTTCCAATAGTTGTAAAAGCTGCATTGTATCCTTCAAATACACTGGTAATTTGGGAACATCTTTAGAAATTATGGCATCAATGTATTTAGAGTATTTTTCTGTTAGCCAGCCCATACCACTAACATTAGGCCATCCCACTGAAATTTTGGCAAATTTCTTATGAATTTTTGGGAGAAAATAAATTATAGGAAATTTCAAACTGCTTAGAGTTAAGAATTCTTTGTCATCATTAGTCCTGACCTTGACCATTTGTCAATCCGTTTATTTCGCCTCTTTCACTACAAATAGTTTCAAAACCTGAACATACGAGGCAAACCGATTTTTTTTCTTTTCTGTGTACAAATTGATATTTGCAGAATTGGAATCCTCTAACTCATTGAAGATACTTTGTGCGATTTAAATGTGAAATACGATCACTCTTGCAAAAGATACAAGAGGTAAGCGACATGCTAGAATTACTGGGTATCACGGTGATGGTTAACTAGCTTTCATTAAAGGTTTGATTTTAATTAAAGTCAAAGTTTTGGTATTGACCCTTCCTAGATTATTCTAATCTTTGGATTGGACTGAAGGAGGAACACAGAAGGTAGAAACAGAAGGACAATGTTGTGGTTTGGGAGCATTGTGGCTCTGAGATTGAGATAATATGATTATTAGTTTGATGCCTAGCCTAGGCTTTCTTAAGAGAGTTTGGGCACGCTATATACATACAGATATGTTGTATGGCTTTCTTTAGGACATTGTGGAAAACCTCATGTATAGCTACTATTTTATCAACACCCAAATAACTCTGGGAATAGAACCTCAAATCAGCCATGCATACTTCGAGTTGAGAAAGGTAAACAGAGGAACCTTTAGCCTAACATAGATTTATAACCTTAATATGGTAAACAGGGACCCTATAGCATTGTTGCATAAAACGTATTAAGATTAACATACCTACAGTCCAAGTGATGGTTGGAACACTTTTTTGTTTCAGATGGTATCAAGGCACATAGACAAGCACTGGTAGGGTAACATGGTATTCTGTTCTATTGAAAGTTGGTAATGGGACAATTTACCTAACCTGTTGGTGTCATGATCTCTGCTTCCAAAAGGTCAGGGTTTTCCCAACTCCCTTGGAAGCAGATCCATAACCCAGGTTCCGAGTGCCAACCAGTCCCAATTGGGACCTTTTGGACCCAGTCCTGGCGCCAGTGGCATCAGGCTCATAAATAAGCCCAGTCCCAGCGCTGGAAGCGCCGGGCTCATAATGCTTGGGTGGACTTACCTGCAGCAGACCATGCTGCTTACTTGCCTGCCAGTTGAGCCTCTGATCCTCTTCTGTTTGGAACTACTTTTCCTGTTGGGTGGGGCAGGAGCCACTCCATAGATTCAGAACACTGGAACTGTTCTGGAAAGCAGGAACTCTTTTCTTACCTAGGCCTGGCTGTGGAAGGAGACACCTAAGCACTACAGGAGGCTATTTAAACCACACCCGATGGATGAATCTTGCTTTGCGTTATTCTGCATCCTTTGCAGCAGAACGCTCATCGTGTCTTCTGCATCTGATCCTGGGCCTAAGGAAAAAGGCTTACCATCCTGAATCCAGTCTTCAGCAACACCTATAAAGACAAGAAAGAACAGGTTAGCATTACGGTCTTCAGTGACAGCTCTTCACTTACCTGGTCCATCGGCTGTCACCAACGCCTCGCGCTGCATTCCGGCATCTGAAAGACAAAGGCTTACCTACTCTTCGTGCGCTCCGGAGGTCTTCACACTGCATTCCGGCATCTGAAAGACAAAAGCTTACCAACTCTTTGCACGCTCCGGAGGCCTTCGGCGCTGCATCCCGCATCTGAAAGACAAAACAAGGTGCGTTTAAAGACATCGGGAAACTTTAATACTCACGTGCCATTACTCCTTTCCACATCTAACCCAGTGGGTATTCCGGCACCCTGCAGCCGCTCCGAACTTGTACCTGCAAAATAAAAAGACAGTTAGAGCGCATCGTGAAGCAGGCAACAAGCACTTACTTACGTGCTTCCAGGCGCTTCTATTCATCACACGGGCTCCATCTTCAACTCACTTCAGCCCGTCATCCGCCATCGCCGGAACCCTGCAAAACAAGAAACATCATTACTAAAGACTTTAAAGACATTAGAATTACTCGAAACTTACCGTTCGTGCAGTAAACGACGGACAGCAGTCCTCTGAAGTCAAGAGGCCTGCTCCCCTTATCCAGTGAAGAAACTGGTTACAGCACCCTGTCCCGAGGCAGATGGAGAGCACGGCGTTCACTTACCTAAGGTGAGAGCGTTAACCTTTGGGGTTCTACAGGAGAAGAGAAAGGGAAGAAGAAAGAGACATTCAATAACCCAGTTCCTTAATCCCATATTTTCTATCTGCAGACATCTTACCCTTCGAGTCAGACATACAGTGCACAGAGGTCCAGCCCAAAGAGCCAGCCGTGTGTTACACATCACCTTTGAAGATACGGTATACGCCCAGTCAAGACCGGCGCCTCTACGGGAATCAGGTGAGCGTTACAGTTGGCCTGCTTGGTTTTGCGGTTGGGTTACAATTCAACACATAATAGGAATGTATCACCACATCTGTTATGTGATTATGAAAATATTGGTAATGTATTGAAATTTAATATTTGTAATTGATTGACTTGCTCTTTTTTGACAATTATTATTTGTGGTTTTTGCATTATGATAGCCCTGAAAAAAACCTGATGGTTTTTGGTCGAAACACATGTTGGCTACCTATTAAAAACAGCAGTGCATCAACAATTTATGCGAACTATTGTGATCATTATTTGTAAACATAATTGAAAAGATGTGTATTGGTTTAGGGTGTAGCGCTTTGGTACTAAAGCTCTTTATATGCTGTAAAATCTACTTGTCTGTTTTTAGTGCCTTTAGAAATATTTACATTTTAGAAATTGAACTCAGCTTTTATCAGTATTATAACCATCATTGGGTACAGTCAGTGTGCTTTAGCATATATTTACTTTTTAGAAGTAATTTGTTTCACAATTACTTAATGTTTCTGCAGCTCTTCCATACTGCATCTCCCAGCAGCCCTCTCTGCTACCTTTTTTGCCCCAAGTGCCTCAGCGCCGGCCCATCCGCGGTTTGCCGGTCTGTGGTTCCGACAGTACTCTAGGCTACAAAAGTAAACTGACTGTGACCCCTCACGCCTTGCCCACCAGAACACAAGGCACACATGCAGACTTACTAGTGAGTAGGCAGCTCACCTTATTTCCCTACCCCGTGACTTTTCATCTGCAACCACTGATGGTTTTCCTGTGTTTAGTGTGCCTTGCTTAAAAATTGAATGTAGGCGTTTTACATCTTGCAGCCACTTACTTATGGTTTGGGTGTTGTAAGGTAGACATGGTATCAAGAATAGAGAGACCCAAGTGATCACAGTTCAAGTGTGTTTATTTAACTGTATTTTGCTGGTTGAAAAACACCTTATCTAAACCCAATTGCAAGCTAGGAGCAAGCTACGACCATCAAATAATAATAAAGTAGTCCTAGTGCCGTATTGCCAAATGAAAATTGCCTATTCTAAAGAAAAAACCTATTGCCAATCCTTACGCTGAAAGCAAAAGAATGTGGGATAGGGCTCACAAGAAATAAAGAAGTGTTCACAAATAATAAAATCGGGATGCAGTAGTCGTGGTCTCCCTTCCCCACATTTTGAGCAGGGGACCAGGCGGGACTCGAGCACAGCACACGCTCGAGCTTTCCCAGCACAAGACGACAGTTCCTTTTCTCAGCAATCCAGACCATCAACACAGGATTCAACACAATTCCTTCTGTGGCATTCCCGAATCGTAAAGTCTTTTTAAACAGTTCAATGTGGAGAACCATCTGCTGGGTTCACTCTGGTCAACACACCCTTCTTTGGTACTTCAAGCTTCACCCCTTTCCGTCTGCATCCCTCCGTCGCGTTCACTCTTGCCAATCATACAGTTCCTTCTGTTTTCATACGATGTGGAATTCACTTCATGACCATCTGCCAGTCAAAGACCTTCGACTGTACAGAGGATTTTACTAGACCCCCGTATGACCACTTTGACACTCTTTGCACCTTTCCCAAGGCATTTGGGTACTACTAGTTTCAACAATCGGGTAATCGCCCTGAGTTTCTCGAGTGAGCACCGACGTGGTGCCTGGCTCATCTGCACTGGCCTTCCCCTTTTTCGTTACAGTTCTGTGTACTTTCTGCTATCAGCTGTTTGCTACTTTTGTTCAACACAGTTCGGTTTCTTTATCGGTTCTCCACTCAACTCACAGGTTGTGATGAACTGCTTGGCTTTCTTTGTATAGGGAGTCAAGGCCGGTACAATGGTAGCAGGCATCTCCTTCTGTCCTGCTTATCAGCGTAGGCACGCTCCGTGTACCATTGACTTCTGCTGCAGCACACTTGGGCTATTGTTCAGAGTCTTACAATTCCTTTCTCAGAGGTTTCACAGGCCTTGGTCAGAAAGGGCAAAGTCGCTACTCTCCTCGTCACCCTCTTGGTTTGTGCCGCCTTTCTCCTCCTCTTGAACTGCCATGTCTGGATAGCTGTCTCATCGTGCGGTCTGCCATGCCCATATGGTGCTCATGTGATCCACCTTTTATCCTTGTGGGGAAGGGAAAGGCCCGTCAGGTGTAGGTGAGTCTGGTCAATTGCCTGACTTTGCCTGACCCTGGTGTTGGGACATGTCGGATAAACGGCTCTGGTGTTTGTCTGTCATAATTCGTGGTGTGCAAAAGTGTTCATGTCGAAAAAAGGGGTGGGTGGGGTAGAGTTTGAATATCCTATGGGGAAGAATGGGAGAAAGGTGTTATAAGAAGGGGATACCACGTCTCACCCATCAGTGTCACACTTCCACTCCCCGAAGACCCGCAATCCAAGTGATCCTCCCTTACTGGTCCACCCCCAGGAACCGGATCCAATAGCGATGGCCGTGTCCTGCCCACTGCGATGACAGATGCCCGGGAACTATTACGTGAGACACCTTCAGGCTTCTCGCAATGTACATAGTGTGCCTCCCAACTGCCCACAAATGCCCCCCTCGGACCCTATTCCTCTCCTATGTGTCTCTAGCACTTATTTGCTCTGTTCGTCTTACCCTACACCCCCTCTTTCTCCTTTCCTCATGTATAGCTCTTGCCTTATTGTAACGACCGTCAAGTGCGTGCAATAGTTGTTGTCATATGTTGTAACAGTTTGTATTCCTCCGGTCCTATGTTGTACCACTAAACGCAGCACTTGCCCATTCTGAATATACCAATGCCTACTAAGAATGTTAATCCTTGTTCTCGCCCTCCCTGCATTGGAGTGCTTTGAAAAACCTGTTAAGTGTGTAGGTGCTATATAAATGACCAATAAATAAATAAGTAGTATTCTGCAGTACTTATTGCATCTCTGTTTGGAGCATACTACTATGCACCCACTGGAGGTTATACAAATGGCGAGAATAAATATGACAAAAAAATGCAGAATTAATTGATCTTCTGCCCCCACGCCGTCATGCGGATATAGTAGCACAGTATATGGCACTGAATAGCCTACAGTGGACTTGCCTTGATACACCAAAGTC